>NC_135391.1:1130000-1730000 GCF_051989625.1 Stigmatopora argus
GACCGAAATCCCAAAAGCGCAACTGACGATTGTGGACGCTGGTGACAATGATTGGCGGCGGCATCTGCAAGTCGGGTGCCACCGGGACAAAACCGGGACGACGATAGAGTACATTTAACAACAAAAAAATGGATGCCTTTACTGAACTTTACAGATTAGATGTATATAACGTGCCCAAAATTCTTTGTTCTCTCTGTACTGAACTGTTGTGTGTCTAAGATTCGGTTTTTGGAGATTTCCCGCCTCGTTTCCACCCTTAAACGCTACCGCAGACCACGAGAAATTGAGTTTTAAAGGAATAAAACTAAATCCACCCATCGAGCACACGACGAATGTTGGGTCCGTTGAATGAAATTAAAGGAACCGCCCCTCCCCCGCCAAGATTATTTATTCAAAGTAAATGCATCTGTTGGGTAATGTTGTTTGTTTGTTTTTGTTTTTTTGTTGACAAAATGTTTTTTCTTTCCCCAGTTGGAGTTTTATTTTTGTGAGAGAAAGGGTTTCTGGGTAGCATTTGCCAAAAGAATGCCGTCAATTTGTCTATTGAAAATGGAAGCATAGATATGCATTTTATTTTAATGGTGTAATATGAATATATGAATAAAAGTTCTTATTTCTTAGATATTTGTTGAACGTTTTGTCCTTTTTGTTTAGGATGCTCAATTTTAATGTTTAAACATTCATTTTATAAACTGCTTTTTCCTCACAAAGGTCACGGTGGGGGTGCTGGAGCCTATCCCAGCTGACTTTCTGAATTGGTGGCAAGCCAATCGCATGGCGCAAAGACATAAACGACCAATCACTCGCAACTAGGAACAAGTTAGCCTATAATTAGCCTAGCATGACCTGGATTCAAACTCCGGACCCCAGGCTGCGAGGCCAAGACGCTAACCACTCATCCAGCGTGTCGCCAACATTTGAACATTTCTTGGAATAAATGCTAATAACGTTAGCAACAACACGTTTTGTCTTTTTGTTTAGGATGCTCAATTTCAACATTTGAACGTTCATTTTCTAAACTGCTTTTTTTCTCACAAGGGTCACGGGGGTGCTGGAGCCTATCCCAGCTGACTTCCTGAATCAATGGCAAGCCAATCGCATGGCGCAAAGACACAAACGGCCAATCACTGGCAACTAGCAACAAGTTAGCTTATAATTAGCCTAGCATGCATGTTTTTGGAATGCAGGAGGAAACCGGACTACCCATAGAAAACCCACGCTGGCCCGGGGGAGAACATGCCAACTCCACACAGGTGGACTGACCTGGATTCAAACTCAGGACCCCAGGCTGCAAGGCCAACGCACTAACCACTCATCCACCGTGTCGCCAACATTTAAACATTTCTTGGAATAAATGTTAATCACGTTAGCATCGTCAAGTGATGCTAAAATGATAGCAGAACACCCAGAAAAGTGACAGAAAAGGTTTAAAAATGAATTTAGATCTTAATTATATCATCTTCCTCGGCCCCACCTCATTAAAAATCCAAACACGGAAAAAAAAATCGGAAGTTTGATAAACGAACGATGCTAATTGCTGACGTTTCAGCATATTTGGGCCCGGAGTCGAAGGATTGGTCCCCGGAGCTCTGCGCCGTGTTTGATTAACACGGAAAGGAAAGTCGCCTAATGGAAACTGGAGAGAAATTATTGATTGGACGAGAAACTCAAGTGGAAAATCAAGCCGAAGCCTCCAGTAAAATGTAACTGACGGATAGCGACCATCCGCGTGTGGGTGGATCGACCTGAAGCTAATTAGCTGTCATCTGCAAGAGGCTAATAATTCCACTGCTCGTTAATACCGTAAAGCTGACAATGTTATATCTCCACATAAACTTTACGGTATGACCTGACATTCCACATAAAATGCAATTATGGAATTTGTCAGGAATGCCAGCGCAGCATTTTGTTTTTTTGGTGCTGACCCACTTGCATAACTCAGGTGGAGAAAAAATGGTCGGTAAAGAATATGTGCAATGACGAGCTTTGTGGGTTTTAGAAAGAAAAAATATATATATTTTCCTGAGGGAATATTTGCGCCGTAATTTCTGCTTAGCTAGTGCATGTTACTTGTCTGAGTTTGAGTTTTTGTACTTGTTTGGCCCCCAAAATGAAAGCTACGTTTCTAGTTTGAGCAAAAAAGAATCAACATAAAAGACCTTACCTCGCCAGAAGTCAAAGTCAAACAAACGTAAGATAAATATACGGACGGTAATGTCATAAATCGGGTAGAATGTAAACTTCACTTTACTGGTGTGTTGAGTTTTGTGTTTTCTGGGTTGTCCCTGAACGTGTCTGAGTGCAAGAAAGAGGGAGGAGTTAGCTATTTTTCAAAATTTCATGTTTCCAAAAATGCTGTTTTTATAGTATTCTACTGTCATAAAATATTTTTGATGTAAATTTGGACTTTAACAGTGAGAAATGAACTTATTCGTAAGTAGAGGACTTCTTGTTCAAGATACCTCTACATACAATTTTTTGGGTGGAAAAATTTTTGGGTGAAAAAATTTTTTTGCTCCATATTACGACAAATTATTAGGTTCACGGAAGATAACATTATATTTTTTCCAATTATTGTCAAACTCTTGCTTCTCGAGGCCTTGTTTTCACATTTGCTAGCATCTAGATTTCAACCTTATTCTTTCAAAATAGGCTAAGCTAAGCAGCAGGAAGCTAGCAAGGACAACCACTCGCTAACGTAACACTAGAGTTTGATATTTTTGCTCAAGGGCGTCTTCTGGTTCACCACTGGGTAATGTACTAGATTACAAGCTCACCAGAAAAATCAATAAAACCTGAATTTAGAACTAATGTCCATGCGTGAAAATGCTTTTTAGGATAAAAAGCAGTACGCAAAAAAATGTTTTCTACACGTCTGTCTTGTACCCAAAATGACCGTCCTTAACGCCTAATGGAAATTCCAGCAGACGTTGCGTGTCTCCTCGCAAAAAAAACAGCAACCTTTGATCATGAGTAATAAAGCGTTTCGCTCTAAGCTTCAGTGACTAAAATATTCCGGCAGGTTCCTTCAGGCAAAGTTTTGACGCAGACCAAAGCCAGACTTTTATATTTGTCGTTATTTCTGCCCATGACAGCTTCTTCGTTTCCTCAACGAAATTTGCAGACATTGATTTGATTGGAAAAACGGGTTGGGAATTGCCAACTAAATATATATTACTGCATTTTCTCGCATATTAGCCGCCTGCGCCTATAAGGCGTACCCTTAAAACGGTTGAATTTGACAATTTCCCTCGTATAAGCCGCCCCCTGATTCACAATTTTCACCTCCATATTGATGGTTTTAATAGGGAGCACAAATGTGTTACTTTGAAGGGAAAATCTTAAGAAAAATCATCGTACGTGATATTTATGAGATACTGTATACCGTATTTTCACGACTATATGGCGCATCGCATTTAAAGCCGCAGTGTCAGTAACGAGTGCTATATAATTGGTTTATTTAAGACAACAAAATTCAAGTTTAGATGTTAGAAGAAGATTTGTAAGGGAATAAGATGGAATTTTTACAGTGTCCCATATTTTTTGCTGCTTTTGTTTTATTTGAAAGTCCATTTTTTATGTTGGAAGGTGTATTTTACAAGTATAGTAAACTTAATCCTATGTTATCTAAACTGGCAAAATAGCAAAATAAACGGTAAATGTTTATCGGAGGGAAAACTGACAACGGTTGAAGTACGGATTCCTGAAAGAAAAATGTTAGGAACACTGATTTAAAACCACACTTGTATAAAAAAAATGATAATACTGCAGCCTTTTCTTTAAAAGTCAGTTTTCCCTGAAGGATGAAGTGTGTTAATCAGTAAGCATAATATTTCATTTCCACGGCCGCGACTCGACTCGGCTCAAGCTTTATCATAATATTCGCTACCATTTGAATGGAATTGAAAGCCTTTATTGTCATTAAACAAGCGCCATGAGATTTAAAGCTTCACCATAAAGTGGAATTTGTAAAACCGTGTCAGTCGGAGAAGCTTTGTCTGAAACTTTCCGCTTGAGCAATTCGGACAAGGATTATCCGGCGAAGAATCTACGAGTAGCGAGTCGCTCATTATTTTTCGGGTCCTGCAGGATTTGTTAATAAAGAGCGGCAATTTGTTCCCCATCCCGATTCATCCAAATGAATACGGTACATATGTTCGCAACCGAAACAAAAAAATCGGATTTTTGGGGAGCGGATTACCGTATTTTGCCGTTTAGTATACCCGGGTATATGAAATGAGTTTTGCTTTTTTGACCCTCCCGTTTGTGCGCCATTTAATATACCCCTGCCGTTTAATATATCCGGGTATATTAAATGGGGGGGTAAATTAAACAGCAAAATACGGTAGACCGAAAAGGCTTAAGTTTTGGTCTTTTCCACCTCATGAAAACAGATTAGTGTCATGATCCTATTCGATACAATTCAAAAGAAACAAGCTAGCTATTGGCAAATGCCCTCACAGGTTTATCAAGAGCCCGCAGGTTTAATAAAGCGGGCCCGGTGTGTTACGGCAGTTACGTGTTGGCTCATGCAACGATCGGCGCTGATGTTTGATGATCCTCCAAAGACCGACAATGCTCGTAATCTTCTCCAGACCAAATGAGACAGTGTGACTCATACGGATACTCTTGCCACATTTTATAAACAGGAATAATAGTCCGAGGAGATGCAATATGCTAACGCTCATTATTGGTCAGGCGTAGTCAGGCCAGGAAAGTCATAAGAGTTATCTTTCTTTGGTCCAAAGCCAATCTAGACTGGTACCTCTACTTACAAAAGCCTCTACATACAAAATATTCAGGTTACGAAATGCTTCAGTATGAAAAAATATTTTTTAACAATCCAAAGTTACGAAACTTCTAAATGAAGGGCATATCCACACCAGGAAAGTTCAGAATCTACACTGGTACCTCTACTTACGAATGCTTCTCCATACAAAATATTCAGGTTACAAAAAGCCTTAATGGGAGAAATACGAAGAAAAAAAAATCCAAGTTACAAACCTTCAAAATGAAGGGCGTATCCACAAGTCCAGAGTAGTTATCTTCCTTTGGTCCGGAGCCAATCTACATTGTTACCTCTACTTACAAATGCTTCTACATACGAAATATTCTGGTTAAGAAAAGCCTTAATGGGAGAAATACGAAAAAACAAATCCAAGTTACAAAACTTCCAAATGAATGGCGTATCCACAAGTCCAGAGTAGTTATCTTTCTTTAGTCCGGACCAAACCTAGACTGGTACCTCTACTTACGAATGCTTTTACATACAAAATATTCAGGTTATGAAACGTTTCAGTATGAAAAATTATACCAAAAAAATCCAAGTTACAAAACTTCAAAATGAAGGGCATATCCACAAGTCCAGAGTAGTTATCTTTGGTCCGGAGCCAATCTAGACGGGTACCTCTACTTACAAATGCTTCTACATACGAAATATTCAAGTTACAAAAAGCCTTCCTGGGAGAAATATGAAAAAACTTCAAATGAAATCAACCATCCTACGAAAAGTAAATACACTTCCCATACCAGGTACTTTAATTTTTGAAATAGTCGTCGTACATTTCCTTTTCCATCGGCTATCACCCAACACCGCGCCGGCCTCCCATTGGCTCAGCACGCCCGGCGACCCACGTGAGCTTAAGCGCTACAGAACATGAATAAAAACAACTATGGCTTGCGTCTCGATCCAATCTATCAAATTCCCGAGATGCCAGTTTGCCGTCAAAATTCAAACGCGCCGCGTACCGCACCCCTCAATTTCCATGGCGTCTGTCCGAGAAATCCCGCCTTTTCCCGTTTATTTTCTCCTTTGGCGCTGTCAAAATATTTCTGGTCTGCGCTTCAGCCACGGTTTCATCAGAGCAATTATCATAACGCCTACGCCGCGTGGGTCCGTCCATCCGTCTCCGGGCCATTAAATGTCACGCCGTCTCTTCTCATCTTCGCCGTCGGACGGCGTGATGATTGAAAACACCTGCTCGCTATGGCGGCCCTGCTTGGGAATTCCTGGAGGAGGGATCAACCTCATCCAACCCCGAACCACCTGGGATTCCAGATGTTGCTGGGAAACTTGAATTTCTCTTCAGATTAGTTGGTTTTTTTTTTCCCCGCAACGGCTGAGCTGATTCGCTATGATTCACTGAAGCGTCTAAACCAAGGGTGTCAGACTCGGGTTGGTTGGCGGGCCGCATTAACGTCAACTCGGTTTCACGTGGGCCGGACCATTTTAGATATAATATTTAGATATTTTTTTAAATAAATGGATTAAAAGAACTGGATTAAAATCCCTGAATATTCCGTTTTTTTATAGATCGAAAACAATGTTTATTTTAGCTTTTTTTAAATATATTTTTAGATTTTACAAAATGATTTTTGAACTAAAAACACAGAAAAATGGATTAAAAAATTACAATAATTTTTTTAATGTTATTTGGGAACTTCTCTACTTATTTATATTGTTGACTACTTATGATATGACTACGTATTTATTTGTTATTTTTTACTTATTGATTTTTTCAATTTATTGTTATTATTTATTTGTCTGTTTGTTGTTATTTGTGCACTTAGTAGCATTAAATCTCATTATACTTTTATAATGACAGTAAAAGCATTCAATTCAATTCAACTCAATGCAATTCAATGCGACTCAATTCAATGATTGGTCACGTTAATAACAGTAAAAGCGTAAAAAAATCCTCAAAATCAATAGGAAGTGATCTCTAATATTGATTATAAAATTGATTGATTATTTGTTTTTGTTGTTGTTGTTATTTGGGAACTTCCCTACTTATTTATTTTGTTGACTCCTTATGACATGACTACCTATTTATTCTTTATTTATTACTTATTGATTATTTTTGCATTTTATTTATTGTTATTATTTATTTGTCTGTTTGTTGTTTTTATTTGTGCACTTTAAATCTCATTATACTTTTATAATGACAATAAAAGCATTCAATTCAACTCAATGCAATTCAATGAAATTCAATGCAATTCAATGCAACTCAATTCAATGATTAAATCAATGATTGGTCACGTTAATAACAGTAAAAGCGTAAAAAAATAACGATTCACGAACGGCGTTAAAAGGAATGTTTGGTGTCAGGCGATTGACAAATGATGGCCAAGTGGAAGAAAAGCGTCAAAACTCCTTTTTGAGTGCCACCTCATTCCTTTTTAATGCTTTCTATTCCGGGGGGTGAGCGTCTCCCCCCCGACGACCTTCTTTCGCTGCCAAATTCTCCTGGAAAAATCCTCGGCGGAATTGCGACACGGCCGGCGGCCGTCGTTGCGAAATTGCCGTCGTCCTGACGCAACTTGAGCCCTCGCCGGCAAAAGCGCTTGTTTTGTCTTTGATTTTGAAGAGAGCTCGCGGTGCAATTATTCTTGCGATAGAGGATTGCGCAACCACAGGAAGTGAAGCGGAAAAAAAACATGGAGGGAGACACTGTTTCAAATGGGAATCAAGTCATATTTCACTAAATGTTCCCACAGCTATGCTTAATTCATTCAAATTAGCAATAGGCGGCGCGGTGGAATAGTGGTTAACACTTGCGCTCTGCAGTTCTAAGATCGAGGGTTCAATCCCCAGTGGTTTCGGACCCTCCTGTGCGGAGTTTGTGTATTTTTCCTAACCCTTGCCTGTGTGGGTTTTCCCCCGAGTACTCTAGTTTTCTGTAGGTTTTTTCCCATACCTGTCATTGCTCTTATTTTGAAGGGTAGTGGTAGTTGTACTCGTTCAGGGTCAATAAAGCTATCAATCATTTTCTGAAACGCTTATCCTTACAAGGGTCGCGGGGGGTGCTGGAGCCCAAGATTTTGGCCACCAGGTGGGGGATACCCTGAATCAGTGGCCCACCAATCACAGGGCACAAGGAGACAAATGACCAATCACTCATACTTAGGGACAATTTAGCATACAATTAGCTTAGCATTCGCTCACACCGAGGGACAATTTAGCATACAATTAGCTTAGCATTCGTTCATACCGAGGGACAATTTAGCATACAATTAGCTTAGCATTCGCACATACCGAGGGACAATTTAGCATACAATTAGCTTAGCATTTGCTCATATCGAGGGAAAATTTAGCATACAATTAGCTTAGCATTCGCTCATACCGAGAGACAATTTAAACATACAATTAGCTTAGCATTCGCTCATACCGAGGGACAATTAAAACATACAATTAGTTTAGCATTCACTCATACCGAGGTTCGCTCATACCGAGGGACAATTTAGCATACAGTTCGCTTAGCATTCGCTCATACCGAGGCACAATTTCACATACAATTAGCTTAGCATTCGCTCATACCGAGGGACAATTAAAACATACAATTAGCTTAGCATTCGCTCATACCGAGGAACAATTTAGCATACAATTAGCTTAGCATTTGCTCATATCGAGAGACAATTTAAACATACAATTAGCTTAGCATTCGCTCATACCGAGGGACAATTAAAACATACAATTAGCTTAGCATTCGCTCATACCGAGGAACAATTTAGCATACAATTAGCTTAGCATACATGTTTTTGGGGATGTAGGAGGAAAGCAGAGAAAACCCACGCAGGCAAGGGTTAGGGAACATGCAAACTCCACAATAAATCTATCAATTCAATTCAACATGATTGCTAGGCTAATTGTAGGCTAAATTATCCCTTGGCTTGAATATGAATGGCCGTCCTTGCCCTTGCGATTGACAGAATTCCGGTCATTCACGGATTTAAATTGGGATTTCTTTTCGCCCTTGGTTCGTCGGTTTTGTTTTAACACACACACTCACACACACACACACACACACACACGTACACACTGACAAGTTAATTATTCAGTAGAATTAGTCCGATGCAATTAAGCTCTTCAAGCATTCGGGAAGCGTAAAAAAGTTCTCATGATAACAAGTTAGCGCATGCCGCGCGGCGCGGTGTGCCCGCGTGAATACCGACAGCTCGACGGTTTAATTCTTGTTTTCGATATCCTCTAATGAGCCGCAATCTGGGGCTCCGGCCCAGTTGCTAGGTCGCAGGTAGCGATCGATCACGCGCACCGCTAATGACGTCGGGGCCGACGTGTTAGCGCCGTTTGCGCCGAATGGACCTCGGCGCACTACTCGCAGCTCAAAAGAGGCCCTGCTTGATGGATTGTGTGCGCTTGCTAGCTAGCTTGCTAATTCAGAAGAGCAATGCAAATGTCGTTTACAAGATGGCTTCTTGTGGGAAACGCGGGATCGGGATTTGCTAGATGACGTTATTTAAAATTGAAAATCCTTTCAGTCTATTTTGGACTATTTAGAAATGACTGGTGTCAAAGTGGCGGGGCGAGGGCCCGGTCTGGACCCGACCGCTACGTCATTGGGCTGTGAAAGCGAATCGTGTGTTTTATCATGTCAAATCAAATTCAAATGAAGATTATAAATGAAGAATAAATGTTTCCCCTAATAACAAATAAACAAATTCCCCTCAAAAATTCATTTTTAAAATAAAAAAAAATAAAAAATCCGAACATTTCCTGTTTTTTGATTATATTTTTTATTGTCCATAAAAATATTAAATATTTCATTACATATAGTTAATTTTTTTTTAATTTCCAGTAGTTTTATCATTTAATGCTTTCCCTCTCTAACAAAAAATACCGTATTTTCACGACTATAAGGCGCACTTAAAAGTCTTAAATTTTCTCCAAAATAGACAGGGCGCCTTATAATCCAGTGTGCTTTATATATGGATTTTTTTTTTAAAATGTGTCATTCATTGAGGGTGCGCCTTATAATGCGGTGCACCTTATAATGCGGTGCGCCTTATAGTCGTGAAAATATGGTAAATACAATTTTTTAAGAATACAAAAATACGGAATATCTGGTTTTTCACTTTGAATCTAATTTTTAAAAAAATCTAAAATTTAGGTTCTGACCGGTTTGCATGTTCTCCCTGGCCCCGCCTACATGCATGAGTTTTCTCCGGGTACTCTGTTTTCCTCCCACATCCTGAAAACATGCATGCTAGGCTAACCATATGCTAAACACTCTCTAGGGATAAATAGTTCTTTCTCTCTTTGTGCCCTGCGATTGGCTGTCCACCCATTCAGTGTGTCTGCCCACATTTGGCTGGGATGGGCTCCACTCCGGCACCCCCCACGATAAATACAAAAAAAGCACTGCCGCAAACACGGTGGAATTTCAGCCGCAGTAAAACTTTCCTATTTTTCCTTCAGATTGTATAAACACAGCCTAAATCCACCAGCAATAAAGTACGCGAGCTAGGCGCTAACGTCGGAACGATCCGCCTTTCCCGCAACCCCCGCCCCTCCCCCGCCGGCTGTGAGATTTGGGCGAGATTAGCGTGAAGGAAACGAGCGCATAACAGTTGCCGGAACGGCTGATTCACCGTGTGTTTATTAATCCCTCCTGGTCGGGAAAGTTCTGCTTGCGTCTGCAGCGCGCGAGCGGCTAAAGTGCGGCCCGACGCTAAAATTTGCATGGCGCCTCGCTCGGCGCAATTATTTAAAAGCCCGCCAACTCTCCGGAGTTCTATTTGGCGTGGGAGAAAATGACGACAAGCTGGAATATTCTCCTCGCCGGCGTGACGGCGCTGAGCTCGCTTGATTTCCGAGCATCTGTCGTCCTCCGTTCTCGACGGGTCCCGACGGGGAATTCCATTAAAACGCCGGCGACCCGATTGGTTCCCCGAAGCTTGACTCGACGTCTTCATGTGTGATTACAGTGATTGTCGCTTATTAAAATGATAAATGCTATTGATGAGCGTGGGGGAGCGAGTGGGAAGGAACTGTAGCGCCATACAATATTAATGATACCTACACAAGGAAGTAGATATATAGTATTTTCTCGCATATTAGCCGCCTCCGCGTATAAGCCATAGCCTTAAAATGGTTGAATTTGTCCATTTCTCGCATATAAGCCGCCTCCGCGTATAAGCCATATCCTTAAAATGGCCTTAAAATGGTTGAATTGGCACTGCATTTGTTATATTTTACCATATTTTATCTGTTTATATTTTCTCTATTTTGAAATAAATGACCGTATCGGCCGCATCGTCTTGCGTTACGGCGTTTGGTCTTTGTCACTTTACATTTTCGCCCATGTCAAGTCTAATTTGTGCGCATATAAGCCGTACTCTTGATTCAGTCATCATTTTTTAGCAACAAATACGGCCTATATGCGAGAAAATACGCTAATACTTTGAATATATCAGTCCAGCTAACAACTACACGGTACCACTTTCACGGAATGAGCAATCCGTACTAATAGGAGTTTGGAAATTGCCTCGAGGGGGCTAAAAAAAAATCAAATCAATTCAAATAAAAACATCAAGCGCTAAACGTTAGCGCCAACTTTGCGCCTACGTGGCTGCGAAATGCTACGGCGAGCAAACCTCTTAGATTAAAGTTACTTTTTAATCACATCTGCACACGTTGGGAGGCGGATCCGATTACGGCACGCGAGTGCGGCTCGCGTGGGATGTTCCGCCGAAAGAAAGCGCCCCCCCCCCCACTCCCACGCTGCCTGGTTTTCCGTAACAGCCCGATCGAGAGTGGATGACCCGCCAGATGTTGGTAATCTCACACCGGGAAGCTTGCGAGTCAGCTAAAGGGAGGATTATAAATCCCACAATAATCGCCAAAAGACGGCAATTGTCCTCTTTTACCCCCGTTGTTACTTAAGCGTCAAAAGTTCAATGGATCGGCGCGTCGATTACTTTCACTCGAGTGCAGAGGCCCAAAAGACACAAAAGACAACAACCCACATTTCACCGGCTTCCACCTCTTCAACCCGCTGCCCTCGGGCAGGCGCTACAGGACCATAACAGCCAAAACAAACAGAGTCAAGGACAGTTTGTCCCCAAGAACCGTTTGTCAACATACTTCTTGGGGTTATTCTGGGATATTATTATATACGTCCGCATTAATCATTATATGTATGTGATAGGTTTATTATTAATACACTTTAATCAAAACAGGGAGACATCATTAACATACTCTGGCTACAACTTGCAAGGGAAATCACTCCCGACTCGCCCTCGTCCAGGATGATTCTAAAGAAACCTCCGTCAATTTAGTCGGCGCATAATCAAAAAAATTGAGGTCATCTGATTCAAACAATTGCATAAACTAAGCGAATAACACCATTAAGGTCAAAAAACAACTGCCACATCAATCTCATATTAGATTGGAAACCAAAACAACTGCGTAAGAATTTGCACGAATAAGCATAATAATTTCTTTACAAGGTAAACAGAGCGACCGTATTTTTAAACAATAATGCGAGTATTTTCGGAAGTTGATTCGATGATCGCCATCTTCCGGAATCCAAGTTAAAGCAATTTAAGAGTCCCTTGTAGATCTTCATTGCCAACTCAGATCAACAGTCTCGGCCTGGAACATGGTGTCCTGTTCGGTCAATAGTCCTGAAAACAATGAACTGGCCTCGAAAGCAGCTGTGGGGGGGAAAGTGTCCTTGAGCTTACTCGGTCCCAACATAAAGCACAAATTAATTTATAGCTTCATTACCTATTAAATGCTTAATGAACATATAGTAACATCCCAGAATAAACCCAACAGTATGTGTGGAATATTAATCATTATATGTATATGTGAAACATTAATCATTATAAGCAGACGAAAGCTCAGTATAACGATTACCAAGAACACTTCCCCCTGCAGCTGGTCCCGAGGACATTTAATTGTTTTGAGGACTATTGACCGAACAGGACACCATGCTCCTGGCCTAGACTGTTATTGACCTGACAGATCACCCAGTCCCAGGCCAAGGACTGTTGATCTGAGTTCGCAATGAAGATCTGTGAAGGACTCTTAAATTGCTTTGACTTGGATTCCGGCAGATGGCGATCATCGAATCAACTTCCGAAAATACTATATTATTATTGTTTAAAAATACTGTCGCCCGGTTTACCTTATATGAAGTTATTATGCTTACTTGTGCAAATTCTTACGCAGGTGTTTTTGGTTTCCGAACTGATATGCAATTATTGTGGTAGTTGTTTTTTGACCTTAATGGTGTTATTCGGTTAGTTTATCCAATTGTTTGAATCAGATTACCTTAAGTGTTTTGATTATGCGCGACTAAATGGACAGAAGATGATGTCGTTTCTTCAGAATGTCACGGTGGCGAGGACGAGCCAGGACGATTCTCACTTGCAAGTTTCAACTCTGGAATATGTCAACGATGTCTCTCTGTTTTTATTAAAGTATACCTATTAATAAACCTATCAATCGACATACGAGTTCAATCCCGGAACGCATTAAGCTCGTATCTCGAGGTACCACTGTACTGTACTTCGGGCCGCTTTGATTTTCGACATTTGAGGAGTAATTCCGCCCCGGCGAAGGTCCGCCTGCCCTTGTGTCGCTCTTCCAAACAAATGACTCATAATGATGTTAGCATGATTAAATTGGCTGGAAATGAACGGCGCTTGGCCTCGGCCTATCGTGAGGGACCCGGTAAGCCGTTGGGGGAATGCTTTTAAGCACCGGGCGATGGATGAAAAAAAACTGGGGTGGACGTTACGGTCCGGCCAAAAGACAACTTGACGCTGGTTGTTCTTTTGGCGGCCGTGTCCAAACTGGCTAATGAGGTGATTCAAAGGAACTTGAAAAAAGCGAGGGTGCGCCAGGGCCTGCGTGCTTGGGATTCAAACCAAATTTGGAATTATTTTCAGGAGTGAGCAGAAGGACGTTGAAGATTGGCATCGCTGGGATATTAGCAGCCGGACGGACGGTGGATCAACACAAAATCCCTTGTGATTTAACTCGAAATTCATTTAAGGTTAGCTTTTAGTGTGCTTCTTTGTGGATTTCGACCTGTTTGCTGGATTGTTTATCTTTTTTTTTCAACCCTTACAAGCAATAAGAGAGAAGAAGCAAGCATCCGAGCTATACAGTGAGATACGAGCTTAATTCGTTCCGGGAGTTCGTATGTCAATTTACTCGTAACTCAAATGAACGTTTGCCATAGAAATGAACTAAAAACTAATGAATTGGTTCCAACCCTCTGAAAAAAAACACCCAAAACAGGATATTGGATTGGAAAAAACATTTTTATTTGTTCTAATTTGCCATCTATTAACAAAGTAACAAATAACTAGTGGTTTATTAGTACTAAAATTTGTTTGATAGTACTGAAATTAGAGAGTTTTTTTGCACGGCAATGCGCATAACATAAACAAATTTAATTGAACTCGAATTATGATGCAGAGACACTCAAAAATAAGATATTGGATTGGAAAAAAACATTTGTTCTAATTTGCCTTCTATTAACAAAGTAACAAATAACTAGTGGTTTATTAGTACTAAAATTCGTTTGATAGTACTGAAATTAGAGATTTTTTTGCACGGCAACGCGCATAACATAAACAAATTTAATTGAACTTGAATTATGATGCAGAGACACTCAAAAATAAGTTGAATCTAACCTTACACTAAACTTAATTCTAATTTTGTTTGACATTTTGATACCTTTCTTGGCTCTATTGGCCCCGCCTCCACCCTGACTTTCAGATGCAACCTAACGAGGGTTGTTTAATTTTGTATTCCCTTCAAAATATTCCCAAAATGATGCACACAAATGTCCTCACAATAGGATAACGCACGACCACTTGCCAACGAGAAGTAGTATATATACTCCTCTCGTATTAGCGAACAAGCTCCGCCATTCGCACAGACTAACGGGGAAAAAACACTGAAAAAAATGCAACGCTCTGCCCAGTGCTTGTAGAGACATGACACGAGGGAGTTGCGACGGGAAAGACAGTGGCCATGATGTTATTATTAGCAGTCACAATGGATTGGACGTCTATAGCGCCGTCCGTAGCGGCCATTAAGTGAGCTTTTTGGGCCAATGATGCTACATTAAAAACCTTAAACGGGATTTTTACGGAAATGAGTGACATTTATTTCACTGGGTGTGTGTTGTTTTACCTGGAGGTTTGCCTTCACACGTTTGGCTGGAAATCCATTTCCTTTTCAAAGTCAGGCCCCTCCCATCGCGGGAGCGAGGACCAGCGTGATTCATGACGCCGCCGTCTTCCTTGGGAAACAGAAGAGACAAATTGTGAAAAATTGCAAGCTCTTCTCCGTCCGCCATTAACGACGCCGTCTTGCTTTCGGGATGCTCCGAAAAGCGAGTTTGGTCACGCGTCGGTTCCGCGTCTGGATCAAAATTGCCGGCGCATTTCGGAATCAGTCGGCGGGATTAGACGGAGTCGTCGTCATTGTTTTGAAAAGGTCAATAAGGTGAGAAATGGCTCGGGAGGGAATGGTGGCGGCCCAATATTGATTCAAGTGCTCATTTTGCAAACCCGGGGGTGCTGGAGCCTATCCCAGCTAACTTTGGACACCCTGAATCGGTGGCCGGCCAATCACAAGGCACAAGGAGACAAAAGGACAGCCAATTATAGCTAGGGTAAGCTAATTTTAATGTGCTTGTATGTGTTAGTGGTTAAAAAAAGGCACTGTAAAATAAATATTAATTCATTTTCCCTTCCCGCTCCTTTCACAGGGGTTGCAGGGGGTGCTGAAGCCTAGCCCAACCCACAAAGGACACCATTCCAGATTGATTGGCAGCCAATCGCGGGGCACACCAAGGCGAACGACCATTCACACTCACTCCAAAGGACATGTTAGCGTACCGTTAGCCTAGCGTGCATGTAGCGCACAATTAGTTTTGGGTCACAGGGGGGGTGCTGGAGCCATCTAACTTCGGGGGACACCCTGAATCGGTGGCCAACCAATCACAAGGCACAGGGTGACAAAAAACAACCAATCATAGCTAGAGGGAATTTAGCGTTCAACCCGCTAGCCTAGCGTGCATGTTTTTGGGATGTGGGAGGAAAGCGGAGTACCCGGTGAAAACCCACGCAAGCCCGGGGAGAACATGCAAACTCCGCCAAGTCAGGACCCACCTGGGATTCAACCCTCCATCCCAGAACTGCGAGCCCCACACGCTAACCACTCGACCACCGCGCCGCCCTGTCAACATGAATGAATTGAAAAGATTCCTCCTGCTGGCTATTCTTTGAATATTTCAAGAGATTGTAGACACGGCGGTGACACATGTCCCTCACGTGTAACACCGGCAAGAAAGCGGGTTTTTTTTCCCACCCGCGCACCCATCAGATGACCTCTCACGCATGGTCGCGCTAATCGCGCCTTGGCCCAGCCGCCCCCAGAGGAGCAAAGAGGATGTTCTCTGACCAAAGAGGTGGCCACGGGAACATCCGGCGCGCCGTCACGCTTTGGGCCCGCGGCGGTTTTCGGTTAATGACGCCCGCCGTATGAGCCTCCATTTTTTTTTTTCATGCGCTATTCAAAGTACGGAACTAAACGCCGACGCGGCGGAGATGTCGAGGATCAAAGATAGACGAGAAGAAAGTCTCGTCTGACGTTCTTGACGCTGATTTAAGGAGACGCAGCTGAGATGAAGAAATATTTTTTTTTAGGTTCGGATATCTTCTAGGTCACTGGTGTCAAAGTGGCGGCCCGGGGGCCAAATCTGGCCCGCCGCATCATTTTGTGTGGCCCGGGAAAGTAAATTATGAGTGCTGACTCTCTGTTTTAGGATCAAATTAAAATGATAGATAGATGTATATTATTTTTCCTGATTTTTCCCCCTTTTAAATCAATAATTGCAATTTTTTAATCCATTTTTTTCTGTGTTTTTAGGTCAAAAATCATTTTGTTCAAGTTTGCATGCTCTCCCGGTTCTTGTGTGGGTTTTCTCCGGGTAATCCTGTTTTGATAATTCCAAAGACATGCATGCTAAGCTAGCTGGTTGAATACTAATTTCCCTTTAGCTATGATTGGTTTTCCTTTGTCACCCTGTGCCTTGTGATTGGCTGGCCGCCAATTCAGGGTGTCCCCAGAAGTTAGCTGGCTCCAGCACCCCCCTGCCACCCAAAACTAATTGGGCGCTACATGCACGCTAGGCTAATGATACGCAATTTTGTTCTTTGGAGTGAACGTGAATGGTCATTCGTCTCGGTGCGCCCCGCGATTGGCTGCCAATCAATCTGGAAAGGTTTCCTTAGTGGGTTGGGCTAGGCTTCAGCACCCCCTGCAACCCCTGTGAAAGATGCGGTAGGGAAAATGAATTCATATTTATTTTACAGTGCCTTTTTTAACCACTAACCAATACAAGCACAATAATGAATCGAAATAGCATTTTAATGACAATGCTAGAAAATGGCCAAGCTCCATTTAATTGCTATCGGGAACGGTTAGCTTAATTGCAATATTTTTATTTTATTTATTTTTTTACTCCAGAACACCGCCCCCCCTCAAAGTCGGGGGGCCTGAGCCCGGCGCCACCCCCCCTGATTTCCGTCCCTGCTGTCAAGATAATACACCCACACTAAAAAAGATGTCCTCGTTTTGTTTAAATTATTCTGGTAACGCAGCAGTTTTGCCGTTAGCTGACCAGCGTTATTTCTTTTTTTGATTTCCAGCCCGAGCGGCGGCCGCCACCAGTCGCCGCACGGACGTAGCGTGGAATTGCGATCGCTAATCATGCCTTTGGGATGGGAAACGCGTCCCAGATTCCGAGGGGCCCCTGGCTGACGGATCAATGTGACGTCCTATTAGCGCTAGCCGGAGCCGCGCTCGCGTCTAATGGCCGACGCAGCGAATGGAGAGACTCGGCTGCCCGCTGAAAAATCATCGTTAGTTTAAACGAGATAGGCGGTGGCGTTGCGAGCGCACGGAAGAATCGTTTGTGGAGACCAGGTAGGAATTTAGCAGGACTCGCAAAATGGGGAAACATTTTTTTTTAAATTAGAAATGCTTGAATTCTTGCTGTAAAGTTGAAGAATTGCATTTGGAGGCTTGGTTTTAAAGGGTGAATTGGTTAAAAAATGAATAATTGCAGGTGCTCAATGAAACAAAATTAAAACCTACAAAAATAAACTTGGCCCGAATATAAGACGACCCACTGTTTTTCAAGTCAAGTTTGAAAAAGAACTTTTGAAATTCAATTTTTATACAGAAAAATATGACAGTAGATCTGAAACAAATGATTATAACAATATATGTTATATATATAGACCAACCATATGTATACATGTACATCTATGTGTATGTATGTATATATATATATATATATATATATATATAGTTTTGTATTTTTTATTTATTTTATGTATTTATTTCTTTATTTTATTTTTTTGTATTTATTTATTTTATTTTTGTATTTATTTATTATTCATTTATTTATTTTATTTTTTGTATTTATTTATTTTATTTTATTTGTTTTATTTTTTTACTTTTCAGCAACACACTCATTTATTTTTTTACTAACTTATTTGTTACCTATTTATTTATGTCTAAAATGTATTTTTCTGTGTCTGTATTCTCACCCCCTCTTGCTACCGTGACAATGAAATTTCCCGAATACGGGATGAATAAAGTTTATCTAATCTAATCTAATATATTGGTGAGAAAAAGCATGTTAATTTCCCTCATTCAAATCATTTAAAAACCGTCTATCACGTCTTCATATTTGCTAAACATTTACATATGTCAACTAAAGTGCAATGACATTTATATGAAGAATGTCTTCTGCTTTTTGACATCTAACCAATCTACTGCGATAAAACAACAAAATTGCAATAACTTCATAAACCATCCGGCCATATCTGGCTCCATCTAGCATTTTGAATGGGTATGATATCAAGACCCCGAATTTAACAGTTTTTCAGTCTTATCTCAATGCAAAAAAAAACATCGTCTTATATTGGGGTCAATACGGTAAGTGTTGGCAGCTCCAGGCTTTGACATTGATGCGGTTTTTGTGGGGGTGAGTGAGGTATTTACCCACTCTCAGCAGGGTTGTTGATGGAATTAAGCCAGTATTATCTATCAATACATGACAGGATGCAGGAGCTTAGCAAACACCAGAGGGGGTCAAGGGCACGGCCCCCAGGGGGACTCATTATCTGACAGGAGCTACGTGCGCTATTTTGCTAGCTGGCTCAACTGACAAGATAAACAAATGGAAAACATGAAAATGAATGGATTCTCACTCGTTTTCAAAACGGATCTTTCAATTTGGTGCCAGACATTTTTCTTTGACGAAGGGATGTCCAAAGTTTTTTTTTTCTCTCCCAAGGCCGCTTTCAGAAAAAAATTCAAGGACGTCTTTCCACTTTTATTTGTTTTAAGAGAAGATTGCAATCAGGTAAAAAATTATAATTGGGTTTTTATTTTATTTTAGATGTAAGTATCGAGTTCATTAAAATAGGATAGGTATAAGTAATAGGATTAGAAATGTGTCAGTGGAAATGGCAAAAACAAATAACTTCAAAATAGAATGAATTAAAATGTGAAATATTTCAAATAATGAACATAAGCCAAATTCAGTGCTCAGACTGCAGTAAATGTATTTTTGGCCTTTTTAAACTTAAAAACTTTAAATAGTGATCTGGATGATTAGATTGAAAAGTAAAACTAGACTTTCCTGGAAATCTGGGGTGCAAAATAATCCACGATATCATTAAAAAAAATTGGTTACAATAAAAAATAATAATCCAAAAAACAATTAAGACACTTAAGACTGAGTGCATTGACACTACCACAAACTCCACATAGAAATTAGGGATACAGTAATCAGTGTTCGATTTAAGTGTGGATTTTCACATTTTCATGAACTTTTAAAAACATAAAAAAATTGAAAACAATTATAGGGGAAAAATATTTGTGAATTCGCAATAAATGAAGACGCGATAATCGAGGGATTACTGTAATACTCTAGCCAACTGGTTATATTATGAGAAAAAAATGGTTTCTGAAGATTGATGTGCACCCCCAAATCGATGGCGCCCCGGGCGTTCGCCCACCTCGCCCATAGCACAACCGGCCCCGCCTGTAACCTCAGCATCGCTTAAACTCTGCTATCAAAGTGGCGGCCCGGGGGCCAAATCTGGCCCGCCACATCATTTTGTGTGGCCCGGAAAAGTCAATCATGAGTGCTGACTTTCTGTTTTAGGATCAAATTCAAATGAAGAGTATAGATGTATATTACATTTCCTGATTTTCCCCCTTTTAAATCAATAATTGTCATTTTTAGTTCAAAAATCATTTTGTAAAATCCCAAAAATATATTTAAAAAAAGCTAAAATAAACATTGTTTTAGATCTATAAAAAACGGAATATTCAGGGCTTTTAATCCAGTTCTTTTAATCCATTTATAAAAAAAAAACTATTATATCTAAAATGGTCCGGCCCACGTGAAATCAAGTTGACGTTAAAGCGGCCCGCGAACCAACCCGAGTCTGACACCCTTGGCTTAACCAAACCCTCGTTTGAAAACGAACCGCGGGATTGGCTGTCAGCCCTTTACCCTTGACATTCCAACCCCCGCGCACCTGATAGGGCACAACAAGCCTTCCACGATGCCAGTTAGGCGAGAGAGAGGAAAAAAACAGTAGAAATTGATTGTCGATTTGCTGAGGAGGAAGCAGACGAACGAATGGACGCCCCGCAAATGCCAAGAAAGCTCATAAAGCGCCGCCGTGGGTTGATGTGACGGGGTGAAATGGCACGTCAGCCATCAGAGCGCAAGTCCTTCCTTACACAAATTGCCCGTCGTTATATAACATTTGGATCAATACGGCGACACGGGCTAACGGCGCAGGAAATGGCGCCGCTTTTTAATCAAACGTGGGTTTGATCTCCAGACTGGACGCTCTCATAAATCTTGCAACGTCCTTCCTGTTCCACTAATGGATGGAAATCCCGCCGAGCGAACGGCAAAAAAAAGCTTCTTATCAATTATGTATCGGTGGGGCCAATTGGAAATAGCGTCCGAGGACGGAGAGGGAACCAGATGCCTGCTGGGATATTTTCAGGAGAAATGGCAGGAGGGGGAAGGAGGCGGGGCCAAAGTGGGGAGGGGCCAAGCATGCCATGATGATCGGGAAAGTGAATACAGTCATACCTCTACTTACGAATTTCTCTAAATACGAACGTTTCAAGTTACGATTTTTTTTAAATGAAAATGAGTGACTCGAGATACGAAAAAAATCAAAGTTACGAAATCCCCCAAAAAGTAAATGCATTTCCTTATCCGTTATTTTATTTTGAATTCCCCTTTTTAAACGATTAAAAACTACAAATGCAACGTAGCACATCTTTTCACACACACACACATAGGGCACACGTAAAAGTTTAAAATGTACTACAAAGTGGACGGTTTTCGGCCCTGGTAGAACAGGCTCTTGCTGCAAATCTGGTGGACAAACACATTGACACCGATCAAATAAACCACATATGGCTCCTGAGCCATGGCTTCCCTACCTCGGCGTCACAGTGTTTTTTTTAAATAATGCTGATTCACACCGTTATCCCAATTACTGTATTTTCTCGCATATTAGCCGCCTCCACGTATAAGCCGTACCCTTAAAATTGCCTTAAGATGCTTGAATTTGACAATTTCTCTCGTATAAGCCGCCCCTGATTCCCAATTTTCACCTCCACATTCATGGTTTCAATAGGGAGTATAAATGTGTTACTTTGAAGGGAAAATCTTTCAAAAAAAAATTAATCGCAGGTGATATTTCTGAAAAACTGTACCCTTAAAGTTACCTTAAAATGGTTGAATTTGACAATTTCCCTCGTATAAGCCGCCCAAAATCTTTCTAAAAAAATCATTGCACGTGATATTTCTGAAAAACTGTATAAATCTCACATGTTAGCTGCCTCCGCGTATAAGCCGCACCCTTAAAATTACCTTAAAATGGTTGAATGTTACAATTTCCCTCGTATAAGCCGCCCCCTGATTCCCAATTTTCACCTACACATTCATGGTTTTAATAGGGAGTACAAATGTGTTACTTTGAAGGGAAATTTTTAACATTAAAAATCATTGTACGTGGTATTTTTAAAATTCTGTATGAATCGGTTGCTGGATTGGACATTCTGAAAAAGATTTCAAAAGGGTGTAACCTGCACGTAGACAAATTCAAAAAGTAGGTCAAGTGAGCAGTACAACCAGGAAGTGGTCTGGTTTGTCATCCCTAGGTAAGATGGCGAGCAAGTAAGTGAGTTTTTTCACGTTTTATGCAAGATAAGCTTAATTTTTTTCTTGAATTCCATTCATAGATGTCAAAATAAATGTTGTTTAGCGTTTTATCTGTTTATCTTTTCTCTATTTTGAAATAAATGACCATATCAGCCGCATCATCTTGCATTATAGCGTTTCGTCTTTGCCGTTTCGTGCATGTCAAGTCTGATTTATGCGCATATAAGCCGTACACTCGATTCAGTCATCATTTTTTTGAGCTACAAATACGGCTTATATGCGAGAAAATACGGTGTCATTATTTGTACGTACACACGCTGGCTGATTTCCCAGCCCAAAGGCAGTCGGGGTAGAAGTTGGGTTGGTTGTTTTGATTGTCGGCGGCAGGCGGGGAAGAAAGAACCTCGCCGAGTCGAGTCCGTGGGCACCCCGAGACGATCGATGCTTGGCGCCATCTTTCTCCGCCTCACCTGATATTTTTATTCCTTGTGTGTGCTTCAGGCTGAGACTTTGGGGGCAAACATACAATGTAATTGGTTCTCCAGGGACTGGTGGGGGGGAAAGGGGGGCGGGG
This sequence comes from Stigmatopora argus, assembly GCF_051989625.1. Classification (NCBI taxonomy): domain Eukaryota; kingdom Metazoa; phylum Chordata; class Actinopteri; order Syngnathiformes; family Syngnathidae; genus Stigmatopora; species Stigmatopora argus. Next base: position 1,152,624 of record NC_135391.1, read on the forward strand.
GTGCTATGTGCTTTGCCACTAAGTGACTCACGCCTTTCTCAGAGGTCCGCAGTGCACCGGGGATGGGAAATCTTCCCATAATGCACCAGTGCTTTCCAGATCTGTGATGTAACTGACCTTTTTCAGGCAGCTCAAGCACTGGAAGATGCGGAGAACTCTTGGCTTTTGTTTGGGTCGCTTTTTTGGGGGGGAGGGATGTATTTTTGGGGTTGTTGAGATTTTTGGGGAGATTTTTTAATCGGAGGGATGTTGGCGATCGGAATGTATGGGAAATTAGGCCCGATTAAATACATTTCGGATGATTAAAATTGGGTAAAAATATGTTTTTCCTATTTCAGCTCAGTTTACATTTGATTGGACACCAAATGGGATTGGACGCCTCTCGCTGTCAGTCGCTTTTTGTGGCCGTTGATTAGATAACGAGCTAAATGAGATGAAGATATCATGCAAAAAATGATATCTATATTGAATTGAATGAATGCTTATATATATTTATATATATATATATATATATATATATATATATATATATATATATATATATATATATATATATATATATATATATATATATATATATATATATAATGTATAATGTGATTTAAAGCTTTCACCACGAAGGGCACAAATAAAAACAAACAGACAAATAAATAATGAATAAATAAGTAATAAATATATAGTCAACATAATAATTAGTTTCAACATGTATACAGCACAGTCTATATTTTTATCTCATCTCATCTCATTCTCAACCACTTTGTCCCCATTAGGATCACGGGGGTGCTGGAGCCAATCCCAGCTGTCTGCGGGCCAGAGGCGGGGGAAACACCCGGAATGGATGGCCAGCCAATCACAGGGCGTGACAAGACAAACATCCATTCACTCATATATAGGGGCAATTCAGAAAATGAGATTATATATATATATATAAATATATATATATATATATATATATATATATATATATATATATATATATATATATATATATATATATATATATACACACATATGTGTGTATATATTTTTATTTGAGGCAACACGCTTATTTATTAACTTATTTATGACCTATTTATTTATGTCTAAAATGTATTTTTCTGTGTCTGTATTCTCACCGTCTTGCAACTGCAACAGTGAATTTCCCGAATATGTGATGAATAAAGTAATCTAATCTAATCTACTGCACACAAATCAATTGAGTCTGTTTAGCCTGATTTTAGCCACATTAGCCGGACTTGAAAAGAACAGTTTAAGCAAGGAAAATATCGAGCCTCTGGCAGTAACTGCTGCGCTAAGTAGGTCTATTTCCTTCGCCCATCGCTCCAAACTTTGTTTCGGTGCTTTGAATTTTAACGGTGAACTCGATATTCCAATAAGTAAATAGCACATTAGCCGAATTTATTAAAAAGAGGGAGGGATCTCTGTCTTACTAGTAGGAAAAGCCGACTTCTAATTGATTTCCCAGCAATTAACGACAAAGCTCAGGTCATTGAAGCATTAATTAAGCGTGCTCTTTCGTTGTAAACAATCAAGAGGTTTTAAAGAAAGAACAACTGTTGGTGCCAGAAATGTCAAAAGTCTTTCCAATAATGTGCTTTAATCAGTACAAATGAACTAACTCGTCACGATTAATTACGAATAATTAAACAGGCAGCCACCATAGAATCTTATGCCTGTCAACCTATACGTTTTTCCCGTATTTTATACGTGTTTTTGGTCATTTCAAATTGTGTACACCATATTACAACATTTGTACAGGACTTTTGTTTTAAAGTCCATTTTAAGCTGACAAAGACGAAACGGCACGACGTCATAACGCCATGATGTCATAACACCATACCGTCATAATGCTATGACGTCATAACACCATGACATCATAACACCATGACGGCATAACGTCATAACGCCATGCCGTCATAACGCCATGACGCCCTAACGCAATGACGCCATCGCCTTATGACGTCATAACACAATGACGTCATAACGCAATGACGCCATAACGCAATGACATCATAACGCCATGGCGTCATAATGCCATGACGTCATAAAGCATTGACGTCATAACACCATGGCGCCATAACGTCATAACGCCATGACGTCATAACGCCATGACGTCATAACGCCATAACGTCATAGATATAAATATAGTGCATCAGCAAGCAATGTACCCAGACAGTCAAGTTGTCAGCGTCATACAGCGAAATCTACTGAATCTTTAATTCAGGGCATACCGATTCCCGCAAACTGATCATGCAAACTCCGCGGAGGAAGGCCGTAACCAACCTGGGGTTGAACCCTCGACCTCAGAATTGCGAGCCAAGTGTGCTAACCACTTAACATAGCGGATCTTTGAGTGGCAACGTGTAATAACCATTTTTCCGATACAAATGATTGACATTCCCGGAAGAGAGAAGACAAACAATAAAAAAAAAATGCGTCTTAACTGACATCACTTCCTGTAAGCGACTCCGGTTTCCCGGCCCGAGGCGAAAAAAAAGCACTTTTTGCGCTTTATTTGGGGTTTATTTTACAAGGACTACGGGTCGTGGCTCATTGAATTCCAATCTATCCAATTGGGGAAAAGACGGCCCGAGGTGGGACAATAAAGTCTTTAAAAATGGCGACAAAAAAACAAATAAAAATCAGATAATCTGAAGGCAAAATGGCCCATTTTGAAACGGTCCGAGAACAAAACAATCTTAAACGATGTCTGGCGGTGTCGCTTTTAAATTGCATTTCCTGCATCCGAAGGGTAAAGACGAACAACGACTCCGTACGCGCGGGGGTGCCGTCAGCTGCCTGTCCCGCGGAAAGATGACTTTTCCTTTTTGAGTCAGATGGCTGCATGTGTTTACGATTAAAAAAAGAAACACTGTCAATTGCTCGCTAACAGCTGCGGGAAACCATTTGCCGGTGTGATTTGCCTCTAATTACCGCAAAGCATTTGCAGTCGGCGACCTCCAGGTGGTCGGGCCGGCCATAGAAGTTACATTTGCATTTTCTTATGATTCACTGTTGGGGTGATGATATTTGTCGCTCAAAGTAAAGATGACTGAATCAAAGGTACGGCTTATATGCGCATAAATTAGACTTGACATGCACCAAACTGCAAAGTGACAAAGACGAAACGCCGTAACGCAAGACAATGTGGCCGATACGGTCATTTAATTCCAAATTGAGAAAAGATAAATAGATAAAACGCTAAACTAAATCTATTTTGACGTCTATGAATGAAATTAAAGAAAAAAATCAGCCGTATCTTGCATAAAACGTGAAAAAAATAATTACTTGAACCTGCCATGGCTCGCTCAGGGCGCCGCCATCTTACTTAGGGATGACAAACCAGACCATTTCCTGGTTGTACTGCTCACATGACTTCCTTTTTGAATTTGTCTACGTGTAGGCAACACCCTTTTGAAATCCAGCAATCGATTTATACAGTATTGTGAATCAGGGGGCGGCTTAAACGAGGGAAATCGTAACATTCAACCATTTTAAGGTAATTTTAAGGGTGCAGCTTATACGTTGAGGCGCCTAATATGTGAGATTTATACAGTTTTTCAGAAATATCACGTGCAATGATTTTTTTTGAAAGATTTTGGGCAGCTTATACGAGGGAAATTATAAAATTCAACCATTTTAAGGTTGCGGCTTATACGCGGGGCGGCTAATATGCGAGATTTATACAGTTTTTCAGAAATATCACGTGCGATTAATTTTTTTGAAAGATTTTCCCTTCAAAGTAACACATTTATACTCCCTATTAAAACCATGAATGTGGAGGTGAAAATTGTGAATGAGGGGGCGGCTTATACGAGGGAGATTGTCAAATTCAACCATTTTAAGGCTATTTCGGAATGTGCAATCCAGCAATCGATTTATACAGTATCTTAGAAATAGCACGTGCAATGATTTTTCTTAAATTTTTGCCTTCAAAGTAACACATTTGTACTCCCTATTAAAACCATGAATATGGAGGTGAAAATTGGGAATCAGGGGGCGGCTTATACGCGAGAAATTGTCAAATTCAACCATTTTAAATCAATTTTAAGGGTACGGCTTATACCCGGAGGAGGCTTATATGCGAGAAAATACGGTAATCCCGACGGAGTGGAAACAACGCTTGCGCCATCTTCCGCCACTGGAAAGTTGGCCCTGAAAAATGGTCATTAAATCCATAAAACGAGGGAGCCGTGGGTCCGTCGGCGTCCATCTTTAATCCATCCTCCGAGCGGGTCTCCATCCCCCCTCGGGATCTTTTTAAAAGCTGGCCTGCGCCGTACTTCTTGCTTATTTGGCCATTTTCCTTCATACTTCACGAGGCGATGCAGTCAAATGGTGGACTTTTTTTGTCAGATTTAATGGTCGCACTTGAAGAATGTTCATCTTTGTGGCACAAACGAGAAAGAAAAATATCGACATTTTTCAAGTGGAGGCCCTCTGGAACTGGCGGACGTGTTTTTTCCGACTGGGAGAGGTTGGCGTGCAAGTCCGAAGTTAGTTTGGAATGATTCCAAACAAGATGTCTTACAATTTTGAGGCAACAATAACGTACATTTTGGGCATTTCGGTCAACCTCCGGCACCCCAGAAATGGGATGAATGAAAAAAATGTTCACAGAAAAGTAGGCGTGTTCTTTCTAACGGCTTGAGGTCTTCCATCTGGACTCGGAGGCGCGTGGATCGATTCCAGAGGGCATCTGCTTTGAAACACCTTACCTCGAGGCTCGGTGCTCTTATCTTCCACGTGATTGACTAGCAGTGTGGAGGGCCGCCTTCATTTCCCGAGCATGGCTTTCACCTTCCCCAGCGCGTGGCACGTCGGAGCAGAAGGTAATGATCCACTTGGCTTGCCGCCCAGTGATTTGTTCTCCCCTCGCGCGTGGGATGCGGCTTTCTTGGATTTCTTTTCCAGCAAATGATAGCTGTTGAGATCAAGATTGGTGGAGAGCGAGTCGGCGAGAGGTCATCGCCTCGGGTTTGGTCTTCCACGAAGGAAACGCAACAAAAAAAAACGGGCCTCTTTAACCATTTTTTTTTATCATGGTCCTCCTAGAAAGGTTCACAGAAAAGCTAAGAAATATTCCAATGGAGTTTGAACGACAGGCGGTCCGGTGGAAAAGTGGTTAACGGGCCGGGCTCACAGTTATGGGGTCGAGGGTTCGATCCTAGGTCCTTTGTGACTCTTAGGGGTCTGAATAATAATAATGATAATAAAAATGATAGCATTAAGCATTCAGGCAGTCCGGTGGCCAAGTGGTTAGTGTGTCGGCCTCGCAGTTCTGGGGTCGAGGGTTCGATTCCAGGTACTCTGTGGAGTTTGTTTTTCTCCCCGGGCTGGCCTGGGTTTTCTCCGGGTGCTCCGGTTTCCTCCCACATGGCAAAAACAGTCTGGTTGAACACTATGAGTCAGTTGTTGTTTGTCATGGGGTAGGCTCCAGCACCCCCTGTAAGCTGTATGAGGATCAGCGGTTCAGAAAATGAAGGCTTGAAAAGTAGTTGAAAAACAGTCAGATTTCAACAGCGACTGTTTAGTGTGAATTGAGTCATGCATATGTCCTTATTCTTAAGTAGAAACAAATATAGAAAGTGCTACCTCTACTTACAAAATTTTACCCATTTGATATGCAAATTCACAAATTTGCATATCAAAGGGGGAAATTATTTTTAAAAAATATTCCAATATACGAAAAGAAGCTCCAAGCCACAAAATCCCTCCCTAAACCTCAATTTACTTCCGTCATCTTATTTTGAAATGGTCACGTTAGCATTGCGTCCTGCTTGACAAAACCACAATGCTGCATGTTTACAGGAAATTAGAGGATTTCCAACCCAGATAGAAAGACAAGTTCTTCTTAAAGACAATGCCAGAAATTCCCACCTTAGTAAATACCAATCGGCAATATAATTTACTTAACGGAATTTGCCGAATTCATCGTACCGTCTCGAAGATCGGTTGTTGGAAACGACCATTGATTTTGAAAGATGTAAAAATCCATATTTATGATCATCAAGACAAGGCGGATTAGTAGCATGGTACGTCGAGAGCAATTTTCAAATGGAAATGCCGATGAGCCAATCAGCGTTTGTTTGAAATAATTCCAGGCAAAAGTGTCAATCAAAAAAAATGCTAAATGTATCCATTTCCAAGTTCGTTTTTTTGATGGGCATTTTACAGCGCTGCTTAAGTCAAAACGCTTAGTTTGATACAGACGTCAAGGAATGAAGCCATTTTTCTTCCCCCGCGTTTTGATTGACGGCCCTGACGAGGGGGGGGCCTGTTATTTGTAGACGCGGCTTGATTAATATCACATTTGACTTTGTAATACCACGCCGTCTCGTCTCCCGCTCATTAGATCATAGTTTATTTATCCGTTAGCATCTTTGATGTTCCCGTCTATTTCCCCGGCCTACAAAATATAATAGAACCGTGGAGAATTGAAAAAGTGCTCGAATCATTGTATCATTAGCCTATTATTCCAACTACACAGTGGGTCACTTTATATTTCTTATTCTTATGTAAGAATCTAGCTAGCTGGATAGCTTCTATTTACGTTAGCTGGCTATTTAGGAACAAGAAGCATCCTGCAAAGGCTGCTAACTAGTTAAGTTAGCAAACCATTGAGCCACTTTTTGTACCAGACTGCTTATCTATGTGAGCGCTTATCTATGTTGACTACTTATCTATGTTGGCTACTATATGTACACTTCTCTGAACCTCTCGGCCAATCATCTTAAAGCCAAATTGCGATCACGATGCTGTCTAAAATTATGTTGTGTGTGTCTAGTGTGTGTTTTTGTTTATCTTGTACCGACACAAGGGACTAAAGATGGAAATTAGCTTACATGTTTACATATATATGTTCATTAACATGAATATAAAGTAATCCCTTGATTATCGCGATTAATGTAGACCGCGAGAAACCGCAACGTAGGGTTACCCCTATTTAAAAAACTAAATAAATACATATTTTTTTCAACTTCAGTCCTAGTAGCAAGCAGAGGAAAGGGGCGTGGCTCCCGCTTGCGAGATTCAGCGTGGATTTCCAAATTTTTATGAATTCTAAAAATATATATATATATATTTATTTATATATTTATTTTTTATTTCAGTGCTGAGTTCTAGTAGCAAGTAGAGGAAAGGGGCGTGGCTTCCGCTTGCGAGATTCAGCGTGGATTTTCAAATTTTTATGAACTTACAAAATGACCGACTAAATGTCGGTCACTTCAGGCCGAGACAAGACCACATGATCCCTCCCACAAGATGTTTGCAGTTGGGCCGCGTCCTGTTCAAACATTATTAGCATTGGCGTTTAAATGCGGAGCGTTCAGAGTTGTGTGGGGGGGGGTGATCGATGATGACAAGAATGTTTCCCGCGGAGAGTCGCCGCCGCCGCCTTCTTTCAAAAAATGCCGTTTTGTTTGCTGCCTTTCAATTTGGCCGATCCATTCGCTCACCTTTTGGCGGGGAAAGGCCTCTTAAGTTCAAGGCTCAGACTTTTGCAAATCTATTTCATGGCTTTGCCTTTGTTGACCCCAACACAAGCGGAAAGAAATGAGAAAGATTCACTTGACTGGAAGCACATTTTTGCTTCACTGCTTCAATTTCGAATAAGACTTTTGGTCACTATGTTGTCCTTCAACCACACAAAATTTGACTTTTTTTTTAAAAAAAACGAGTCGTGTTTGTTACCTGCAAATCCTACGCACTCTGATTCAAGCGTGGTTTCCGTGCCGACCTTCCTTGTCCCTTCCGGTCCGTCTGCCAGCATATCTGAAAAAGAGATAGAGATCAGGTCATTTTAATTAAGTTGATTCATAATAATACAAAGACATGTTTACATGGAAGTCAATAGCTAAGGTGCAATCTGCAAAATTTGTAAATGTGGTAAATAAATTAAAGTGGCTGAACTCAGTGGGGTTTTTTGCAATGTAATTAGTTTGAATGGTTTTATTGTCATTATATTAGGTAGAATGAGATTTGAAGGTTTATAAATATTTATAAATAAGACATTTTAAAGAATTGCAATTAATTAAATTTAAAAAAGTAAACTAGTAAAAGTAGTAATAAAATACAATAAAATAAAAAATTAAATAAAAACAAATAAAATACAATAAAATAAAAAATTAAATAAAAACAAATAAAATACAATAAAAGAAAAACTATATATAAAAAACAAATAAAATACAATGCAATAAAAATAAATATATTAAAAAAAACATAAATTAAAAAAAAAAAATTAAAATACAAATAAATATAAAAATTAAAAAAACATAAATAAAATAAAATACAAATAAATATAAAGATTAAAAAAACATAAATTAAATGAAATAACAAAATAAATATAAAAAGAAAATTACAATTAAAATAAACAAATATAAAAATACAATTAAAATTAAAAATGAAAATAAAAATACATGTGGCATTATTTTTAGGGAAAAAAACAACAACTTGCAAAGGTCTAAGGCATAGATTAGCTACAGTTCAGAGGCGGTGCTTAGGGGGGAGTTGAGGGGCCAGGACTTCTATGGGCCCCCAACAATGGGCCTGAATTGGTGAGGGGAGCTCTTAAAACAACCATAAGATGATGCAAAGCACTACAATTCATTAATTTTGCATACCGCTTATCCTCATAAGGTTCGCAGGGATGCTGGAGCTCCCTGAATGAGCAACCTCAGCGCTAAAGGGCACTGTATTTGCTACAAAAACACCGCTCGCAAACACCAAGTATTTAGTTTTACCAGTGCATCCATGCTCGCGGTCAATCCCGATTAAGGCGCATTGGCGACGAAATCTAACACGGCATCCACGCCGGTCCTCCGAGGGTCATTAGGCGCGGCGTGCATCGATCGCACGCCGGCCCTCTCCGCCTTCCCTAAAAGGCTTCCGGTCCCAAAGGGAGGCGATCGTTACACCGCCGCTGGTCACGAGGAACGTTCAAGGACAGTCGGCGCAAAGAGACTCCCGAATACGGAACTTCCTGGAACTGAACATTCTATGTCAAGGGTGTCAGACTCGGGTTGGTTGGTGGGCTGCTTTAACGTCAACTTGATTTCACGTGGGCCGGACCATTTTAGATATAATATTTAATTATTATTTTTAATAAATGGATTAAAAGAACTGGATTAAAAGCCCTGAATATTCGTTTTTTATAGATCTAAAACAATATTTGAGTTTTTTTTAATATATATTTTTTTTGATTTTACAAAATGATTTTTGAACGAAAAACACAGAAAAAATGGATTAAAAAATGACAATTATTGATTTAAAAGGGGAAAATCAGGAAATTTAATATACATCGATACTTTTCATTTTAATTTAATCCTAAAACAGAACGTCGGCACTCATGATTTACTTTCATGGGCCACACAAAATGATGCGGCGGGCCAGATTTGGCCCCCGGGCCGCCACTTTGACACATGTGTTTTATACGGTGTTGCTAATCAAAGAGAGTATACATGTAATTAAAAATAATATGAATGGTGGTAGTGTCAACGATTCAGCTCTCTCCCCGATTTCCATATTTTAGCTCACGGGTTAGCCATATGCACCCATCAAATGAGCCACATGTGGCCCCCGAGCCATAGGTTCCCCACCCCTGGTAAGAGAGTGGGCGTTTTGACATGGACAAAACAACAAAAAATAATAATTGTAAACCGTGTGACTTAAAATGTTGAACTTCTAATTAGCAATCGCCGTAGCAACTCGCGTGGCTAACGGCAATCGATGTAAATTGATTGGACACGTATTGTCATCCATTCAGTTAAATCCTGAGTGGAAATTAGTGAATAAATACTCGACATTAGATTAGATTAGAACTTTATTTCAGCCCATATTTGGGAAATGTCCTTGGTTGCAGTAGCAACACAGACACAGAAGACATTGTAGACCTAGTTAAAAAAAAAATATATAGTTTGGTTGAATAAGAGTGTTATTTTTATAGAGGAAACGCCGTCCTTTCAGTTGTAAAGTCTTGAAATAAACGCCATCAAAGCAGCTGTCGATAGCGCTCACCGTGAATTCCACCAAGTGGGGAAAAAAAAAAACACGAGTGGTGTCCAAACGAGGGCGAATAAAGATTTTTCTCCCCCCTCTTTGGTCTCACCCGCTGGAGCGAAGAAGGGAGGCAGAAGAGAGATGGGAGATTCTCGCCTAATGAGGATCTGCTGGCTCTTCTCCCACAGTCGTGACTTGTTTGTTCTTCTATTATTTTTCCACTCTTCCATCACTCCGCCAGGAATGAGATGTCGCCTTCGCCTTCGCCGCCGTCGCCGGCGAGTCGAGTCGGGCCCGTCACGGCATCCCGTGGCGGGCCGCTAATTGGACGCAGTCGACTTGACCCGGGATCTGCGTGACCTGGTCTTTCGGATGTGAGACGCCGCGCCGTTTCTTCCGGGCTTTCGTGGCGTGGGGGACAAAACGGCGATCTGTCACGGTGGTTAAGTGGGCCGAGGAGGAGCGAGTGGATTTGTTCCACACGGAACGGGGGTATCCAAACTTTTGTGGGTTTTCCCAGGGCTGGTTTTGTAAAAAATTCAAAAGGATTTTGGGGTGTCACATGGCCTTCAATTCAATGACTAAGCTGTAGTGCAGGGGTTTGGGAACCTTTTTGTAGGAGAGAGCCATAAACAATTCATATTTTCAAACATTATTCCTTGAGAGCCATACTCATAATCTAAAAGTAAAAATACAGACGCTCCCCTACTTACGAACGAGTTAGGTTCCGAGCGATTGTTCATAAGTTGAATTTGTTCGTAAGTTGATTCAGTGCTATATTTTGTATTATAATTTATGTTTAAGGCCTATATAAGTACATTGAAGGTTTATATAAGTGCATTTGTATGTTTAAGGCTTGTATAAGTAACACGCATTGGTTTGTACTGGAAAAAAACTTTTAATAATCGGTTGGTGTTGTGTGCACGAGTATACTTCATTACCCAGAAAGCCCTCTTTTTGCCCCCCGCGCATGCGCGTTGTGCGTTTCCTGGTCGTATGAGAAACTCGTCTGAATTAATCGTTCCGTGCTCGTAGATATTGTTATACACGAAAGAGATGCGGCAAAAAAGACCTGGCTTGGTCGCATCACGAAATTTTGATCGCATGACGGGCGAATTATTCGATCGAAATTTCCGCCGTAAGACGAGAATTTTGTATGACGAGCGGTCGTATGACGAGGTACCACTGTACACCCAATGGATTGTGGCCTGGACATCGACATCAACACAGCTTTTCGAAGCATGGAAGACAGCGTTGGAATAGTTACGCTAGCTACTAGCTAGCTACTATTTGCGAATGGATTGTGGCCGCCTGGACGAACGTATAAAACTTGGCGTTTTCGATGACTCATTTGGACAATTGTTCAATTCGGACACAGAAAATGAGGACTTTGATGGATTTGTGGGTGATGATGACGTGAGTAAGTTGTAAAATGGCTAAATAAGGTACAACCCAGCTCAGTTTTGCTTCCCTTGCCTTTTTAAAAACATGTTTTTAGCGTGTGTCCGTATGTTTAAGCTGGTATATGTTTTGCCATGATGCCTGGCTACGTCTTTAAAAACGGTGCGTCTTGTGTATGTGTAAAATACAGAAATGGCACTCGTTACTGACACTGCGGCTAAAAATATGATGCGCTGTATAGTCGTGAAAATACGGTATTTTTGTTGACTTGAGAATATCCACAATAATTTTTATGATGACGATTATGCAATTTCACTATTTATGGATCCGAGCAAGTCTGGAAAAAAACATGTTTTTAGCATATGTCCGTATGTTTAAGCTGGTGTATGTTTTGCCATGCCTGGCTGCGTCTTTAAAAACGGTGCGTCCTGTGTATGTGTCAAATACAGAAATAGCACTCGTTATTGACACTGCGGCTAAAAATACGATGCGCCGCATAGTCGTGAAAATACGGTACTGTAGTCATTTGAGCGGTCTCCAAAGTTTTCCTTCTCCACTTTACGCCCGAAACGCTACGTTTTTGTGAATCGCCATCCCATTCCCCTCCACGTCGTCTTGTAATTTTTCATATCTGGATAGTTCCCGCGCAAGAGCGGAACAGACGGCGACGGGAGGGCGAGCCAGCGTACGGCATCATCTTTTTTAATTAGAAAGAATATAAAAGGGAGTGATTTATTATTAAAGCGGCGTAAGGAACCTTGCCACGCTTGAAGTTGCCAGCCGGTGTTAAATAAATGTGTTGCCCGTCTGCCGGCAGCAGTCCTCAAATGAATTATGAATCCACCTCGAAAAGGAAGAGTCACTTCATTTGAAAGTGAAGCAAACGTGATGTTTGCTAACAGACGCGTCCACGACATAAAAATTAAGCGTTTAAAGATTCACGTGGATGACTTTGGGAAATGTTGACTTGGGTCCGCCTGCGTTTTATGCAGGTTTTTTTTTCCCGCATAAAATGTATGATTAGCGTGCGGAAGCCAAGTTTCCGCCGTGAGTGTCGGACTCTTAGGGCTCTAAATAATAATATGAAAATAATAGTATTACGCATTCAGGCAGCCCGGTGGACAAGTGGTTAGTGTGTCGGCCTCGCGGTTCTGGGGTCGAGGATTCGATCCCAGGTGGGTCCTCATGAGTTTTGATGTTGTGCCCAGGATTGTGTGGGTTTTCTCTGGGTACCCTCTCCCCCCACATCCCAAAAATATGCATGCTAGGCTAATTGGATGCTGTATATTAGTTGTTTATCTTAAGATGAATGAACAATTTAGCCTACAATTAGCCTAGCATGAATATTTTTAAGTGGCCTCACAGTTCTTGGGTCGAGGGTTCGATCCCAGGTGGGTCCTCATTGTGGCGGAGTTTGCATGTTGTGCCCAGGTTGTGTGGGTTTTCTCCGGGTACTCCGCCCCCCCCCATCCCAAAAATATGCATGCTAGGCTAATTGGATGCTTTATATAAGTTGTTTGTCTTAAAATGAATGAACAATTTAGCCTACAATTAGCCTAGCATGAATATTTTTTAAGTGGCTAATGCGTCGGCCTCACAGTTCTTGGGTCGAGGGTTCGATCCCAGGTGGGTCCTCATTGTGGCGGAGTTCGCATGTTGTGCGTGGGCTTGCGTGGGTTTTCTCTGGGTACTCCGCCCCCCCCCCCCCCCTCATCCCAAAAACACGCATGCTAAGCTCGCTGGTTGAACACTCATTAATGCCCATATGTTATCCTGTGAATGGCTGTCCCCCCATTCAGGGTAGACCAAGTCAGGTGGGATAGGCTCCAGCACCCCCCGCGACCCTCCAGAAAAAGAATGAATAAGCATTGAACAAGTCTTTTTTTTCCCCATTCCCAACCTTATTACGGCGAAAATCGAACCGAAGCGAAGCGATCCGCAGTGACATTTTAAGGGAGCGTTTTACAGCGCCACTCCATCGCAATCTATTGTTTTGTTGCCGAGGGGCCGCAAACACGGAGGTCTTTGTAATCCTCCCGGGGGCGTCGCAGGTGAAGCCGCTCCGCAGAATTATGCGCCGTGTCAACCCCGCAGAAAAATGATCAATACGCCGATCGTTCGGGGCTGCCTTCCCATCTTTCTACACCCCTACGGCGCTACCGGAACACAATCCCGCCACCCCGGCCCCTCCATTTTCCCCGGTCTGGATCTCCTTTCCGCAAGTAAATGAGCTTTCTGCGGCGTGGCGCAGACCCGAGACACGTTCCCCATTAACATGCCACTCATGCGCCGCCCAACCTGACCCTGCCTATTAATGATAATTTGATTCTTGATCGTGCAGGGGAGTCCGCAAGTCATTGCTATGCTCCGCCGAGGGGCGATTAGAGGGTCAACGTTGGCGGACACGAGCTCAGGGGACGGCCTAGAATCCAGTCGGGGGAGTCAACGAGACGGAACCGCGACGACGGCGACATTTGGTGCCTCTTGAAGTGGGCAAATTAATCAAATATAGCGGGCGGGCTGTATTTAGACTTACGCTTTGAACGGTGGACGGGTGGTTAGCATGTCCATCTCGTGGTTCTGAGATCAATCCCCGCTGGGGTCCGATCTTCTGGTGTTGTCAGGTTTGTTACCCATTAGGTCCTCGTACAGGAGTGGCGTTTGCATGTGCTGCCCGGGCCTGCATGGGTTTTCTCCAGGTACCACATCCCAAAAACACGCTAGTCTGGAATGATAGAGTACAGGAAATGAATGACTTTATGAATAAAATACGATAGGGAAAACTAGGAAGACAATGTCCTCAACCCACAATGTTTGGACTTCATAGCTGTCAACCTCGGGCAATTATTCATGATTGCAATTCCCCTTATTAAGCGATTAAAAAACAACTACATACAAATGCAACACGGCACATATTTCCTCACATAGGGCGCACGTAAAAGTCTAAAATTTGCTGCAAAGTGGACGAGGTGCCCAATCGGTCGGTGCACTAAATTCAAGATTCTGTAGATGTCGCTGTATGACGCTGACAGTTTGCAGAAAAAAACATAAAATACAGAAAAAAAAAACGTATAAAATACAGAACAAAGGAAAAAATACGGGAAAACGTATAAAAAATAGAAAGAAAACGCATAAAATACAAAAAAACGTATAAAAAATAGAAAGAAAACGCATAAAATACTAAAAAACGTATAAAATATGGAAAAACGTATAAAATATGAAAAAAAACGTATAAAATACAAAAAAACATAAACTACGGAAAAAACGTATAAAATATGGAAAAAAAACTATAAAATACGATAAAACGTATAAAATATGGAAAAAAAACTATAAAATACGAAAAAAAAGTATAAAATACAGAAAAAAATGTATAATATACGGAAAAAACGTATGGGACGTTATGCCGCCATATGTAAAAATGAGTTTGCCATACTGTGGAAATAACATTTCTATGTATTCTGCCGACAGTGATCCTGAACGTCCAAATGTCTTTTTTGATTGAGACAGAAAACAAATCAGGCCTTTGAACAGATCCGCGAGATTTTGTGGGGGCTCGCCCCTCCCTCCCTCCCAGGAACTCAACCCTTCTCGCTAGCCAAAGCAGTAAACAAGCGTTGGAAATTGAGGCTGAGGGAACGCTTTGAAGTGGGTTTAAAATAGTCACAGTGGCGCCCCTGTTTTCTGCCGCCAGAACGCCGGCCCCTCAGACAGGAAGCTCGCTCGTTCGTCCTGGCACGGAGCGCCGGGGGCGCCGGACCAGAGCCTCGTCACGACGACTGCTAATCGGTCCGAACGCGGGAGCGCACGCAGCTGTGTTTGCTAATCAAGCCAACACCAGCTGGCCTCAGCAAAGCATTGCGCCAAGGTCAGGAAAAGGGCACCAGGTCGAAATTATTTTAAAATGGGCATCAAAGTAGGGCGGGGGGGCCGGATCTGGGCCACGCGTTGTTACAAAAAGGTTCACCGGCGTGTTGAAGGGATTGTCTCTGGTTGTATTTAAGTACATGTACAATGGTGCCCAACTGTTTCGCACCAGTAAAGCTTTTGCGACTTTTTGCACGGCAACACGCTCGTAACATCACATAAACAAATTTAAATGAACTTGGATTACGATGCAAACACACTCAAAAATAAGTTTCATCTAACCTTACACTAAAACAAGGGTGTCAAACTCGGGTTTGTTGGCGGGCCGCAATAACATCAACTCGATTTGATGTGGGCCGGACCATTTTAGATATAATATTTAGATTTTTTTAAAAATTGGATTTAAGAACTGGATCAAAAGCCCTAAATATTCAGTTTTTTTATAGATATAGAACTGTTTATTTGAACTTTTTTTTCTTAGTAAGGGAAAACATCTAATAATCATTTGTTTTTCATTTCAAATGGAAACAATTTTTTTTAAAATTATATTCAATATTAAAGTGGAAAACCGAAAATATTTATAAATATTTATTTTTAGATTTTACAAAATGCTTTTTGACCTAAAAACACCA
Organism: Stigmatopora argus; assembly: GCF_051989625.1. Taxonomy (NCBI): domain Eukaryota; kingdom Metazoa; phylum Chordata; class Actinopteri; order Syngnathiformes; family Syngnathidae; genus Stigmatopora; species Stigmatopora argus. The sequence goes on from NC_135391.1 coordinate 1,168,517, forward strand.
AATGAAAAAATGGATAAAAATTGCTACTTTGATTTAAAAATTTCACGTTTTACATTTTAGATGTAATACTTAGATTTTTTTAAATAAATGGATTAAAAGAACTGGATTTAAAGCCCTGAATATTCATTTTTTATAGATCTAAAACAATGTTTATTTTAGCTTTTTTTTAAATATAGTTTTATATTTTACAAAATGATTTTTGAACTAAAAACACAGAAAAAATGGATTAAAAAATTACAATTATTGATTTAAAAGGGGAAAAAAAAAATCAGGAAATATAATATACATCTATAATCTTCATTTGAATTTGATCCTAAAAAAAAAAGTTGGCCCTCATGATTTACTTACTCGGGCCGCACAAAATGAGGCGGCGGGCCAGATTTGGCCCCCGGGCCGCCACTTTGACACCTGTGCACTAAACCTAATTCTAATTTTGTTTGACCTTTTTATACCTTTCTTGGCTCTATTGGCCCCGCCTCCACCCTGACTTTCAGATGCAACCTATCGAGGGTTGTTTACTTTTGTATTCCCTTGAAAATATTCCCAAAATGAGGCGCACAAATGTCCTCACCATAGGATAACGCACGAGGAGTTGGAAAAAAGCGACGCTACTGTAACATAGAACTAGCTCCAGCCTACGGGAACAGTATGTAGCGCATTTTTTTCCAGGCGGATGTGTGGAGCTCAAGGCCGATCTCCCGGAGGCATCTCCGATGGAGAGAAAAGGGCTTCAATAAATAATTGCCTGCAGTGAGCATGAATAGCAGAGTGCAAATAGCAGAGGCAAATGGACTACAGCGGCAATCCGCCTTCACGCTGAGAAGTCCACGCTCACCACCTAACGGCGCCTCGGGTTAGAAGGCCGCCCAGTGCGGAGAGATAAAAGATAGACCGTATATCGCCCGCTGGTTTTTTTTTTTTTGCTCGGCCTCCAGCCTCCAGTCACAGCATTTTTTTGGATTCATTTTTTTCCTGTGATTGCATGTGATTTTTCTCCTGCTATTTCTCGTTATTGTCACACAAAGCTTCACTTTTGTTTGCCGACAAATGGCGCATGTGTTTCGACAGTATTTTGTCTGGGTATTTGTTTTCTGGTGGATTTTATTTTTCGACGTTCTACTGCTTGTTAAACAAGTGATGAATATTTGGGAGTGGAAAAAAAATCAGTGCGCCCGAAACAATGGAATTGGAGAAAAATCATTTAGATCCGAACAAAACGGGGGCGGGGAGGTGTAGTTGGCTGGGGTAAGCTCCATCACCCCCCGCGACCCTTATGAGGATATGCAGTACGGAAAAGGGATAAATGATGACATAAGAAACAGGATTTATGGGTGTTTGGAAAAAAAGGGAATGTGTTGAACACGATGATTGGTACCGAATGAGTTAACAGCAATGTTCCAATTCATGATTTTCAAATGAGAATTTTAACAATTAATTAATTTGATTCATTCTTTAATTGGTTTATTTTTCAAGTTGGCTGATGCAGAGAAAATGTGTGTGTTTGTTTTAAAGAAAAGAGCAGGCCTAGTTCATTAAATGAATCGGGACCAGAACAACGTCACCAAAACACAACTTGAATGCCAATTAGTAGTTCGCTGGGATAAGCTCCATCACCCCCCGCAACCCTTGTGAGGATGTGCGGTACGGAAAAGGAATAAATGACGACATAGGACACAGGATTTCAGGGCATTTGGAAAAAAAAGGGAATGTGTTGGACACGATGATTGGTACCGAATGAGTTAACAGCAATGTACCAATTCATGATTTTCAAATGAGAATTATAACAATTAATGAATTGGGTTTATTCTTTACTTGGTTTATTTTTCAAGTTGGCTGATGCAGAGAAAATGTGTGTGTTTGTTTTAAAGAAAAGAGCAGGTCTAGTTCATTAAATGAATCGGGGCCATAACAACGTCACCAAAACAGAACTTGAATGCCAATTAGAACAGGCTCCAAAATCATTTTATATTTCTCAAGACACAGAATGGGAGTTGGAATTTAGGACCATCTCTGTGCTGTTTTCCTTCTGAGCCAATAGGATTATTCCAGTTGCTCTTTCCAATTATATGCACCCCAAATAAAAACGACTGTTGATTCCATTCATGTGATGAATGGACGACGGAAAAGAATCAAATTGAAAAGCTCATAAAACAGCAATTATAAATGTGCGGCAGATTTGCAAAGGTCACGGAGGTCGTCAACGTTTTCTTGAAAGAGGGACTCAGTGAAAACTCAAATTTGGTTCCTCTTTTAACAAGACAACATTACGATGAGTATCTTGAATTTTGAATTAGAATGAAAAATGAAAGATATTTGACTTTGTTCTGAATGTAGAGCTTAACATTTTTTTCTTATTAAAATCACCATGTGGCTTCCCGTAATATCCACATTTCCTGTGGACTTTTCTGCCGCCGCCTTGGCGACACGACGAGGCCTGAGACAAAGCGCCGTTAGATTCTATTCTCTGCGTGCGTCTTAAATAATTGATGCCATGATGGCTCGTTTATTCATGGACGCAAAAAGGCTTTCCCTATTCGCTGTCTAACGAAGCCCTCGACTGCGACTCTTGAGCGGGAGAGACCAACACTCGACTCCGCCCAAAATCCGGGAACGACTGATGATTAACCCGAAGCGAGGTCATTGGCTGGCACGAATTCCCGGACGCCAAACAGAAAAACAAGGGTAAGGATATTCAAAGTAAACATCGTTAACCTTTTAAAGCCCAAAGCGCCGAATAATGGACAGCTAATTAGCATTCTTTGAACTCCGAGCATTTCGTAGTCCCATGGAACAAAAGTTAGAGCATATTTCATTTGGCATTTCGTGCATGTCAAGTCTAATTTGTGCGCATATAAGCCTCGATTCAATCATCATTTTTTTTTTTTTTTGCAACAAATATGCCGTATATGCAAGAAAATACAGTAAGTGCGTTTCTTATACGGAAATAAAAATCACGCAAGCTTTTAATTAATTGATGATGTTTTTGTGTATTAACTGCTCACCCTTGTGTTCGGATTGTCGTGACTCGAGTTTAATTATGTGTGCGGTGGGCGTCGCCCATCGCAGCCTGCAGGCAGGAGGGGCGGAGCCAGTGTCAGAGCATGTGGGTCACCCTCGCAACAGAATTTCTCCACATGAGCCAACTTTGAGGGTAAAAATACCCTCGTTGGGCGAATACTTTCCCACTGCTCGAGATGCAGAAACAGTTCGCCATGACCTTGCCGAGCGGCGCCAAAGCTTAAACCGGCTGCGTTTGCCTCCCGCGCCGTACTGATTTATTCATGTGTGTGCGCCGCAGCCGCCTAAATCCCGTAATTAAAGGGGATTTGTGTACAAACAGAGCCGATGTGCCGGGGGCTCCTAATGGAGGGAATTAGCGGGGAGGAGCGTGACGCAAGCGCCGGATGCCACTGACAATGCTTTATTTGACAGCTCCGGCGTGATCGCCATCTTTTCCGCTTTTGTCCGGTCGGAATTGACCAATGGCGCGTTTACATGCTGACGCGCAGACCCCATCAACACGCGGTGACACGTTACAGGTTTTCATTCACAGGGATTGCGTGTGGAGAAGTTCAGATGTAGTAGTCATGCCGTGCAAAAGGGGGCAGCGCAGTTTTACGGCGACGCAGCTAATACGCACACTTGCATCATGTTCTTACAGTGGTATCTCTACTTACAAATGCCTCTACTTACAAACGTCTCTACTTGCAAACTCCTCTACTTACAAACTCCTCTACTTACAAACTCCTACTTAAAAAAAGTCTCTACTTACAAACGCCTCTACTTACAAACGCCTCTACTTACAAACGCCTCTACTTACAAACGCCTCTACTTAAAAAAATTTAAAACGTCTCTACTTACTAACGTCTCTACTTAAAAAATTAAAAAACGTCTCTACTTACAAAATTAAAAAACTTTTCTACTTAAAAAATTAAAGAAACATCTCTACTTACAAACGTCTCTACTAACAAACATCTCTACTTACAAACGTCTACTTACAAACGTCTCTACATACGAAATATTCAGGTTACAAAATGGCTCATTTTGTCTTAGAATGCAAAAAAATTCAAGTTAGGAAACCAAAAAAATACAATAAAATAAAAAGTCAAATATTCCGGAAGCATAATTAAACTTTGTGTATATTATTTTTCAATTCAGATGATTTGCTACCTCACAAAACCTCACTAGCCTCCCATTGGCTAGGGGGAGATGATTTTTTGGGCCATTTTAACACAGTGTTTTATGAGTTTTTATTCAGGTTTTATTAATTTGTTCACTCCTTTTCAAAAAATTCTTTTGAATTCATAAGTTTAAGAGATGTTTCCCCTGTTGCCAACCATTTGCGTCCTCCTCCCTCACCTATCACCTTCAACAAAAACGAAAATAAAATGTTTAACATCCGTTTGTAATTCATTTCAACATGTTAATTACCATTTTTTTGCGGCTTGTTGTCAGAGCATCACCGTGGAAACGGGCCCTAAATGGTCTCCTGGAGACATTTACACGGCGATCTCATTGACTGACCATTAAACAATCAGGCTGTCAATCTTCTCCCCTCAAAGGCTAATTAGCAAACGTGACATCACAGTCCATTGAGGGCTAACGGCTTCTTTGCGGGCCGTTTAAGCGTGAAAATCGTTCTGCGTGACATGATATGGGCTGTCAGGGTCTCACCTTTGTGACCCTCGTGCAATTTCCAAGTGATTTATTGCTTAAATGTGAGGGAGGAATCCACTTAGTCAAACCGGAGCAGAAAAGACAGTTAAAAGGGCAGACAGCACTTTTATCGTGCGCGCTCAGGCGGAAAGAATAAAGTTTAATAGGTTGAAATACCCTTTTTTTCCCAAAAGTCATCATATGGAGCAAAACAAATAAATAAAGGCCAAAATGAACAGGAAGTGGACACCCTTAATCCATGCATATTACAGCCAATCAAATCTGAGTATGCAAAATTGACTGTCATTTGTTTGTGTTTAAACATTATTTTTGCCTACTTAAGTTTCTAACTTTACGGTATTGCGGCTCACAATCTATATTTAACTCACAACAGGACACAAAATAAAGGTTTTTAAAAAACTAACCATTCTTTCCTGACAATTTGTTTATCCCCCCCAAAATTCGAATTTCTTTAACAAAAGGAAAAATATGAAACGATTGTAAACAATTGTAAATTTACAGTCAGATGTTACCATGTATCCTTTTATGGTTAAAAAAAATGCACCACCCCTATTTTCTCGCATATTAGCCGCATCCGTGTATAAGCCGCACCCTTAAAATTGCCTGAAAATCGTTGACTTTTATAATTTCTCTCGTATAAGACACCCCGATTCACAATTTTCACCTTTATATTCCTGGTTTTAATAGGGAGTACAAATGTGTTACTTTGAAGGGAACATTTTAAGAAAAATCATCGCACGTGATATTTCTGAGATACTGTGTAAATTGATTTTATGCAAAATACGTTTTTTTTTCCATTCATAAATGTCGAAATTTGTTTTGTGAAGCGTTTTATCTGTTTATCTTTTCTCTATTTTTAAATAAATGACCATATCGGCCGCATTGTCTTGCGTCATGGCGTCACGGTGTCACGGCGTTATGACATCATGGCGTTTCGTCTTTCTCACCTTGCAGTTTCGTGCATATCGTCTTTTGATGCGCATATAAGCCGTACCCTCGATTCAGTCGTCTTTACTTTGAGCGACAAATACGGCCTATATACGAGAAAATACGGTATTTTACTTATGAATTTTGTCAACTTCTAACACATTTGGTACTGCATTTGTTATATTTTACCAAGTTTTGTCACGTTTCTGAGAGCAAAGCTGGAAGTTGTGTGACTTTGGAACATAAAGACATTGGCGCACACTATATAAACCACTACACAAAGAACAACCTACGTATTCCCCTTAATTTCCCCCTGGAATTTCAAAGTATCAACGCCTGAGGAAATCTCAACGCGAATAAGTCCGACTCGCAGACACCCGTCCAATCGGCCCGGTTCCCTTCCCAACGCTTCAGTTGCGACTAGACGTAAACGGCCGCATCAGTCAGCGCCGGTGGAAACGCTCAGAAGCGTTTAGTGCCCAAGCGGCGGTCCGCATAAATTATCCGAGCACGCCAACGAGAGTCTCTTGACGCAAACGCGACGAGGTATCCGTCTCGGAAAGCGTGTCTTTGCTTACCAAGCCTCCTTTTGACCGGAGGGCAACGTTGCCACTGTAACTCCAGATGGGGAAGACGGCACCCCCCACTGGTACAGGCAGGCGGATGAGGATGAGTCACATCCCCCCACCCCATCTCCGTCTCGCTGCGTAGTGACAACCCTGCGGGAAATAGATCTGTGTGAGAAATGGGAATTGCCACATCTCCGAGGATATATTTCCTAGCAGGGATAAAACTCCAGAGAAAATTTGGTGCCCGTGTTTTGCATGAAACGGAAAGATGCCACGGATGGCAATAGACAGCCAGTCTAGCGGCGGAAATTGGGGGAGTGCACCCGGTTTCTAGGGGGTGAATAGTTGGAGTGAGTGGAATAATGTCCCTTTATGCCAGGGGTCAGCAACACAAAATGTTGAAAGAGCCATATTAGACCAAAAAAAAACATGTCTAGAGCCGCAAAAAAAATGACAAGTCATAAAATCGAATGGCAGCCCGGTGATGAGTGGTTAGCCTGTTGGCCTCGCAGTGGAAGTCCTGGGTTCAAGTTCCAGGTCGGTCTACCTGTGTGGAGTTTGCATGTTCTACCCGGGGCTGCGTGGGTTTTCTCCAGTTACTCCGGTTTCCTCCCACATTCCAAAGACATCCATAGTAGGCTGATTGGACACTCTAAATTGCCCCTAGCTATGAGTGATTGGTTGTTTGTCTCATCGTGCCCTGCGATTGGCTGGCCACCAATTCAGGGTGTCCGCTGCCTCTGGCCCCAAGTCAGCTGGGATAGGCTCCAGCACCCCCCACAACCTGAGTGAGGATAAAGCGGTTCAGAAAATTAAGAGATAATAGAGGAAACACATGCTGTATGTATATTCGTCTACTATCAAAATGACAAAGTTGGCTATAAATACATCACGAGCATTCATGATTTTACATTTTAAAACGACACTGCACTTCTTTAAACTATTTTGGCTCTCCGTAACGCACTCGCACTTATTCGTGGTACTCGGCTGAAAATGTAGCATGCCTTACCTGGGAATGTCTTTCCACATGCCCCTTTTTGTCATTTGACATGTTTGTCCTCCTACAGAAACCATATTAAAACCAAAAATCTACTTCTCTCCACCATTTTCCATCATTTTTGAAGAAGCTCCAGGGAGCCACTAGGGCAGCGCTTAAGAGCCCCATGCGGCTTCAGAACCTCTGGTTCCCGACCCCCGCTATATGCAGATAGTAGCACTTAGCGGTGCTATTTTCTGCATATTGGGATCTGTCCACACGCAAGTCTTAGTCTGCGGAAGGTTCCCATTTTTTGGATTTCCTGTGCATGGCTCCAATTTTTTTAGCTAGGTCTACAATGTGTTCTGTGTCTGTGCGTCTGTCTTGCTACTGCAAGCAAGAAATTTCCCGAATACGGGATGAAATAAAGTTCTAACCTAACCTAAATATACAGTTCTAGATAAATTCTGTATGAAACATTCCAAATTAAAGCAAAAGTTTTTCCCCTCAGTCAAATTCACGTAAATGCCACTTCCACAGATGCCCAAAACCGATACCCCCTTGACAAACATTTTTACGGGTGATTGCTTATCCATATTCCAGCGGGGTGACGGATGTGATTTCACCGTTGATTACCTGCGCTTTATCAGCATGATTGGTTTGGCGCTAGATCAACACAGCCAATCGGGTGAACAGAATGATAAAGCTATTCGGGATCAAAAGTAAACAATGCAGGGATTATGACGGACAGGATCAGAAACCAAAAGGGGCTGATTTCAATTATACTGATAATCTGTTGTTTTTAATGCAAGGTCACTACGGGATAATCACTCTTGTCCAGAGAGTTGAGGTCCCTCTATCACCAGAATTTTGATGGGTTGGACTTCACCGGATGTTTTTATTCCAGGTAAGTTTCATTGTGGTGGCGGTCAGTAGTTCAGTTGTTTTTCCCAAGACATTCAATTGTTTTATTGGAAAAGGTCTGGTATGTAGTTGGAGGGGAGGGCAGCAGAGGGTTAGTGTCCAAAGTGTCCAAGATCAACGAATCACTTAAGGAGCAACTGTCACAGCTTTTAAAGAGTATAGATGTATATTAAATTTCCAGATTTTCCCCCTTTTAAATCAATAATTGTAATTTTTTAATCATTTGTTTCTGTGTTTTTAGTTCAAAAATCATTTTGTAAAATCTAAATATACTATATATATATATATATAAAAGCTAAAATAAACATTGTTTTAGATCTATAAAAAATGGAATATTCAGGCCATTTAAATCATTTATAAAAAAACTAAATATTATATGTAAAATGGTCCATCCCACATGAAATCGAGTTGACGTTAAAGCGGCCCATGAACCAACCCGAGTCTGACACCCTTGAGTTATGGTCTATACTCAGGTTCGGCACCTATGACCTAATCAAGACTTATTACTACAACATACACTTATTTATCTATTACTATTTAGTGATTGTTTATTTATCATTACTATATATTGATTTTCTATGTGTCTGCTTGTTTGTTGTTGCGTCCACAGATTTGGCGCTGAAGGTCTACAAAAACCATGAAACTCATCCTGGACTTCATTTCTTATGTATTGATTATTTATTTGTCTGTCTGTTGTTATTTGCGCACTATGTGGTGAAAGCTTTAAATCTAATTACATCTGTGTGTCTAGATCATTTATTTTTGGATACTCTGAGGATATTCTATCATTTAACGAGTGTGTAAAAACTCCTAATGCTAGCGTTGGTGTATTTTCAGTGCACATATTTAACATGATAGCATCTGTCTTTAATCTCCCAGTAATATACACCGAGAATTGATCGTCGCGCCTAAGTGGATGTTATTTTTTTTCTTCCAAACACGAGCCTTATCCGATCCTTTAACTCACCGAGGCACTTCATCTGAACAAGTCAGCGTCAGAGTGACAGTTCTAGGCCTGCCCCGTTGCCCGCTTAAGTGTACCGGGAGACGCTAGGCTAGCATGTCGGGCGTCCCAGATCCTGATACGGCGAGTATCTGATTGCATATGAGAAGCAATCCAAACAGCTTGTCATGGAAAGATATTTACTCCTCCGTGAAGACATTATTCACGTTGAAGTACGCCCTTGCTGGAAAGCTCAGGTTCAACTCGGAAAACTGGGATAATGCAAAACGGAAACAACAGACGGTAGATGCCGATGTGGAGACGGACATTAGGAGGGCGGAGCTTGGCTATTTTTGTAGTTTGGACTCACCAAATCACACTCAGCTCAGCATTTTTTCCAAGAAGATCGTGAATTTTCGACCGGTGGACAAGTGGTTGGCGCGTCCGCCTGACGGTTCTGGGGTCGAGGGTTCAATCCAAGGTCGGTCCTCACTGCTGGTAGTTTGGACTCACCAAATCACACTCAGCTCAGCATTTCCCAAGAAAATCTTGAATTTTCAGACCAGTGGTTAAGTGGTCAGTGAATCGGCCTGACGGTTCTGGGGTCGAAGGTTCGATCCCGGGTCGGTCCTCACTGCTTGGAGTTTGGACTCACCAAATCACACTCAGCTCAGCATTTCCCAAGAAAATCTTGAATTTTTCGACCGGTGGACAAGTGGTTAGCGCATTGGTCTGACGGTTCTGGGGTCGAGGGTTTGATCCCAGGTCGGTCCTCACTGCTTGGAGTTTGCATGTTCACCCCAGGCTTGTGTAGGTTGGCTGGTCACCAATTCAGGGTGTCTCCGAAGTCAACTGGGATAGGCTACGGCACCCTCCGCGACCCTTGTGAGGATAAACGGTACGGAAAATGAATCAATCTTAAATTAACGACGTAGCGGGTTGGAAAAATGTTGACAGTGAATTTGATGGTGTGTGCGTGGAGATTTAAACCTGAGAATAATTATTGGACCAAATTGAGCATTTAATATATTGAAATGAGTTCTTGTGTCCAGTGGCTTGAATGCTAATTAGATTTGTCCAAAGTCATTTGAGAGCAATATTTTTTCCATCTGTTTTTGACAAGTGGCCAAATATAATCATAACAGGTTTGAAGCAAAGAATAATGACTAAACATGGAACATTGCTTCACTGTGGATAAATAAGGTATTGTTGGTTATTATTGAAGCACATTGCAAACTGAATACAATTATTGATGTGTTGTAAAGAATTTTATGTTTGAATCACTTGTGCAAATATACATAGTATATACGTTAGGATTATTTTTGAGGTTAGTAGCTCTTAACTCTTTTACATTTCTATTATAAAGGCTGACACGGAGTGATCCGGTTTCACTGTCAATGACGGCAATAGACGTCCAATCCAGATTGACTAGCGGACTAGCAGCAATTCAATAATAATGTTAATAAGAACAATTAAAAATAACATAGCTTAGGGCAAGGCTTTAACGTCAAATTGATTTCACAAGGGCCAGATCATTTTAGATATAATATTTAGATTTTTTTTATAAATGGATTAAAAGAACTGGATTAAAAGCCCTGAATATTCAGTTTTTATAGATCTAAAACAATGTTTATTTTAGCTTTTTTATATATTTTTCGTTATTACAAACATGATTTTTGAACTAAAAACACAGAAAAAAATGATTAAAAAATGACAATTATTGATTTAAAAGGGGGGAAATCATGAAATGTAATATACATCTATACTCTTCATTTTAATTTGATCCTAAAACAGAAAGTCAGCACTCATGATTTACTTTCCCGGGCCACACAAAATGATCCGGCCCAGCTATTTTAGCATGCGTGTTTTTGGGATGTGGAAGGAAACCAGTTTACCCAGAGAAAACCCACACATTGTCATTATACACAGCAGCGTATAACGAAACTGGTATCAAACCATCGACCCCAGAACTGTGAGGCCGGCGAGCTAACCACTCTCCACTGGACCGCCAGATAAAAAGCAGTCATGGCTATTGATCAAACTTGAAAAGGAGTCAATATTAAATCAATAATCCATCAGCCGGCTGAAAGAAAACACATGAGCGCCGAGCATCTTGTGCTATATTTCTCCTCAGCTTCTCTTTTGTGCGTGAATTCAAAGCATCGCCTGAGCGTCCGCCCACGCGTGTCTGATTCTCGGGGCCGCCGTCTGCCCGTCAGCAGATGTTGCCTTCCTCATCCTCCTCATCAGCATCTCTCCAAACTAAGCCAGTCTCCGATTGATCACTAATCAAACCCTTGCCGACGGGGATTTTTCACTGCCGAATATTCTTCACCCGAAACGGCACCAAAGCGGCTGTCCGTTCGGAAGAAAAAAAAGTTTAATGAGCGCATCTTCGGTCAGTGTGTACAAGAAACGTGTTATCAAGTTGAAGTTCACCTGTTCTTGCTTTGCTCCAAGTTTACTTCCGGTATCAGGCGTCCATAAGAGGAGTATAAAATACCGCACGCGTAAAACGTGTTTCACGAACTTATTTTGAAATACAATACGCGTAGAACGAATTCGAAGCGTACCTTTGCGATATACTTGATGATTATTCTCAGCCAATCAGGAGTCGGGATGCTGGACACGATTTCCGGCCACACGAGCAATGAGCTAAATATCCCGAGGACAACTAAAGAAGTAAGTCGTCTATTTTGTTGTTGTAAAACAAAACTTTGATAATAAGACCGTGTTGTGGTGAATAAAGTTTGGCCAATGTATCGGGTTGTTATTTGGGCTAAACTGCGGTAAAATATACTGGATTGGATTGGATTAGGTGGTTAGCACGTGGGCTAGCTAACGTAGTTAATAAGGTTCAGCCGGTGTATTTGGACACGGCTAGCGTCGTCAAAAGCGTCGTCAAAAGTGTCGTCAAAAGTTCAACAGTCCAAAAAAGTCCCGGTTATAATTTTAGACGACATATTTATAGTTTTTCAAACGCTATGCTTCAAAAGTTGAGGGCCGTAAATAGAAGGTATTTACCATTCAGTATGACTTAATGGAGACCAAGCTGCTTCTGTAGTAGGCTCTCTTCTTTCAGTCTCATTGTTTCAGCCTTCGTTTTGAACATGTACGCTAATATATTATTTTCTTCATGACGTTTTTCCTCGTTTGACCCACTTTCAATCACTCATTTAATTAAAATGAATACTCGTTTCCACACATTAGAAATCGCTTCCCTGTCGTTTTTGCAGCTGTGCGCGCATGCGCAGTTTGGTCATAGTATTACGGCCATATATTTTTTAATTATGCTCTCAAATATCAATTGACTATACCACTTTATATGATAGGGTGCAGAGAAACAGTCATAATTTGTTTCTGAAGAAAAGTAACCATTAAAAACGAATCCAAAGAAGCTGCTATTAATGTCACAATTGTATTGAGGTGAATGTCTATTAATTTATATATTATCCATTCATTAAAAATCTACTTCCCTGCAAACGTAATCAAAAAGATTTATTCACATAGTAACGTTTGCATGATTAAATGGTTGCAAACTTAATAGAAGTCAATATAGGAAAACAGTGGTAGAAAAAAAATGATTAGAAAAATATTTAGTTTTATCACACGACCTATCTTTTTTCTAGCGGTGTACCGGTCTCAGGCCTGAAAGTATTTCACTGTCACGCGGCCTGGTGGACTATTTTCTCGCCGTCAGACATCTTGTGTCCTTGAGCACTATTGATTTACTGCATGGAAACAAGCTGTACTTACCGTGTGCGAAAACAACTTTGGAGCTTGTATCCAAAGTTGCGTTAAAAAACACCCCGTAAAGCCGTTTTATGAAGATTCGACTCAAAGTTTGGCTTGTCGCGCAAACAACCTGTGGGCTGACAATGAAAAACAAATGCGGGTTTCATCTTTTATGCAGGTTGTGCATGATTGCGTGTACTGCCAGTCACTGTCAACAGAAGAAACAGGCGCTTCATTGGAGAAAATGTCAATTCAAAAGTAAGTAAAGATGTCTGGAAAACAAACTACTTTTTGTGTATGGCAAGAAAAAAAACAGCAATAATTGTCTGGAAAAAAAGGCTTTGTGTCTTCCTGAAATACTTACTTTTTAATTGATTTTAGCTTATTTTAAGTCTGTATACAGTGGTACCTTATCAAGTCTTAGCCAGAGTGTATTTATAACCTTTTGAGATGCAGAATATCACACTACATTTATCACCATTTGATATAATGTCACGGCCACAGTATTCAAAGCGGGAAAGTCTGTAGTTTGCTTTCTTCACGTGCTTATTTGCCAACAAGCAGCAGCTCATCTGTATTCCGCACAGGCCGAGTGCATTTGGACCAATCTTTTGCCAATCCTCATTAATTACCTTGATGAGCTGTGTGATTATACGAGCCAAAGAGGTGGCCCGGGTAACTCCAGGACATCTATTATACACACTGAATAATATACAGGCTGTCTTTGATGACAGACTGGGATGCACTAAGCACGGGGACAATTATAGCTTGATTAGGTCTTCAAATACGTACGTCTGGAAAAGAAGGAGCGTGTCACGTCTTAGATTACCAAAGAAAAAAAGATTTAAATCAAGGTAGGGAAGAAAAGCAAGTGAGAACTGTGTACATAAATTGTGTAGTTAGTCATTGGGCTCAAATCATTTTCTCCATCTTGTTTTGAGTGTTAACAGATTAATGCCTCAGATTATTCCATTTTAAGTACATTCTCATTTTTGTTCTTATAAATTAGAATTTTAAGTAAATTCTCATTGTTGTTCTTAATAATTATTGTAAAAGTTGGTCATTTTGCACAACAATGAAGTAAAAAAATGTTAAGTAATATTCAGTAAAGTAACTCTAAAAGTCATTTTCATTCTTTTTCTGAACCGCTTTGCCTCACAAGGGCCGCAGGGGGTGCTGGAGCCGATCCCAGGTGACAGGGCACCAGCTTGGCAAGGGCCACCTTGAATCGGTGGCCAGCCAATCACAGAGCACAAGGAGATGGGCAACCAATAGGGGCAATTAAGACTACAATTAGCCTAGCATGCATGTTTTTGGAATGTGGGAGGAAACCGGAGTACCCGGAGAAAACCTACGCGAGCCCAGGGAGAACATGCAAACTCCATACAGTGACGACAAACCTGGGATCGAACCCCGGACCCAAGAACTGCGAGGCCGACGCGCTAACCACTCACCCATGTTTAGTCGTCAAATGATGACCATATTTTTTCCCAAATATGGCTCCCAACAGTTCGTTTAAAATCTATTCTACATTAAAAAAACTCAGTCACTACTGGAAAAAACGTCCCCGTAATTCACAATCACCGGTTTATTGCCGACATACTTCCAAGTGGTTGCGACTTTTAAACAAGAAACAAATTGAAGTTTATCCATCATGTTAACCTCGTCTGCCATGTCTGATGTTGGCAACCTTATTTCTTTGACATGACAGAGAAATATTTATTTATTTTTTTCTGCGTTCACTAGCTGTCACGATTGAGCCCTCAGCCTCCGAACCAGACGCAACGGGGCCTTCGTCTCCGGGCGAGACGGAGATTCATCATCCAAGGTTAGTGCCACAATAGCCATGCCCCGCTTGATTATGTACCTTCATCCATCTGCTATCGTATTTAAAAAAAGAAATAGCGCTATAAGGGTAGAGGTCTGGCAACAGTAAATTACGTTCATGAAGTTGACCTTGTAGGCCAATGGTGTCCAAGCGACAAGCCGCTGCCCACTTTTTATTGGCTTGCAGCAAATGATGGAAATAGCATTGAACATGGCCTACAGAAGAAGCTTCACTTCAGCCTACGTTCACTTGCATTTCTCCGCTTTAAGCTAATACTATTCTGTATTAATTCATGTAAACTAATACTACTATTAATGTGGGAAAGTAGAATTTTAGTATTTTGTTTTAGGTCAAACTAGATTTAAAAATAATCATCTAATGTGAATAAAAGCTATCTTGGTTGGGATTTTCTTGACTCATCGTCTCGTTCGATGGCTGCCATCTCTCCCAGTTAAAACGGATTGGATGTCTGTCGCCATCGATCAAAAATTAATCCTTATTAAAAATAGAAAAATTAAAAACCTAATCTTATTCCGCAATTCCGATCCCCTTTTTAACAAATGGAAGTGGAAGGATTTCAAGTTTGGACACCCTTTATTGTTGAACCTCAATACCGTGTTTTAGACCACTGGTGTCAAAGTGGCGGCCCGGGGGCCAAATCTGGCCCGCCGCATCATTTTGTGCGGCCCGAGAAAGTAAATCATGAGTGCCGACTTTCTGTTTTAGGATCAAATTAAAATGAAGACTATAGATGTATATTAAATTTCCTGATTTTCCCCCTTTTAAATCAATAATTGTATTTTTTTAATCCATTTTTTCTGTGTTTTTAGTTCAAAAATCATTTTGTAAAATCTAAAAATATATAAAAAAAAGATCAAATAAACATTGTTTTAGATCTATAAAAAAACAGAATATTCAGGGCTTTTAATCCAGTTCTTTTAATCCATTTAAAAAAAAAAATCTAAATATTATAACTAAAATGGTCCGGCCCACGTGAAATCAAGTTGACGTTAAAGCGGCCCGCGAACCAACCCGAGTCTGACACCCCTGTTTTAGACTATTAACTGCAATAATTCCGCCATATTCAATTTTTTTGGTAAGTCTACACTCCCAAGGTATTTATACTCTGTTCCAAGATTGCCTGTACTTACAAGCCACCACTTTTTAAAACCACAATACGAGTGCATTCCCTTCAAGGACCTTCATGTCTTTTTGAGAGATGTCAAAAAAGTTCAATGCACATTTCTCCCAAAGAGCAAAAGCATTCTGATGTAACCTTCTGCCTGTGGCGATCGCAAAAAAAGTCAAGTTTGATCAAATAAAAAACATCTCCCAGATTGACTCCCGCTCCAGAATCACCATCTTCCTTCGCTTTTCCCGTCGAGGGTTCCGCCACGCCGGCGGTAAACGAAAATGGAGCGGCGCTTCACGAAAGGGGATGCAGCCGAGCGAGCCTGGAATAATCTACTACGCGACAATCGTTGTGTGCGAAGCAGAAGTGGCTAGAGTAGGCAGAAAAAAAATACTCAAGCTAGAGTAGCGTTTCTGCAAAATAACATCACTCAAGTCAGAGGCGGTCTTGACC
Source organism: Stigmatopora argus (assembly GCF_051989625.1). Classification (NCBI taxonomy): domain Eukaryota; kingdom Metazoa; phylum Chordata; class Actinopteri; order Syngnathiformes; family Syngnathidae; genus Stigmatopora; species Stigmatopora argus. The sequence goes on from NC_135391.1 coordinate 1,184,681, forward strand.
AATTTGGAATCCTGGACTCCAGTCCCCAACACACTCACTCACCCCAGCCCCATTGTACACACAAGAATATATTACATTATTTATATCATATTCAAGTTTATCCAATACACTCTTAAAGGCAAATGGAGGGCTTCTTTCATCTAATACCATATTAGAAAAAATACCCCATAGAAGAGTACAAATGTGCCAACATACAATACACAAACCCTGACCCACAAAAATAGAGAATAAAGCATGGCGTGGTAAAAGGACACATTTCTCAAAATGTACTCAACTAAAGGTAACATCTAAATACCAAAGTATAATGCGCAAACCCTGAGCCACAAAAATAGAGTATAAAGCATGGCCTGGTAAAAGGCCTTGAAATGCATTCAAGTAAATGTAACATCTAAAAACCAACATATAACACGCAAACCCTGATCCTAAAAAATAGAGTATAAAGCATGGTGTGTTAAAATGACATATTTCTCAAAAGGTACACGAGTAAAGGTAACGTCTAAAAACCAATGAATAATAACACGCAAACCCTGACCCCTAAAAATAGAGTATAAACTATGGCATAGGACGTTCCTGAAAACGTACTCAAGCAAATGTAACATCTAAATACCAACGAATAATGCGCAAACGCCGACCCACAAAAATAGAGTATAAAGCATGGCCTGGTAAAATGACATATTTCTCAAAAGGTACTCAAGTAAAGATAACATCTAAATACCAACGTATAACCCTGACCCACAAAAATAGAGTAAAGTATGACATAGGACATTCCTTAGAACATATTCCGATAACACATTACGACCCACTTCTGGTTATAAGCTAACATTTCTACAAGGGCCTTGATGAAGTGCAAGCACACAAATCCACTTGCCCGAGGACACCCTGATCCCTCACACTATGATCTGCTGTTTTTTTTTTTTGTTCCATTCCATTGATCATCGTCGGCGCCCGGCTGTCCACTCAGCCATGCGCTGTGTTGTGGCAGCAGCTCGTCTGGCTGTGAAATGTTATCAGCGAGCCCGAGTTTCCCACGGCGAGGATCAATGCTCCGCCACGTAGCGGCTCGCTATAGCCCGTCATGTGCACAATGCTTTGATCGCCTCTTTCATGGAGCTGTCAGCATATCTTGTAAGGGAGAACGTGGGGCAATGCGTGCGGCCGCCGATGAAAAGTAGCACGCGTGTCGGGGGGTTATTGACCCGTGCCGATTGCCGGCCGGCCTTTTCTGATACATCGCTTTCCTCTCAAAAGTCATCATGCAAGTTAAGCCTGAAATTCAATAACAACAGAAGGCGTGAATCTAACGTAATCCGTTACGGGGTGCTCTCAAGTGGGCCGGAATCCCCTGAAAACCGAGAGGAGTAGACTACTCATCGTTGGCAAGTGGTCGTGCGTTATCCTATTGTGAGGACATTTGTGTGCATCATTTTGGGAATATTTTGAAGGGAAGACAAAAGCAAACAACCCTCAATAGGTTGCATCTGAAAGTCAGGGTGGAGGCGGGGCCAATGGAGCCAACCCGGGAGAAGAAAGGTATTAAAATGTTAAACAAAATTAGAATTAAGTTTAGTGTAAGGTTAGATTCAACTTATTTTTGAGTGTCTCTGCATCGTAATTCGAGTTCAATCAAATTTGTTTATGTTATGTTACGAGCGCGTTGCCGTGCAAAAAGTCTCTCTCCGCGAAATCCGTCTAATTTCAGTACTATCAAACAAATTTTAGTACTATTAAACCACTAGTTATTTGTTACTTTGTTAATAAAAGGCAAATTAGAGCAAATAAAAATGTTTTTCCAATCCAATATCCTGCTTTGGGTGTTTTTTCAAAGGGTTGGTACTAATTAATTTGTTTTTAGTTCATATTCTATGGGAAACGTTCATTTGAGTTACGAGTAAATTGACATACGAGCTCAGTCCCGGAACCAATTAAGCTCGTATCTCGAGGTACCACTGTAACTGATATTTATGTACCAATTAAATGATATCTAATCCTACTTTAGCATCCATGTGCAACCAAGATTTTTTGCTGGTGACATGTTGTTTTGGTTCCCGGCCATTGGCTAAGACTGCTCAACCCGCAAAATTGGATCAACAGCATCTTTTCTAAGTAAAAAAATAATATAATAATTTGCTTAGTAGTTTTATTGCAGTCCCTTTTTGACTCGTGCTTGATTTAGCAAATAGTTGCTGGCACGCTAGTGGTCCAGCAAGCTGTTTGGCTGGCCAGCGGCTAACGTTCCTCCGTGCTGCTGCCAAAGCATCAGCACGCATGGCCAACAAAAAGACGTGCCAATTTTCTCTTAAAGAGCTCGGAGAACTCGGCCCCCCGTGCCCCCGAGGCCGCCACCTGTCCCGGCGAAAGCCTGAGCGAGAGGATGGCAACTCGGTGGCATCGGGCCAGAAATAGAAGAATCGGAAACCTGCCCTTTTTGCAGCGTGCCCTAAGGAAAAGGCCCAAAAAATAAAACATCCGTCCGTATACAAGAAATATTTTTATTAAGTAGTGGTGTTAAAGTGGCCGTCAAAGTGAATGACGATGTTCGTGGGCCGAATTAACGTCAATGCCATTTCATGTGGGCCGGACCATTTTAGAGCTAATATTTAGATTTTTTATTTTTTTTATTGTATTAAAAGAAATGGATCAAAAGCCCTAAATAGTCAGTTTTTATAGTTCTAAAACAATGTTTATTTGAGCTTTTTTTCTTAGTAATGGAAAATGTATTTTAATCATCTTTTTCATTTCAAATGGAAACAAAATATTTTTTTAAATTGTGTTCAATATTAAAGTGGAAAACGGAAAATATTTGTATATTTATTTTTAGATTTTACAAAATGCTTTTGAACTAAAAACAAAAGAAAAAAACATTAAAAAATTGCAATGATTGATTTTATAAAGGGGAAAATCAGGAAATGTAATGTACATCTATAATTATTTGAATTTGATCCTAAAACAGTAAGTCGGCACTCATGATTTACTTTCTCGGGCCGCACAAAATGATGCGGCGGGCCAGATTTGGCCCCCGGGCATGCACTTTGACACCAGTGATGTACATCCTCTTCACGTCATTCGCTAAAATAAGCCCAAGGTTCAGTAGTCCACAAAACATTGAACATTGGCTGATTTAAAAAAAATTCCTCCCTCAATTAAAAAAAAAGAATTCATTGCTAATTCATTTTGACATGAAATCCCCAAAATAACGTTAACCGGTTTTCATGAAAACAATGATAAATAAATGATCTCTCTGGTCATATAGAACTTTGTTGTCTCAATTAGCTTACATGAGCTTCATTGTGGTCCAAAAGCAAAACCAATATGGAGGTAAGTCCCCTCAGAGTTCCCAAACCCAAACTCCGCCATGTTTACGTTCCGGCCCCCCGAGTGCCATCTATCGATTTGGCACATGCTTTCACATTTTTCTTCCCACACAAGGCCAGATGTTTGATAAGATAGCATTTGCAAAGGTTGTCAATATAACTCCTGTCCTATCCCCAATGTCAACATTAAAGTATCCCACAGAGACCCCCGTTTTTTTCCCAAGCATTGACTATTTCAAGGTTGTGCTACAAAGAATAAATTATCGGTTTTCCTCCGCGGTACTTGATGCATGTTGCCATGAATGTAAAGTGCTTTAAAAAAAATCATATATCAGGTCATCTTTCTTCTAGTGAAATTACTGCCAGTGACAATTATCCGTTTTTTTCTCCATCATTTTATGTACCGTATTTTCTCTAATTAGCTGCCTCCAGTTTTAAGCTGCACCCTTAAAATTTGCATTAAAATCTTTGAATTTTACAATTTCTCGCATATAAGCCGCCCCCTGATTCACAATTTTCACCTTCATATTCATGGTTTTAATAGGGAGTACAAATGTGTTACTTTGAAGGGAAAATCTTAAGATTAAGAATCATCGCACGTGGTATTTCTGAGATATTATATGAATCGAAAGTGGACAAATTAAAAAAGGAAGTCAGGTGAGCAGTACAACCAGGAAGTAGTCTGGTTTGTCATCCCTAGATAAGATGGCGGCGCCCTGAGCAAGCCATGGCAGGATCAGGCAATTATTTTTTTTCACGTTTTATGCGAGATGCGGTTAATTTTTTTTTTCTTGAATTTCATTCGTAGACGTCAGAATAAATATTGTTAAATGTTTTATCTGTTTATCTTTTCTCCATTTTGAAATAAATTACCATATCGGCCGTTTTGTCTTGCGTTATGGCGTTTCATGCCTGTCAAATCTAATTTGTGCGCATATAAGCTGCACCCACGATTCAGTCATAAAAAAATTTTGCGGCAAATATGGCGCAAATGCAAGAAAATACGGTACTGCCTTTTAAGAAATGGAATTTTATTTAAAAATATGATGACTTTTGATCTCATAATAGAGGCATCGTACCGATTCCTGGCACAGATTTGACATTGATTCTGTTTTCAAAGTGTCTGCTCAGAATCGTGAACAAGTACTCCCTCCCCTTTTCCCTTGGACAACTTAAATCATTCTCCACCTGTCTGTGTTTCATCTCTGTTTGACACAATCACGATATTTTACCTCGTGACTCCCTTGAGGACTGTTCCATGTGTAAGATTTTGCATTTCCGCAGTGGTCTGTTCAAACAGTGCCTTCAACTTTTCCCTGGAGGAAACAGGAAATGACAAAATTGCGTTGTCGGATGGAGGACACGGAAAGAAAGGGTTGTCCAGGGACTCGGAACTCTACGTATAATTTAGTCATTGTATAAGAAGAGATATCCATTTTTTGTCAGCTGCTGTGATGGAAATATTGGAGTGGAATAATGACATAAATCTTTCTCTCATCAGGGGAGAAAAGGCTGGATTCTGGATGGAATATTGACATTTGATCACCGATAAAGAATTCAGAAAACATCCAGCAACTTTTCGACGTGTGCTCAAATCATTTTTCAATCTACCACTGCATAGAGGTCTCCTGGAAAATCATTTGAATGCAAGTGAGTCCTCATGCTATTTCTATTTCTGAATTTGCCTTGGTTAGACTGATTTGGTACTCCATTAACTCTGCCACATCTTTATTAGATTAGTGTCAATGTTGTATTATCAACCTGAAATCATTTACCATGACATAGTCAATTCTGGACTAATACCGATGTGAAGTATAGACAAGTCAATGTATGAACAATTAGTTAGTCTATAAATTGATGTGTGTCACATTACATCTGAAAAGGATTAATTGACCCTGTGTAGAGGGGTGCTTTTATGGAAATTAAAAACCTGGTGTTTGGGGCACTTTCAAACTTTGGAAAAAGACAGGAATGTCTCTTAGAAGGGCCTGGGTAGCTCAGATGGTAGAGCATCAGACTTTTAATCTGAGGGTCCAGGGTTCAAGTCCCTGTTCAGGCGTGTCCTTGTCCTTTTCAAAATCGGTCTACTTGGTCAGACTGGAATTTGATGAAGTGTTTGGGGCACTTTGAAACTTTTGGAAAAAAAGGCAGACATCTCTCCTGGTAGGGCCTGGATAGCTCAGATGGTAGAGCATCAGACTTTTAATCTGATGGTCCAGGGTTCAAGTCCCTGTTCAGGCGTGACCTTGTCCTGTTAAATATCAGTCTGACTGGAATTTGATGAAGTGTTTGGGGCACTTTGAAACTTTGGGGAAAAAGGCACAAATGTCCTGTGGGCAGGGCCTGGATAGCTCAGATGGTAGATTATCAGACTTTTAATCTGAGGGTCCAGGGTTCAAAACCCTGTTCAGGTGTGACCTTGTCCTTTTCAACATCAGTCTGACTGGAATTTAATGAAATGTCCTGGGCACTTTGAAACTTTTTGGAAAAAAGGCAGAAATGGCTCCTGGTAGGGCCTGGATAGCTCAGATGGTAGAGCATCAGACTTTTAATCTGAGGGTCCAGGGTTCAAGTCCCTGTTCAGGCGTGTCCTTGTCCTTTTCAAAATCGGTCTACTTGGTCAGACAGGAATTTGATGAAGTGTTTGGGGCACTTTGAAACTTTTGGAAAAAAGGCAGAAATTTCTCCTTGTGGGGCCTGGATAGCTCAGATGGTAGAGCATCAGACTTTTAATCTGAGGCTCCAGGGTTCAAGTCCCTGTTCAGGTGTGACCTTGTCCTTTTCAACATCAGTCTGACTGAAATTTATAAAGTGTCCTGGGCACTTTCAAACTTTGGAAAAAAAGGCAGAAATGTTACCTGGTAGGGCCTGCATAGCTCAGATGGTAGAGCATCAGACTTTTAATCTGAGGGTCCGGGGTTCAAGTCCCTGTTCAGGTGTGACCTTGTCCTTTTCAACATCAGTCTGACTGGAATTTGATGAAGTGTTTGGGGCACTTTGAAACTTTTTGGAAAAAAGGCAGAAATGGCTCCTGGTAGGGCCTGGATAGCTCAGATGGTAGAGCATCAGACTTTTAATCTGAGGGTCCAGGGTTCAAGTCCCTGTTCAGGTGTGACCTTGTCCTTTTCAACATCAGTCTGACTGGAATTTATAAAGTGTCCTGGGCACTTTCAAACTTTGGAAAACAAGGCAGAAATGTTCCCTGGTAGGGCCTGCATAGCTCAGATGGTAGAGCACCAGACTTTTAATCTGAGGGTCCGGGGTTCAAGTCCCTGTTCAGGTGTGACCTTGTCCTTTTCAACATCAGTCTGACTGGAATTTGATGAAGTGTGTGGGGCACTTTGAAACATTTTGGAAAAAAGGCAGAAATGGCTCCTGGTAGGGCCTGGATAGCTCAGATGGTAGAGCATCAGACTTTTAATCTGAGGGTCCAGGGTTCAAGTCCCTGTTCAGGCGTGTCCTTGTCCTTTTCAAAATTGGTCTACTTGGTCAGGCTCGAATTTGATGAAGTGTTTGGGGCACTTTGAAACTTTTGGAAAAAAGGCAGACATGTCTCCTGGTAGGGCTTGGGTAGCTCAGATGGTAGAGCATCAGACTTTTAATCTGAGGGTCCAGGGTTCAAGTCCCTGTTCAGGCGTGACCTTGTCCTTTTCAACATCAGTCTGACTGGAATTTAATCAAGTGTCCTGGGCACTTTCAAACTTTGGTAAAAAAAGGCAGAAATGTCTCTTGGTAGGGCCTGGATAGCTCAGATGGTAGAGCATCAGACTTTTAATCTGAGGGTCCAGGGTTCAAGTCCCTGTTCAGGTGTGTCCTTGTCCTTTTCAACATCAGTCTGACTGGAATTGGATGAAGTGTTTGGGGCACTTTGAAACTTTTTGGAAAAAAGGCAGAAATGGCTCCTGGTAGGTCCTGGATAGCTCAGATGGTAGAGCATCAGACTTTTAATCTAAGGGTCCAGGGTTCAAGTCCCTGTTCAGGTGCGTCCTTGTCCTTTTCAAAATCGGTCTACTTGGTCAGACTGGAATTTGATGAAGTGTTTGGGGCACTTTGAAACTTTTGGAAAAAAGGCAGACATGTGTCCTGGTAGGGCCTGGATAGCTCAGATGGTAGAGCATCAGACTTTGAATCTGAGGGTCCAGGGTTCAAGTCCCTGTTCAGGCTTGTCCTATTCATACTTGGTCAGACTGGAATTTGATGAAGTGTTTGGGGCACTTTGAAACTTTTGGAAAAAAAGGCAGACATGTCTCCTGGTAGGGCCTGGATAGCTCAGATGGTAGAGCATCAGACTTTTAATCTGAGGGTCCAGGGTTCAAGTCCCTGTTCAGGTGTGACCTTGTCCTTTTCAACATCAGTCTGACTTGAATTTGATGAAGTGTTTGGGGCACTTTGAAACTTTTTGGAAAAAAGGCAGAAATGGCTCCTGGTAGCTCCTGGATAGCTCAGATGGTAGAGCATCAGACTTTTAATCTAAGGGTCCAGGGTTCAAGTCCCTGTTCAGGTGCGTCCTTGTCCTTTTCAACATCAGTCTGACTGGAATTTGATGAAGTGTGTGGGGCACTTTGAAACATTTTGGAAAAAAGGCAGAAATGGCTCCTGGTAGGGCCTGGATAGCTCAGATGGTAGAGCATCAGACTTTTAATCTGAGGGTCCAGGGTTCAAGTCCCTGTTCAGGCGTGTCCTTGTCCTTTTCAAAATTGGTCTACTTGGTCAGGCTCGAATTTGATGAAGTGTTTGGGGCACTTTGAAACTTTTGGAAAAAAGGCAGACATGTGTCCTGGTAGGGCTTGGGTAGCTCAGATGGTAGAGCATCAGACTTTTAATCTGAGGGTCCAGGGTTCAAGTCCCTGTTCAGGCGTGACCTTGTCCTTTTCAACATCAGTCTGACTGGAATTTAATCAAGTGTCCTGGGCACTTTCAAACTTTGGTAAAAAAAGGCAGAAATGTCTCTTGGTAGGGCCTGGATAGCTCAGATGGTAGAGCATCAGACTTTTAATCTGAGGGTCCAGGGTTCAAGTCCCTGTTCAGGTGTGTCCTTGTCCTTTTCAACATCAGTCTGACTGGAATTGGATGAAGTGTTTGGGGCACTTTGAAACTTTTTGGAAAAAAGGCAGAAATGGCTCCTGGTAGGTCCTGGATAGCTCAGATGGTAGAGCATCAGACTTTTAATCTAAGGGTCCAGGGTTCAAGTCCCTGTTCAGGTGCGTCCTTGTCCTTTTCAAAATCGGTCTACTTGGTCAGACTGGAATTTGATGAAGTGTTTGGGGCACTTTGAAACTTTTGGAAAAAAGGCAGACATGTCTCCTGGTAGGGCCTGGATAGCTCAGATGGTAGAGCATCAGACTTTGAATCTGAGGGTCCAGGGTTCAAGTCCCTGTTCAGGCTTGTCCTATTCATACTTGGTCAGACTGGAATTTGATGAAGTGTTTGGGGCACTTTGAAACTTTTGGAAAAAAAGGCAGACATGTCTCCTGGTAGGGCCTGGATAGCTCAGATGGTAGAGCATCAGACTTTTAATCTGAGGGTCCAGGGTTCAAGTCCCTGTTCAGGTGTGACCTTGTCCTTTTCAACATCAGTCTGACTTGAATTTGATGAAGTGTTTGGGGCACTTTGAAACTTTTTGGAAAAAAGGCAGAAATGGCTCCTGGTAGGTCCTGGATAGCTCAGATGGTAGAGCATCAGACTTTTAATCTAAGGGTCCAGGGTTCAAGTCCCTGTTCAGGTGCGTCCTTGTCCTTTTCAAAATCGGTCTACTTGGTCAGACTGGAATTTGATGAAGTGTTTGGGGCACTTTGAAACTTTTGGAAAAAAGGCAGACATGTCTCCTGGTAGGGCCTGGATAGCTCAGATGCTAGAGCATCAGACTTTGAATCTGAGGGTCCAGGGTTCAAGTCCCTGTTCAGGCATGACCTTGTCCTTTTCAACATCAGTCTGACTGGAATTTATAAAGTGTCCTGGGCACTTTCAAACTTTGGAAAAAAAGGCAGAAATGTTCCCTGGTAGGGCCTGCATAGCTCAGATGGTAGAGCATCAGATTTTTAATCTGAGGGTCCAGGGTTCAAGTCCCTGTTCAGGCGCGTCCTTGTCCTTTTCAAAATCGGTCTACTTGGTCAGGCTGGAATTTGATGAAGTGTTTGGGGCACTTTGAAACTTTTGGAAAAAAGGCAGACATGTCTCCTGGTAGGGCCTGGATAGCTCAGATGGTAGAGCATCAGACTTTTAATCTGAGGGTCCAGGGTTCAAGTCCCTGTTCAGGTGTGACCTTGTCCTTTTCAACATCAGTCTGACTGGAATTTAATCAAGTGTCCTGGGCACTTTCAAACTTTGGTAAAAAAAAGGCAGAAATGTCTCTTGGTACGGCCTGGATAGCTCAGATGGTAGAGCATCAGACTTTTAATCTGAGGGTCCAGGGTTCAAGTCCCTGTTCAGGTGTGACCTTGTCATTTTCAACATCAGTCTGACTGGAATTTAATCAAGTGTCCTGGGCACTTTCAAACTTTGGTAAAAAAAAAGGCAGAAATGTCTCTTGGTAGGGCCTGGATAGCTCAGATGGTAGAGCATCAGACTTTTAATCTGAGGGTCCAGGGTTCAAGTCCCTGTTCAGGTGTGTCCTTGTCCTTTTCAACATCAGTCTGACTGGAATTTGATGAAGTGTTTGGGGCACTTTGAAACATTTTGGAAAAAAGGCAGAAATGGCTCCTGGTAGGGCCTGGATAGCTCAGATGGTAGAGCATCAGACTTTTAATCTGAGGGTCCAGGGTTCAAGTCCCTGTTCAGGCGCGTCCTTGTCCTTTTCAAAATCGGTCTACTTGGTCAGGCTGGAATTTGATGAAGTGTTTGGGGCACTTTGAAACTTTTGGAAAAAAGGCAGACATGTCTCCTGGTAGGGCCTGGATAGCTCAGATGGTAGAGCATCAGACTTTTAATCTGAGGGACCAGGGTTCAAGTCCCTGTTCAGGTGTGACCTTGTCCTTTTCAACATCAGTCTGACTGGAATTTAATCAAGTGTCCTGGGCACTTTCAAACTTTGGTAAAAAAAAAAAAAGGCAGAAATGTCTCTTGGTAGGGCCTGGATAGCTCAGATGGTAGCGCATCAGACTTTTAATCTGAGGGTCCAGGGTTCAAGTCCCTGTTCAGGTGTGTCCTTGTCCTTTTCAACATCAGTCTGACTGGAATTTGATGAAGTGTTTGGGGCACTTTGAAACTTTTTGGAAAAAAAGCAGAAATGGCTCTTGGTAGGGCCTGGATAGCTCAGATGGTAGAGCATCAGACTTTTAATCTGAGGGTCCAGGGTTCAAGTCCCTGTTCAGGTGTGACCTTGTCCTTTTCAACATCAGTCTGACTGGAATTTAATCAAGTGTCCTGGGCACTTTCAAACTTTGGTAAAAAAAAGGCAGAAATGTCTCTTGGTAGGGCCTGGATAGCTCAGATGGTAGAGCATCAGACTTTTAATCTGAGGGTCCAGGGTTCAAGTCCCTGTTCAGGTGTGTCCTTGTCCTTTTCAACATCAGTCTGACTGGAATTTAATGAAGTGTCCTGGTCACTTTCAAACTTTGGGAAAAAAGGCAGAAATGGCTTGTGGTAGGGCCTGGATAGCTCAGATGGCAGAGCATCAGACTTTTAATCTGAGGGTCCAGGTTTAAAGACCCTGTTCAGGCGTGACCTTGTCCTTTTCAACATCAGTCTGACTGGAATTTAATGAAGTGTCCTGGGCACTTTCAAACTTTGGGGAAAAAAGGCAGAAATGTCTCCTGGTAGGATCTGGATAGCTCAGATGGTAGAGCATCTGACATTTAATCTGAGGGTTCAGGGTTCAAGACCCTGTTCAAGTGTGACCTTGTCCTGTTCAAAATCTGTCTTCCTGGTCACACTGGAAAATGGTGGTTTTGGGCCAATTGTAAACTGTGGAAGTCAGACAGAAAATAGAACTTTGGAACTTCACTTGCTGATAGCAATATCTGCCAGAACTTTTTAAACTTTTAGGATAAGAACACCCCCTAACCCAGGAGTCTCCAAACTCTTCCAGAAAGCGCTGCAGTGGGTGCATGCTTTTGTCCCAACCTCTAAATAGGAAACCTTTCCACCAATCCCGTATCCTCAAAGTGCAATCAGTGGATTTCAATCAGGTGCTTCTCGTTTCAGCAGAAACTCATTGTTTCAAATGTTTCTGTTGGATCGGTTGGAACAAAAACCTGCACCCACCGCAGCCCTCGAGGACCACTTTGCCCAAAGGTATAGTTTTACATACTAACATGATATAAATAAATGAATAAAATGACTCATTTGAGCGCAAATATTTGCTGATCGGCGTGTCTGTCGGAGCTCTCACATTTCATATTTGGATAAAGCTAGCGCTCCGCGAGAGTTGTCATTGTCCTGCCCGCCGACAGAAGAAGAGAATGGGGAGCCGTGTCGATACGGAGCTTGAGTTTGGCTTTGACAAAGTCAAACAACAGCTTCCACTTATCGCACCAAACAAGATGTTCTGGGTGCCTGAAAAGCATTAAGCTCCACCATTCATGCTTGAAGTTCATTCTCTGACACTTTGGTGGAATTTGCCCAGCCACGGGATTTGCCACACATTTCAAAAGACTGCCGTCGGCGACACGCGTCCACGGAAACGCCTGATCAAAAACTACTCGTCTTTTGAGAAAAGTCGCCAGCAAATGCCACTGAAAAAAAATCCTCGCTGGGCATATTAGTCCGTTATTAGCGCTTGAGAGGAGGCCGAACGCCGCAACGCTCTCTCCGTGAAATGAGTCGAATCGGAATGTGACTGAGTGGCGTCCCCGGAGCATCACCACTAATCAGGGAAGGCTTCGCTTTTACCTGCCGTTTTCCCTTTTGGGAGTAAAATAACCTTCGCCTTGGAGTGACGGAGCGTTAAAATGCTGCGTTTTGTAAAATGTCATGGACTTCTAATGACTCAAAACTAATAGACTACTGAATCAAAGGTAGAAATGTTAGATTTTCTTGACGATTGAGCAATGCGGTGATGGCGGATGAGCGGTTAGCATGTCGGCCTCACAGCTCCGGGGTTATGGGTTTAAATCTAGGTCGGTCCACCTGTGTGGAGTTTGTTCTCTGTGTGGGTTTTCTCCGGGTACTCGGCTTTCCTCCCATGTTCCAAAAAGAAGACAGAATTACAACAAGCAAATAGTTGCGTGCACGGTAGAAACTTTGGACAACTTAGGAAATGAAGGAGCTACTAATCAAGTGGAGTGTTTACATAACGAATCCGCTGGCTCTTTTCCAACAAGAGCAACGACAAGGACAAGAGCTGCCGAGAATGACTGGATAATTATGCCAACAGCTCGCTGGCTTCAAATTCCTTCTTCTAGTCCGGTGGCGGCGGCGGCGGCGATGGCACATTGCCGCCTTCGCAGGTCAGCACGGGAACAAGGCCAGGTCACGCTCGGCTGCCCGAGACTTTTATTCGGAGGGAGTGAAACCAACTGTCAGTGACAAGATTGTTCCGTGTAGCATGTGTCGCGCACATTCTACACAGAAAACAGATGGCGGAACCAACCCCCCCTGCTTCATATTGTTAATAAAATCATTTTTAAAACATTCTTTTTGTTTGATTGTTTGTCTTTCTTTGCACTGACTTCAAACCGTTAATATTGGGCCCAAAAAATAATTGCGATGCTACAGACCTTCCGTCGGCAAAAGTCTGAGCCTGTGAAAACAAAAGACTTCTATTTCAAGCAACATCAAATATAGGTAACAAAAGCAGAACGTAAGCAGAAACCACTCTTGCTACTAATACTCGGCACTTAAGAAAATAAATGTAATAATAGGTTTCACGATTTTTCAATTGTCACTGCCAGGCTTGGTCTACATCAGGGGTGTCAGACTCGGGTTGGTTTGCGGGCCGCGTTAACGTCAACTCGATTTCATGTGGGCCGGACCATTTTAGATATAATATTTAGATTATAAAAATGATTTTTGAACTAAAAACAGAAAAAATGGATTCAAAAATGACAATTATTGATTGAAAAGGGGGAAATCAGGAAATCTAATATACATCAATACTCTTCATTTTAATTTGATCCTAAAACAGAAAGTCGGCACTCATCATTTACTTTCCCGGGCCACACAAAATGATGCGGCGGGCCAGATTTGGCCCCCGGGCTGCCACTTTGACTACTGTGGTCTACATTAACCGCGATATTCGAAGGATTACCGTACATCACGGCTCTTCTCTTAAAGGTGAAGATGTCGTTAACTTTGGAGAAGGTTTCAAAATGACTCCTAACAAACCTATCGCTAACTTGAAAGATCTGCTGATAAGAAAGTCTGAAGACCAAATTTGAACGTAAGAAGAAGACATTTCTTGGTGTCTTTCTGCTTCCTGTTCCTGCCCGACAGGAGCTTTTGCTCATTTCTTTCTGGCCCGCCAATTATTTATGAAGCTCCATTCATAATGCATCCCGAAAGTGACAGTCGGATTCCCGCCGAGAGGGGGATACGTTGCTTTTACGGTTCACGTTCACCGGGTAGAAGATCCCGCGTTGACGGGATGGCGGAAGAGTTGAAGCTACTCTATAAATGCGCCTATTAGCGGCGATTAAGCCATTCGTTGGATAACTTGCGTGGACTTATTGTTTAACAGGCGCCCAGGAAAAAAACACGATGTGATGAAATGTTACTCGTATTATAAATGGATAGGCTTTAAAATATAAATCAAAGGCCCATTATGCGAGAATTTGTAGCACGCTTTGAGATTTATTTATTTTTTTCTTTGGATATCTTTTGTTATTGTGTCGCTGTCAGGAGAATAAACACTTTACATGAGATAGTCATTTTAAAAATACATCTTTGACAATTCAGTCGGTGGAATTTTTACAAGCAATAAAATATTCATGCTTTTTTCTTCTCTTTCTCAAAAAGTCTTGTTTTGGGAAAAAGTTCTAGGCAGGCAGCTTCTGTAGACTGAGGCATTGTGGGAGATGTTGGTTGGTTAGCATGACAGCGGCTAACGCGAGTCGGATACAGATTTTTTTCGAGTAAAATCCGCAATGTATCAATACATTGTAATTGTCCAAATGAGTTTGTTTGATTTATTTAATAAGGGACAGCACATATTAATAAATATATCTATAATCATGTTAATGAATATAAATATGTAAATATGTAAGCTTGTAGCCGAGGGCTAATTTCCATCTCTAGTCCCTTGTGTAGGGTGAAGATAAATGATGGCATATTCTAGATATACACAGCAGTTTTAGACAGCGTTGTGATGGCTATTTTGTTGGTCTAATAGCCAGGCTTTAAGATGATTGGCCAAGAGGTTCTGACATGGGAGTTCACATATGCTAATTGCTATCTATGTGATAGGTTTATTATTAATACACTTTAATCAAACAGGGAGACATCTTTAACATACACTGGCTGCAACTTGCAAGGAAAATCACTCCCGATTCGTCTTCATCCAGGATGATTCTGAAAAACGGCATCCTCTGTCCATTTAGTCGCGCCATACTCAAAACATTTAATGTAATCTGATTCAAACAATTGCATAAGATAACCGAATAACACCATTAAGGTCAAAAAACAACTGCCACAACAATCTCATATTGGATCGAAACCAAAAACATCTGCGTAAGATTTTGCACAAGTAAGCATACAATGTGACCCGAGCGGATCGGAAACCAAAACAACTGCGTAAAAATTTGCACGAATAAGCATATAATTTCTTTATAAGGTAAACAGAGCGACTGTATTTTTAAACAATAATGCAATTATCGCCATCTGCCGGAATCCAAGTCAAAGCAATTTAAGAGTCCCTTGTAGATCTTCATTGCCAACTCAGATCAACAGTCTCGGCCTGGAACAAGGTGTCCTGTTCAGTCAATAGTCCTGAAAACAATTCACTGGCCTCGAAAGCAGCTGTGGGGAAAGTGTCCTTGTGCTTACTTGGTCCCGACATAAAGCACAAATTAATTTATAGCTTCATTACCTATTAAAATGCAATAATGAACTTATAGAAACATCCCAGAAAAAACCCAACACTATGTATGTGCTTTGGCTAATTTAGCACTGTTTTTGAAGGGAACTACACAGTCACCTCTAGAGCCAGCCCTTGTTGATGTCTTGGAATTTTTTGTACAAAATCTTGCGGTAGAGGCGGAGCTAGATTTTTTTCAAACTAAGTTGGCATTTCCATTTTTAATCAGTATTGTTCCCGTTCAGGCGATTTTGTTTATTTTTTTCATATCTGACTGGTGGTGTGTTTTTGGCTTTCTCTCCAGTGGTTTCAATTGTTTTGCAGGTCGATGACCAACAAATGTTTATGTTTGGACAAACGTTTATCGATACGGTCACGACTTTCCCTGGAGTGAATACGCCTAAAGCATTTTCGTTAAAAAGCTGGCAGGGACGTCCACCTATGAGCTGCTAAAGAGTGATAAACAGACGTCTCATTGGGGACGTGAAAAGGTCGGTGGGAGTAATCGAGGGCATATATATTCCCCTTTTCAGGATTCAGGGACATGGCCTTAAATCCTGCCCAGAATCTTCTTTTTTAAGCCTTGCGTAACTATGAACCTGTCAGAGGTGAGATTATACACGGTAATAATCACTGATGTCGTAATGTTGAGCACCCCGCCTGCCACGATAGCGTGTTAGCCATTTTTAAAACTTCTCATTCGACTTAACGAGTGGAAATGAATTCAAATCACCAGCAATTACGAGCAAGCCATCGAATCCATTTCCCTTGTAAATTCTGGCATTGAGTCATTACGTTTCAACTGCCAATGGCAATGGCAGCCAAGGAATAAATAGTAGAATTTAACACGGTGGTAAAGTGGTAAGCGGGTCCGCCTCGCAGTTCTGGGGGCATGGGTTCGATCCCAGGTCGGTCCTCCGGTGTGGAGTTTGCATGTTCTGGTGTGGGTTTTCTCGGGATAATGTGCATGCTAGGGTAGCTGGTTGAACACTCTAAATTGCCTAACTCTAGCTATGATTGGTTGTCCTTTGTGTCCTCGTGCCCTGCAATTGGGTGAAAAACCGATACACTGTGTCCCCCGCCTGGGGCCTGTAGTCAGCTGGGATAGGCTCCAGCACCCCCCGCGACGCTTGTGAGGATAAGCACTTCAGAAAATGAATGAATGTTACAAACCAGATCTTTTTACATGATTCTGTCCCTCTGAAAATGACATAATGCGGCCAAATTTACAACGACATAGTCTCTCGTCTTGAAACTTTTGGTTAGCGATAGCGTACGTATACCGCATGTGTCAAAGTGGCGGCCCGGGGGCCAAATCTGGCCCGCCGCATCATTTTGTGTGGCCCGGGAAAGTAAATCATGAGTGCCGACTTTCTGTTTTAGGATCAAATTCAAATGAAGAGTATAGATGTATATTAAATTTCCTGATTTTCCCCCTTTTAAATCAATCATTGTAATTTTTTAATCCATTTTATCTGTTTTTAGATCAAAAATCATTTTGTAAAATATAAAAATATATTAAAGCTAAAATAAACATTGTTTTAGATCTATAAAAAAATGAATATTCAGGGCTTTTAATCCAGTTCTTTTAATTCATTTATTAAAAAAAAATCTAAACATATCTAAAATGGTCCGGCCCACGTGAAATCAAGTTGACGTTAAAGCGGCCGAGTCTGACACCCTTGGTATACCGCATATGAATATTTTTTAGCATGAAGGAACTGACACCAAGTTCATTCTCCCGCTGTAAGACCTCAAAAAGCCTGGAGCCCATCGATGGTAATCCTCCAACGTGGACGGCTTCACAATATACGCGTTTTGATATTTTAGTCACAACAAGTGGCGAAAATGTGACACCAGCCACGCACCGTTATTATCCGCGCTACGCGACGTGCCCATTTCTTTCCCGCGGGGAGTAAATGCGTCAGGACAAAAAGTATTTTCTTTCAGAGTGGAGTGTGGGGGGAGACGTTTAGATATTTCAAAGTTGTGGCGGAGAAGGAAAGCGACAGTTTAATGCATTGGTCGCTCAATACGGCTTGACATTGCAATCCCCTTGCGGAGAGTCTTACATTCATTTCGCAAACCAAAAGTAGAGCGCAGACAGAACAAATGCGCTTTGATTGGCGACATCTAGCTTTAAAATATGACCCAAAGTATGCCTATTTAAATAAACAGCAACGCGTCTAATATACCTCCCCCCCAAAAAGAGTTATACATTATAATTTGCTATAACAAATGCTAAAAAAAGTGAGAAAATCCAAGTTGAAGACGGGACAAAACCTTTTATAATCAATTTGACTTGACTTTATCGGACTGCCATTTTATTCAAAAGTATTGCTGAGGTTTTCTAAAACTGCTTTCAGTTTTTAAGAATAACTGGTAAAATCTACTTTGCTTGTCCGTGCTTGGTTTTTAGTTATTTTAGTGAGGTTGTTACCATTTTAGCACAAAAGACTCGAGGTTAACCGTATTGTCAAAGTGAAAAATTCACTGCCCTGAGTAGTAGTTTATTTTCTATTCATGTCAACAAAGCACTCTGACAGTCAAGGAGAGAAAGTCAATTTTCAGGCCCACATCGTATTTTTCACCCACAGAATAAACGATACATTCTTGACGGCAGTATTCAAAAATTCAATGATCAGGACTTACACAAACTTATCCTATTAAAAGTACAAAAATATCATTTGTGTGAATCAGAGCTCTTAAAAAGCGCTGACCTAACGGGATCCGGCGGAGGCCTCGTGACTCAATGGAAAAGGATTTGACTTGTTGTGTTTATCGTGCAGTGCGTCGTAACACAAAATTGGACGTGTCTTTGGACATTTCGTCAACGGACAATTCGTCGCCAGACAGTGTCGAACAGACATTTCGTCGCCAGACAGTTTGTCGAACAGACATATCGTCGCCGGACGATATGTCGAATGGATATTTAGTCGATGACTCACTCAGTTAATTGAGTCATTGTCTCAGTACAGTTCGGGGTTCCGTAGTTTGTTTCTTATAGTCTAAACTTTGAGACTATTAGTATATTAATTGTAATTTCTTGTAAACTGTGTGTGTATGTGTGTATGTATATATATATGTATATATATACATACATAGATATATATATATACATATATATACACATGTGTATATATGTGTGTGTATATATGTGTATATGTGTATATATATATATATATATATATATGTGTATATATGTATATGTATCTATCTGTATATATATTTATATATATATATATATATATATATATATATGTGTGTGTGTATATATGTATATATATATATATGTGTGTGTATATATGTATATGTATCTATCTGTATATATATTTATATATATATATATATATATGTGTGTGTATATATATATATATGTATATGTGTGTGTATATATGTATATGTATCTATCTATGTATATATATTTATATATATGTGTGTATGTGTATATATGTATGTATATATGTGTATATGTGTGTATACATGTGTATATAAGCAATTCCGAGTACTATAATTCAGAACTGCACATTGAATTTTCCCTTAGAAGCAACTGGATCTCTTCCCACAAAAGAAAGTCTTAGCAGAATGCTTAGAAGACAAAGGAAATTTGCCAAAGGAAAAGCGGAGGAAATAAGTCCCAAAGACAGGTTCAAACTGGAGGCCGAAGCACCGCCACTGAGAGAAAAAGGGAAGCACGAACAACAACGGACCTACTGAATGGTAGGTGTCTTACTTTTCTAACCCTCGACTCCACAAGAAAACATGGTTTTTCTAATTTTTTCTACACCCCGGTGTCCAGATTTTTCAAAGTAAGGGTTAAAGAAAGCCAGTATCGCTGACGTAAGAGAACAGGGATCGACGTTTTACGGTTTTCCGTTGTCGGGCTCGCATCTCATTTTGTGTGCAATTCCCCAAATGCTTGTTGTGGCGCCAGTTCATTTCCTTAATGAGCTTCACAATGACTAATTCTGACGCTCATTAGGGGAAGCGTTCTCAAAATTAACTCTTAAACGATAATCCCATCAGGTCATTAAATGAGACGTTACATGGCGGCGCGTATTGCCACTGTTTTTCTCTTAAGTGGAAAATTGACGCCGCTTAATAAGCGCAAAGAATCTTAGAAATCACAATCCAACGGCTAATGAGATTTCACTTTGGGGGGGAATTATATTTAAAACGTTTTATAAACATTATCAAAGCACGACATGGTAATCGGGTCCAGTAAAAACCAAATCTTAATGTTTAACTAGACTTGGACTTGATAGCAGTTTTCGATGAGAAAAGCTTCAAAAACATTCTGGATATTTTTAATACAAATTATCCAGCAAACATGCGATTAAAATTAATGAACAATAAATTCCTCACAATTAACGTAACACTGTTTAATTTACTGCTCATTTAATTTGAGACTGTCATCGTAAAACCTGATTTGTGGTTATATCATTTTTCTTGGGATGAGAAATCTTGCAGTATTTTCTACTTTTCTTGACTTACTTTTTTCAAACCCCGTCATTTTCCATCTATTCCCAAAGCTCATTTCATATTCTTGTACGAATCAAGCAAAAGAAAACAATACAAAGCCCATTTTTTTTCTACCTTGAGGTTTTCCTGCGTTAAGCAAATGAAGAGTCTGAAAAAAAAAATGAAAAAAAAAAAAACCCATCCGCAATGTTCCATTGGAACTTTGGAGGCAAAACATACTCATGTTTTGTGACTGCTATGATCGTGTTCTCATTTAACCGCTGAAAAAATTCCGCCCGGGTGCAGAAAAACGACAACAACGAGCCGGCGCGCTTTGCAATTTGCACGCCGGCGTCGTCATTTCAATCAGGCTAGCGGTCCGTGACAATCGGAAAAATATGCAAACAAAAGGCCCACTTGAGTGCGAAATGAGCTTTGAAACGCGCCGTCGTTGCCAGGCTTGACGTCGACGACCGTCAATGGCCGTCAGTCGGTTTAAACTGCAGGAAATAAAAGTGGTAGAGAAGAAGAGCACACAGTATGGAATTGAGCGGCAATAAGTCAAGTGTTTCTTGCAAGCTGTACTTTGTCAAATGAATCTTTTGCACTGGAGAAATCAATCCAATATGAGCCGAATCCCAGTTGGACAATGTATACTTTTGCATCAAAACATGGTCACGACAACATATCCATTTTTTTGGTGTCTTGCTAAACACTAAACTAGTTTGTCAAGTAGCACTTTTTCTTCCTCTAACATCTCTGCTGAAGTATTTATTTATTTTTTCTAACTAGTAGCTAGATCAGGGGTGTCCATTTTTTATTTTTAATTAAAGGACGCCAGGGCCAACAAAAAAATCTGTCCAATTTGATTTGTTAAAGAGACAATCAGAATCCGGTAGAAAAAAAGATCACCTTTATATATTTTTAGGTTGTACGGTAATCCCTCAATTATTGCAAATTCACTACTTAGCGATTTTTTTTCTGATATTAGTTATTTTAAAATAAATATATATATTTTTTAAAGTTCATAAAAATGTGAAAATCCACGCTGTACTCTGAGTTTTTCTCATTATTAATTATTTTAAAAATATATATATTTTTAAAGTTCATAAAAATATATATTTTTTAAAGTTCATAAAAATATATATTTTTTCAAGTTCATAAAAATATAAAAATCCACGCTACTAGGACTCAGATTTTTTTATTTTTTTAAGTTCATAAAAATAACACCCAATTAATTCATGACATTTTGCGAATTCACTACTTTGCGATTTTTCCCCCCTGATATTAATTATTTTAAAATAAATATATATATTTTTTAAAGTTCATACAAATGTGAAAATCCACGCTACTAGGACTCAGATTTTTTATTTTTTAAAGTTTTTTTAAGTCATAAAAATAACACCCAATTAATTCATGACATTTACTTTTTTTATATGCACATCCATTATTTATTCATGTAAAACTAAATACTGAAATTCTACACCGTTTTCTACATTGATTGCGAATACTGAAGAGGCACTGTTTAAGTGACAGACTCCCTCTAGTGGTAAAGGTGAGAAATGCAACAAAGCGTAGGCCAAACTCAAGCTTCAAGGATGTTTTCATCTTCGTTCAAGACCAATAAATAACGGTTCAAAAGTTATCCAACGAGAGTGTTAAACGGACGGATACAAATAGTGGGAGGTGCGATGCCATCTTCCCACTGGGTTCACACAAAAGTTAAGTGGGTCATTTCAAGCATTTCCACACATGGCCACGGTTAACAAGGTGTTTTAAACCCAGCTGCTCGCCCACTAGCGACTTCTGACCTTTTCATTATCGAGCGCAATCAGCTTTGTGACCAAATAATCGACTCCCTTCTCTTTTTTTGGCCCGCGACCATAGGAAAAATCTGCCACTGGATAACATTTTGCTTGGCTAAGACAGAATGTATTCTTAAAAAAAAAAGATATAATCACATTTTCCTTTTGTTAGAATGTCGGGATTCGAACCAGGAACTTTAAACTAGTTAGAATAGACAATTAAATGTCCTCCCAATGAGATAACCGTTGTTTCGAAAACGATACGTCACCCTAAAATTGAAATTGATCTGCTAAAAAGATTTATTTACTCAACCGCTTATCATCACAAGGGTTGCAGGGGTGCTGGAGCCTATCCCACCCGACTTCGGGCACCCTCTATTGGTGTGCAGCTAGTTGCAGGGAACCAGGAGATAAAGGACAACCAATCGTAGCTAGGTTTAAGCAATTTAGAGGGTTCAACCAGCTAGCTTAGCATACATGTTTTGCGGATGTGGGAGGAAACCGGAGTACCCGGTGAAAACCCATGCAAGCCTGAGGAAAACATGCAAAAACTCCACACAGTGAGGACCCAGCAGGGATCGAACCTACGACCCCAGAACCGTGAGGACCAAACGCTAACCACTCGGTCGCCCAGGTAACCACAAGTAAATAAAAACAAAGCATTTATAGGATAACTGAACGTTAAGTCCGCCTTCCAATTAAAAGCCGATTCCGGCCGAGACCGGCACGCCGTGCGGCTAATGGCTAATTAGCGTCAGGCAACCTTGCTCGCTCTCAATTGTTAAACGAACACGTACGTATGCGCCATCGTTTATTCGGAGGCTAGTGGGGTTAGAGAAGGTATTGATCGAATGGAAATGAAGGGGGAAAAAGGAATGGCTTTCATTTCTTCCCGCTTTAAAACACCCGCATCCTTTTGGAAACACCACGCCGGCTCTATTTAGCAAAGCCAACCAAAAATTGCAAAGGCCAAAAGGCCAGATATGAAAAGAAAGCCATCCGTTCTTCCTATTTGTCTCTTTATGAGGACACGTGACTTGAATGTTTTTTCCCCTAAAGATGGCTTTCAGAAAAATCAAAAGATGAGAGGGATAACTTGGAATCCTTCCACTTATATTCCTTAAAAAAAGGAAAAAATCAGGCAGAAAAATAAAGGTTTGTCATTTTTTGAATGACCGCATTTACTTGTATTTGTCGGACTAAAAAATGATGACTCAATCGAGGTAACCGTTTATATGCGCATAAAAGGACGACATGCGCAAAACTGCAAGATGACGTCATGACGCCATGGCGACATGACGCCATGACGACATGACGCAAGACAATGCGGCCGATGCAGTCATTTATTTCAAAATAGAGAAAAGATAACGAGATAAAATGCTTAACAAAATTTATTTTGATGTCTACTAATGAAATTCAAGTCCACTTTTAAATTTTTATTGTGCTATTTCTTGTCCAAAAGTGACAACTATTGCAGTAATATGAACCATCAATAGAATCGAGATATTTTGACAACAACAATATGGCGGCCACAACATCTTAAACTTCTGCTTCTGTCATTAAAAAATCATCAGGTTCTCATCAAGATAGATTTATTTATTATTTTCAAATTGGATTATTTGATATTTTCCATTTACAAAGACAGGAATATTAACTGCCTTATAATATTCACCCTAATAATGTGCTTTTGATTCATACAATATCTCAGAAATACCATGTGTGATGATTTTACCTTCAAAGTTACACATTTATACTTCCTATTAAAACCACGAATATGGGGGCGTGAAAATTGGGAATCAGGGGGCGGCTTATGCGCGAGAAATTGTCAAATTCAACAATTTTAAGGGTGTGGCTTATATGGGAGTAAATACGCTAGCTCATTGACGGCGATAGGCGTCCGATCCATTTTGATCGACCAGTCAAATATCGCTATTCCAACGTATAGAATCATTTCTACATTGAATACATGAATACAAATGGAGGCGGGCTTTCATTTCTCGGAGGGGAGACGCATGCGTGCGTCCCCGCATGCGTGCGGCTTCGGCAAAGTCTTGACAGCAAAGCCTCGGGCTAGCGCGAGGATTGTCTGGCCTTCTGTAACACCATCGGAGACAGAAAAGACAGAGATGGGGGGGCTTTTGCGTGAAGGGTAGCAGGAGGAGGAGAGAGCCAGAGTGGACTGACGGTGGTCTGCAGCCATCTGGCCCGTTCACTGATCCAGAACATTGACACTGGCAGCACAGGAAGGAAGACAAGAGGAAAGAGAGCGGAGAAGACAATTCCCCTATCTGGAAACACAAATCTTTTTTTTTTTTTGTGGACGGTGGAATGTCATTCAAAATCAACCTCTTTTGTTAAAACTAAAGACAAATTAGAGTCAGCAGGTTTGATTAAAATGTCCTCCTGGCTCAGGAGAGTTGGGTATTGCTTTCCGTGATAGGGCTAATTTGTAGAAGTAGGGGATTCGGTCCGAGTGGAATGGCGGTCAGAGTGTAGGCCTTGTGGTTC
Source organism: Stigmatopora argus (assembly GCF_051989625.1). NCBI lineage: Eukaryota > Metazoa > Chordata > Actinopteri > Syngnathiformes > Syngnathidae > Stigmatopora > Stigmatopora argus. Next base: position 1,208,716 of record NC_135391.1, read on the forward strand.
TGGAGTCAAGGGTTTGATCCCAGGTGGGTCCTCACTCTCTGGAGTTTGCGTGTTCTCCAGGGGTTTTCTTTGGGTAGTTTGGTTTACTCCCACATCCCCAAAACATGCATGCTAAGATAATTGAAATGTTTATTAGGAAGGCGCACGAATGGTCGTTTATCTCAGGGGTGGCCAAGTTAGGGACCTCGAGAGCCCCTATCTGGTCTTTATTCCAGATCTCCCAGCTCCAACACACCTGAATCAAATCATCTGGATCGGTATCAAGGTTCTGGACAGTTTGTTGATGATTTGATCATTGGATTCAGGTGTGCTAGAAGAGGGACATCCAGAAAACAGACTGGATGACAGGGGCTCTCCAGGACCGGACTTGGCCACCCATGGTTTATCTCATTGTGCCTTGGGATGGGCCGGCGACCCATTGAAGGTGTCGGACCCCAGCCAGTCGTCGGTTTTTCCTCAAACGTCCTCTGATTGAGACCACTTTGCTTTCAAAAGTCATCATCGTAAAAAAGCATTGTTCAACATTTCTTGACGTACCAGCAGGGCTCACAAAATGATAAATACCACAGGAGATAAACTTTGACTCCAATACTCGTAGTAATCCTTCCGTATGAATATTATGATCTTGTAACGCTGCACTATTTTTCTTAGATTACGACACAGTGTTGCGATTAAGGGTTACTTTAATCCGAGGTGGCATTGATTTCAAATGCAGTCCTTCATAGTCGCCTCCCTTTTAATCGGAGGGGGCGACGTGGCTTCAGCCAAAAGACAACATTTCCAGTACTCGCACGGATGGGAAAGGGGCGGCGACGGGCATGGCCATTCACGCGGGCCGACTCCCGCCATCTGTTTAGGCAAGATACGCCACCTCGTCGCTATCCGGCGTGCCAAGGGCTATCAGCTCGGTGCCCGGCCGCGGCTAATCGCCCACTGATTTGGTGGAGCGCGGCTATCTTAATCAACTCCGTCCGTCCCATTGGCTGAGCTTATCTCCTTTCAAAGTCACGCCAAGGATAACCCGCTAATATGCCGTGATGCCATTCTTGAAGAGATCGACCCGTGAATTATGGCTATTCTCAATCAAAAGTCAATAAAAAACGGGCCAAAACATGTTTGATTCTGTTTCTATGGAACCGCCACAACGTTAAAGCCTAAGCGACACGCAAGAAGTAGCGCTTGAGAAATTTCCCGAATAATAAAAATAGAATAAGAGTAAGAAAAAAATAATATCGTTGGTATTAGGGGTGTGACAGTATTTCAGAATTTTGATATATCGTGATATTTTGTATCCCAAAATGTCATCGATACGTTGTAAACAGGTGTCGCTGTTTTAAAAAAGCAATCAACCGGTTGTTAGCAAAATATGCTACTAGAACGTCATGTTTATCTGGAGATTGACTCAGTGAATGGTTAGCACGTGGGTCGAGGGTTCCATCCCAGGTGGGCCCTCACTGTGTGGAGTGTGCGTGGGTTTTCTCCGGGTACTTTGGTTTCCTCTCAGATACCTATAATATGCATGCTAGGCTGGCTAGCGGGTTGAACACTTTAAATTCACCGTAGCTGTGAGTGTGTTAGGGTTTGTTGGGGGTTTTGGTTGGTTTGTTAGCTCTTCGCCTCTTGGGTCCTTCTGGGCTTCCCTTCCTTTTGTAACGAGCTGTGTGTGATTGGTAATCAGCCATTGTCTGTCTACTTAAACCCGTGTTTGTTAGTCATTGTCAGATTGTCTACTTTGTTTACTCCGTGACAACCTTTTGTAACCAGCTGCGTGTGATTGGTAATCAGCCATTGTCTGTCTACTTAAACCCGTATTTGTTAGTCATTGTCAGATTGTCTGCTATGTTTACTCCGTGCCATGTTCCGTCGTGTTCCTGGTCTCCCCAAGTCTTTTGTCAGTTTTGGTTTTGTGATCTGATTTCTAAAGATTGTGGTCTTAAGTATTAAAGTCTGGTTGGAGCACTCCACATCCTTGAGTGCTACGTACGGTCTTACGGGGTAAAATCTGGCTCCGCTCGCAAAGAACGTATTGAAGGCCTTGGGAACATTACCAAGGCGACACATTGAATGTTAAAAATCGTTTACTCCATCATAATACATGTAATGCGCACTCTTTTTGTAAATTGAATGTGTCAACATGCGTCTCGTTTGATGAGCTAAACGGCCCAAAGGAACATGCCGTCCAAATAACGGACACCTCAGATGGTGATTTTCAGATATCCTCGCTCGCTACGCTCGGCGCTCTTCATCGGTGCCTCTACCGCAATTTTTTTTTTTGCCGCGGGATAAGCGTGACAAACATATTTTGCATTTAGAGTGCTGAAATCCATTTGCAGCCATGTCAATTTTCTACGGCGAGCGCGCTAGCGGACCCACACGCGCCTGGAAAACCAACGACCTTCCGACGGGGACGTCGGGGATTGTCTCCGTCCGTCGCTCTTCTCATCCTCTCCCGCTCATGTGGAAACATTGCGTCCGTTTTTTGCGCACGCCGGCAGGCCGGCAGCCCGGCGGCGCTCAGCCATGTTCAGCAGCCCAGAAGGAGAAGCGAGCCGGTCGGTCCCAAAGTCGCCCAGGCGGATTAGCCCGTCCTCTCGCTGTCTCTTTTTTTCCCCTCCGTCTCCGCTCTCTGTTTCAATTTGATTTCATGGGAGGCCACCACGAGCTTAAAAGTCTTGCAAAAAGTTTCCCCGACATTCCGGGCGACCGTTCATTCGATCTCGTAAAAAGTTACTCTCCTCATGAAAAAAAGGACGGGTCGAGGCAACCCATAGTTGTCAAGTTATAAAAGCACATTCATTCCTTTTCTGAACTGCTTAGCCTCACCGGGGGTGCCGGAGGCTATCCCAGTTAACGACAGGCACCGGGCGGGTGAACGCCCTGAGTGGGTGGCCAGCCAATCGCAGGGGACGATGACTCAAACAACCATTCACACTCCTAGCTAAGGATAATTTAGCATACAGTTAGCCTAGTTAGCATGTTTTTGGAGTACCCAGAGAAAACCCATGCAAGCCCAGAGAGAAGATGCAAAAGCCTCTCAGTGAGGATTTCCCCGGGAACAAACCATCGACCCCAGAACTGCGAGGCGATATCGCTAACCACTCGCCCGCTGAAAAAAAGTACAAGGAAAAACTAATTATCAGAAACGTATTTTATTTTTAAAAATATATATAAATAGTGGAACATTGGTTAGCGCTTCTGCCTCACAGTTGTGAGATACAGGGTCCAATCCCCGCTGGGTTCCATTCAGTTTGTAAAAAAAAAAACGGATGCTAGGCTAATTGTACGCTAAGCAATGTCCCTAGCAATGACAGATTGGTTGTTTGTCTCGTTGTGGCCTGTGATTGGCTGGCAAACAATTCTATTGGTGCCTGTAATTAACTGGGATTGATTTTTATTTGATCAGAAACCAAAAACAAACGCTAAAAGTTAAATTATGTTAAAGGTCAAGTTGTCAGGTCAAATGTTAAAAAAACATTCAAACATTTCATTCAAAATACAACAATGGATTCTTTGAAATGTGTCTTAAAACGGTTGGAATTAATCCTAAATTGAATGACAAAAATCCATTCATTTTTTATTAATCCCCAAATAATCTTTCACTTTCTCAAATTCACTTCACCGTTTGCTACTTTTTAGCGAAACAAAAGGGCCGCCAACAGTTGTGTGCCAAGCAAAAATGGTGAAACAAATCAGTTCCCATGTTTTGCCTTAAAATTGTTTGCATGCCTCGCAATGACGATTGTTTGCTACTTACGTTAGCGGCAAAGAGGAAGGAAAATATTCACCCACTCGAGACAAAAAAGCTCACCTTTATTCACAAATGCTGCTTATTGAAGTTAAACATTTGAAGGCATGAGTCAATTTCACAGTGCTTGCTTTTCTTATTACATTCACAATTCTATTAGTCATGTTATGCACACTCATTTCCGTAAATGTGTTTACCTCCTTGTAAATATTTACCTGATGAATAGGAATGTTGTCATAATATTATTAAAACCAGACTTTAACAAAAGTCGATGAAATATTTCATCGCTTCAACTCCGTCGAAACGACTTGGACGGCTAACGCCGTTAATGGCAGCCGGCGAGTTAATACTTGAAAATTTAAAAATACATTTTTTAAAAAACAGATCTTTTTAAAATGTATTTCCAATCACTTGATCCAATCAGGGACATCTCTCTTTAATTTATCTGATCTAACGTCCTCGGTGTCCAAGTGAAGCAGAAGTTTCAGCGCTAAACGGGAACGGTTTCCCGCGGCGGTGCTAGCGCACGCCCCGATTTAGCAACGTCAGGAGTTTGGGTGAAGCAAATGGCTCATTGGGGGTATTTCTTTATTTTAATGGGTTAGATGACAGCTCTAATCAGCTCCTCCCATCGTTCCACTGGCATTTTCCCCGTAGATATGACTCAGCAAAAAGACTAAAAAAAGACAAAACAAGCCAGCTAATTAAAAGCGGAAATCTCACCAAATGCCAAATGAGTCATCTCGCTTAACGAGGATTGTCATTTTTCACTAGAGCTGCCAAAACAACCCAGCGGGGACACACAACGTTAAAATATCTCAGTCGAGGGTTGAGTTGTTGTCGTATGAGTACCGTAATTTCTGCACTAGATGTTGCACTTTTTCATAGTTTGACTGAGCCTGCAATTAGTATTCCAGTATGAGTTATTGATGTATTTTTTTCTCTGTTTGAGGACAGAAAGCTGTTCTGTTGTGTTTTATGGGGGTGGGTAAAGGTTTATTTTTTGAATGACTGTATTTACTCGCATATAAGCCGCATTTGTCAGACAAAAAAAATGATGACTGAATCGACATAACGGCTTATATGAAAAACTGTTGTTTCCTATTTAGCTCATTGTCCTCCATTTTACTATTATACCTTTAATGTATGCTTGTTAATTTCCGATCCAATCAAAAATGGCCTTTCCGAAAATGCGACTTATACTCAGGTGTGGCTTATAGTCTGAAAAATAGGGTATACGTCAATTTCAGTAGATAAGCATGGTAGTGCACAGATAACAACAACCAACAAACAAATAATGAATAATAATTATAAATAAATAAGCAATAGACTTTCCTCGATGATCATGACTTGACTTATTGCAATTTTCTTCTACTTTTATTTTTGTAAACATCATAAAAATGATGAAAATCCACGCTGAAACTCATAAGCAACTTTGCATATCGCAAATTGACTTCTTTGCGATTTTTTTCTCATTATTATTATTTTTAAAATTATTTTCATTTTATTTTAATTTTTTAAAGTTCATAAAAATGTGAAAATCCACGCTGAAAATTGTAAGCAGAAGTCACTCTAGCTACTAGGACTAGAAATATGTTTTATAATAGGGGTGATCCTACTTGCCGATTTTTCAATGATCACGGCCATGTTTGGTCGACATTAACGCGATATTCGAGGGATTACTGTCAATCAATCCATGGAATTGAACTTGCTTTAAGGGTATTATTGCATTATTGCAATGGATTTGTTTTTATCTCCCCATATTACAACTCATTAGAAAAAAATGTCAGTCCTTTTTACCCAATTTTTTTCCCAACAATACACCCACTGCTGTTGTGTCTTATAGACGTTTTAGCTTTAAACACCTGGCCATTGAAGGTGGATAAAGGAACAATTTGACTGGATGCAAGAAAATGGCGCCTTGGCTAAATCACGGCGAGTCTTTTATTGCACACTCAATACAAGTTGATAAGCAGCTTGGCCGGCGTCCAATCGTCGAACAATGCTTCTTCTTCTCTGTCTGGCACTCCAGACGGAATGACCCAGCGTGCCCGCCGCACCTTCTCGTCGCTCTCTGAAGAAAACTGAGGAACAGACCTGCCAGTGCTCATGTGTTCCCCGCGATAAAACTTCCTTTTTTTATATTTAATGGCATTCTATAGGACGGGGATCTCCATTTTGATATCCAATCTTAGCATGAGTGTTGCCTGCAATGCCCAATCAAATACAAATTCGAATATTAACAATCCCATTTAAATAAATACAAGGAAATTAGATAAAAATAAAATGAATGAATTCATTGAAAGATCCATTTTTGGGGGAAAACACATTTGAATAGTCATTTAAACAAAAAACGAGTCGTAAAAATAGATAAAAATTCTAATTATCATTCATTGAAGTAAAAAAATATATCAACTTGTCCCTTGCTGACTGCCCACAGTTGGCTGGGATCGGCTCCAGCACCCCTGCGCACCTTGTGAAGATATGCAGTCCTAACCAAAAAATAAATACCCACGACCACAAATAAAAAGTTAAGTTGACTTTTGGAGAAATGTCCACTTTGAGGATCGCTGTCCCTCCCTTAAAGGGTAAAATTCATTTATACATATAACATATATATATATATAAATATATTTGTCATCTCAGCGAGGCAAAAAAGCAGCCAAGTGCAAATGACAAGATGTTGCAGTGGCGTGATTTCTGCCCCGCTTGAACATTTTTTTTCTGGTAAACAATTCCTTTTCTCAAAGTATTAGGTCAGAGATGGGTTTCAAACCGTGAACCGAGAGAAATATTTGGAATTTTTATGAGTAACACGGACTATTGAATCTGGCTTTGGACACCCCTCCGAAAAGATGGCCAATAAAATTGGCTCCGTGTTTTTACAAAATACTTTGTTACATTCACAAATGCCTATTTAGCCTGTTACTCTCCGTTTTAATATTGTTAATTTAACATGTTTTTTCTTGGTTTCTAATCAGATAAAAGAAAATGAAGCTCCAAAATGGTGACTCCATTGCGTTTCATATATACATATACAATTGTACCTCTACTTACGAAATTAATTGGTTCCAAGACTTTTTTCGTAACTTGAAAAGTTCGTAAGTAGAAGTGTACTTTATATGTAAATGCACTAATTTGTTCCATGGTCCTGACACAACTACCAACTAAACCCTTAAAAATTGGTCAAAGTGTCCCAAATTTGTATGAAAGATGTGAGGAAACACAAAAATGAGAGAAAATTATAAATAAATTATTTATTAATGTCTTAAAATAAATAAAGCAGAGAAAAATGTGCCCTGCGCCACTGAAATATCTCCCCGAAAGCCGTCCACTTTGTAGTACATTTTAGACTTTTACGTGTGCCCTGTGTGTGTGTGGGTGAAAATATGTGCGTCGTTGCATTTGTACAGTTTTTAATCGCTTAATAAGGAAATGCATTTACTTTTTGAAGGATTTCTTAACTTGGATCTTTTTCGTATCTACAGTCACTCATTTGCATATAAAAAAATTGTAACCTGAAACTTTTATACCTAGAGGCATTCGTAAGTAGAAATATGACTATAGACTTTTCCTTTTTATTGTGTATTCTTTGGCAGGTCCGACTTATATTTCATTAAATTTCAAAACCTGACCGTTTTTTTACCCAATATCAAGCCGCTCTTTAACAAATGAAAGGACTTGTTTCGAATTTGTAAAAAAAACATGTTTGTACACCCCTGGCCTCCAACATTTTGTTTTGCTTGTATCGTCTTTATTCCACGATAAGATAGCTTCTCGTTCTCTATTACAAAACAAACTGCCTGAAAGCATTACACCGGCTGCCGGCCTTCCGCAGCGACGGCTCCCCGTGATATGTCAACCAAACACTTTGCTTTATTTAATACTCCAGCAAAAAATAACACAAGTTACCTCGAGGCACTTTTTGTACGGAGAGCACACTCCTAATGTATTTACAGATCCTACAAAAGAGAGTGAAAAAAATCCTTTTACCGCCGAGAGAGAAAAAAAATGACCGCAACCGCACAGGATTGGACGCCTTACAAACTGCACTGTCAATTTTACGGTTTTTCAAAGCACATCATTAGTCAAAAGTATGAATAAGACCGTACAAAGCGCTAACGGTATAATACTTCATGTGCTAATGTTACTCATTGTAGTAAAATACGGTATGTTCTCGTATATAGGCCGTATTTGTGGCAACAACAAAAAAAGACTGAATTGAGAGTACGGCTTATATGCGCATAAATTAGACTTGACATGCACGAAACGCCATAACGTGAGACAATGCCGGAGATACGATAAGAAAGGTTTGTCATTTTTTGAATGGCCATATTTACTCGCATCCAAGCCGCATTTGTCAGACTAAAAAGATGATGACTGAATCGGGGTAACGGCTTATATGCGCATAAAAGGATGACATGCATGAAACTGCAAGTTGACAACGTCATGATGTCATGACGCTATGGCGCCATGACACAAGACAATGCGGCCAATACAGTCATTTATTTCAACATAGAGAAAAGATAGAGTAAAACGCTAAGCAAAATTTATTTTGATGTCTATGAATGATTAAGTCCACTTTTAATTTTTTTGTTTTATTTCTTGTTCGAAAGTGACAACTTTTGCAGTAATATGAAGCATGTAAAAAATCGATATATTTTGACATTAGAAGCAATGATGACTGAATCGAAGTATATGCGCATAAAAGGACGACATGCACGAAACTGCAAGTTGACGTCATGACGCAAGACAATGCGGACGATAGTCATTTATTTCAAAATAGAGAAAAGATAAAACAGATAAAATGCTAAACAACATTTATTTTGAAGTCTATGAATGAAATTTAAGAAAAAAATGAACTGTATTTTGCATAATTCAGGAAAAAAAACTGACTTACTTGCTACTTTTTCAATATGGCTGCCTTGTAGAAAAAGCCACAAGACAAAATGGACTCCCTGAGGATTTAGCAAACACACTTTACTGGAAAGTTCATTGCGAAAAATTGTATGGAATGCATTTTTTTTTCACAAGACGGACTTGATCGATGCTTTACGTCGTCACAAAAATGCACACTTTAAAGACGGAGATATTGCAAACATTCACATACTCGCGCTGAGAAATGGAAGAAGGCTCCAATGAGTGAGTGACATAATTCTCTCTCTCTCTCTCTCTCTATCTTGCTCGCTCGCTCGCAAATATGTATTTGAAAAATCCTCCCAAAATACATTGGCAGGATTTTGTGATTTTTTTTTTCCTCCTGCAGTGTAGTCTTCTTATCTCAGCCACTTTTAGCTTATTTATTCATTCATTTTATTTTCCTCACAAAGGTCTCAGGGGGTGCTGGAGCCCATCCTGGTTGACTTCAGGCACCAGGGGACGCCCTGAATCAGTGGCCAGCCAATCCCAGGGCACAAGGAGACAAAAAACCAATCAGAGGTAGGAACAATTTTGAGTCCTCAACCAGCTAGCTATCTTAGCAAGCTAAAATAAACATTGTTTTAGATCTATAAAAAAAACTGAATATTCAGGGTTTTTGATCCAGTTCATTTAATAAATTTATAATAATAATAATAATCGGACGTAGGCCCTGTCGTCATTATCAACAACACAAAAAGCCTACTTGTCATCACACCCAGAAACTGCGTGTGACGAAATTGGTGGTGCTTCTCCATAAGCTGCGTTTACTCGGCAAAAGACTTAAATAAGTGATAGTTACGGACTTGTAATTTGGCATTCTGCTGTTTTTGTTTTTGTATTTTTAAAAACATCTAAAAATTATATCTAAAATGGTCCGGCCCACATCAAATCGAGTTGACGTTAATGGGGGCTGCGAACCAACCCGAGTCTGACACCCTTGACCTAGAGAAAACCCATGCAGGCCCGCAGAGAACATGCAAACTCCACACAGCTGGACCGACCTGGATTCGAACCCAGTACCTTTAAACTGTGAGGCCGGCCCGCTAACCAGTCACCCTCCAGGTCCAATCTACTCAATTAGTTAAAGGATAAGCGGCGTTATTAACGAATGAAAGACATAACGTTCCTCAGGGAAGATTTTGACAGGACCAAGCTTGCCGTGTGTGATAGACAAGGTGGCAAGATGGGTGTTGAGAGGCCCCGCCCCCCGCCAGCGGTCGCCATCCTCCAAATGGATGCGCTTCATTTTGCCAACCCCAGTCGTAATATCGGCACGGACTTCCCAGAGGGAAAACGCCGCTCTATTAAAACTCTCCATCCTTATTTTTTTTTCTCGAGCGACCCGCCAGAGGCCCCCGGGTGTCTCTCAACCTCAACGCCGACTCGCCGCACGCTCGTCTCTGGGGGTTTTTGGACGAGCGGTCCCACGGGGATCCACCCTAGTGGAGTATCTGCCAGGAATGTCAAGATATCAAAAAAGAAGCATCAAATATGGAGCCTTTCTTTTCGGGGAAGTCTGTTTGGCATTTTAAGGCTTTGGCTGCCGCTCGTGCCCATCGGCGTCCAATCCCGTTCAACTGAGAGAGGTTGGCAGCGGATGAGCGAGACACTAATTCGCCATTCCTGTGGTCACTCTGGCAGTTTGTCCTAAAAATACATAAAACCATTTTAGCGATAACTCCAACTAACTGGCGACCAATCTGTGTGTGCTATGTCTGACTGGCGACCAGTCTTGGGTGTAGTCTCCTTTTCGCCCAAAGACAGTTGGGTTAGGCTCCGGCAATCCCTGCAACCCTTTGGAGGATGGGTGGTAGAAAATGAATGAATGACTGGCGACCAGTCCAGGGCGTCGTCCGACTTCAGATGGGATAGGGATTAATTAAACTGGAATTTATAGTGAGGAAAATGCGGTATATATTTAGTCATTCATTTTCCGAACCGCTAATCCTCACGAGGGTCGCGGGGGGTGGTGGAGCCTACCCCAGTGAACTTTGGGCAACAAATGGGGGACACCCTAAATCGGTGGCCAGCCAATCACAGGGCACGAAGAGACGGACAACCAATCACTCATAGCTAGGGGCAATTTAGAGTGTCCAATCAGCCTAACATTCATGTGTTTGGAACGTGGGAGGAAACTGGAGTACCCGGAGAAAACCCACACAAAGCCCGGGGACAACATGCAGACTCCACACTACAGTAAGGACCCACCCACCCGGGCCAAATCCCATATTTCCAAAAATATTTCAAATTATTCAAATGATTCATCCTATAAAGTCCAGTGTTTGAAAATGAAGGAATAAATGAGTTCATTTACTTATTAATGAGCTCCTTTTTAAATGACTAATCTGGCCTCTAATCCGATTATTTTAGAATAATATGCCTTGGATATACACACACGTACACATAGAGATACACACACACATGCACACACACACGTGTCTATGTTGTTATGGAAATATGTTCGTAGCTATTGAGGTTATCACTTTACACTAAATGAGGATAGATTTGCATAAAAGCCTTTGGCTCTTTAGGCCATATCATTAGCGATACAAATCATGTGATTTGAGAACACGAGAAATGTAATCATTCGCATTAATATTTACTTTGCTTTCCGTTAGCGTCGGCTAGACCACCGCGGCTCGCCGCTAAAGACCAACGGGCGTTTCTAAATAAACGCTCTCTGTTCTCATGGACGACGGGCGAAAGCCGATTATCATATCACATCTTCGGCAAATTGACGACGGTCTCCGCGGAAGCGAGGAGCGCGTTGCCGACCTTCGCGGGTCAACGAGCAGAAACGAGACGGCTCGCCCGGAAGAAAAAAATGTCCGCCGGTGGGGCGCAAAGAAAATATATTCGCTGGCAACGTAGATAAGCTGACTTATTTCATCATGTAGAAGCACCGGGCTCGGAAATAGCGAGGCGGCAACCGGGGCGCCGGTGGCAACATGTCTTTTATGAGACGATTGACTCTTTAACATAGTGTCTGCATCTTTTAAAAAAATATATATATATATATATATACATGGAAGAGGAAAAAAGAAATGTATATGTCGGATTTTTGTCAGGGCGTTTTTTTTACTGGATCTGAAACTGAACAAACATACGTAAAAGAAAGAAAAGTAAAATGGTGAATAAATTAGGGAAAATGTTTTTGGGTTAGCTCTAGCCTAAAAAATACATATATTAATCACAATTATAAATTTGCAATCATATTGTCACCCAGCGGGAATCGTCTTTTATGAGACGACTGACTCTTTAACATAGTGTCTGCATCTTTTAAAAATATATATACATTGAAGAGGAAAAAAGAAACGTGTATATGTCGGATTTTTGTCAGGGCATTTTTTTTTACTGGATCAAAAACCGTGAACAAACATACGTTAAAGAAACAAAAGTAAAATGGAGTACAAATTAGGGAAGACATCAAACTAGCCTAAAAAATACATATATAAGTCACAATTATAAATTTGCAATCACATTGTCACCCAGCGGGAATCTAACCCACGCTTGCTCGCATGCACCAGGCCAAGGGGATACCCTGAATTGGTGGCCAGCCAATCGCAGGGCATGATGAGACAGACAACCAATCACTCATACCTAGGGCAATTTAGCATATGATTAGCTTAGCATGCATGTTTTTGGAATGTGAGAGGAAACCAGAGTACCCGGAGAAATCCCACGCAAGCCCGGGGAGAAGATGCAATCTCACGTGGGATCGAACCCTCGACCCTTTGAGGCCGACACGCTAGCCGCTCGAGTATATCGTGGATGTTCTTTGACTTTTTAAATGAACAAGATAAGAATTGACTTTGTTTTTTTTTTTGAAGAAAAACCCGTGTAGAAAGCAAGACGGGTTTATCAGCGTGACCCAGATAGTCGGTCGTCAGGCACTGCGGAACTGGCGCCTGCACCACTCCACTAAGTCGTGCCCAGCAAAAAAAAAAAAAGAAATAAAATATGTATTGTGCAGTGCTACCTCAGCTCCACGAGACCCGTCGTCTCTCCCCGGAGACTTCCCCGGCAACTGAAGACAATCCTGTTACCGCCGCGGCGGAAAATACGTTCCCCAGGTTTGCACGAACACGCTTAAGGCGGCTTTTCTTGGCAAAGCGCTCCGAAATAACAAAGCGTCATCACGCCGACAAAATGGTGGTCCAAGCCATTTTGACTTTAGACTAAAGATCGTGAAACCAATGTTAGTCATCAAATATGGAATATGCCTCTACTTACAAAATCCAGGTCACCAATTCATTTTGTAAGTAGAGGTTAGAGTAGGGAACCTCTACTTACAAAATGAATTGGGTTTCCATCTCCACCAATGGAAGCCAGTGAGTTAATATCGGGGGACCTCTACTTACAAAATCCAAGTCACTAATTCATTTTGTAAGTAGAGATTCTCTACTCTAACATCTACTTACAAAAACAAATGTTACTAATCAGATATCGAATATGCCTCTACTTACAAAATCCGAGTCACCAATTCATTTTGTAAGTAGAGGTTAGAGTAGGGAACCTCTACTTACAAAATTTTGTACAAAAACATTGGGTTTTGTAAGTAGAGGTTAGAGTAGGGTACCTCTCATTTTGTAAGTAGAGATTAGAGTAGGGTACCTCTACTTAAAAAATGAATTGGTGACTTGGATTTTGTAAGTAGAGGCATATTTGGTATTTGATTAGTGGGGGGACCAATTCATTTTGTAAGCAGAGGTTCCCTACTTTAACCTCTACTTACAAAATGAATTTGTGACTAGGATTTTGTAAGTAGAGGTTCCCCGATATTAACTCACTGGCTTCCATTGGTGAAGATGGAAACCCAATTCACTTTTAACTAGGAGGCTGGAAGCAAACAAATCATCGCTGCCGTCCCCCCAGTCAAACTAAATTGGACGTTCATCAATGCTAGCCAATGAGCTAACTTTATTAAACGATCACATCTAAACACGGGTGCCCTACGATTGGCTGGCCATCCCCACACCCCAAAAAACATCCATGCTAGGCTAATTGGACGCTAAACTGTCCCAAGCAGTTGTTTGTCCCCTTCTTCCATAAGATTGGCTAACCGCTGGGATAGACTCCAGCACCCCCCACCACTTTAGTGAAGATAAGCACTTCGGAAAATGACCGCAGACCAAAATTTGCGTTGGTAAAGACGCGAGGGAGCGCAGCGGAAGCCGAGCGATGTCGCCGTTCGCTCCGTTCGGGCAAAAAGATTTTTGTGAATAATGACGGCCAATTCATGCAAATGAAAAAAATGCAAGAGGGGAGTCGGAGGCTCGGTGGCACACCGGCCGGTAATAAAATACGGAGACGCGTCACCCCGCCGAGCAATTTTCAGCTAAAAAGAAGATGAAAAAAAATCCCCACTCTGTAATGAACCCCATCACGGCTTCTTTGGGTTTGTTTACGCCGGCGCTAAGCCAGCCACACGCCGCCTTTCCCAAGTAGCGACTTGCAGAAATTGGTCATATTTGCCCGCCGCTGTTGATCAAATACAGAAATATCGCAGTGAGAGCGTGTTGGAAATACGGAAAATTGGGATTAAATAGCTTGATTGGAAGCTTCTTCTGGACCTCCCAAATGATCGTGTTATTAAAATTGGATTATGTTACCACTTGGGCTCTATAGAAATAAATAACATTTATAAAAAAAATCCTCCTATAGTGAATTATAGATAACGGAAAGGAATATGTACCGCTGGACATGGATTTCTTGGCAATTTTCATAAAATGTTTCTGTTTTTACGAGGGTGTTGGTATTTTTAAGAAAAAGTTGGTTTTTTTTTTACTCATTTTGGTTAGTTTTACATAATGTATATGTCTGCTATAGTGACTTTGTTATTCTTGTTGTATGGCCACTGTCAAAGTGGCGGCCCGTGGGCCAAATCTGGCCCGCCGCATCATTTTGTGTGGCCCGGGAAAGTCAATCATGAGTGGCGGCTTTCTGTTTTAGGATCAAATTAAAATGAAGAGTATAGATGTATATTAAATTTCCTGTTTTTCCCCCTTTTAAATCAATCATTGTCATTTTTTAATCCATTTTTTCTGTGTTTTTAGTTCAAAAATCATTTTGTAAAATCTAAAAATATATTTAAAAAAAAGCTCAAATAAACATTGTTTTATATCTATAAAAAATGGAATCTTCAGGGCTTTTAATCCAGTTCTTTTAATCCATTTATATAAAAAAAAATCTAAATATTATATCTAAAATGGTCCGGCCCATGTGAAACCGAGTTGACGTTAAAGCGGCCCGCGAACCAATCAGAGTCTGACATGGTATTGTTGTTTTGCATTTATTTCTTGTGTTTGGTCTTTTTTTTATTAAAATAAAATAAAAAAATAGCATGTCTCCGAGAGGTAAATGTCGAATATTGCCGTTATATTTCAGCAGCTTGTTATCCCACAGCGTCCAATCGATTTTTCACAACGTAAGTCAAAAGGAAGCCGCGGTCGGTACAACAGACGCGCTTTCTTTTAATGACTGCGTTTTAATGGCTGCGAGAGTCGATTTACTCAAAGGCACCTTCTCTTAACGCGTATTGCTTTTTTTGTCAATAAATACTCCGGAAGTCAATGCCGATGGGGTTGGACATCCATTTTGATTGGTCACCTTTGTCTTTTTCAGAAATATGTCATCAAACGAAGACATCCTGATCGGACTTTCTGATTTCAGGTTGGTATTCGTATTTTTTTAATAATTATTCTTAAGTGTTTTCAACTGTATCACCACATCATTAACTTTACACATTATAACGCACGGGTGTCAAAGGTGCGGCTTGTGGGCCGGAAGTGTCCGATTGTTCCGCTTGACTGCCACTTTAAATTCAATACTTTCATTTTTTTTTGACAAAGGTGCCGCCATCGAGCACATTTTGCTCCATTTTTATTGGTTGATTGGCCCCCCTGCCGTCAAAACTCCGCCTTCAATGTCAGCTTCAAAATGTCGTCACCTAGAAATATCCAAATATCATTAGAGACCGACAAAGCGACAAGAAGCAATCCCTCAAACCATCAAGATTGGCCACTTGCTGTTATTTTTTTTAGTTTTTGCGATAACATCCCGACCGCTACTTGAGATTTTCTGGCGCCATTCTAAAAGCGAACGGTGGCGCCCAAAGAAGCTCGCCGGCGGTTTTCCCGTCTAATCTTGCTAATCCTCCGAGAGGATGACTCAGCGAGGCGACCTTTTGCTCAACTCTCCGTTTTAACCCGTCTCCTGTATTTTTATTTTTATGCCTAAGCGTCACGCTGGATCAGTAATTAGTGCATCGGCCTCACCGTCCTGGGGTCCTGGGTTTGAATCCAGGTCGCTCCTCCCCTTGGGGAGTTTGCATTTTTTTCCCTGGGCCTCAAGTGGGCTTTCTCTGGGTATTCCAGTTTCCTCCCACGTCCCAAAAAACATGCATGCTAGGCTAATTGTATGCTAAAATTGTGCCATAAATCGTTGTTTTTGCCCTGCGATTGGCTGGCCACCATTTGTCCCTCCCCCGCCTGGTGACCAAAGTCAGCTGGGATAGGCTCCAGCACCCCCCACGACCATTGTGACGATAAGCGGGTCAGAAAGGGAATATTTATAACTAGGCTCTCCAAACTTACTACCTAATTTGGGTGTTTCAGTGGGTATTACCCACATCATTTGACCTTTTTCTTCCCCAAATTTGTTTTATTTTGAAAGAACAACACTTTACGACACTTTCCTGACTGTTAAACACGTTTAAAATAACACGTGAGAGTCCTTAATAAAAATCACTTCATCTCTCAATCTATTGAATCAGTAGAAATCTATTTTTGGGCGATTTATTGATGTGTCCACTTTATAGCAAAGCTTTAAATCTCATGACAACAAAAGCATTAAATTCAGTTAAGAAGTTGCAAAACATTTTGCTTTCAGATTTGATAAGAACATCTTTGATTGACACTTATTCTCTGATCACAATCCTGATATGACGTTGGACAAAAACCATCACATTTTGAACCATTTTAAAAGCTTCACATCCACCTAACTTGACCATAAAAGCATTCCACATGTTCCAATCAATGACTAATTCCAGGCAACCTATTGGATAATACACCGTATATGTAAATTACTACATATAATATTTGCGATTCAAGCCACGCCAAGGCAAAATAATCCCATCTGCGCACGACGTGTGTCCGCACCGCACACACAGTCTCCCGCGTTTTGGCGTCAAGACATCATTCCGACACCCACGCCGTGACATGAATGCAACCCCGGCCTGCGAGTCCACCCAAACATTGCGAGTCGCGCGCGCGATAAATAATAAACAAAACCTGGGCGAAAAGATGACGACGACGACGACGGCGGAGGAAAAAAAAAAGTAGCCATATTTGCCCTGGAAAAAATGAATAATTTAATGTGTATGTCACACGCACACCCACGTTTTGGGGGGGATTTTGCACCGGGTCTCCAGCGCCATCTAGGGATGGTCCCCGGGAACGTACGTGCATCGAGCTGACGGAGATAGACGTCCAATATTTTGGGAGAAAACCCCAGTAGATGGAAATGAGGAAAGCCATTTCCATCTTTCCTCCGTTTAAGAGCACAAGAAAGGCGTCGTCCCCGCGCTGCGTTTAAGGTCTGCGCGTTAATTGTTTAGGAGGGAAAAACGTTGAACGTAACAATGATGTTATTGCACCCCGTTGCCTCCTTCCACTTTGATGGAATGGCGGCTTTTCTGCCGGGAGAAATTTGCTCGTTAAATACGCATGGCATCTATTGGTTGTTTGGATTTTATCGGGATATGTAAAGAGGTCATTAGTATGCCAAGAATCGAATCTATTTGAATGAATTGAAGGCTTTTTGTTGTCATTGTGCAAGTAGAATGAGATTTAAAGCTTTCACCACAAAGTGCACAAATAACAACAACAAAGAAACTGACACATTAATCAAGAAATAAAATTAAATAAACATTTGATATTTTCACTTGAATTTGGGTGTTTGATGTACCGTATATTTAAAAATAATAATAATAGGGGATTTTTTTTGTTATTTTTAGCTCACAACGACAGAGGGGAATATTAGATTAGATTGATTAGATAACTTTATTCATCCCGTATTCGGGAACATTGTCATTGTCACAATAGCAAGAGGGTGAGAATACAGACAGCAAAATACATTATAGACATAAATAAATGGGTCATAAATGGGTTAATAAATAAATAAATATATAAGTACAATAATAAATAAATTCAATAATAAATACATTCAAGAATAAATACATTCAAGAATAAGTACATTCAAGAATAAGTACATTCAAGAATAAGTACATTCAAGAATATGTACATTCAAGAATATGTACATTCAAGAATATGTACATTCAAGAATAAATAAATATATAAATAAATGTGTACGAAATGAGCAAAATGTGGATTTATTCATTCATTTTCTGTAGCGCTTATCCTCACAAGGGTCTCGCGGGGGTGCTGGAGCAGCCCATCCCAGCTAATTACGGGCACCAGGCAGGGAAGGGACACCCTGAATCGCTAGCCAGAACATGAGGAGACAAACAAGTCATCACTCATAGCTAGGGACTAATTAGCTTACAATTAGCCTAGCGATCATGTCTTTGGGATATGGGAGGAAAGTGGAGTACCTGGAGAAAAGCCACGCAAGCCTGGGGAGTGAATGAAGAGCCACTTTTGGAATGAAATCGTTTTGTAAGATGAAGAAGTCTGACTGTAGTTTTTTTATTTGTCGTCGGGGTGTGGAAGGCAGGCAGTGCACGAAGACAAAGAGCGACCGACCAGCTGTTGTTCTTTCCGCTTTTATTGTGTCTAATGTGGTTAATGTGGTTATTCCCGCTGGCTGCGCTTGGCAGATCTTGCCGTGGCGACGTTCCAGAATTCTTCCGTCGCCTCGTTTGTCATTCTGAGGGCTCGGTCGGGCTCCTTTGACTCCCACTGAGGCAGGGGTGTCCAAACTTTTTTTTTCCCGATGTCAATTAAAGGTCAAATAAATTTTATATATATATATACAGTGGTACCTCGTCATACAAAATGCTCGTCTTACGGGGGAAATTTCGATCGAATAATCCGCCCGTTATGCGGTCAAAATTTCGTGATGCGACCAAGCCAGGTCTTTTTTGCATATCTTTCGTGTATAACAATATTTACGAGCACGGAAATAATTAATTCAGACGAGTTTCTCATACGACCAGGAAACGCACAACGCGCATGCAAAAAGAGGGCTTTCTGGGTAATGAAGTATACTCCTGCACACATTACCCATAGGCAATGGCAACCTTTCTCAGAATAAAACTTCATTACCCACAATCACTACGTGGGAAGCTCAGCTATGTCATTTCCTGTTATTCTTTCTTAGGAAAGGTCCCGCGATCGTTCCTTAAAGACTATTTCTCGTTGGCAAGTGGTCGTGCGTTATCCTATTGTGAGGAGGACATTTGTGTGCATCATTTTGGGAATATTTTGAAGGCAATAGTACAACAGCAAACAGTCCATCGATAGCGAACGTGAGTGAGGGCGGAGGCGTGGCAAACCGCCAACCCGAAAAACAAAGGTAACAAAAGATTACAACAAAATTAGAATTCAGTTTTGTGTAAAGTTACATTAAACGTATGTTTGAGTGTCTGTATATATTTATCCAAGTTAATTTAAATTTGTTTGTTCCGTTTACGAGTGCGTTGTCGTGGAAAAAAAAGGTACCCCCCGGCCCACCACCCCAAACGTCTCTGTCTCCCGTCGGCGAAATCTGCCCAATTTTAGTTAGATTAAAGACATTTTATTACTATTAAACCACTAGTTATGTGTTACTTTGTTAATAGATGGCGAATTAGAAGAAATCAAACATTTTTTCCAATCCAATATCCTGTTTTGGGTGTTTTTTCAGAGGGCTGGAACCAATTCATTTGTTTTTAATTCTTTTCAATGGGAAAAGTTGATTTGAGTTACGAGTAAATCGACATACGAGCTCAGTCCCGCAACGGATTAAGGTCGTATGTTGAGGTACCACTGTAAATACAATACAACACAAAAACTTTTTTTAGCCTTGCATCTGTGGGGTGGGGGGGCCTCCATATAAAAGCCCCTTAATTGCGGGTAAGATTAAAAACAGATTGCGGAGAGCTGCTGGTAGCGAACGGCTGAATACGTGGATGGCAAACTTTGAAATGAGCTACGTACGCTATGCTACACGCAGGGAAAACAGATGTCATTTGTTGTTCCATTAGCACCCTTGGTTTGCCACAGTGCCGCCATCCCGAATATTTACAGTCAACGCGGCGGCGTTCGGGAGGATTTACGAGGCGTCCGCTCCACCGCTCATGCGATGTAATGAACCCAGCCGGGCCATTGTCCGACGAGTATATCATATTTTCCGTGAAAGAGGCGCCTTTGTTGTGGCTACGCTTGAGCGACTCGTGCAAATTGGAACGCGTGTTACGTGGCGAGGGGGGCGGTCCAGGTTCTCGCTTCTCAGACACAGTTATTCAAAATAGATTGATTCGTTCCCCGCACTCGGCCGGAGGGCGACTATCTCTATCTCGCACTTGCCGCTGTAATTCAGGGGTGTCTGATTCGGTTTGGGGGGCGGGGCCACATTCGGGCCAGTAAGATCTCATGTGGGCCGGACCCGTTTATTTTTGGGATAAAAGTTCACTTCCTAGGTTCAATGGCGCCTTCAACGGTAGCCAATGAGCTCATAGGCCACCTTGAAATGGCCCAATGAGCCAACAGGAAGTTACCCGTAAATGCCCAAAAATCAGCAGGGCACTAAAACAAAAGTATTGGATGGAAAACCAAAAAACGTACCACATCACAATTGATTGAATCTCATTTTTTATCACAACACTGTCAAGACCTTTTTGTTTATTGTTAGCAATTTTGCATCGTGCAATATTTAGAGACTGCGTAAATACACAGTTTTATGTTACTGTTATTTATGTATGTCTCCTTGTTTTTTTATGTTTCTTCCTTGTTTTTGTCCATTATTTTTCCCCTACTGTTGTTGTCTTATTGATTTTATCTTGTGTTTTTTAACATCAACATGCGCCAGGGACTAAAAATGGAAACTAGCCTTTGGCTATCATCTCGCATATTTACATGTATATGTTCATTAATGTGTTGGGACTTTTTTAACTACCGTATTTTCTCGCATAGAGCCGTATTTGTAACTAAAAAAAATCAAGGGTACGGCTTATATGCGCACAAGACTTGCAGCGTTGCTATACTCTTTTTCACCAGTAGATGTCGGCAAAATAACATTGACTATTTGTTGGTTATTTTCTGTTTTGCAGTAAGAAAACAATCATTACTGTATGAATTAATTCCTTTATGATATTTACCCTAATAATATGCTTTTGATTTTGACAGTATCTCAGAAATAGCATGTGCGATGATTTTTAATCTTAAGATTTTCCCTTTAAAGTAACACATTTGTACTCCCTATTAAAACCATGAATATGGAGGTGTAAATTTGGAATCAGGGGGTGGCTTATACGCGAGAAATTGTCAAAATCTAACATTCTAAGGCCATTTTAAGGGTACGGCTTATACGCGAGATTGTAAAATTCTAACATTTTAAAGGTGCGGCTTATACGCGAGAAATTATAAAATTCTAACATTTTAAAGGTGCGGCTTATACGCGAGAAATTGTAAAATTCGAACATTCTAAGGCCATTTTAAGCGTACGGCTTATACGCGAGAAATTGTAAAATTCTAACATTTTAAAGGTGCGGCTTATACGCGAGAAATTGTAAAATTCTAACATTTTAAAGGTGCGGCTTATACGCGAGAAATTGTAAAATTCAACCATTTTAAGGCAATCTTAAGGGTGCGGCTTATACGCGAAAAAATGCGGTAGATCAAACTCGAGAAGCATCCCGTAAAATTCCTCAAAATCAAATAGGAACTGCCCCCATATTGACCAGAAATGACCCGCAAGGACCCCAAAACGCAATGGCGCCTTTAAGACACGACGCGGCATAAATGAGATATTTTGGCGGACGCCTGAACTTGAACGGTGAAATCCACCCCACGCCAGCGCCAAGACTTGGAAGCCGCTCGCTCTCCGCCTCGCGGGGTCATGTAAACATCCATTTCCTAATGGCCCACTCGTGTGAATCACCAGCACCGAGTCCAAAAACACTGCCACGGCGCTGGCAGGGCTGACGCATCGCTAACGCAATAAAGCTAGTGCCCAAAAAATAAATGAAAAAAATAGAAGCCAAGACACACGAAGGCAATGAAACAACCCAACATGGCGCAGAAGGTCAATGCAGAGGTCAGAGTGCAACAAGACTCATCATGACTCGTGCGAGTCACGCGTCAAACATGAAATTGAAAGGAATTGGTCTCTGGCCTTGGCCTGCTTCATGCCAATGGAATCAGGATTGGTGGCAAAAAAAATTGAACAAAAATTCTGAGATTATCAAAAATTAAGACTTTAAGTAAAACAATGAAGCTCCGGCAAATCGTCATCCGAAAGGTCAAGGTCAACGACCTGTTTTATTTTCGTTCTTAGAATTTTTGGGTGCCAAATTTTGTGTCTTTTGGTCGCCAAACAGATTTCATGTTCTCCCCAAAAATATGATTTTTAGCCAAATTATGAAGTCATATGAAAAGTCAAGCTCAAAACTTACGATCGCCCTTTTTTACATTTTCAGACTTTTGCATGCCAAACCGATTTCGCGCTCTTGCCGCCTCTTTTTTGTCACGTCCTCCAGTTTTTGTGATTTTTTTGTAGGCGGGGCTTAAGGGGGAAATGCATCCTCATTGGTCAAGTCAAACAGATTGAACCCTGAGGTTTTTCATAGTTAGGCTCGGCTTGCGACTTATTTTAGTTTTTTATTTTCCTCTTGGACCTCCGAAAGCCTGTTATTTATTTATTAGTCTATTTTTTCCAATCGGGCGCGGCTTATAGTCCGAACAATACAGCATTGCAATCTGCCCGTCTCCAATTTACGCCACGTTTTTGCAAAATAAGCCATAAAATACAACGATCTACTGCTGCATTTGGTTCCAAAGCACGCAAGTTTGTTCGCACGGGAGATTATTAAAATGTCATCGTGGCGGTGAATTGCGCAACCAACGATTTGGCGTACACTTAAAAAAAAAAAAAAAGCCACACGAGCCCCGTAAAAAGGAAGAGCGGCCGTAATTCGCAAATGTTGGGGTCCCTCTGCAGACACTGCGCTCAATTAAGTATGTAATTAAAGCGCATAATGGCATCTAATCTGTTCTTTAAGTGGACATAGTGTTTTTAATCAGGTTGTAAACTCAAGCGTCCGGATTCATTGTAAACTTTTAACACCCACGTGTTTTTTTTCTCCTTACAAATCCAAAGGGATCAAACAAATGGCAATGTTCATTCATTCCATATTTTAATAAAGTGTAGACTCATTTCTTATTTTTCTTTTTAGTCCCGAAAGAATGGAGAGAACAAGCGTAAATATTCGACTGCAAGTACAACAAATGGAGATGATTTCTCAATGGCATAACGACATAAGGTATGTTAAACTTGTTGAATATGAAAAACTTCTTTTTGATAAATAAACAAACTTAACTAAGATAAAACGGATTGTTTGAAGGATTTTATGACACCGATTTATTCACTTGTCGTCATAAATAAAGCATCTTGCACTCAGTAACTGAATTTATTTCCTCTGACATTGTTGCTTTAATAGAAAGTAAACAAGCTAGCAAGCGTGAATTACCACGATCGGATAGCATGTATGTTTTTTTAAGACAATTTAGTGGCTAACTGGTTCTAGCGGCGCCTAAAATTGGCTTTTGAGAGTTATTAAAAATGTTGGCTCTTCAATTATAAAGTAAACAAGCTAGCAAGCGTAAATTAGCACAAGCGGATAGCATGTATCTGTTGTTTTAAGACAATTTAGTGGCTAACTGGTGCTATCAGCACTTAAAGTTGCCTTTTCTGCCTTAGCAAAGAATGAAGAGTTATTAAAAATGTTGGCTGTTGAATTATAAAGTAAACAAGATAGCATGCGTGAATTTGCATAAGCTAATAGCATGTCTGTTTTGTTTTAAGACAATTTAGTGGCTAACTGGTGCTAGCAGTGCTTAAAGTTGGCTTTTGTGCTTTTTATAGTAAAGAATGAAGAGTTATTAAAAATGTTGGCTCTTGAATTGGAAAGTAAACAAGCTAGCAAGCGAGAATTAGCACAATCGGTTAGCATGTATGTTTTGTTTTAAGACAATTTAGTGGCTAACTGGTGCTATCAGCACTTAAAGTTGCCTTTTCTGCCTTAGCAAAGAATGAAGAGTTATTAAAAATGTTGGCTGTTGAATTATAAAGTAAACAAGATAGCATGCGTGAATTTGCATAAGCTAATAGCATGTCTGTTTTGTTTTAAGACAATTTAGTGGCTAACTGGTGCTAGCAGTGCTTAAAGTTGGCTTTTGTGCTTTTTATAGTAAAGAATGAAGAGTTATTAAAAATGTTGGCTCTTGAATTGGAAAGTAAACAAGCTAGCAAGCGAGAATTAGCACAATCGGTTAGCATGTATGTTTTGTTTTAAGACAATTTAGTGGCTAACTGGTGCTAGCAGCGCTTAAAGTTGGCTTTTGTGCTTTTTATAGTAGAGAATGAAGAGTTATTAAAAATGTTGGCTCTTGAATTGGAAAGTAAACAAGCTAGCAAGCGTGAATTAGCACAAACAGATGGCGTGTCTGTTTTGTTTTAAGACAATTTAGTGGCTAACTGGTGCTAGCAGCGCTTAAAGTTGGCCTTTGCGCTTTTCATAGCAAAGAATGGTATCAGGAAGAATCTGAGATACTCGCATTTGATTGGCTGAAATAGTAGCTGCCATTGCTAAAAAAAGAAAAGAAGAAGAACATACGCTGCCCTATTTCCATTGGTCTTGACTACACATCCGAAAAATGAAATTCATTTCCAATTTATTAAGCAAGATTCTTTGAGAAAATGGTCCGGCCCTTGAAATTCCAAAAGCAAATAAGGCCACGCCCCCTGCCGCCTGCTTTTAAATTGCCCGCATACTTTTTGCGAATACCACTTAGGAAAAAAAATAGCAGGACAGAAAACATTGTGATTAAGATCCCCGTATTTGCCGTTACGACCTCGTCACCCCAATCACGGCCGCCGCCGCCGTACAAATATTTGGCCCTATTTTTCTCCGCCTGTCCTTCTTGACTTTTACGAGTTTTGGAGGAAAGACTTTTCTATTTCAACCGAGTTGCGACCAGTTGACGTCGCGGTAACTTTTCAAACTTGCGCTCTGTCTACACGCACACTTGAAAATACGCGTGGGTTGTCGGCGGAAAATACGCTTTGGCGCTTTTTCTTAAGGCGGGTGTCGGCGTCTTTGAGCCGCCGGCGTCTTTGAGCCTCCCACCCGGCGGGACGCAGAAATGACGAGTGGAATCCGGGGGAAGAAACACGTCGTCCCTCTCCAATTTCCTTGCCAATTTAGACACACTCTCTCCCCGAACACTTGAATTCCACCCGCAAAAAAACGGCAGAACTGGACACGGCCGCTCGCTAATGTGCTTTTCAGTGGGGCCAAAAAAGGGAGTGTTTTGACGGATACGGTGATCCCTCAATTATCGCGAATTCACTACAGTGGTACCTTGAAATACGAACTTAATTGGTTCTGGGATTGAGCTCATATGTCGATTTACTCGTAACTCAAATGAACGTTTCCCATAGAAATGAACTAAAAACAAATGAATTGGTTCCAACCCTCTGAAAAAAACACCCAAAACAGGATATTGGATTGGAAAAAGATTTTTTTTGTTCTAATTCGCCATCTATTAACAAAGTAACAAATAACTAGTGGTTTGATAGTACTAAAATGTGTTTAATGGTACTAAAATTAAACAGATTTTGCGGAGGGGAGTGAGAGAGACTTTTAGCACGGCACCGCGCTCGTAACATAACATACTGTATTTTCACGACTATAAGGCGCACCGCATTATAAGGCGCACCGCATTATAAGGCACACAGCATTATAAGGTGCACCGCATTATAAGGCGCACCCTCAATGAATGACATTTTTTTCCCCATATATAAAGCACACTGGATTATAAGGCGCCCTGTCTATTTTGGAGAACATTTAAGACTTAAGTGCGCCTTATAGTCGTGAAAATACGGTTCACAAATTTAAATGAATTTGGATTACGATACAGACACTCAAAAATAAGTTGAAGCGAACCTTACACTAAACTTCATTCTAATTTTGTTTTAAATTTTGATACCATTCTTCTCCCAGGTTGGCTCATTTGGCCCCGCCTCCACCCTGAAGTTATAAATTGGGTGACCATACTTGGCGAGATTTCGATTATCGCGGCCATGTTGGGTCTACATGAACCGCAATATTGGAGGGATGACTGTAGCGGACTTTTCTCCGTCCAATGTTGCCAACGCGACATTTTTAAAGCGGCGGCGATAAGGCTAATGGCCGTAATGGCGCGGCTAATCCAATTATACAGCTATTCTATTACGAGGAATGACAGCGTTTCGCTTTAATCGGGTATTAGCGCGGGGGTGGGGTGGCCGTGCCGAGGGGTTGCCGTGGTTACAGTCACAAAGCTGCAATTAAGTGAAAGATAAACGGGAATTTGACACCCACACGCCGTGCGGAATCAAGATCTTGGATATTTAGCAGAGTGTTTCAACGCGGGTTGGAAATAAGCGGGTAAAAATGGAAGGAAGGAGTTGACTGATGAAGAAAAGCCAACCACAACAACAAAAAATGGAAGTGAGGAAACTGATGAGATGATGAGACCATCTTTTAGAAAAATCTTATTTCCCATGAGCGCCTCTGTCAAAAACACTGCAGGACTCGACAGACTTCAACTAAAAAAAACAAGATGAAAAGAAATAAAAACAGCTCAATTATTTCCAAAAACAAAATGTGACAATTGTTGCATCCGATCCACTCTAAAGGAGTTTTAAACTCAGTTTTTTGGGGTTGGGGGGCAAAATTTGTGCCATCTAGATCTCATTCAGGCCGGACCGGTTTATTTTTTGCCAAAAAATGGACACTTCCTGGTTGGACTGCTCACCTGACTTCCTTTTTGAATTTGTCTAGCTGCAGGCAACACCCTTTCGGTTGATAGACTATCTCTGAAATAGCACGTGCGATGATTTTTGTTAAGATTTTCCCTTTAAAGTAAGACATTTGTACCCCCTATTAAAACCGTGAATATGGAGGTGAAAATTGGGAATCAGGGGGCAGCTTATACGCGAGAAATTGTCAAATTCAACCATTTTAAGGCCATTTTAAGGGTACGGCTTATACACAGAGGCGGCTAATATGCAAGAAAATGCAGTACTTTCTGTTCATTGGTCGCCCTCTGTTGATTTTTGGACAATCTCCAAGCGACTTCCTTATTTTGGCTTTACGGCGAAAAAATGAAGCATTTTCTTCAAGATGGAACTCGGTAGCATGCCGCTTTCAGCCCGCGGGTGTCCTTTTGACACCCCTGAGAAGGCCATATTTGAACATATGAACATGTTTAATGCATTTGGACGCAAATGAACAAAAGTAAATTGACTTTTCTTTGTGTTCACAGGTGTGGCAATCATCACCGCTCGACACTTTCATGGTCATAAAACGGGCAGGAGGAAGGAAATGGCAAAGTACTTCCAATGGAGAATCCCAATTGAATAAGGTAAGGAAAGTCATTTTTCATCTTGATGTTTCTCTGCGTGGAAATGATCTACTCAGCGCCACACCCGCCCGACAATTCTAGTCTTCTTTTGTCACCCGAATAGATGGAAGCGTGCGCAAATAATCATTAATGACTCATTTACTTAGCCCTTAGTAGTAGTAGTAGTAGTAGTTGCAGTAGTAGTAGTTGCAGTAGTAGTAGTTGCAGTAGTAGTAGTTGCAGTAGTAGTAGTCGCAGTAGTAGTAGTAGTTGTTGTAGTACTAGTTGCAGTAGTAGTAGTAGTCGCAGTAATGGTTGCAGTAGTAGTAGTGGTTGCAGTAGTAGCAGTCGTAGTCGCAGTAGTAGTCGCAGTAGTATTAGTAGTGGTAGTAGTATTAGTAGTGGTAGTGGTAGTGGTAGCAGTGGTGTTATTAGTGGTAGTAGTCGCAGTAGTTGTAATAGTAACGGTCAAGGAAGTGGTAGCAGTGGTGGTATTAGTTGTAGTAGTAGTAGTCGCCGTACTAGTAGAATTAGTAGTAGTAGTAGTCGCCATACTAGTAGTATTAGTAGTAGTAGTAGTAGTCACCGTACTAGTAGTATTAGTTGTAGTAGTAGTAGTAGTAGTCGCCGTACTAGTATTAATAGTCGCCGTAGTAGTGGGAACTGTGTGTGTGTATACCATACAAAAAAGCCAAGCATGGTCTTCAAGTGTAGTTTCAGGATGGAATGTTACGGCAAAATCGGTGCTTTAATTATTTGGCGTCCAGTCAGCGAACCGTCGGTCTGCACTGCAAAGGACAATGTGTTCTCCATCGTGGCCATGTCAGGATCAAGGCGCTCAAATCAAATGGAACAAATAAGATGTGGTGGAGTCCGTCCGTCCATCCGTCCGTTCGTCCGTGTTCCCTCCCGCCGCCGCCACTAAAGCGGAGTGACGCCAGATCAATCAAATCCATTATCTGGCCGCAGTGTTTATCTCACGTCGCAAGTCGCATCGGGAGCCCGCCCCTTGTTGTCATAGAAACAGCTGCGGCAACAGCGTACAATACACATGCGGGAAAAAAAAGTTGGCGCAGGCGGGGCTCACCGTTCTGGATTCGAGGGTTCGATCCCAGGTGGCTCCTCACTGTGTGGAGTTTGCATCATCATTGCGTGGGTTTTCTCTGGGCACTTCAGTGTACAATTTGTAGGTCAAGGCTGTCTCCAAAGATTAAACAATCAGAATAATTGTCGATTGATTCGGTTGCTCCAAGATAACGTTGACCAACGAGGATGCACTTAGCATAAAGCCCGCCCACTTGTGTCAAAAAAATTTTTTTTTTAAACTCAGCACATTAAAAAAGGAGGCACGGAGGCAGAGAAAAGTTTGGCGAGTCAGAAAAAAACAGATGGCGCGAGCCAGAAAGTTGGCCATTGAGAGCAAAAGCCTAAAAAGTAAAAAAAAAAATAAGAATAAAATTGCAAGCCTCACTGAATGTCTTCATTTTGCTTGAAAACCTTTTCTTTGATGCCAGACGTTACGTTTGAACTTTATTTTTCCAAACACATCCGATGCATCATCACCAAGCATTTTTGACGTGTCTTAAACTAAAAGAAAAAAACCTCCCTAAAAAATATGGATACAACAGTTTCCCAATGGACAGCGACAATACATATCTCAAAATGATTTTTAAAATGCAACACAAATGGAGGCAATCTTCTCAAGCTGTTGCCTGAATGGGAGGAAGAAAAAAATGTTTTGTAGTCCCCGACTCGATTTCCCATTATGCGGTGGAGACACATGGCGCACGCGGGGGTGTCGGTGTAAATAAAACATGGCTTCCCGCCACGTTAGCCCTGAAAACGTTGCTTTGGTCCTGTTTGGGGCTTAATAATTTGTGATTGGCGTCCTCATCTGGTGATGACATCCATTCAGGCTGGCTTTCAAAACATCAATATTTGGTCCCTCGCAACAAAACCTTCCGTTTAACAGTCCGCCCGACGACAAAAACGGAAAATGTCGATGCAATTTTCACCCCAGCTCTCCGTTTTAAAAGAAAGGTCGGCATTCTGAGATGGAACGACGACAACAACGAGAACAGTTGGACACAAAGAGACATTATTTGAAACTGAGAGTCAAAGAAGCAGCAGGAAAAAAATCCAATCTGCCAAATTACTTTTTGAATTCATTTTCTCTACCGTTTATCCCCACTGGGCTCGCGGGGGGTGCTGGAGCTTATTCCAGCCAACTACAGGCACCCTGAATGGGCGGTTTTATTAATTAATTATCATTACGTGACTACACTGACTATTTTTTGTCTAAATATCATGCTAATTAGCAATTAGCCAGTCATTCGCGAGTGGCTAATCTATGCTAGTAAATACAGCTCATGTGCTGCTAACTGTAGGCGTGTTGTAAATGCTAACTGTGCTGAATATAATGCTAAAAAACATATTTAACAATGATTAACTCATTAATATGGATGTTTAACGAATGGCTTACTTTGAAGGTTCAAAAAGTGTACAGTTCTCGAAACAACTTAATTAATTACTATTATTATTATTAAGTGACTACTGACTATTTTTGTCTAAATACCATGCTAATTAGCGATTAGCCAGTCATTCGCGAGTGGCTAATTTACGCTAGTAAATACAGCTCATGTGCTGCTAACTGTAGGCGTATTGTAAATGCTAACCGTGCGGCTAGTTAAGGTCATGTGCCGAATATAATGCTAAAAAGCAATGTTCTTGAAGTGACTTTTAATTAATTACTATTATTATTACGTGACTATACTGACTATTTTCTGTCTAAATATCATGCTAATTAGCGATTAGCCAGTCATTCGCGAGTGGCCGATCTATGCTAGTAAATACAGCTCATGTTCTGCTAACTGTAAGCATGTTGCAAATGCTAACCGTGTGGCTATTTAAGGTCGTGTGCCGAATATAATGCTAAAAAACAATGTTCTCGAAGTGACTATTAATTAATTACTATTATTATCATTACGTGACTATACTGACTATTTTTGTCTAAATATCATGCTAATTAGCCATTAGCCAGAGTCATTCGCGAGTAGCTAATCTACGCTAGTAAATACATCTCATGTACTGCTAACTGTAGGCGTGTTGTAAATGCTAACCGTGTGGCTAGTTAAGTTACTTTTGACACGATGTTTCATTCATTTTCTCTGTCGAAAAACTGTTTCGGGGATTTTGAGGGACATAACAGCACGGTTTACGAGAGGGAGGGACAAGCGATGGCGGCGGGTGATAACGGCCAGACGACCCGCCGGGATTGTTGCGGTCAGTCCGTTTGACAAAAGAACACATTAGTCTCAATATGTTAGTTCCGTATTGTTCAGCCGACGGTGACGGCACGCGCCATTAGCAAAAGTACTGGAGGCCAAACCCAACACTTTAAAGAATATTAACCGGAGGAATATCACATGCTTTGCTCCATTTAACTCAAATGAGGGAATTGCTTCACTCCATTATGCATTTTCTGACTCCATTATTGCTTTTTTTCAACTCTCAATTTGCACGGAATAGCCTATATCTTTATTCATTGTTTCCTTTTCGTAACCGCTGATCCTCACAAGGGTCGCGGGGGGTGCCGGAGCCTATCCCAGCCAACGACGGGACCCTGAACTGGTGGCCGGCCAATCGCAGGGCACGAGGAAAGAAACAGACAACCAATCACTCTTAGATTGGGGCAATTTAGAGTGCCCAATCAGTCTACTATGCATGTTTTTGGAATGTGGGAGGAAACCGGAGTACCCGGAGGAAACCCACGCAGGCCCGGGTAGAACATGCAAACTCGGCACAGTGAGGGATCGAACCAACGACCCCGGAAGTGTGAGGCCGACGCGCTAACCACACTATATGTCATTTTTTATTTGTTGATTTTGTGGTTTAAATTAAAAATGCTAAAATTTTACATGATACTCAGATTTTTAGGCTATTACTGTCTTTATAGACCATGGGTGTATATTTTGACACCCTAGACCGGTGGTGGTGGTGGGGAAAAAAAATCACATTTTTTAGCGCGCCGTATTTTCTCGCTAATAATTTAGTCATTTGTCGCAAAAAATGATGACGAAACGCCATAACGCAAGACAATGCGGCCGATAGGGTCATTTATTTCAAAATAGAGAAAAGATAAACAGATAAAACGCCTAACAACATTTATTTTGACGTCTATGAATGAAATTAAAGAAAAATTATAAACCATATCTTGCATAAAACCTGAAAAAACTCACTTTTGCTCGCTCAGGGCGCCGCTATCTTGCCTAGGGATGACAAACCAGACCACTTCCTGGTTGTACTGCTCACCTGACTTCCTTTTTAAATTTGTCTACGTGCAGGCCACACCCTTTCGGAATCCAGCAATCGATTTATACAATATCTCAGAAATACCACGTGCGATGATTTTTCTTAAAAATTTTCCCTTCAAAATAACACATTTGTACTCCCAATTAAAACCATGAGTATGGAGGTGAAAATTGTGAATCAGGGGGCGGCTTATACGCGAGAAATTGTCAAATTCAACCATTTTAAGGCAATTGTAAGGGTGCGGCTTATACGCAGAGGCGCCTAATATGCGAGAAAATCCAACAAATGGCGTTCCTAGCGGCCTGCCACGACCCACCTTGCGCAAGCGTGTTGTATCTCCAGCATGTCCCCCGCCGTCCTCCTCCTCCTTTTCCCTGTGATTTACAGCTACTCCAATCTCAGTTCACGTGAATCCCGCCGGGCTCGCCGGAATGAAAATAATGATCAAGATGGGGAAGAACCTTTTATAATGAGATCGGCAACACATGCTCCCGCCACAACCGCACTCCACGTCACCCTAATTGGCTCAATGAGGGAAAATTGCTAAAGAAGGAGGCGACGTCTAGAGTACGCGTGCGAGGATGGCGAGACAGAGACGTCGCGACGCCTTAGGGCAAGGGTGTCAGACTCGGTTGGGTTGGTTCGCGGGCCGCTATAACGTCAACTCGATTTCACGTGGGCCGGACCATTTTAGATATAATATTTAGATTTTTAAAAAAATAAATGGATTAAAAGAACTGGATTAAAAGCCCTGAATATTCCGTTTTTTATAGATCTAAAACAATGTTTATTTTAGCTTTTTTTAAATATATTTTTAGATTTTACAAAAAGATTTTCGAACTAAAAACACAGAAAAAATGCATTAAAAAATGGCAATGATTGATTTAAAAGGGGGAAAATCAGGAAATGTAATATACATCTATACTCTTCATTTTAATTTGATCCTAAAACAGAAAGTCGGCACTCATGATTGACTTTCCCGGGCCACACAAAATGATGTGGCGGGCCAGATTTGGCCCCCGGGCCACCACTTTGACACTTGTGCCTTAGCGGGAAAAGACTTGCACTCAGTTCCGTATATGCAAACGACCTCAGTTGATGGTAATTGGATCCTGGAAGTACAATTCTGAGGCTAAATCCATGTATTGTGTCCACCATCTATTGTACGTGGCTTTTGTGAATCAAAGTGCGTTTTGTCGGGTGTTCCGAATTTTGACAAAGTATGTTTTATGCTTTTGATTTCTCCGCGTAATCATTTCCACCGGCACTGGACTTGGTCCAAGTTGCTTACAATAAGAAAAGGTTAATTGCGCTAGCCCCGGGCAGTCGAGTGGTTATCGCGCAGGGCGAGGGTTCGATCCCAGCTGGGTCCTCATTGTGTGCTGTTTGCATGTTCTCCCCTGGCTGGCGTGTGTTTTCTCCGGGGTACTACGGTTTCCTTACATAGGCTATAAACATGCTAGGCTAAATTGTCCCTAGCTTGGAGAGATTTCCCCAAAACATGCTAGGCTAATTGTAGGCTAAATTGTCCTTAGCTTTGAGGGATTTGTTGTTTTTGTCGTTGTGTCCTTCCGGATTGAAACCCGTTGGTTTTTGGGGTTACCGGACTTCCCAGTCGAAATAGATTGGGTGTTTATCGCCGTCAATACTTAAAAATATGTTTTAAAAAGGCGTATTTTGTTGTTTTTTACTGAATTCAGATCCTGTGAAAATGGTGTGATTTCCAGTCACATGATCCTATCTTGGACGTCTTTAAGTCTAAACAAACAAATTCCTATCGTTGACAGATGGCCTTTCACTCGCCGCCTCTGGCAAAATGTCAGCAGAACATGTCGACACATTATCCCAGCTTTTATCGCTTTCCATAACCGCGCACGCCATGACGACGTATAGCCAGGCGGGAATCAACCGGGTGTCGTTCCCCCGCTCGATGAAAATGCTAGCTTACATGCAAAGCATGTCAAGTGAAGGCGAGGTTTTACGAGCCCCGGTTAAAGGCTCAAAATCGAAATTGTTCCTTTTTATGGCGCGTAAAGTCGAGAGCTGGCGCGGCTTTGTGGTATTGCGAATGCACCGGCGGGGGATCGGTCGCTGTGTGTGTGTGTGAAAGGAGTGTGAAATCAAAGTGTGGGTGTCCACTTGGACGCCGTGGAGTTGCAAAATCCAGCTAAATTAACATCAAGTTCATTTTTGCTCTTCATTGTGTGGGAATATTCCAACCATATTTGGTCACGGTTCCTCAAAAACTCACTTTTTGCCCCCAAATCGACAGGAAGTGGCCCGGAATGAACAGGAAGTGACCACAATTGCCCCCAAACGCAACAAAAATCAATCTGAAATCTATTTAAAAAATCACTAGAATTTGTAACAAGGGACAGTAAGTGAACCAGAAATACTCCAATTTAACAGGAAGTGGCCCAAAATCAACAGGAAGTCAACCAGAAATGCTCCAATTTAACAGGAAGTGGCCCAAAATCAACAGGAAGTCACGTGAATTGCACCCAAAAGCCACAAAAAGGGGGTTGAAATAAAAAAGAAATGAGCTGGAGTTGGCCTAAAATCAGTAGGAAGTGCTCAGATGAATCATCAGGTCATCCCGAAATCAACAGGAAGTGGCCCAGATTTAACAGGAAGTGACTCAGAATTAACAGTAAGTGACCCAGAATGACCCCAAAACAAAACAAGTACTAGAAATGCAGTCAAATTGACAGAAATGGGCTTCAAATGGGCCAAAAATCAAGAAATGAGGCAAAAACCACAGAAGAAGACTCCAAAGCAACAGGAAATGACTCCAAAGTCACACACAAATCCTGAAAACGAATTGAAATGCAATCGTGTTCGTCAGCCCGGCGTGCAAAAGTCAGTAAAGGAAGGTAAATGTAAAAAAAAAAGCAGCAAATGTCCGGTCGTTGTTTTTCAACTGGCCGATAATGGACGGCTGGCATTGAGATGACGGAGGCAAAGTCATGGTGAAAATTGCCTCCGGCCGGGAATCTCAGGTGTCCAATTTGTCCGCCGCTTGGACCAGCCGGTCTAAACACGTCCATTTTAATCTGGCTTTGATTTATCGTGTTTCGGCGTCATCGACCGGGATAGCACGGATTAAAGTTGTCCGGCCTAGCGAGGTAAATCTGTCAGCAGAGGGCGGTAGAGATCAGGTTTGACATCTGCTGGAAACCCCTCAGTTACCCAGCTCTCATTTTTGTTTTGTTTGGGACACTTTGGTGAGTTTTAAAGGTTTGTGTAGTTGGTAGTTTTATGGGGACTGTGGAGCGAATTAAGAGTATTTACATATACAGTACTGATCTACTTACAAAATGTTCAACTTACAAAAAAGTTCTGGAACCAATTTATTTCGTAAGTAGAGGTGCAACTAACTGTATAAATGAAGAAAAAAAATCCAATCTCATCTCATTTTCTGAACCGCTTTATCCGCACTGTGGTCGCGGGGGGTGCTGGAGCCTATCCTAGCTGATTTCGGGTCAGAAGTAGGGGACACCCTGAATTGGTGGCCAGCCAATCACAGGGCACGATGACGCAAACAACCAATCACTCGTAGCTAGGGGCAATTTAGCATACAATTAGCCTAGCATGCATGTTTTTGGAATGAGGGAGGAAATTGGAGTACCCGGAGAAAACCCACACAGGCCTGGGGAGAACATGCAAACCCAACACAGGTGGACCGACCCGAATTTGAACCCAGGTCTCACAATATGAGGCCGACACGCTAACCACTCATCCACCGGGCCGCCCTCGTGGTAATTTATTGATGTTAATTGGTCATGCGGTTGTTGTTGTTTTTTTCCACACGCATTTTTTATGCTGTCTTGAACATCAAACCTTAGCGTTTTTACACCGCTGAGAAATATTGCTCAGCGTTTCTTCCGCCAAGCCGGAGGGAGGTGGCAAGCCAATCGTGCCATGAGCTCCGTAAAATGCTAGTAATCATCACAGCAGGACGGCATGTAACTCGCTAGGGAATTGAACAAAAAAAATAGAAAAAAAAAGCTGTACGATGCCACGTTTTAACTTGACCGCGTGCCGTACGTACGTCTTTAGCTGGGAAAATAAGAATGTAAAACTTCTGCTCTGAAGCGAAAATGTCACGGCTTTGCTAGTTTCATCTACAGTGTTTCCCAAAAATTTTGAGCTGCGGTACACTTGTTGCATTGAAATAGGAATTTCCCAAATACGGGATGAAATAAAGTTCTAATATAAAAAAAAAATCTAAAAAATATATCATGGCACACCACTGGCTGAAAATCTTCTAATTTAAAACTATCGCCTATACAGTGGTACCTCGAGATACGAGCTTAATTGGTTCCAGGACTGAGCTCGTATGTCGATTTACTCGTAACTCAAATCAACGTTTCCCATAGAAATGACCTAAAAACTAACGAATTGGTTCCAACCCTCTGAAAAAAAAAAAAAAACAGGATATTGGATTAGAAAAACATTTTTATTTGTTCTAATTCGCCATCTATTAACAAAGTAACACATAACTAGTGGTTTAATAGTACTAAAATGTGTTTAATAGTACTCAAATTAGAGAGAGACAGAGAGAGACTTTTTGCACGGCAACGCGCTCGTAACATAACATAAACAAATTTAAATCAACTTTGATGATTTTTTCCCGCTGCAAAAAGTGTGCCGCAGCTCAAAAAAGCTTGGGAACCATTTTTTATTTATTTTTTTAATCCGCTGACCGCGATTCAACCCTCGGTGTCCAATGAAAAGTCGTTTGATTCCAAACACAAACATGAATATTTACAAATGATTTTTATGTAACCCATCTGTACTGACAATACAGCGGCAAAGAGAATTGGATTATGGGCTGGATTAAAATGGGATGATTGTTGGGGAGGGGGGGGGGGGTTATGATCAGGACCTGTTTTCAATTTTGACATATGGCTCTTTAAAAAAAATGAAGTACAGTACGGTAGTTCAACGGTTGAACAATAAAAAATTGGCTTATCTGTTAATGTGATGGGCGACACGGTGTGGAGTGGTTAGCGTGTTGGCCTCGCAGTTCTGGGGTCGAGGGTTTGATCCCAGGTGGGTCCTCATTGTGTGGAGTTTGCGTGGGTTTTTTCCAGGGACTCCGGTCTCCTACTACGTCCCAAAAACACGCATGCTAGGCTAACTGTAGGCTAAATTG
This sequence comes from Stigmatopora argus, assembly GCF_051989625.1. Classification (NCBI taxonomy): domain Eukaryota; kingdom Metazoa; phylum Chordata; class Actinopteri; order Syngnathiformes; family Syngnathidae; genus Stigmatopora; species Stigmatopora argus. The sequence goes on from NC_135391.1 coordinate 1,245,458, forward strand.
TTCTTAGCTATGAGTGATTCGTTGTTTGTCTCGTGCCCCGCGATTGGCCGGCCACCGATTCAGGGTGGGTGTCCGCCGCCTCCTGCTCGTAGTTAGCTGAGAGAGGCTCTAGCACCCCCCCCCCGCGACCCTTGTGAGGAGAAGCGGTTCAGAAAATGAATGAATGAATGCATATGGGGCTTGAGCTGGGAAACAGCACCCTCGTCGCACACTTGGGCACACTACTCCTGACTGCTGCCAACCAGTGGACGGAAGTGGAAGTGTTATTTATGTCCACCCAAAATAGGCGCTTGCGTGGGTTTTCTGCGGGTACTCCCGTTTCCCGCAAAACATGCATGCTAGGCTAATTGCACGCTAAATTGTTGGTTGTTTGTCTCGTTGTGCCCCGCGATTGGCCGGTCTCCGTTGCTTCCTGCTTGTACTTAGCTGCGAGAGGCTCTAGCACCCCCCGCGACCCTTGTGAGGGAGGATAAGCAAGACGGAAAATGAGTGAATGTGGATTCCGTATGCCTTTGTTTACATTTTGACATTCTAGCTTGCACCAACGAGCCAAACCTTAAGCCCCGCCTCCTCCCCGATCCCAGCCTCTACATGGCTGTCTTTGTTTTCTTGCGGAGACGAGAAACAAATAAAAACAAAGCTGGAAAGACATTCCGCTTTGATGCCACCTTGTCAAAAACCGAGAGCGCCGTCGTTGTCGTCTTCGTCGTTCCCGCGGCTCGCGTTAACGCGTACGGCGAGACTTTCATCCGCCGTCTCTGACGATTCGCCAAAGGAAGGCAGAAGCGGCTGCGGGAACGTTTCCCTCGAGCGGGTGTACGCCGGCCGGATTGAAGTCGGTCCATCCGAAGTAGAAGCGCTTGCCAGATGGGTTTTTCCAACAAAAAAATGTTCCAACACGTAAAAAAAGAGATCTTTGTCTCACTTTTGTGCATATTTAAGAAATGCAGGGTTTCTATGGAGTTGAATTCCGATGTTCCACATTCTTCCATTTCACTTTTTTAAATGGGAGTGGTCGTATCTAGTCACATTAAATGTTGGATTGGATTGGATAACTTTATTCATCGCGTATTCAGGAAATTTTGTTGTCACAGTAGCAAGAGGGTGAAAATACAGACACAGAAAAAGACATTTTAGACATAAATAAATAGGTAATAAGTAAGTTAATAAATTAATTCATGAATAAATATATAAATAAATAAGCGTGTTGCTGATATATATATATATATATACATATACAAAACATATACACATATACATATACAAAACAAATACAAAACATATACATATATACATACATACACATAGATGTACATGCATGCATACGGTAGGTCTTAACACTCAGCCATTTGTTTTGTTAAAGTGCCTTTTTAAATGTAACTGTCATAATTGATCGTCCTCTTTTCAGTTTTCAGTCGTTTCAATTAAGTATGTGTGTATGAGTGTTTAGCGACTCAGGCTCGCAGTTCTGAGGTCGTGGGTTTGATCCCAGGTGGCTCCTCACGGTTTGCATGTTCTCCCTGGGTATTGCAGTTTCCTCCCATGTCCCAAAAAACATGCATGCTAGGCTAATTGTACGCTAAATTGCCTCCTAGCTATGAGCGATTTGTTTTTTGTCTGCTTGTGCTCCGCGATTGGCTGGCCACCCATTCACACTAGTTAGCAGAGATAGGCTCCAGCACCCCCCGCCACCCCTGTGAGGATAAGCGGTTCAGAAATACCAAGTTCCGCTTCAATTGAAACGTGTCATTTTACAACTTATTTCCGCTAATATTCCTCCAATCTCCGAATAATGATGTCATCACTGGGGGCCGTGGTCATTTAAAGAAGAAATAGTCGGGATTAATGTATTATTGTGCAGCTGTCCCCTGAAAAAATGCTTTTCCAAAAGACTATTTTTAGCATGAAAACAAGCCCTAGCTGGTGCTTTAATTTAATTTAATCCTGCTTTAAAACTGCTGCCAAAATTGATTTATTCCACATTCTCAAAATCTTGATCATGATGACACAGAATAGAGAAAATATAGCAAAAGCCAGCCAAAGCAACCATTTCCTCCAAATAGGTCAGTTTGAATGACGAAGAAATCTCATGCAGACTCTTTCTAAGCACCTTTTTTAGGGGGGGCGGGGGGGGGGGGGGGGGCGAAAAACCATAGAGAAGATCCTGCAGTGGATCTCTCGCATAATAAATATATCCACGTACACAAAGTGTACAGTGTCGGGAAAGAGGACTACTGCCCCCCGATGTTTAGGATTGGTATCACGTGCAGATGCTCCTGTTGGGTGCAATGAAATGCTACTTAACTTAACTTGACTTAAAATGATAGCCGAGCAGGGCTGGCGATTAGCGGGGTGGCTGGGGGGAGGGCCCGGGCATCAGGGGGGCTGGTTGGTGGACTTCAAGGGGGTGTGGCTTGGTTAGGGCGGAGTAGAAAGCAAAACGAGGGCTTTCAAGTCGTGTTACGGTGTTGAAATATCTTGGTATGAGTATTTAAATATGTCAACTACAGTGCAAATCACATTTGCAAAAAAACTGGCTTGTGGTTTTTGAAATGTAAATTCACCAAATTAATCTATTGTGATTAAACAACACATTTGCAAAGACTGCATTTAACCATTAAATTTGCTTTAAAGATATAAGTGGCTATAACGTCGAGACACCAAATTTTTCAGTCTTATTTTAATTAAAAAAAAAACACCGTCTTATATTCGGGTCAACTCTGCTGTGATGTCACAACAAGAATTGGTGGGGAAAAAGTTGGCGTTCCCTGATTCATTATTTTGGGTTGGATAGCAATAAAAAAATAAAAAAAACACCCAAATTTGTAAAATGACATGAGTGCCGTCATTTTTTTGACCCTATGTTCACCATGTCATGTCATCTTTTTGATTTTATGAAATATTAGAGGGCTGTGTGGGTTCCCTTTCGTGGTTTTCTCTTGGCGACAGCCTCTTGAAAAGGTGAAGCGCAACCCCCACGCCCCCTCGCGCGCCTTCTCTCTATACAAAGTGTAGCATAAATCCCACACAACGCTAGAAAGGAGGCGGAATCGATAAAAACATGCCACACTGGCCTCTTTCTTTCTACTTCGAGCTCGGAAGACTGACGCGAGCTGTCCGCGTTTGTGTCGGAAAAGGGAGGCGTTGGAATAGAACCAACAATTATTTATATCCTTTCTTAATACAGCTCTTGTCGACCTTGCCGATATTCTCCACTCAATTAAATAAATCAGATGTAGGTACAGTCATACCTCTATTTACGAATGCCTCTAGGTACAAACGTTTCAGGTTACGATTTTTTTTATGCAAATGAGTGACTGGAGATACAAAAAAGATCCAAGTTACGAAATCCCCCAAAAAGTTAATGCATTTCCTTTGCCGTTATTTTATATTGAATTCCCCTTATTAAGCCATTAAAAACCGTACAAATGCAAAGTGGCACATATTTTCACACACACACACAGGGCACACGTAAAAGTCTAAAAATGTACTACAAAGTGGACGGCTTTCGAGGAGATATTTCAACGGCGCAGGGCACATATTGGATTGGATAACTTTATTCATCCCGTATTCGGGAAATTTCATTGTCACAGTAGCAAGGGGGTGAGAATACAGACGCAGCAAAAAGACATTTTAGACATAAATAGATAGGTAATAAGTAAGTTAATAAATAAATATGCTTTATTTATTTTAAGACATCAATAAATAATTTCCTTATAATTTTCTCCGAATTTTGTGTGTTCCTCACATCTTTCATACAAAATTGGGACACTTTGACCAATTTTAAAGGGTTTAATTGGTAGTGGTGTGAGGACCGAGGTAGGAATTAGAGAATTTACATATAAAGTACACCTCTACTTACGAAATTTTCAAGTTACGAAAAAATTCTTGGAACCAATTAATTTCGTAAGTGGAGTTTCCACTGTACTTTATTTTGTTTACGGTGAGATCAATTTGGTTACAAAACTAAATGTATAAATTGACAGGTACGCATATTCAATAATGTTCTCCTTATTTGCTGCCGGTCAATAAAAACGTCAATTTGGACACCGATAAAATTGAAAACTGATTGTGAGAGGGAATAGTTGCCTTTCTGCGACCGGTCCCGGGTGTAGTTTGCAGAAAGCTAATATTGGTATTTTTGGGAAATGGCTTCCACAAAACACAAAAAAATCTGAAAACTAGGTCAAATCCACAAAATTCCCAGATTTGTACCTCAATGATTGAGATGACGCGGTCATTTCGTGCATGATTCGGCCTATGAATGGCGTCCGATCCATTTAAATTCCTCAACTGGTACTTTGTTCTTTTATCCGGTGGCGTCTAATTGGTGCTGAGGCAAGCCTATTGCTTTCAAAGGGAAAACAGCCAGCATCTCAAAGAGCCCACATCAAAGACTTTCAATAATCTATAATACATGGACGCCTCTCATTGGCGCAGAAAAATAGGTTTAGGTGTGGGGGGGACGGGGGGGACGTGACACACAATGGCAGACGTTGAGAGGAGTTGCTCGTTAATTGTTTTGAGGTCGCACGTAAAAATGATGTAAACATTTGACACCGCTAATTCATTCAAAATGCAAGTTTACCTCACTGCGTAATATTCATGTAGCGAATCTGATTTTTCACAGTCCAAAAAACAGTTGCAAAATAAACAATTGCCACAACACGAAGGTAAATTGGCCAAAAAATGAATGCAAATAGCCAAAAAACAAACCGCAATTGGCACAATTCTAATGGACTTTGGCCAAACCATAAGTGTTAAAACTCCAGGTGGCATTCTGAAATAAAATGAACTATTATCATTTGATTTTAAAGTTGTAAATGCAATCTTGCAGCAGGGTAATTGCTTCAAATGGTGGAATTCACATTTCAATATCGAATTTGTGTTTTAATGGAAAAAAAATCCCCCGGAAAAAAATCTGTGATGTAGTGAAACCGCGAAAGTTGAACCCGTGATATTTGAGGGATTACTGTATTTGTTTATATCCTTTCCTTTGCTACTGTCATTCCTTGCAGATCTTGTTTATAATTAAATATAATCATCATATATAGATTAATAGGGAATATTAATAATGTATACGTTTATTTCTTTGCCATAGATGCCCAAGGTACCATCAAGTAAACAGACGTCATCGGGTCCGATCATCTCATTTTAAGAGGATCCTGAAGTGGGTATGTACAATGAATGGTACCTCTACTTACTAAATTAATTGGTTCCAGAATTTGTTTTGTAACAAGTAGAGCAGCATTTTGCATTGAATTAGCATCATTGGTTATGCAATCTTTAATACTTGCTACTAAACCCCTTTAAAATGAGGTAGGCCAGTTTTGTAGAAAATATATTTGCAAATGTATGGATGGGTGCAAAAACAGCGAAAAAAATCTGAAAGCTATTTATTAAATGGCGCTACATGTAATCCCTCGATTATTGCAGTTAATGTAGACCAGACATGGCCGCGATAAACGAAAAAATGTAGGGTCACCCCTATTTTTAAAAATAGAAATAATTGTAATAATAATAATTTGAACAATAATAATAATAATTTGAACAATAATAATAATTTGAATAATAATAATTGTCATAATATTTTTTATAATAATTTGAATAATAATAATTTCAAAAATAATAATAATAATTTGAACAATAATTATAATTTGAACAATAATAATAATAATTTTAATAATAATAATTGTCATAATATTTTTATTATTATAATTTTAATAATATGTTGTTATTATAATAATAATTGTCATAATATATTTTTTAATAGTAATAATTTTAATAATAATTTTATAATTATAATAATTTTAATATTTTTATAATATTTTTAATAATATTTTATAATATTTTTTAATAATATTTTATAATAATAATTTTAATAATATTTTATAATAATAATATTTTCATAATAATAATATTAATTGTAATAATAATAATAATAATAATACATTCTGTGTTGCGTCCTAGTAGCAAGCGGAAGACAGGGGTGTGGCTTCCGCTTGGGAGTTTCAGCGTGGATTTTCACATTTTTATGAACTTACTAATAAATGTAATTAAAAAAATTGAATGAACTATTCGTCTGCCCTTGACGACAATGGCAATAACAGCCAAACAAAAAAAGCAGAAGTCTATTTCTGGGCTTGCCAGCCAATCAACCGCAAGACACAATGAGACAGAGAAACAATACATTTTTTTCCAGTCTTCAATGACCCAAATTCACAGCGAGAATTCCCATAAAACGGTAATGCGCGAGGAGACGGAGAACTTCTCCCAACAAAGTCCACGCACGATGTCGAGGATGGCCTGCCTGGCTTTGACGATCCAATTGGCAGCGAATAAATCCATCCGTTTTGCTCGCCATTTTCAATTGTTCAGCCCGTTTCACGTGGCGGCAATTCGGCGCTATTAAGCCACGTGCGAAAAGCGATTGCTGGGTCGCCGCCAGGCGAGCAAGCGCATTACCTTCGGGCGCGCTTTCACAATTTCGTCGACGACACAATCACGTGCGACCATGCGGCGCTCGACTCCGGGAACCCGAAAGGATGTCGAACGCAAAACAAAGTCAACTTTCATTATGTCAAGCAAATGAGCCTCCATTACGGAGCGCCTGGCTCGGAATTTTCCGTTATTTCGTTACTGACTCGTGGCCTACAAAATTATCTGAACGTAAAGTGCAGCTGTCTGCGCCAAAGAATTTGGCCAAAAGGCACGTCTGGCATCAAAAGGAAGGCGATAGAACATATTAACAATAGCAGCTCTCCGTTAAAAAGTTGAGCGAAAACTTAAGCGTCGGAATTCTATGATGTATTGAGCAAAGTCTCGTTTAATGATCTTGGAAACAAGTCGATTGGCCCAAATTTGTGGCGGTAATTATCACGAGGACACGTTGCTATAAAACAAGTAGAGCGTGACATGCTCATAAAACAAATTGTATTTTGTATTAAATGCAATTAACATTTTCATCATGGACATTGAATGGAGTATTTCAAAAAGGAAAAATGTTGTTTTGCTGCTTAGATAATTTGTTGGTTTTGAAAGTGTTGTATTTACTGTATTTTTTTGCATGTTAGCCGCCTCCGCGTATAAGCCGTACCCTTAAAATGGCCTTAAAATGGTTAAATCTGACAATTTCCCTCATATAAGCCTCCCCCTGATTCACAATTTTCACCTCCATATTCATGGTTTTAATAGGGAGTACAAATGTGTTACTTTGAAGGGAACATTTTAAGAAAAATCATCACACTTGGTATTTCTGAGATACTGTATAAATCGATTTCTGGATTCCGAAAGGGTGTTGCCTGCACGTAAATTCAAATTCAAAAAAGAAGTCATGTGATCAGTACAACCAGGAAGTGTGTCCGTAGCGGTCTAGTTTGTCATCCCTAGGTAAGATGGCGAGGCCCTGAGCGAGCAATGGCAGTCAGTTTTTTCATGTTTTATGCAAGATACGCTTTTTTTTCTTGAATTTTATTCATAGATGTCAAAATTTATTTCTTGCGTTATGGCGTTTGGTCATTGTCACGTTGCGGTTTTGTGCACATATAAGCCGAACCCTTGATTCAGTCATCATTTTTTTGGGGATAAATATGACGTATATGTGAGAAAATACGGTAGTTTGTTCTGGGAGGATGCACTGCCCTCTGGCGGCCAATGAGGAAGTACAGTAATCCTTTGAATATTGCGGTTAATGTAGACCAAACATGGCTGTGACAGGTGAAAAATCGCCAAGTAGGGTCACCCCTATTAAAACTTTTTTTTAGTAATTAATAGTGGAAAAAAATGCAAATTTGTGATAAAGCAAAGCCGCAATAAACGAGGGATTACTGTAGTTCTTCAAAATCCGGTACATTTTTAAAATACCCTTTTTTTACCCAATTCTAATCCCCTAAAAACAACGTAATTAGGCCCGATTATTAATTAGGACACATTAACAGACTCTAATCACCTTATCAAGATGCATTGTGGGTATCATTATCCAACAAAAGGTCCTTTATTTAGTACCATTTAAACGAAAACAATTATTTGTGCGTTGTACCTGCCTCTAAAAAGAAGAAGAAGAAAAAAATCGAAATATCTACTTGTTGACAATTTGACGAGCCCCGTCAGAGCACTGGAGATGCCCACTCGATGGGTTCGAGTACTTTGCAGACCAGGGGACGATAAAAACGAAGAACGGACATAAACATAATGGCGGATAGAGCCAGCGAATGGGAAAGGAGGGAGGAATAAAAGAAGGGAGGAAAAAAAAAACGTGTGGCTTTTTAGTAGAGCGGTCTATGGAGAAGTTCCCTGGAGGTCAGTCTGCGTTTCAGCTCCTTCCATATTAGCACTCGCTCTTTTTGGGCCCCCTTCATGAAGCCTCGGTTCTCCTGGGCCCTCCGACTCAGGTAGGGCATCACCTCGTTCACCGGGCCGTAAGGGACGTACTTGTAGACGGGGAAGCCTGCTTGACCTGGAAAAAAAACGTTAAGAGATTAACGGGGCAGACGCTTTTCTACGGGAAAATTGTCTATCCTAGGCAATATGATTGGTATTGCCATTCACGCGTCCCAATGAACCCCGATACAAACGTAATACGCTACTTTTTATTGTCACGTTAGGGCACAGGTGTCAAAGTGGCGGCCTGCGGGCCAAATCTGGCCCGCCGCATCATTTTGTGTGGCCCGGGAAAGTAAATCATGAGTGCCGACTTTGTGTTTTAGGATCAAATTAAAATGAAGAGTATAGATGTATATTAAATTTCCTGATTTTCCCCCTTTTAAATCAATCAGTCATTTTTTAATCCATTTTTTCTGTTTTTAGTTCAAAAATCATTTTGTAAAATCTAAAAATATATTTAAAAAGCTAAAATAAACATTGTTTTTAGATCTATAAAAAAACGGGATATTCAGGGCTTTTAATCCATTTATTAAAAAAATCTAAATATTATATCTAAAATGGCCCACGTGAAATCAAGTTGACGTTAAAGCGGCCCGCGAACCAACCCAAGTTTGACACCCTTGCGTTAAGTGATTAACGGGGCAGCCGATAATACAATATGGGCGATTATTGCAATTTTTTTATTGTCACTTTAGGGGGGAAAATGAATCAAAAATGGACATAAAAGTACAGCAGTTTATATATAAATTATGTCAATTTATTTCTGAACCCTCATTCAGCCCATACATAAACACGTTATATATGTTTGTATATCGTTGGGCTCACATTCTTTATATTTATATTTTTTAAGTTGTGGTTTTGTTTTCGTTAGTTTGCATTTTCCCGGATTTCTGTCTTGAAGGTATTCAAAGTTTAATGTTCGTTGAAAAATTCTTAGTCTTTGCTTTCCTGCACGTGGGTGTCGTAATATTTTGTGCTTTTTCGATTATCACATTCGTGCCTGGTCTACATTATCCGCGATATTTGTATATCAATATTACTGTATCTATATCTTTTTATATGCTCGCTCAACCCCCAAAAAACATGTCTTTTTATTTTTTACTGTGGCATCCAGAGTTAAATCATTGATTGCCATTGACATCCGGCCAAAAATCCTTTTCTCAATCAGGTTTCAATTTATTTAAAACCACCCGTACACTCTATTCCATTGTCAAAGGCCTAAAAACCACCCCCCTAAAAATCGAACATCTTACAAGAGATACAAGATCCCTTCAGGCGGAGCGGACAACTTCCCGCTCGCGGGTTTGATTGACAAACAACAAGGCCAGAGCTGACGGAGACAACTCGTCAATAGCGAGGCGACTCGGCCCGTCTGTCACGAGGCAGGCTTTGGAATGAAACCGTCGCATTAAATGCGGGGAAGGCGTGGCGAGGTTAGCCGTGAGTGCGTAAGTGTTTTGCTCACCCAGCGGGAAGCTGATCTGATCACACATGCCCAGTAACTGGCCAAAGAACACTTTGTTCTCCCGGGGCAAGAGACCCAGCTCGTCCATTCTGAGGGACGGAAACATCGGGGAAAAAAAAACAGGAATGATTGTTAAAGTTGGCGCAAGTTTTAACCAAAACGAACCCAAAAAAACGTACCTCCGTAACGTGTGTTTGACGGTGTCCTCATTGTGAGACGCCACCATGACGTTGGCTTTCTTGTTGAGGGCAATCTCGTCTAGTGTGAAATCCAAACATCTGAATGTGGACACACGATTTTAAGGAAAATGTTTTACAATTGAAAAGAAAAATAAACAACCTGGATTCCCTTATGAAACATGGCTTTAATACGAAGCCCTTCAAATCTACTGTTTTTTGACTGCGCTAGTCCCATATGCTAAGCTAACTAAGCTAAGGACGAGACGTCCCGTATAGAAGTAAATTATGCAAATGTTATTGTCGGAAGGACAAAGTCTGGAACTGACCTGTGGTACATTTCATTGGTCGACTCGTAGTCTGGGTTGATGGGGTCCTCGTAGTCGAACTCCAGGGCCCTTTCCCGCTCCTGGTGCATGTAGGCCCCTCGCACCAGCTTGGCCGCAAAGTGCCAGCCCTCCCGCCGAGAAAAATCCACGTCCAAACTTATGTTGTGAAAAGCGTCCTGCGTACAAACATTGACGGACGTTGACCGAAAGAAATAAAAATTCGCGGCAACTCCACTGCCTCGTCGTCTTATCGCGCAGTAGGTCCAAATCAAATTTTCCCGTTCAATCCTGTGCTTTTCATCACTTGCCCTGACAAAAGCCACTTGCATGTCCTCCCTCAGTACATCCCATTTTTCTTAAGGTTTTCCCTTCAAAGTAACACATTTGTACTCATATGGAGGTGAAAATGGTGAATCAGGGTGCGGCTTATACGTGAGAAATTGTTAAATTCAACAATTTTAAGGGTTCGGCTTATACGCGAGAAATTGTAAAATTCAAACATTTTACGGCAATTTTAAGGGTGCGGCTTATACGTGAGAAATTGTAAAATTCTACAATTTTGAGGCCATTTTAAGGGTGCGGCTTTTACGTGAGAAATTGTAAAATTCTGCCATTTTACGGGTGCGGCTTATACGCAAGAAATTGTAAAATTTGACCATTTTAAGGGTACAGCTTATACGCGAGAAATTGTAAAATTCGACCATTTTAAGGCAATTTTAAGGGTGCGGCTTATACGCGAGAAATTGTACAATTCTACCATTTTAAGGGTGCGACTTAAACGCATGAAATTGTCAAATTCAACCATTTTATGGCAATTTTAAGGGTGCAGTTTATACACGAAGCTAGACACGGCCCTCTTGTGGCCAGTAAAATAATCTCCCATGTTTATCACTTAAAAAAAATTAAATGATAGAAATAAAATATGATGAACTAAAAGAGCGGTCACTATTTCAAAATGGCTGCCCTAGTGTTTGTTGATTTTGACGTGGCTTTCTGACCTTCAAGTAGCATTGGTAGGTATTGAAGATGATGGGCTTGTCCTTGTTGTAAACCTTCTGCATTTCCAACGTTAGTCTGCTGATAGCCGGCTGCATGTACGTTTGCTCCGCATCCACCATTAAGCGGACGCCGTTTTTTACAGCGTGCTGGAAAGGGGGGAAAAAATAAATAAATAAGATGATCGCTGCTATTTGACATGTCATTTCTCCCGATCCAACATTCTGAGAAATGGCGTTCGTCAGCGGTGACTCCTGAGAAATGACCTTTGCTAAAATATCCATGCGTTGCAGTATTCTCTTCAATTGTCCTTCATCCTCTTCGGTGAAGTCTTTGAGAAGAGGTTCCAGTTCACCCAGCTGAGCAAAATAAGCGAAAAGACCATTATTTTATTTTGAATTCCCCTTATTATACAATTAAAAAATGGTACAAATGCAAAGTGGCACATATTTTCACACACACACATGGGGCACACGTAAAAGTCTAAAATGTGCTACAAAGTGGACGGCTTTTGGGGAGATATTTCAACAGCGCAGGGCACAATTAATAATTCCTATGCTTAATTTATTTTAAGACATTAATAAATAATTTCCTTATATTTTTTCTCATTTTTGTGTGTTTCTTTACATCTTTCATAACGGAATTGGGACACTGACACATTTTAAAGGGTTTAGTTGGTAGTTGGTCAAAGTGGTGGCCCGGGGGCCAAATCTGGCCCACCACATCATTTTGTGTGGCCCGGGAAAGTAAATCATGAGTGCCGACTTTGTGTTTTAGGATCAAATTAAAATGAAGAGTTTAGATGTATATTAAATTTCCTGATTTTCCCCCTTTTAAATCAATAATTGTAATTTTTTAAGCTATTTTTTCTGTGTTTTTAGTTCCAAAATCATTTTGTAAAATCTAAAAATATATTTAAAAAAAAAAAGCTCAAATAAACATTGTTTTAGATCTATAAAAAAAACTGAATATTCAGGGCTTTTAATCCAGTTCTTTTAATCCATTTATTTTAAAAAAATCTAAATATTATATCTAAAATAGTCCGGCCCACGTGAAATCAAGTTGACGTTAAAGAGCCTCGCGAACCAACCCGAGTCTGACACCCTTGAATTTGAGAATTTACATATAAAGTACACCTCTACTTACGAAATTTTCAAGTTACGAAAAAAGTCTTGGAGCCAATTAATTTCATATGTAGAGGTACGACTTTATATCAATTTTTACAGGGTTTTTGGTGTGTATAGTGTGGACAATAAAAATCATTTACAGCTAGCTAGCGTTTAAGAGCCACGCGTATGAACTACTAACTTGAACATTTGGGACGACAAGCGGTTCCTCCAGGCTGGCTCTGTCCGTGAAGAGTCTTTCCCAAGCTGTGAGGTCCATCGTCCTGCCAAAAAAAGCGGCCCAAAACGGCTTTGTTTTCGTTAACGATGACCATAATAAAAGAAAGAAAAATTGAGAAGCACTGCACTAACTTGACGTGGAAATAAGGGCTACTCTTTCTAGACTACTGGTCATATCATTTGGAAAAATATGTGGGTATGCGCCCCCTCGTAGATTGCACCATGGGGCGTTGCCCACATTGCCCGAAGTAAACCGGACGGGAAGAAAAACGGGATTTAATTGGTCCCGTTGGAGACCACGAATCAAAAACGGCACCTGAAAGTTAGTCACACCGATTCTGGTGGTTTGAAGATATCGTAAACATACTTTTTAATGAAGCATATATGAATTTTGGAAGCAGGCATTGGCAGACATGAGCAAGTGTTAATTTTTGAAAAATGCATTTGTAACACAAGGATGTCTTTTAAACAAATGCAAATACTGTCATTGTTTTTTAAAAGTTTTATTTACTATCAACAAATGTTTTTTCCATCTCTCTTGGTTTTATTGGATCGTTAAAACTGTTTTTTTTTTGTGTTTACCCTGTATTTGCCACATTTTTTGTGTACACTGAGCGGTGGAATTTTGGAAGTGGGCATTGGCAGACATGAGCAAGTCACAATGTTTTAAAAATGCATTTGTAACGTTTTATTTACTATCAAATTTTTTGTGTTTGTGTTTTTTTATTTGCTACATTTTTTGTGTAAACAGGCGTTTTCATGCTAATATTTTTTTTGCCTTGTTTCTGGAATTTTCATTCCAAATACAAATTTAACTCATTAACAAAAATTTTTTACACGATAACCTTTGAATTTTGGCAGGCAAAAACTTTTGGCTTATTTGTCGACTTTTTGGAGTATTTGTCAACGGAGAATTCCTCCATCCCTGTTTTAAAATGCTTAAGAGAACTTGGTTTTAAAATGCTAACTTTTCCAAAATAGGGGCGGTTCTTCTCACCCTGAAGTTTTGTCGCAGCGCGCCGTTAGCGTCCTGACGAAGGCTTCTTTTCCACCCACGCTGCTTAAGAATTCCTTCAAGGACAAATTCCAAGTGAGAAAAAGTAAGTACATTAGCGACGGATGAAATATTGTGAAAAATGATTTATTATTAAGTCTCACCTGAATCTGCTTAACGTCCAACTTTTTCTCCAAGTCGTCCAATCCGTCTTGACCCTGTTTGGAGGCCAGGAAGCTGAAAAAGCGCCGCCATTTGACCAGAACTTCGGAAAAGTGGAGCTTGGAGAACAAATGGAGAAGGTTAGCACGTTGCTATCGCTATCGCTAACAAGTAAAGGGGTTTAAAAAATAAATATTAGGTGGTATTCAACTCATTGGCTGCTAGTGACGGCGATAGACGTTCAATCCAGAGTGACTGGGAGGGCTGGCAGCGATCGTTAGCTGCCAGCCCTCCCAGTTAAAATCGATTGGACGTCTATTGCCGTCATTGGCGGTGAAATCTGATCACTCGCGTGCTGAACTTTACCATTAAAAGGGATTTGATGTCTATAATTTTCAATGGCAGGGAAAGAGTTAAGGGTGACAAACAACAATATATATATATATATATATAATTTATTTCAGTTCATAAAATGTGAAAATCCCCGCTGAAACTCGTAAGTGGAAGCCACTCTTGCTTCCCAACTTGGCGATTTTTCGATTACAGTAATCCCTCGAATATCGCGGCTTCACTACATTGCGTTTTTTTTTGTTAATTAATTTGTTTTGTAAATTGATAAAAATATGAAAATCCACGATGAAAATCGTTAGCAGAAGTCACTCTTGCTACTAGGACTCAGCACTGAAGATTTTTTTTTAAACGTTATAATAGGGGTGACCCTACTTGGCGATTTTTCGATTACAGTAATCCCTCGAATATCGCGGCTTCACTACATTGGTGTTTTTTTCTAAGGGAATTTTTTTGGGGTTAATTAATTATTATTTTAAGTTTACCCTTAGTTTTATTCAAATTGGATTAAAAAAACACATTTTGGGTGTGCTAATTTTCCCTCCTTAAAATCTGAGACTCGCTATATTATCAGGTCCACAACAAAAAACAGGTAATTGCCATTTAAGTCACGTCCCCAAAAAAATATTGTAAAAAAAAATTATAATTTTATCATGATTTTGACACGCAACTCACCAAAAACTGAGGTCTGCCCAGTGCGGTCATTTTGATGGCCGAGAAACCGTCCATGGAACTCCCGCCTAGCGTAAATATTCATTGGTTTTAGTACTGTTGGAAAAAAAGGTATTGTCGCTTATTCGGGTTTGTTTTCTTACCCGACGCTTGAATGCATTTGAGGAACGTTTCCATGTGTTGGTCGCATTTGCTCTCGTCCGCGTAGAAATATTCTTTGGCTCCACCCAGCGTGTCTTTGTGGAGTTCATCTGACAAAAGCGCCAGTACGATTTATAATAAAAGCGTAAATAACGGAATGTATGCCATTTTTGTATTGTAATAAAACGGTAGGCGGGACTGACCTTCCTCGGCACTGGATTGACTGGAGCTAAATAAGAAGAAACAACAGTGAAAATGACATTTTAGACAAATAGATTTTTTTTGTCACGCATTTTCTGAACCGCGTATCCTCACAAGGGTCATGGGGGGGTGCCGGAGCCTCTCCCAGATGACAGGTGGGGGACAACCAATCATAGCTAGGGTTGGGCAATTTAGAGTGTTCAACCAACGAGCCTAGCATGCATGTTTTTTGGAGTGTGGGAGGGAACCGGGGTACCCGGGGAAAACCCACGCAAGAACATGCAAAACTCCATAATGGAGGACCCAAAAAGGATCGAACCCAGAACCCTAGAACTGTCAGCTATTTTTGATCGGCATCCCATATCGATCAACGTCTAAACTTACATTGACACTTGAGCGTGGAAAAAGTGTGACTTATAGTCCAGAAAATACGGTCATTTCAAATTTTATTTCCACTGTTCACGTAAAACTACGACTTATTTTAACAGAACGTGTGAATTATGAATTTGTGTCAGCTGAGCGTTAGCCCCCGTTTGATTGGTTGCTTCTAGCCAATAGTATTAAAGGATCGCGCGATTGCGCAATCACATGATCTCAGTAGCTCATTTTATCTTTTTATTATTATTAGTCTTTCATAATCAAGTCTCGCAGCATATGCGTCACATGACCAGTTTAAAAATGATATATGGTGACCTCATTTTTTTTCCAAAGGTTTGCACAATACAAAATGAATTTACATGAATTCAGTTCCCTGAAGGCGCAATTATTCCGCAATGCAAAACGTGAGCGTCTTCGAAAGTCATAATTCATCCGGCTGACTCTTGTTATTAATAACGTATGGCAAGTTTGAACTTTAAATCAGCTGCCGGTCGGTTGGCCGGCAGTACGTCGCCGTCACTTAAACACTTTTAGAGACGCGTGGCGAGCTTTCTTTGATGGTGACCTTGGTTTAACCCGGCAATCTCGGAAAAAGTAAAAAGGTCGGCGTTATTATTAGCATCCACGCGACAGGTCCATTCGTCTAGTCGGGTGTCCGCCGAATTAAGAAATTAATCATACGAGCACGAGCTCCTCGTGTGACAGGATTCCTAAAACGTAAGGCATCCTTCACGCGGCCAATCACGGCAGAGATATTTGCCGTATGCGGCCGGGAATGCTTATATAATGTGCACGTGGTTACGGTGGGGGATGAGTGTCATTGCAAAGAAAATGGTCGCAATGGAAGGATTTTATGTTATGTAATAATAAATGTCGTCGTTTGAGGGCCTGTCAAACGTGGCAGTTTGGACACAAATGGTGGAGCAACACGTGTAGACAGAATATGATGATGCTAGGAGGTGTAACTGGAGCTAATACGGTAATCCCTCGATTATCGCTGCTTCACTTATCGCGGATTCACTATTTTCACGATTTTTTTTTTTCACTATTACCGTTTTTTCACGACTATACGTCGCACTTAAAAGTCTTAAATTTTCTCCAAAATAGACAGGGCGCCTTATAATCCAGTGTGCTTTATATATGGGAAAAAATGTGTCATTCGTTGAGGGTGTGCCTTATAGTCGTGAAAATACGGTAATTAAAAAAAACTCTTACAGTAATCCCTCGATTATTGCAAATTCACGACTTTGCACTTTTTTTCTGCTATTATTATTCTTATCTTTTTTTTTTCTTGTTACAAAGTTCCTAAAAATATGAAAATCCACGCTGAAAGTCGTAACTAGGACTCAGCACTGAAGGAAAAAACGTTAAGTGAGTCAAAATATGACAAGATTTCAGTTGTGATATTACGAGTATGAAGTCAGAAATGGTGTTGTTATAGGAGAAAAGTTTTAGTATTTCAAAATTGAAAGCATGCAAATGATAGTCGTAGATTGTCATATTACATGGTTGAAATGGTAATACAGTAATCCCTCGATTATCACGGCTTCACTTATTAAGAATTCACTGCTTTGAGATTTTTTTTTCGCTATTATTTTTAAAAAAAAATTAATTTTAGTTCATAAAAATGTGAAAATCCACGCTGAAACTCATAAGCGGAAGTCACTCTTGCTACTCGGACTTAGCACTAAAAAAAAGTTATAATAGGGGTGAGCCTACTGGCTATTTTTCAATTATCGCGGCCATGTTTGGTCTACATCAGGGGTCTCAAACGTGCGGCCCGCGGGCCAACTGCGGCCCGCGGGACGATAATTTGCGGCCCCCGTCTTAATATGAAAGATCGATTTTTTTTTTTTTTTTTTTTTTTTTTTTTTTTTTTTTTTTTTTTTTTTTTTTTACCCCTTTCCCCATGATGGCGCCGTTTAAGTGGCAGCCAGTGGCAGTAGCTCTGTCCACTCATGTTTTTCTTGTTTTACAGCATGTTTTACATGAAAAATTAGAGGGAACATTGACAAGCACCTGCTTGTGGCAGGTGTGATACTGGTGTGCCGATAGCGAGCAATGATGATGTCGTGACCGGATGATTCGCCTAAAGACGTTTCGCCGACGGACGTTTGACAGACGGACAGGTCGTACTAGTATTTGTTAGTTTAATGATTAAATACAAATACTAGTATTTGTATTTAATCATTAAACGCTGTTTTCAGCTGGATTTGACCGAATTTGAGAGCATTTTGAGCCGTTTGGCGAATGGACGTCTATAGACGTTTTTTTGCCTCCATCGCGATATCATCCAGTAATTGTATTTAATCATTAAATGCTGTTTTAGGATGGATTTGACCCGATTGCTGTCATTTTACGGCTCGGTTCTGCTACATCTGCCTGCCCAAGAGTGCTTATTCCCGGACTGCCATTGATGGTAGACGAACATTGATTTTTACTATAATTTGGACAACACCGGCGGCGGGCCGGATTAAAAATCCTAACGGGCCGTATATGGCCCGGGGGCCGAGGTTGAAAAACTTGTACACACACGATCCGGCGGGGCGAGCGTTCGAATCCCGTTTCGGCGAAACCTCCGTTCGGCCGAATGAACGTTCGGTGGAACGTCCATTCGGCGACCTGCCCGTCTGTCAAACGTCCGTCGGCGAAACGTCTTTAGGCGAATCATCCGAGTACCGATGATGTCGCTCACACTGGTACTCAGTGCGCTCAGGGAGGTTGTCTTTCTGCTCAGACCAACAAAAAATTAGAGGGAACTTTGGTTCGGAGCTGAATGAACCAATCACGGTGAGGTATACGGCTCTGGGGGGCGGGACATCGGCCGGGCTGTCCAGTGCCTCGCTCACTCACTCATTCATTCCTCCAATCAGCTGGGCGGAGGAGAAGCCGTGAGGCCGATCACTCCGCTCGGCGCGCACACTCCTCCGCTGCTCTCAGCATAGAACTGAATGAGGCGCTATGATCCGTGATCCAGCCTGTGTCAGTGTCTGTAGCCATCTCCGCGATTGAAACGGAGAGCGAAAGTGCACATGCGCCACAAACCCGCGCGACTGAATGTGAAAGATCAACCCGAGACTCATTCCAAGTGGAAAAACATATTACAGAGCCCCAGAGATGTCTCTTTCAAAGCCTGCCGTGAAGAGAAAGGTCGGTGATGAGCACAGACAGTTTCAAGAAAAGTGGGGAGTGCAATATTTCTTTGTTGAACACAGGGGCACCCCGACGTGTCTCATTTACACTGAAAAAGTTGCGGTGCACAAGGAATACAATTTGAAACGTAATTGTACTATGAGACATGCTGAGGAGTATGAAAAATACCAGGGAGATGAGAGAGCCAACCAGGTTGCCAGTCTTAAAACACGTCTTCTGAGGCAACAGGATCTCTTCAAGAAGGCTACCAAAGACAGTAATGCAGCAGTCAAAGCTAGCTACGCCGTTTGTGAGTTGATTGATCCTGTGCTAAGTGATCCCAAATGGCTCATGGACTTGGCTTTTCTTGTTGATATCACACATGAGCTTAATGTACTGAACAAGAAGCTACAAGGCCAGGGGCAACTTGTCAGTGCTGCCTATGACAACGTGAGAGCATTCTGCACTAAACTTGTGTTATGGAAAGCCCAGCTCTCTCAGACAAACCTTTGCCATTTCCCAGCATGCAAGCCTCTCGTGGATGCAGGCACACCATTCAGTGGTGAGAAGTATGTTGAGGCCATTTCGAAGCTACAGGAGGAATTTGATCACAGATTTGCAGACTTCAAGACACACAAAGCCACATTTCAAATTTTTGCGGACCCCTTCTCCTTTGATGTGCAAGATGCCCCTCCTGAGCTTCAAATGGAGCTCATTGACCTGCAGTGCAACTCTGCACTCAAAGCCAAGTTCAGGGAGGTGAGTGGAGAAGCAGACAAGCTTGGGCAATTTTTGAGAGAGTTGACCCCCAGCTTCCCTAAACTTTCCCGAAGGTTCAAGCGGACCATGTGCCTTTTTGGGAGCACATACTTGTGTGAGAAGCTCTTCTCCACCTTGAACTTCAATAAGTCCAAGTACAGGTCCAGACTTACTGATGAGCATCTTCAAGCTCTACTGAGGGTCTCCACTGCTTCCTCCCTCAAGCCAAATGTAACTGTGAGAAGAAGCGCTGCCAGGTCTCTAGCAGCAAGGAGTAGGCAAGAGAAGCCGTGTTCAGAATATTTCATGTTCAATGTTCCATTCAAGTTCAGAAAGTTAAAGGTTAAAGAGCTGTTAATACAGACATTTAAAACGGAATAAAAATAATTCATTTTCTCTACTTAGCCAGCCAGTGTATATCTACTGTATGCTCATTAGTATTATTTGGTTTTGTATTACTGATTGATTTATTTTTTATTCATCTTCAAGTTAATTTATTTAATTCATTATTTTTTGTTAAAAAATAAAGATATTTGATAACGTTGGAATGTTTTATCAGTGCTTTTCTTGTGGAAATCCGGATGCGGCCCAGTCTCACCCAGACTCGGCCTCTAGCGGCCCCCAGGTAAATTGAGTTCGAGACCCCTGGTCTACATTAACCGCGATATTGGAGGGATTACTGTTTTGCTTTATCTTGCTGTCAGTTGTAAAACTCTTAATATTTTCTCATTTTATTCGACTTATTTAAAATGAAATTTTAAAAAATTCAAAAATAATACCATTTTTGATGACTTTTGTCTATGTCAACGTCACATTTTGGGTCGGACACACGTCACGTGGCCCAAAATGTGTGGGTTAAATTCTTTAAATGACCAAAAATAGTCACTATAAAGGGTTAACTCATTGGCCGCCATTGACAGCGGTAGACGTCAAAGTAGTCTGTTATTTATTTTTTAACTAAATCAACTCCTGTCATGCAATCTCTCTGGATTGCTGAAACGGTCTTATTTTGGGAAATGGAGTCATGCAAGTTCCTTACTCCATTGCCATCTGTGGCTCCTCCCCCTGGCTGATATCCTCCTCCACACTGTAGTCCAACACGGAACCCACGCCAAAAGCCAGGTTCTTCTGGACCAGAGGCCGGATGGCTTTGTGATCCTCGCCCGCCACAAACTGTCCGTAAAACGTCATCTTCATCAGCTGATCGAAGGCTTTTTGACCCAAAACCTTCTTCCCGAAATCCATGATCTGAGCAGAGAGAGAAAAGGGGACGCAGCATTAGCCGTCAAATACGACAGTTTTTTTCCAGACCACTAAATACAAATTTTGTATAAAAAAAAAAAAATCAAAACAAAGCCAACTTTAATTGTTTTCAGCAATTTACATGAAAAAAATGTTAATGTTGAAAGTTTTGGGTTTTTGGTTCGCCATTTTCACTTATAGTGACGTCACGTTTTTAATCATTTTGACATTTCTAACGTTGTCCAAGATGATTTTATGACAATTATTCGTATTTAGAAATCAATGATTGATGTTGGCTTTAACTTTCAGAGTAGATGATAAGCCAAGTGTCAATTATTTTGAAAATCCCGCCTTCTCTTCCTTTTCAACGACATGTCAGTTTAGCTAAAACCAAAACGTGAGTTGATTGGCTGTCTTTGTTTTTGATGTCTTTGCAAGAATTATTCAGAAAAAGGAAGCTAGTATTTAAAAAAAACATTAGCTTTCTTTTTGAATGCGTCGCCTGAAAAATGCCAGTCGGCCCACAAAAGTCTCCCAAAATCTGAAAATCCTCCCGCGATTTCTTCCCTAAGTTTTCGGCCTAAAAGACTAGGAAATATTACACCGTTGACGTCTTGTCGGGAGTATTGGATGACGGCGTGTAGCGCTACGCCACGCCGCCAACGCCGTCGTCCCCGCGCCGAAACGTCTCGCCGTGTTTTGAAAGCAAGACTCTTGCCTGACGTGCAAAAACTTTTTTTTAAAAGCGCTACCCTTCTCGGCAAGTCTCAAGGCAGACATTTCTGTTAAAAAAAAACGGAGACACGCAAAGGCAAACCCGTCCAATAAAGTTTGAAAAGAGGTGATAGAGCGCCCTTATGTATTTATTATTTATGCCTCATGAATGCAAAATGTACTGTCTAAAAAAATGAAAATCTTGAGGGTGCAGACTTTTGGGATGCTTTTAAAGCTTTTTTGTGACCCAGAAGAGGAGCGGCAAGTCCAAATTCTTACGCAATCCAATGTGGGACGCCTGGTTTTATTTATAATTTGTCCAAATTTTATAACAAAGGCTATTATTATGACTTTCCGTATTTATTCGAGTATAACGTGTACTCATTATTTGTGACAACAACAAAAATCAGTCTTTTTCAGCTCATACCATGCTGAACACATTTTGGCCACCAGAGGGCAGTGTTTCACCGGTATCCGTGTATAACGCACCCAAAGTTTGCTTGTTTTTTTTTGTACAAAATGTTGTGCTTTATACTCGAATATTTTTTCAGCTCACACCATGCTGAACACATTTTGGCCGCCAGAGGGCAGTGTTTCACCGGTATCGGTGTATAACGCACACCCAAAGTTTGCTTGTTTTTTTGTACAAAATTTTGTGCTTTATACTCGAATATTTTTTTCAGCTCACACCATGCTGAACACATTTTGACCGCCGGAGGGCAGTGTTTCACTGGTATCCGTGTATAACGCACACCCAAAGTTTGCTTGGTTTTTTTTGTACAAAATTTTGTGCTTTATACTCGAATAAATACGGTCATTAATTTTAAATTGTAAGTCAGATTTTCAGTGTGGTTGAGCTCAGGTAAGACTTATGTGTGTATTTTTTGACAAATACTGAAAAAATGGCTTTAAAGTGGTGTGAAAGATGTGGCCCGTGGGCCGAAAGTGGCACGCCTGGGGTCCAATCCGGTCCGTGGAGGTGTTCTGCCTGACGGGGTGATGGGAAGGGCTCCAGCAACCCTTGTGAGGATAAATTGAAAATGTTTTTTGTTCTCCATTTTAATGTGATTATGATAACGTGTATAGTTTCTTTACAGTTTCTGCAGGACTAAGAAAGTCCCCCAAAAATATGACTTGTCCCCCTCCAGTGCAATTTAACAGTTTTTGCCCTATTTGTTGTTTATTTATTTTGGCCTAATGCAAATTTATAGTCATAAAAATAGTAATATCAAATGACAGTGAGTGTTCTGAGAACAATTAAAGTCACGTGTGGTTATTCTTGAGTGAGTCCAAACCCCTTAAAAATGTCTCCTCTACCCCAGAAGGGTACCAAAATAAACCACCAAGAACAAGATGTACTCACATGTTGCATTGCATAACACATTCTTCACCCAGGCATGTTTCTCATTCATTCATGTGTAACTTGAAGGACTCTGCTGGGTCCAGGAATTTGTTACCGGTAACTGCACGCGAGATGATGTTGCGTGGCGGTCAGTCTGCCCTGATCGTATAACTTTGACATGAAAGAAGGCGAAGGGAAACGATAGCGGCGCAAAAAGAGTCGCTAGCTTGCTGGAAAAACAAGTTGTAACGCGAGAGGTGGGAGTTCCAGACCTGACGCAGATTCCCTCCAGTTTTTGTTTGTCCCCTGTTTAAAAACAAACCATGTGTTTTAGGACTGTTGGTGTATTTTGTAATAATTTTATTATGCCTACATATCCATACTTTGATATTCTGCCTATAGCCGACACGTTATATTGTCCTTGGCATTTTGTGTGTTTTTTAAAAATGTGTACATTGTTTGTTCCTAATCGTACATACGGCTTATATGCGGGTACTACAGGTGTTATTCATCATTTTGGAACTCAAAGCTATTTCTTGGGTACTTTTTCCAAATGAACAACTATCACTTCCCCCTTGCCGGTGGCAGACGTCTGATCCAGATACTCGCTGCCGGACCTCCCAGTCAAAACGGATTGTCCACGAGTCCTAATTGAAATCATCTTGACGTCTATGGCAGTCAATGAGTTGACAACCCGCACTACAAAATATTACACTTTAGTACTGTGTGTTGAATTGAATTGAATATGATTTCAGTTAAATTAATCAATGGTCATTTTAACATTGCAATGTGAATGATTAGCTAATGCAGAACTCCAAAATAATGCCTTATTTCATCATGTGTACTAACTATAATGTCGAAACCAGCATCATCCTGAATTGTTTTATTAGACTCATTTGCATATTGCTATGTTGTGATGGTAATTTAAAAAATCAGTTATAACACAGGACCAATCCATCATAAAGTTGCTGGATTAGCATATGCTAGTTATTTTAGTGATTTCACACTATATTATTAAGGGAATAAGTGCTTTAATACTATATTATTAAGGGAACCTGGTCTTAATAGATAGTCTGGTTGGTGTTTTGTTATTGTTGTTGTTGTTACCTCTTGGTTTTTATCGACCAGGACGTCGTAGGAGCACATCTTGAGGACCACCAGACTTCGAAGCAGCTCCAAGGAGTCCTTGCTCTTGTAAGCCTCTCTGGTCTGCTCAAAGTCCACCGATATTTCACCGTTTGGCCGCCCGGAGAAAGCCGGACGTCCCTCCCCTGCTTCGACGTGCGGACCTCCGACGTCGACGTGCGTGTGCTGGGCCCGAACCGACGCCTCCACCACCGCCATGGGGCTTCCGGGGAGCCGCGGTCTTCGGCCGGTGAGTAGCCGCCTGAGGGGCGCCTCGGCCCGGGCTCGCGTGACACATGCGGCCGGTAACATGAGAGGAGTTCTCTCGCTGGAGAAGAAAAAAAAAGTGGATGAAGCTAAAGAGAGAAGTCACGTTGGAGTGTTTACTGGGAGGGAGTGCTTCTCGTTTGCATCAGGGGGGTGTGCCAGTGACGTGTTTAAACGTCTTTTGTCTTTAATAACACACCCCCAGAGAACATTGGCTAACTTTAAGTACACTTGGACACGCTAGCTACAAATTGGCAACCAGGGTTACTTCACCCCAATAAATAAATAAATATAGTCTACTAAAACAAAACGAGATAAAAACAACTTGGAAGTAATCGAGCATAAAAACAAATGCAGTAGCTAATAAAATAAGTGATAACCGACTAAACGAATTTGATAAAGAATTGTAAATAGCGGTGCTACTAGCAAAACTATTTACGCTCAAAAACTGATAAGGAAGTTAGTGTCTTTGATAAAGAATTGAAACTAGCATGGCTATTTACGCTTTTATCTCGAGGGTATTATGTAAGATTTTTATCTCGTTTATTAAAGATGGGAAATAGGGGAGGTGAAAATGAATGGAATTGAATGTTTTTATTGTTATTATACAAGTATGAGATTTATAGCTTCGCCAGGAAGTGCAAAATAACAACAAACAGACAAATAAATAATAATAAATAAGTAGTCAATATCATGAGTAGGGAAATGCACAAATAACAACAAACAGACTAATAAATAAGTAGTCATCATAAGTAGGGAAGTTCACAAATAACAACAACAAGCAGACTAATAAATAAGTAGTCAACATAAGTAGGGAAGTGCACAAATAACAACAACAAACAGACTAATATATAATAAATAAGTAGTCAACATAATTAGGTAAGTGCACAAATAACAAACAAACATAAATATTCAATAAATAATGTTTTTTAAAAAGCCATAGCTTTAAGCACTCAAAAATTGGTTTAATGGCATGAAGCTATATTTTATTTACAAATAAACACTCATAAACATCAGGATAGTTTGTCTTATTTAAGTAAACAAAATAGTAAATGGTGACTATTCCAAATAACAATAAATGCTAGCAAAATGTCCCGGATACGGAATGAATAAAGTTATCTAATCTAAAAAATTACATGCCTTTACAAAATATTGGAAAACAAGAATAAAATAGTTAATTGCATGCCACATATTTACATTTTTCTTCTGGAGCACACTGTTTAAATTTATTATTCATATAAAGAGGTGAGTGGTTATGCCAAAGTTCTTTTTACAACAATTTTTGTCCAATTTGGGCTAATATGTTGTAAAAAGAGTAATTTCAAAATTCTTCCAAATAATTGAGTAGTCAACAAAAGGGAGTAACTTCTCATAAACTCATTCATTACAGCACTATCACCCTCAATTACACATTTATCTGGAGCACATTGTGTAACTTTATTACTTAAGTAGGTCAAGGAACCCAAAAGTTGGTCCCCAGTATTACTTTGGAGCAATTATTCTCATTTAAATAAGTGTTAAAAACGAAAGGGAGTCTTCCAAAGAATGAAGTATTAAAATAAGTTAAACAGGCAAGAAATAATATACTTACAAAATAATAAATAATGGTAAATAGTGAAAAACATATTTATTTTAACATTCTTTGGATATATTCTTGTAAAAAGGTGGGTATAGTATCCTAAAAACATTTCTAGTCAAATTTAAGAAAATAAAAGTTGTAAAACGAGTTTTCAAGGTCTTTTAAGTTATTAAGCAGTAACTACTCAAAAACTAATTCACCGTATCGTATTTGTTTATCGACCCATACTTAATTTAATCTTATACAAAAGTGGGTTGAGTGGCCCAAAAGTTGCAATAGAACAATTAGACAAAGTTTTAAAAAGGAGAGCACAAAAAAGAGGCTTAAACATAATTGAGTAGTAAACAAAGGCAATAAAAAATCTCATTATACTTGTATAATGGCAATAAAAGCATTCAATTCAATACTAAAGAAAAAAACAACTCATTAACTGGTAACTACATATCTTTACAAGATAATGAAGAATGGTAAAGTGTACTTAAGTAGCGCGCACTTGTACAATTATTTACAAATGTATCTTGAACACATTGTGTAACTTTATTACTCATATTCAGAAGTGGATAGCATAACCCAAAGATGTCCTCCAGTGTTTCTTTAAGCAAATTGCCGTCTAATTTAAGTAGCGCATTTACTCGCATATTTTGTCGGACAAAAAAAATGATGACTGAATCGAGGGTGCGGCTTATATGCGCATAAAAACACGACATGCACAAAATTGCAAGTTGACGCCACCATGGCACGATGACGTCACGACGAAATGGCGCCGTGACGTCATGGCGCAAAGCAAATGCGCCCGATACGGACATTTACCAAATGACTTGGTTTTTGATATTTTACAGCTTCCATAGTACATCAGAATTTTTGGTATGTATTTATGGGCTGTAATTTAAAATCATGAATGAATTCCGATGATATTTTGCAAAGAATATTGTCGATTTTTTTAAATCAACATTGGCGCCCTCTAGCGGAATGCAAAGGAACCGTTGATTTTAAACAATTTGAATTATACATTTCTATTCAACCCAATATTAGACGTTTTATCATTTAAGAATGGAAATGAAAAATGCAGTACCTTTGACGGCCATTGACGTCATATCCATTTGAAATAGGAGGACCTCTCCCACTCCAGATGGTTTGGACGCCTTTCCATGGCAGCCAATAATAAGTTCATCGATTACAACTCACATGATCGGACAAATAAGAATAATAGATTTTGAAAAAATATTTACTTTTTAATCATCTATTCTATTTTAATACCACTTTGGGAATTTTGCACTCTGTTTTCTAGTGTTGTCAACATTTGACAACCACTACTGCAGTAAAACCAGCAGAGGGTGCTATTGCACCACCCCTAAATCAACTCGATACGAACGCGTAGTCCTTCTGATCCCCAAAAACCGAAACTTACTTAATGACTAACTACATAACTCACGTTTAATCATGTTTTTATTTTTTATGGAGTTTGCCCTTTTTGTATGCATCATTAGAACTGGATTTTTTTGTTCACCCACCCTCTTATTTATATTATAAAAGCGTATTTTCCCAATATTTGCTTTATTTTGAACGGCTCTTGCGTTGCAGCTTTTCTTCCGCAAAAGGGGGGTGGGGGTGCTAGGGCAGACCCTGGTGCGCACGCTTTATGTAAATTTCAGCAGAAGACAGAGTAACAAATCAGGAATTTCCCTCCTGCCACTCCTGAGAGGACCAAAAAGTGAAGGAGTTCTGTCCGTTTTTGGGGGGACTTTTTAGCTCTTTTTTCTCTCCTCGGCGGTTTTGCAAAATAAGAGGAACACTTGATGGAAGTAACGGCGCGACGTACGCGGACGACGTCGACGAGCCGAGTTGCCTTGGGAATCGAACTGGACGCGGTTGGATTGGGCGATTTATTCGGGGATTAAGTGCGTCGGAAAAATAACCAAAAAAAATTGCGCGTGGATTAAAAGAAGAAGGATGCTTTTACCATGGAAGTGAAGAACTTTTGGGGTTTTGCGGGGGTGCTTGCTCTCCTTTTTAGCGTCGTTGCGAGCCAGCAACTCCGAGCCAAAGGCAGAAATGTGTGCAGAGCAGCTGGGTAAGAAATGCCATTTTATTGTTTTTCACGTTTGATGAGCCAAAGGATTTTTTTGCAACTTTTTTTTCTTGAGCGCAGGATTTTTCTCATGCACTTTTTTAGGAGTTTATTTTTCTTTTAAAAGTACTTAGCTTGATAGAATTATTATTTGGGTTTAAAAGGAAAGGCTAGTTTTGATTTCTCCTCCTCGGAAAATGATTTTGAGCCGTTTTAAGTCCGCAGTTTTGAAGAAAAGGGGGAATCCAGATGTGTGCATCTGGCCTGCAGTGATTGCCTTTCACCACAAGAGGCGCGGTTGTTGACTTGCAGTCAATTGTTATGGATGGAAGTTATGATAAACTTTTTGATCTTTCTCAGACTTTAAGCGATTGATGCCAACTCTCCCACTTATGTTGGATTGGACATCATTGGCATCCTTGTTAATATCCTGCCACATTATTCTTTAAATCTGCCTCCAACTCTTAACTTTTATATTTCAATCTTCACTTTTTTGGGGGGTCGGGGGGCTTGCTTTATGTACGTTTTCAGCACTTGACTATTTTTTGTTTGTTTTACATATTCCTCCTTTCATTTTATATCCATCACTGCCACTCACTACTAACTTATTTAACAGTTTGCGACCATTCCAGTAAGTTCCTTATTTGCTCTGCAGTCAAATGATTGTGTGTGTGTGGGTGTGTGTGTGGTAGTTATGAATTTATGATCACATGTCAGCATTTCCGGGACATGACTTTGCATTACAGAGTTAACAGTTGAAGGCCTCCAGCGCTCACTCTATTTTAGTTCTAGTTTTTTTTGGAACGCTCATTAAATAATGTATTTTTTGGACTAAAAGTCACTAAAGAATACACTATGAAAGGGAAAATTATATATATATAGGTCAGACTGGGTAGAAGTTGCATTTTTCGGGGGCAGTTTTTTAATTATACGAGTTGCAGGCAAACCCAAAGTATGAAAAAGTGTGATTTATAGTCCGGAATATGCGCCCGATTCTCATACTTTGGATAGGCAGATACAATTTGCATAAAAGTTGCATTTTTCGGGGGCAGTTTTTGAATTATATGAGTTGTAGGCAAACCCAAAGTAGGAAAAAGTGTGATTTATAGTCCGGAATATGCGCCCGATTCTCATACTTTGGATAGGCAGATAAAATTTGCATAAAAGTTGCATTTTTCGGGGCAGTTTTTGAATTATTTGAGTTGCAGGCAAACCCAAAGTAGGAAAAAGTGTGATTTATAGTCCGCAAAATGCGCCCAATTCTCATACTTTGGAATAGTTTTTTTTAATTCATCAGAAACCAAGTACATACATTAAAATAGTCTTAAAATAGGAAAAAACAGACAAAATTGGCATCTGTTAATCTCACATATTAACAGTTGTTTGGACAACATTGAAAATAATACAATTTGAACATGAGTGGTTAGCGGCTTATAGTCTGGAAAATACGACAGTTTATCATAGTTTGGAGAGGCAAAAGGGAATAAATGTAATCCATCACGCACAGTTGAGTTGTAAACGCAGGCTTGTCCTCTCTTATTTCAAGTGAAAGCACGCAGAAGTTGATGTTTAACACGCGCCGTTTTGTCAGAATTAAAAACAACGTGGCTCCCGCCTCTTTAAGTCTAAAAGGAACTGGTTTCTCCAAACGTTTCGGGGCCAGCAGACGTGTTGCGGCGGCCCCGTCAAGGTCACGCTCGCCAGGGGAACGGGAGACGAATTTGTCTTTTCCTGACAGACCCACCCCAAAAAAAAAACACTTGGCAACAGCCCGCTTATATATTTAGCCTCCTCCGCCGTTTTTTCCCTAAAAAAAATTCCCGGGAAGACGAAACGATAACAAGAATCCCATTTTTACGACGGCGCGTCGCTAACGGAGATTAGCATGTGCTCAGCATGTGCATGACCGCGATAACGCCTTCCCATGTTTAATCTCCCCAGATGTGAACGAAAAAGAATCGGGCGTGGTCCCGGCAACTTTGATACGTCTGCTGTTTCACGGCAGGTGGAGTCTCCGTCCCTTTGCTCCATTTTATTGAAACTTTGGGAATTGTTTTTCAGATCTCCGGGCTTGGTTTGCTGCCGTGGATGGGCTCAACTCGGGACGGAATGCCTGACACGTATGTTTTACGCTCACTCGTAACGTACACTGGGGTACCTCTACTTACGGAAAACTTTGCTTCCAAGATACAAAGAACGATCCAAGTTACAATACCAAACATCCCCCGAAACGTAAATATACATCATGTATAGGGTTTTATTTGAAATTGTCGTGGTGGAGTGGCTATCCCATTGGCTATCGTCCAATACCTCACCAGCTTCCCATTGGCTATCGGCCAATACCTCGCCGGCCTCCCAATGGCCATCGTTGATCCCTGTGTCTTCTCTTGAATTTTTCTGAGTGTGCATAACATAATTTGACGTTGTCAAGTTGTGTGTTTACGTATTGTTGCTGAGCTCCCATTATCAATTCCACCCCTTTGGAAAAGATCCTTAGGGGGTCAGTATTAAAGATCAAGTAGCCAATTATTCTAATTCAATGTAAAATATCAGAAGAAACCACTCGTAGAACCAAATAATTTTGTAAGTAGAGGTACCATGGTAGACGGAATGTAAGCAGTCGGCATTGAATGACGTCCCTTTCTGTTGTTTTGCCCACCCAAGCGCTCTGCGAAGGCAACTTCACCTGCAAGGAAAACGAGGTGTGCGTCAGGCCTAACGAGTGCCGCTGTCGCCATGGATACTTCGGAGCCAGCTGCGATACAAGTAAGGCAGCGAGTCGTGCCGGATCAGATAAAGCCAAAAGAAAAGATTCGCTCAAACGCTAACGGTGGAGCAAAAATACGTAGGGCGCATTAATGTCAACTCGGTTTCATGTGGGCCGGACCATTTAAGATATAATATTTAGATATGTTTTTTTTTAATAAATGGATTAAAAGAACTGGACCAAAAGCCTTGAATATTCAGTTTTTTTATAGATCTAAAACAATGTTTATTTGAGCTTTTTTAATATATATTTTTAGATTTTACAAAGTGATTTTTGAACTAAAAACACTGAAAAAATGGATTTAAAAAATGACAATTATTGATTTAATTTATTTGATCTTTTTTTCTTAGTAAGGGAAAATCTCTTCATTGATTTCAAAAGGAAACCCAATTTTTCTTTATGTTCCATATTAAAGTGGAAAACAGAAAATATTTTTATATATTTTTAGATTTTACAAAATGATTTTTGAACTAAAAACAGAAAAATGGATTAAAAAATGACAATTATTGATTTAAAAGGGGGAAAATCAGGAAATTTAATATACATCTATACTCTTCATTTTAATTTGATCCTAAAACAGAAAGTCGGCACTCATCATTGACTTTCCCGGGCCACACAAAATGATGCGGCGGGCCAGATTTGGCCCCCGGGCCGCCACTTTGACACTTGACTTAGACAGACAGTATTTTTTTTCTCACCCAAAAATGAACTGCAAGACTTGAAACTCTTTCCTTTCCGCAGAGTGTCCGGCCCAGTTTTGGGGTCCGGACTGCAAGGGCAAATGCAACTGCCACCCCAACGGTCAATGCGACGACTTGACGGGCAAATGCACGTGCCACCACAATCGCTGGGGTCCCAACTGCGAGAACTCCTGCATGTGCCAGAAGGGCAAATGCGACCAGGACACGGGTTTCTGCACGTGCCACCCGGGTTTCTGGGGTCCCCAGTGCAACAACAACTGCTACTGCAGCGTCAACTCGGCCTGCGACGCCATGACGGGCCGCTGCGCCTGCAGCCCCGGCTGGACGGGGCGCCATTGCGCCACCCAGTGCAACTGCAACAACTCGCCCTGCGAGCAGTTCTCGCAGCGCTGTCATTGCCGGGAGATGATGTGGGGTCCCAGGTGCGAGTACTACTGCCATTGCATCCACGGCAAGTGCAACCCGGCCGACGGCTCGTGCACCTGCACCCCGGGCTACCGCGGCAAGTTTTGCAGGGAGCCCTGTCCCGCCGGATTCTACGGGCAAAATTGCAGAAACAAGTAAGGAATGCTTATCCTATTTTCCTGACTCTTAAGTCGCAATCGTACTCGAGTATAAGCCGCATCAGTCAAACCATGTATAATGAAGAAAAATGAATGTATCTAAATTGCAAGGGTGGCAAGGTGGATGAGTGGTTAGCGTGTCGGCCTCACAGTGGGCTCAAATCCAGGTCGGTCCACCTGTGTGGAGTTTGTATGTTCGCCCCAGGGCTGCGTGGGTTTTCTACGGGTACTCCGGTTTCCTCTCACATTCCAAAGACATGCATGCTAGGCTGATTTGGACACTCCAAATCAAGGGTGTCAGACTCGGGTTGGTTTTCGCGGGCCGATTTAACGTCAACTTGATTTCACGTGGGCCGGACCGTTTTAGATATAATATTTAGATTTTTTTTAATAAATGGATTAAAAGAACTGGATAAAAAGCCCTGAATATTCCGTTTTTTATAGATCTAAAACAATGTTTATTTTAGCTTTTTTTAATATATTTTTAGATTTTACAAAATGTTTTTTGAACTAAAAACACAGAAAAAATGGATTCAAAAATGACAATTATTGATTTAAAAGGGGGAAAATCAGGAAATGTAATATACATCTATACTCTTCATTTGAATTTGATCCTAAAACAGAAAGTTGGCACTCATCATTTACTTTCCCCGTGCCACACAAAATGATGCGGCGGGCCAGATTTGGCCCCCGGGCCGCCACTTTGACACATGTGCTCTAAATTGACCCTAGCTATGAGTGTGAGTGCGAATGATTGTTTTGTCTCCTCGTGCCCTGCGATTGGCTTGCCACCAATTCAGGGTGTCTGGCCTAAAGTTAGCTGGGATGGTCGCCAGCACCCCCGCAAACCTACTGAGGACAAAGTGGTTCAGAAAATGAGATGAGATATAAATTGCCCTGGAGTATAAATAATACCTCAACTTACGAAATGGAATTGCTAATGGCAGCTCAGTAAACATACGCATGTAAACACACAACTTAACGTTTATTTTTTAATGTGATCTGAAACCGAGAAAAAACACGTTAAAGTAACAGTAGTAGAATGAACAGCAACATACTAAATCAGTGATCTGTTCACTTAAAACCATTTTTCAGTGGTCAGAGGGGAAAAAACATAAGCCGCCATTCGGTCCCAAGTGCTAGAGTTTCTCCTTAGCTAGCGAGTTAATGCCAACAAAATGCTTTTTTTTTTAAAACCCATGCTAATTGTTCACTTACTTTACGTGCCGCACGATTAGTTGCAATTTTATAGTTTCAATAAGATGTGATACAATCCACAGCCAATGACCCTTAAAATAGCCTTAAAGATTTGGAAATTGCTTTTCACATCATCCGCTAACAAATAATCGGAGCCGCAAAAGCCATTGAAGCTTAAACCACCGGAAATAATGAAGTTACAATTCCATTCATTCCATCGTAGCTTTAAATCAAGACGGCGGCGTTGCGCTAACTGGACCAATGGACTGTCTTTTTTCAGGTGCGGCCACTGCAAAGGCCAGCAACCGTGCAAGGTGACGGAGGGACGCTGCGTCACGTGCGACAAAGGCTGGAACGGAACGCGTTGCGACCAGCTCTGCTCCAAGGGCTTCTTCGGCGACAACTGCCAGGAAGTCTGCCCCACCTGTCGGGACGGACATCACTGCGACCCCATTCAGGGAAAGTGCGCCCACTGTAACCCCGGCTGGATTGGGGACAGGTAAAGAAAAAGCAATAAATACAGTGATACCTCGAGATACGAGCTTAATTGGTTCCTGGACTGAGCTCGTATGTCGATTTACTCGTGACTCAAATCAACGTTTTCCATAGAAATGAACTAAAAACAAATGAATTCCTTCCAAACATCGGAAAAAAAACACCCAAAACAGGATATTGGATTGGAAAAACATTTTGATTTGTTCTAATTCGCCATCTATTAACAAAGTAACAAATAACTAGTGGTTTTACAGTACTAAAATTAGACGGATTTCGCGGAGGGAGACTTTTTGCACGGCAACATGCTCGTAACATAACATAAAGAAATTTAAATGAACTTGGATTACGATGCAGACACACTCAAAAATGAGTTTAATCTAACCTTACACTAAACTTAATTCTTATTTAGTTTTAAATTTGGATACCTTTCTTCTCCCGGGTTGGCTCTATTTAGCCCCGCCTCCACCTGGACTATCAGATGCAACCTATCCAGGGATGTTTGCTTTTGTCTTCCCTTCAAAATATTCCCAAAATGATGCACACAAACTTTGCGGTTTTTCGTTTATAGCGGCCATGTCTGGTCTACATTAACCGCGATAATCGAGGGATAACTGCAGTCAGATTCGTGCATATTCTAGTGAAGATGTTTTATTGATGGATATGAATTACATTTTATGATATATATATATATATTACTAGATCACTTATGGGTACCGTATTTTGCTGTTTGATATACCCTGTTATATTAAATGATTTTTGCATTTTTGAGCCTCCCGTTTGTGCGCCATTTAATATACCCCTGCCGTTTAACATATATTAAACGGCAACTCAGCTTTTTTGGCAATATTTGTATGGTGTTCATGGGGGCATCATTATAGATACTTAAGTTCATTAAAATTCCAAGTCAGACAGACTTTATTCAGCAGTAAGTAGATTTAGTCTGCAAACGTTGATGCACCCTGTCACGGCATAAAGAGTGCGTAGTGGATCGTACATTCCCATTTGTGCGCCATTTAATATACCCGGGTATATTAAATGGGGGTATATTAAACAGCAAAATACGGTAGTAGAAATGCACCTGCTGATGGCCGGTGGGTAACTCTGGATGTTGCTCACAGTGGTCCTCGGTGCGCTCAGGAAAATCGTCGCTATGCTCACACGTATAAAATTAGAGGGAACGTTGCTCACGACTTTATAACGAGTAGCTCACTGCGGTAATACTAGCGTACGCAAGGCTAACGCCCCGTGACTAATGGCGTTGACCTCCTTAACGATGGCTGTTGTTCTTTTTTTTCTTAGATGTGAAGTGCGCTGCCCCAACGGCACGTACGGCGACAATTGCGAGAACAACTGCAGCCACTGTTTCAACCGCAACTGTCACGGCGTCACGGGAGAGTGCCTCTGCGACCACGGATTTTACGGAATCTAGTAAGTCGGTTGGGGTTGCAAAAGTCTTCGCACCTACACAGCTGCGCACATGAAGGCTAAATACGTCAACATTTAGCGTCGGATCTCTTCTTACGTTCACATTTGGTCAACGGTGGTTTTGCCTGGGAGTGAACTTTGGGGGCCAAAGATAAACCGGACCGGCCCACGTGAGGTCTGGTCTAGTCTGGCCCGCCAACCGAGTTTGACACCTTTGTTTTAGACGGAATGCGTCTTTTCTAGCATATTTGAAAAAGACAGATTCTTCATTAATGTCTAAAAAGGGCTCTAGAACACAGGTGTCAAAGTGGCGGCCCGGGGGACAAATCTGGCCCGCCGCATCATTTTGTGTGGCCCGAGAAAGTAAATCATGAGTGGCGACTTTCTGTTTTAGGATCAAATTCAAATGAAGAGTATAGATGTATATTCAATTTCCTGATTTTCCCCTTTTTAAATCAATAATTGCAATTTTTAATCCATTTTTTTCTGTGTTTTTAGTTCAAAAATCATTTTGTAAAATCTAAAAATATAGTAAAAAAAAGCTAAAACTAACATTGTTTTAGATCTATAAAAAACGGAATATTCAGGGCCTTTAATCCAGTTCATTTAATCCATTTATTTAAAAAAAATCTAAATATTAAATATAAATAAATATAAAATAAACTGAATATTCAGGGCTTTTTATCTAGTTGTTTTTAGTTCAAAAAGCATTTTGTAAAATCTAAAAAATAAATATATAAATGTTTTCGGTTTTCCACTTTAATATTGAAAATAATTTAAAAGAATATTTTGTTTACATTTGAGGTTTTCCACTTTAATATTGAAAATAATTAAAAAGAATATTTTGTTTCCATTTGAAATGAAAAACAAATGATTATAAGACGTTTTCCCTTACTAAGAAAAATTAGCTCAAATAAACATTGTTTTAGATCTATTAAAAAACTGAATATTTAGGGCTTTTGATCCAGTTCTTATATTCCAATTAAAAAATAAATCTAAATATTATATCTATAATATGAAATGGAGTTGACGTTAATGCGGCCCGCGAACCAACCCGAGTTTGACACCCTTGCTCTAGAAAGACATTTTTCTCCAATTTAGGTATTTTATTTCTTGGTTTCCATTTTCCGAATTCTATTTCTTCAAGGCAGTTAAAAATACTCAAACTTGAACTTTCTGAAATCTTTGTTTTCTCGTCCACAGTTGCAACATGAGCTGCCAACCCGGACAATACGGAGTCAACTGCAACCGAACGTGTCCTTGCCACGACAAAAACTGCGACCCCGTGTCGGGCGCCTGCTATCTCCGTAAGAAAACGCCATTTTTTTTCAACGCCGTCCTCAAGCGAACTTGTCTTTTTTTGCCATCGAGACCAAAAGAACATTTTCTTATGATGTCCAAAAAAAGCCGTAAGCTTCCTGATCCGACTGTGTCTTAAATGACTAGCAGTTGGCTGTACATGTAGTACCAACAAACTGTGTGCGTGTGTGTGTGTGTGTGTGTAGGGCTCGATAGCTTTTCCAGACCGGTCTCCCCGGTGAGCTACGTTTGTTGGCGTCCAGTCCAACTAAAAGAAAGTTAAACCATGAGTGGACCGTTTATTAACTGGACACACGATGCTAGTATTGTCGAGCAAGCTATCGGCAAGCGACTCGATTTTTGACTGGTTTTCATTTCCTGACTGTAAATAATTGAAACTTGTGAGTGGAAGCTACTTTTGCTACTAGGACTTAGCACTGAATTTTTTTTTTTTTTTAAATTGATAGCGGAAAAATTACAAAGTAGTGAATTCGCTCGCGACAAGAGAGGGATTACTGCTTTTTTTTTTTAAATTAATAGTGGAAAATAATAGCAAAGTAGTGAATTTGTGATAAGTGAAGACGCGCTAATCGAGTGATTACTGTATTTAAAAAAAAAATTATAGCTGGAAAAAAATCGCTAAATAGTGAATTTGCGATAAGTAAAGACGTAATCATTGAGGGATTATTGTTTTTTTTTTAAATTAATTAATAGCGGGGGGAAATCGCAAAGTAGTGAATTTGTGATAAGTGACGGATTACTGTTTTTTGGGGGGGGGGGTTTATATATCGGAAAAAAATCGCAAAATAGTGAATTCGGGATAAGTGAAGACGCGATCATTGAGGGATGGCTGTATTTTTTTAATTTATTTAATATCGGAAAAAATAGCACAGTAGTGAATTCGCGATAAGTGAAGGATTACTGTTGTTTTTTGGGTGTTTTTTTAATTAATAGCGGAAAAAAATTGCAAAGTAGTGAATTCCCGATAAGTAAAGACGCGATCATCAAGGGATTACTGCAATTTTATTTTTTATTTTTTTATCTAGATCTACAATGTCTTCTGTGTCTGTCTTGCTACCGCAACCAAGGAAATTTCCCGAATATGGGATGAACTAAAATTCTAATCTAATTTAATCTACACGTGTTGCTCCACCTTAAGTGTTCAAATATCCCTTGCATCAAACGGTAACGCTATACGTTAGCCTCACCCTAGCATTCTGCAGTTTTACTATTAATATCAATGGACTTTATCAAGAAAAACCTTGTTTATTTTAGTTGATGATGCTGTTATCCTATATTATATATATCTATAGATGCCCGGAATTGCTTGTTATTTCGCAGAGCCCAACCAACGGATGGGCGTGATCGCGGCCGGAACTTTGGTCTCCTTTTTGCTGATCGTTTTGCTCTCCCTGCTGTGCTGCTGCTGCCTCTACCGGCACAAAGATGACCACAAGTGAGTTCGATTCCCAGAATACGATTTAAAAAAATATATATAAATGGAAGTAGGATTTTTGCTATGTCTCGGGTAGAGAAACATATTAAAGGCTAACGTTGCATGTTGCTAACGGTGCACGGGGAGCCGTGTGAGTGAGGCAGCCAAGTCTAATAAAGGCTCTTTTTTCAATGATTCATTTGGATTTCCATGCTGTCATCCCACCTCAGATCTAACCCAGACAACTCTTCCAACAGCAAAAAAGCCAAGTGGATCCTGTGCGGACGATTTAGCCGAATCAGCACTAAACTTCCCCGTATTCCACTGAGGAGGCAGAAACTGCCAAAAGTCGTCGGTAAGCCCCAAAACTCGCTTTCATATCCCACGCTGAGCCGCCAGACGTTGCCTGTCTGCTTTTTGTTTTGTTTGGGCTTTTTTTTTCTTTTCATTTTTTGCCACTGTGCCTTCTGTGGAATCTTTTGGAGCTTTGTTCAAAACATCAAAACGGTACTCGGATGATTCGCCTAAAGACGTTTCGCCGACGGACGTTTGACAGACGGACAGGTCGCCGAATGGACGTTCCGCCGAACGTTCATTAGGCCGAACGGAGGTTTCGCCGAATGAATGTTCGGCCGAATGGAGGTTTCGCGGAAACGGGATTCGTGCGCTCGCCCCGCCCCCGGATCATGTGTGTACAAGTCTTTCAACCTCGGCCCGCGGGCCATATACAGCCCGCTGGGATTTTTTAATCCGGCCCGCCGCCGGCGTTGTCCAAATTCGCCAAACGGCTCAAAATGCTCTCAAATTCGGTCAAATCCTGCCGAAAACGGCGTTAAATGATTAAATACAAATACTAGTATTGTATATACAAATACTAGTATTTGTATTTAATCATTAAACGCTGTTTTCGGCTGGATTTGACCGAATTTGAGAGCATTTAATGAATGATTAAATACAAATACTAGTATTGTATATACAAATACTAGTATTTGTATTTAATCATTTAACGCTGTTTCGGCAGGATTTGACTGAATTTGAGAGCATTTTGAGCCGTTTGGCGAATGGACGTATATAGACGTTTTTTGGCCCACATCGCGACATTTTACCGAGGAATTCACTTCCCTGGGCTCGGTTCTAATGTCCAAAGAGCTCCAGTATTTGTATTTAATCATTAAATGCTGTTTTAGGATGGATTTGACCCGATTGCTGTCATTTCACGGCTCGGTTCTGCTACATCTGCCGGCCCAAGAGTGTTTATTCCCGGGCTGCCATTGACGGTAGACTCATAAATTGAGAGTGATGAGCGGCAAAGGGATGAATCATTGATTTTTACTATAATTTGGACAACGCCGGCGGCGTGCCGGATTAAAAATCCTAACGGGCCGTATATGGCCCGCGGGCCGAGGTTGAAAAACTTGTACACACGCGATCCGGGGGCGGGGCGAGCGCGCGAATCCCGTTTCGGCGAAACCTCCGTTCGGCGGAACGTCCATTCGGCGACCTG
This sequence comes from Stigmatopora argus, assembly GCF_051989625.1. Classification (NCBI taxonomy): domain Eukaryota; kingdom Metazoa; phylum Chordata; class Actinopteri; order Syngnathiformes; family Syngnathidae; genus Stigmatopora; species Stigmatopora argus. The sequence goes on from NC_135391.1 coordinate 1,284,662, forward strand.
TCCGTCTGTCAAACGTCCATCGGCGAAACGTCTTTAGGCGACCTGTCTGTCAATCGATGATTTTGACCAAGATTGGCTTTTTAATCAACTTTAATCCTGGTCAATAATAACAGACCCACATTTTTCGAAAGAGAAATCAAGGCCAATCTGCGACCACCACGTGTCGGTCTTACCCGAAGCCCCAAAGCGCCGCACTTTCCCCCCCCCCCTCACGTCCATTCCGCGGCTTCCGTCGTCATCTTGGCCCCGGCAGAGGCTTTCTGGGGCAAGTGTTAGGAAAAGAGAGAGCAGCCATGAAAAGCTGCAGTGTTTGCAGGCCCGCGTGGAGGTCTCGTGGTCTGCGACAGATTGCTCTCAGACCGCATTTTCGCATTTTCTTCTATTCCGGGACGTCCAAAGATGCTGATCTTTTCAACTCTAATGAGCAGTTGGGAGTGGGAGTGGGAGTGAGTCCAGTCGCGCGACGGAGAAAAACTTTGCTTCTTCTACGCATTTAAGATGGATGCTTTCTTTCTTTCTGTGGACAGAACCACACTTATCTCCATTACCGTTTTTTTTTCTCGCATATATGCCATATTTGTAGCTAAAAAAAATGACTGAATTGAGGGTACACGGTCAATTGGTCACTTTTTGAATTTGTCTACGTGCAGGAAACACCCTTTGGGAATCCAGTAATCAATTTATACAGTATCTCAGAAATACCACGTGACTTTCATGATTTTTCTTAATATTTTCCCTTCAAAGTAACACTTTTGTACTCCCTATTAAATCCAAGAAAATGGAGGTGAAAATTGTGAATCAGGGGGCGGCTTATACGCGAGAAATTGTAAAGATTCAACAATTTTAAGGCAATTTTAAGAGTGCAGGTTATTGACCATTTTATTCATGTTGAGGATAAATCTGGTCAATTAAAAAACAAAATAAAACATTTGCTGCTTTGTTCAAAACCAGGACGTTTATTTGAAACTCATATTCCATCAAATGCTAAAAACAGAAAGCGATCCTGATTGATTTACTGTTTTTTTTTTTTCAGTCACGTCACAAAACAGGCAAAAAAAAAACGTTAACCACAGTTTCCTCAAACTAAAAACAGATGTTTTGGACCGTCTCATATCGCCAAAAAAGGGGGGTGAAAAATCCTGTTAAGATGGCGAAAACGACACTTTTGTGAGTGCGTTTGCACATTTTCACTTCGCCGTCGATTCGGCGGACGGAAAAGTCGAGGCGGCCATGGCCGCCGTTGGACTCGGACCAAAAAAAAAAAAAAGTCCAAGCGAGTGACGAGAGAGTTAAAAGACGATGACCTGATTTCTTTTTGGGCGTGCGAGCAGCATGTGCTTCCTTAAGTGATCCAGCTGATTATTTGAGCTCCAGTCTGACTCCATGCTGACCTTGTTCTGCGCCGAGACAGCCGTGTCTTTGTCGTCACCACGCCGGATCTCCGACGGCTTGTTTTTAGGGCAACGCGCCAAAAAAAGGAGCCCTTTTGGTACATTTTTTGACGAGAAAAAACTATCTCCTGTTTACGGTTCCTTTAAAAAACTGCTTTTACAGCCAAATCAAATCCATAAATCAGGCTGACACTATTTTTGGTTGGCAAAGATACATTTATATTTGGCCCGAAAAGTTAACTTAATTGACGGCAGTAGGTGTCCAAACTATTTTGACTGGGAGGGCCGGATGAACGTCAATGGCACTGAAAGATGAGCATGAAAACAGACAGTTTAAGTGAATTGGACATCTATCATTGTCAATGGCAGGCAATCTGTTCATTTTGTGTCGCTTTCTTTTCCATTTTAGGGTACCGTATTTACTCGCGTATAAGCCGCACTCTTAAAATTGCCTTAAAATGGTTGATTTTTACAATTTCTCGCGTATAAGCCGCACCCTGATTAGCAATTTTCACCTCCATATTCATGGTTTTAATAGGGAGTACAAATGTGTAATGAACATGTTTTTGACGTTTTATGCAAGATACATACGTTTTTTTGGTTGAATTTCATTCATAGACGTCAAAATAAATTTTGCTTGGCGTTTTATCTTTTCTCTATTTTTAAATAAATGACCGTATCGGGCGCATTCGCTTGCGTCATGACGTCACGACGCCATTGCGTCACGGCGTCAGGGAGTACAAATGTGTTATCTTAAAGGGAAAATCTTGAGAAAAATCATCACACCTGGTATTTCTGAGATACTGTATGAATCAAAAGCGCATTATTAGGGTCAATATCATAAGGAAATAATACATCCTATAATGCTTGTTTTCTTACTGCAAAACAGAAAATAATCAACAAATACTAAATGTTACTTTGCCGTCATCTACTGGTGAAAAAAGAGTGTAGCAAGACTTGTGCGCACATAAGCTGATTCAGTCATCGTTTTTTTTTTTGTTACAAATACGGCTTATATGCGAGAAAATAATTTTGGACCATTTCCTATTGATTTTTTGGGACTTTCCGGAATACTTTTTGTTCGTTTGTCAGTTCACACTGATTTGGGGGCATTTCCAGGTGACTTCCTGTTGGTTTGAGAGCATTTTAAGCATCCTATTAACTCATTGGCTGCCATTTTGCCACCATTTTGATGGCAGGGAGCGAAACTTCTGGTTTTGCAGCGCCCTTTCCCCCCCCCTAAAAAAACAACTTTTAATTATATACTCAGCACGCTACAAAAGTGGCCGTCAGAACAAGCCCGCGGGGCCACCCCCGGCCCGCAGGCCACACCTTGGACACCACTGCCATAAACATCCAAAAGAGCTGGTCCACCCCCCAAAAAAAGACTTTATTGTCCATCCCGGTTTACCCGATCCCCAATTTTTGGTGGGCAGAAACCTAGTCTAGCGGCATTTGCAAACTCTGGAGTGAGGCTACGCAGTCCCGCTGGCTGGCTAGCGCGCACATTCCAGAGGGGGCCCGACGGGGCTGGAAACAGGAAGTGGTCAAATTTACCCCAGCCCGTGTCAGAGCTGTGATTTATCCCCGCCAGGGCCAGTGGCAACAGATGTGGCAATGGAGACCCAAAGAGGAACAGGAAAGGAGGAGGAGGGGCGGCACTGTGCCTTTGCTTCTTACCATCTTACTTACCTAGCTTAGCCCCCCGTAGCAGAATTGGCCCACTTTGCTAGTATTTTAGCATTCCGCTGGAAGCGTGTTCACCCTCCGCCCTTGACGTTCGCCAGCATTCCTCGCATCTTTTTGCGTCCAAATGTTTCTTGAGTGGCGCACCAGCCGTTTTTTGTTGTTGTTGATGTTTGTTTTGGGTTTTTTCACCCGCAGTTGAGTTAATCCCGGGCGGAGGTGCAGATGTGTACATTTGAGGGAACATTCCTCTCCGCGTTCGGCCCTTTAATTGGCCAATAAAATGAGTGGAATGCATTTGGACAGCTTGGCGGTGTGCTTATTTGCGGATTGTAGCCGTGTCGTGCTGTTTTAGAAAAACATTTGGGAGTAGTCGTTGGTCAGTGTTGGTTCTCAAATTGAGCGGGTCAGCCAAATCATTTTGGCTAAAAATTGTTGGAGTTATTTTGTTGTTGGCCCCAAATTGATTCATTGAGGAGAAATGTCTGTCTACACTAGTTGCTTCAGCATTTTTGTTCAATGGTCTTTTACAGTTGTTTGAATTGTGGAATTAGGGCCACTGGGGGAAAAAAGAGTGTACAACATTCTGTTTTGGTTTTCAGAATTCTGACTCATCTCAAATTTTAGACTCTTATCTAAGAATTCTGACTCTAATCTCCAAATTTGGACTTTAATCTCCAAATTGGGATTTTAAGATCAGAATTCTGACTCATCTCAAATTTCAGACTCTAATCTCAAAATGTAGACTTTCATCTCAGAATTCTGACTATAATCTCCAAATTTGGACTTTAATCTCCAAATTGGGATTTTAAAATCGGAATTCTGACTCATCTAAAATTTCAGACTCTAATCTCAAAATTTGGATTTTAATCTCAGATTTCTGACTTTAATCTCTGAATGTTAACCCTAGTGTCAGAATTCTGACTGTTACATCTGAATTTTGACTGTAATCTCGAAATTCAGATCCTAGTTTCAGAATTCTGATTCATGTCAAAATGCTGACTTTAATCTCAGAATTCCGACTCTAGGCTCAAATTTCGCACTCTAATGTCAAAATTGGGATTCTAATCTCCAAATTCTAACTAGAGTCTCTGAATTCCGTTTTCAAGATCTTTATTTTGTCAACAGAGTTGAAATGAATAGTCTCCAGAATTGTTGTTACTCCATTGACCCCTCGCTGACCTGGCGTTTGTTTTCCCCGGCCAGTAGCCCACCACGACCCCGAGCACAACTTCAACTGCAGCTTCATCGAGCCCCCCTCGGCGGCCGAGCAGCCCTCCCCTCCCTCCTGGTCGTCCCAGGAGTCCTTCTCCTCCTTCGAGAGCGGCGACGAGGGCCCCGTTTACTGCGTTCCTCACGAAGGTCAGTCATCATCATCGCCGCCGTGTAAATAAACACCAAAGTCGCAGGGGGCAGGGAGCGGGGGTCTCTCACACTTCTGCAAATCTCATTTAGGGGCGCCGTCGTGCCCCTCGCCGTGTGCCGTCTCTATTATACTTTTGGAGTGGGAGGAGTCTACATTTAACATGGAGTTGTTCAGATTTGGAGGAAAAAAATGGCTCTTTTTGGAAGAGTGCATCAAGAGTGTCCGACTCACTTTGCTTGGACGTCCACATTCATCCCAACAAGATATTTTTGACCCTAAAAAGGTCACTCGATGGCCGCCAATTGGAGTGGGAGGGGCCAATGAACAGAGATGGGGGCAGAAATGTTTTCAAAGTTAAGAAAACCAATCCCAGTGGGAGCCGCTGTTGGCAAAATAGAATTTTCAAGGCATGAGTCATTGTCCCGTAAAGTCCCCCTCGCTAACGTCAGCCCTGATCGCTATCAAAGTAAAAATGCCATGACATTCCCCCAGCTATTGTACAAATATGCCACAGTGCGGCCTGCGTCCAGTCATTATCTAATTGGGTGTGTTGTACATTTCCGGTATGGCCATGACATCATTTCCTTGTAAACGCCCGATTCTAGGATTTCTGAGCCTTATCGTTTGATTTTGGTTAGTCATAGAGCTAAAACCAGAGAATCAGATATTGATGATATTGTGCCACGAGATATTAGTGCATCTGTGTGCCAACCTTTTACAGTAATCCCTCAATTATCGCGAATTCACAATTCAGCAATTTTTTTCTGCTATTATTATTTTTTTTAATTATTTCTTTATTGTTACAAAGTTCATAAAAATGTGAAAATCCTCACTGAAACTTGTAAGCGGAAGCCACTTTTGCTACTCGAACTCAGCACTGAAGTATTTTTTTAATTTTTTTTAAGTTCATAAAAATGTGAAAATCAATTTCTGAGAAACCGTTTTGATCACTAACACAAAAGTTTGGTAAGTCATAACCATCAGACCCTTTGAGCTAGAACCCGAGAATCAGATATTGATGATATTGTGTGACAAGATATTAGTGCATCTGTGTGCCAACCTTTTACAGTAATCCCTCGATTATCGCAAATTCACAACTTAGCAATTTTTTTCTGCTATTTTTTTTTCTTGTTACAAAGTTCAGAAAAATGAAAATCTACGCTGTAACTCATAAGTGGAAGCACTTTATCTACTAGAAGAAAATATATATATATATATATATATTTTTTTTAAGTTCATAAAAATGTGAAAATATACGCTGTAACTCATAAGAGGGAGCACTTTTTCGACTAGAAGAAATTATATATATATATATATTTTTTAAGTTCATAAAAATGTGAAAATATACAGTGTAACTCATAAGCGGAAGCACTTTTTCAACTAGAAGAAATTATATATATTTATTTTTTTAAAGTTCATAAAAATGTGAAAATATACGCTGTAACTCATAAGCGGAAGCACTTTTTCGACTAGAAGAAATTATATATATGTATCGATTTTCACATTTTTATGAACTTTAAAAATATATATATATATTTTTTTAAAGTTCATAAAAATGTGAAAATCGATTTCCGAGAAACCCTTTTGATGGCTAACGCAAAAATCCCCGCCGTGTTGCAGACTCCGTCAACGAAAGCAAAGACAAGCGCGGCCAGAGTCCGGAAACGGAGAAAACCGAACCCGACCAAGACGGCGGGGAGTACACCTCCCTCAAGGACGCCATCAAAGCAGAAGGCGGCGGCGAGCCACCCGCCGCGCTCAAGTCCTCCGACAGCGAAGGCTCTACCAGCGGTTCCGAATACGCGGCGGCGGCAGCGGCGGCGACCCTGTACGCCCGCATCGCCCGCCTCTCCAAGCAGTCCAAAGAAGACGAAAACGGCGAGCCGCCCAACCCGGAATACAAACGCAACGGCAAGCCTCCGCCGTCGCCCGGTAGGCCCAAACCGCGGCCGCCGGACCCGTCCACCAAACCCAAGGTATCGTGGATCCACGGGAGCGCCGCCCAAGCGGAGCAGGGATCGCTCAAAGCGCTTCCCGTCGTCCCCAAGGAGAAAAAGAGGAGCTCCAGCGACGTCTCGGCCAAGAGCGAGAAGAGCGCCGCCGCCGCAACCGACTCCCCCGGGAAACACAAACCCCTACGAGGCAGGAAGTCCGGCGACGAGCCCAGCCACGTGGAACACATCAACGGAGTGGTCCAGAACGCCCTGCGGAAGATCGGCAACTTCCACGGCTCTTCGTCCGAGAAGAAGGGCACCGATTGGTCCAAGGAGAGCCCCCGGGAGGCCCCGCCCAAGAGCCCCAAGGTCATCCACCCGCACATGAACTCGGAAGCCGCCACCCTGCTGGCCGCCCAGCTCAAGGAGAAAACGCAAAGCATCAACAGGAACGAGGGGGGCGCCGGGGGGTCCGTGTCCGTGTCCGTGTCCGGCAAGACCAACGGGATCTCCCGCGAGAGGCCCGTTCCGCCGCCGCAGAAAGCCAAGAGGACCCCGTCGGCCGCTTCGGGCCAGCAGGGGTCCGCCAAGCCCCTGCTGCCCACCTCGGGCAGCCTCCAGAAAATGGTGGCGCCCGTCGCCGGCGACCACGGCACCCCCGAAGCCAGGAGCCCGGAAAAGCAGGACTGGAACGGCTCCGGGCCGGGGGAGCCGCCACCATCGGACGCCGCCGCCGCCATCGCGCCCAAGAAGACCCCCATCAAAAAGCCGCCCAGGAAGAAAAGCAAGGAGACTCCTACGGAGGCGCCCCGACAAAAGACGGCCATCTTGCCACCCCAGATTGTCAAGTAAGTGACTTCCTTTTTCACCGATCGGCCGAGAGACCGAATAGCGACCCGTTGGAAACCTGGACCGAGGTTTTGGACCAGAAAAGGGGGTCACGTAGCGCTCGTGGTGACGCATTCCAAACAACTGGGAAGTTGGGCACATGCCAGTCGGGATCAGGCGCTCAAAATACCCTAAAAAAAACCATGTTCGGACAAGAAGGCGCACCTAGATTTAGGCCACACCCACCGTCTTTTTCAATTGAAATCGGTACTCTTATTTAAGATGCGCCACGCTATAAAAAGTTCAATAAGAGATTAAAAAATAGTTGTTTATAATCTGAAAATTTATTCTAGTGGTCGTAAGGAGTAACAAAAACAAGTGAGGTGACTCATTGGCTACCCGAGGCGTCCAATCCAATTGAAGTGTGAGCCCGGCAGCGAAGGAAGTCACTTCAAGAATGATTGGACGCCACACAATTGGCTAAACTTGTGTTTCCTTACTTAAAATCATATGCTAGCACAACCAGGAGGCCGTTTTTATTTTTCCACGTTGTACAAAATTGACGGCGTCCGTTCATCGTCTCCCCTGATTGGTCTCTTTTACTGGTTTACAGACTGGAATGTGCCACTTCCCAGTTTTCTGGAATGCTCCATTAGTCAGACCGCAGCTCTTCGTTTATAAAAACTCTTCACGGGTACTAAACATACAGTTTTTGGGTTTTTTTTCTTGCTTGTACAAGCAATCTTCTCATTTGACTTTTTTGGGCAAATAATTCATATTTTACAGTCGAGGTACGCAAAAATCCTTTCACCAAATTTGTGGAGCAACCTGCTAATTTGCCGCCCGGAAAATTCCGTACGGCAGAGGATTCATTTAATAAAATGTCGGCAAGGTTCTGACTGATTTTAATCTCAAAACTTTGACTTTATTCTGGGAAATCAGATATGACTTTTCTTCTCAGAATAAAGTTAGCGTTTTGACTTTGGACTTTTCTCCCAATTCTGACTTTTAAACAGATTTTTTTTTACAAAAAAAAATGGCAAATTAAGAGCAGATTTTCTTCATTTTTGGAGCAAACGCGCTCTGATAAAAAAAAAAAAATCGGAATCCCGAGCTGCCGCGAACTTTTTAAAACACTTTTGCGGAAAAAAAACGAATCTCAAAGATTCCGTCCGTCAAAATGTCGTAACGAAGCTGCTTTTTTGGGGCGAAACTTAACGCTAACGTGTTGACGTGTGCCTCAACTGTGGATCAGTTTAAGCAATTCAAAGTTTGTTTTTTCCAACTAGTTTGCGTTGGTTTGAACCCAAAAAAAAGTAAAATGGCGGGTATTTTAACTGGAATGATTATTTTTTTTAAACAGAAGCGGTTCAATTTTCAGGATGTTTTAAATAGCGACAATATATTGAAATATTGAACCATTTGGTTTTTTTTCAAGGTACAATTTCTTATGTTACATCTGCAGCTTTTCTACCTGTTATACATTGTGTACATTTTTTCGTTGTTTTTATTTTTTGTTCTGTTTTGTTTTTACAATCTTTGTAAGCTGTGCTTATATGACTTATGTGTTTTTTTGTTGTGTTTGTCTTTATGTCAATGAACTGGTTTTCATGTTTTGTGTTTCAAATTCAAAGGATTATCAGGACCACGCTTCCTCTATTTTAGCCAATTTATACGCATTTAGCTTCATGCTAACAATGGTAAAAAGCCATAAACGGGCTAAGCCGGTGTTTCCCAAGCTTTTTTTTGAGCTGGGCACACTTTTTGCAGTGAAAAAATCTCAAGTGACGCCAAATTCTGAAAATATTTTCCTTTAAAAAAAACGATGTGGCGCAAAACGGATTGTACAGTAGAACGATAGCACTGCCGATATCGTGGCATTCATAAAACCGTGACGTGTCGTCGCGATTTTAACATCTGATTGGCCCTCGTTTATCTATTTGATCTTTATTTTTATTTTTTTACAGACTTAGGTTTGTGTTCAAAGGGGCCTGAAAAGCTGCAACACTGTTACCAGCTGTAAAGTGCATTTTTTTTTGTCCTTTTGTGCTTCGTTTTTAAGCATATTTGTGTACGGTCATTAAGTTAGTGTTTTCATTTACTTACCTGGAATAATAAAAATTTAAAAAAAAGCAATACAATGTTACTATTGTGAGACTAACCGTGGCTTTTGATTAGTTCCGTTTGAGTCTTGAGGGGAACCATGTGATGTCTTGCGTGGAAAGGTCGCCATAAAACTCAAAAGGTCGCCATAAAACTCAAAAAGTCGCGATTAACCCTTTCAGTGCCCTTGACAATGATGAATAGACGTCTTATCAGTTTGAAATCAAATGGATGGGACGTCCATTGCTGTCAATGGCGGGACATAATTGGGTGTTATGTATCTAATTCGAACGTGCTACTCTATTGCGTTTGTTAGCGGCTAGCATCTTCACAAATCAGTTATTTTCTATTTGTTTTTCATTATTACAGTAATCCCTCGATTATCGCGGTTAATGTAGACCAGACATGGCCGCGATAAACGAAAAACTGCGAAGTTGCATCACTTCTATTTTTTTTTTTATCCAAATTGGTCAATTTTGGGGGAAATTTTGTTCAATTTTTTGGAAATTTTGTTCAATTTTTTTCAATTTTTTGGGAAATTTTGTTTTAAAAAAAATCTGAATTTTTACTTCTGTGGTTAGTCCTAGTAGCAAGCGGAGGACATGGGAGTGGCTTCTGTGGATTTTCACATTTTTATGAACTTAATTAAAAAAAATATTTAAAAAAAAATAAATTAAAAAAAATAATGAAATTGTTTTTATTAAAAAAATATTTTTTTAAAATTAAATTAAAAAAATTATAATGATTTTTTTTAATAACAAAAATAATGAAGAAAAAATATTAAATTACAAAAAAAATAATGAGAAAAAAATTCCCCCACAAAAAATCTGCGATGTAGTGAAGCCGTGATATTCGAGGTATTACTGTATAATTCTTTGCGCGACACGGGTTTGCATTATGAAGCCACCTCTTTCTCAATAGAGCGACATCTAGTGTCCGATCATAAAATACATCAGAACAAGACACCATTTTCGCAATTTGCGATGCCAGTGTGACAAACATTGAAAACGACTCCGATTTGGGACAACGCTCAAAAAAGTTGAGTCGTTACCCTTGGTCTTTAATCAATTTGTCCTCATTGGTTTATTGATGGCAGGCCTTTAAGCCATATCCAGATATTATTCCAGCTAGAACAGCTGCGCGCTGGAAAAAAAGTACATATTGACTCCTAATCCAATAAGGGTCCAATTGTCCCCGCTCTTTGATATGCGACCCTTTCCGGTGGGTCCGGGCCGCGGGGTCAACCACTGGCGGCCCTTCAAAGACGCCCAAGAACTCCGGAACTGGGGGGCACGGGGGGGACAACAAGAGCTCCTTTTACGGGGGGAAACAGTGGAAAGACTGTGATGGGACGCTATCACGAGCGAGTCAATCTTATTGGAGGCTGACAAGACGAAAAGAAGAAGAAGGGATGGAATGGAGAGGTCACATGGCCACCAGAAGGCCGCTTTGTTTTCGCTTTACCATTGCTGGTTTATTTTTCATGCTCCAAATGCAAGCAATTTTCATAACTTGGAAAATGGAAGAACGTGCAGTCACGCGCATTCAATGCATCCCGGCTTGGATCCGACAAATGGAATTGATCGTGAAGGAAGAATAACTTGACGTACGAGGGCCCCAACATAAGAGAAATTTGAGATAGGAGAATTTTGAGGAACATTTTTTGCCTTGAGATACGAGACAAAAATGTTGCCTTGAGATACGAGACAAATTTGAGATACGAGTATGCGAAACGGCCAGAGTACGTGAGAGGCTGCTTATGATAACACTCAGCATTGTACTGAATAATATCACATTTTAGTATTGAACATAATCATGAGATAGTTATTTCATACTTTGTGAGTAGATGTTGAATTAGAACCAATAAAAAGATGTGTTTTGTGTTTTTTCAGATTTAATTTGTATTTAGTTCATTTCTGTGGAAAAAAAATGATTTGAGATACGAGTAAATGGGCATAAAAGCTCGATCCCGGAACGCATTGAGCTTGTATCTCAAGGTATTATTGTACAGTGGTACCTCGAGATACGAGCTTAATGCGTTCTGGGACTGAGCTCGTATGTCAATTTACTCGTATCTCAAATCATTTTTTTCCCATAGAAATGGACTAAATACAAATTAATTCGTTCAAACCCTCTGAAAATTAATTCTAATTTTGTTTTAAATTTTAATACCTTTCATGGCTCTATTGGCCCCGCCTCCACCCTGACTTTCAGATGCAACCTATGGAGGGTTGTTTGCTTTTGTCTTCCCTTCAAAATATTCCCAAAATGATGCACACAAATGTCCTCACAATAGCATAACATACGACCACTTGTTAGTATACTCCTCTCATATTAGCGAGCAAGCTCCGCCATTCTGCACCGACTAAATAATAGGACAGAGTGTTTTAAAAGTCAAAAAAAAATAAATAGACAGCATGAAAACTGTTTTATTCTCCTATTGCGGCAAGTCTTAGAAAGTATTATGCAAAAGATTGGATTTTTTTATTTTAGCTCAAATGAGTAGCGCTTTTATTGTGAAATATACACCAAAAATTCACACCCCCCAAAAAAACAACTGTTATTTCCATTTCACTGTTAGCTGCCATACAACCATTCATACAATTTAGAGTGTTCTGGAACCGGGGATTCAACCCCAGATCTCAGAACAGCGAGGCGAACAAGGCTAACCACTGCCGCCCCTGAATTTGAGTCTCCAAAATGATTTTTGCATTCAACTCCACAGCTGTCTTTTTTCTCCTCCGCTTTTAATTATCGCCAAATCCATCCTGTCTGTCGCCTTTTTTTTTTTTCAGTCTTGGCCGCGTGTCATTATTTTGGCCGGGCGCGCACAAAGGAGCGACTATTCGCCGCGAGGCAACGCGTGCTCCAAAAGCGTTGCGGTTAAGCGTGTGGGAACGGGGGGCTCGTGACATCTCGTCCGCCAGTCCAAACACGACACGGCGGGGCCTATAGAAATAGCGGCGCTTTTTACAAAAAGAAAAGGAAAGAAAAAACAAGCACCCGTGAGTCAGACCAAATCCGCTGGCAAAGCCTATTCCAGTGCCGGCGTTTCCATGGCGACCGCAGCCGATTGGAAGCACATCTGGTAGCCATTTGCGACGCCGCCAGCTGAGGAAGAAAGAAATTTATGAGCGAGAGGGAAAAAGACAAATATTTTCTGCAACGCAAAGCAGAAACTAAAGTCCAGTCGCGTCGCGCTTGAACGCAGCTGAAAATATTCGGGGCGGCCGTGATGGAGGGGGCGTGGCTTATCCTTGAGTCACCCGTTTTTTCATTTGCGGGTTATTGTTTACAATTGAAAACTTGGGATATTTTTGGCTCTATTCATTAAAAAAAATGTTCCCGCCCCCTGGTCTAGACAATTTGTTCATTTGCGGAACCGTTTGTCCTCATGAGGGTTGTGGGGGTTGCTGGAGCAACCCACTGTGGGCACCAAGGAAGGAGTACCCTGAATTGGTGGACAGCCAATCACAGGGCAGGAGGAGATAAACAACTAATATTTTTTTTAATATTTTTGAGGTAATTTTTATGTATTTTAAAATTTAAAGTATTTTTGTGTAATCAAACCAAATATTTTTGAGGTAATTTTTGTGTATTCTAAAATTTTAAGTATTTTTGTGTAATCAAACCAAATATGTTTTAGGTAATTTTTGTGTAATCAAACCAAATATTTTTGAGGTAATTTTTGTGTATTTTAAAATTTAAAGTATTTTTGTGTAATCAAGCCAAATATTTTTGAGGTAATTTTTGTGTATTCTAAAATTTAAAGTATTTTTGTGCAATCAAACCAAATATTTTGGAGGTAATTTTTGTGTATTTTAAAATGTAAAGTATTTTTGTGTAATCAAACCAAATATTTTGGAGGTAATTTTTGTGTATTTTAAAATTTAAAGTATTTTTGTGTAATCAAGCCAAATATTTTTGAGGTAATTTTTGTGTATTCTAAAATTTAAAGTATTTTTGTGCAATCAAACCAAATATTTTGGAGGTAATTTTTGTGTATTTTAAAATGTAAAGTATTTTTGTGTAATCAAACCAAATATTTTGGAGGTAATTTTTGTGTATTTTAAAATTTAAAGTATTTTTGTGTAATCGAACCAAATATTTTTGAGGTAATTTTTGTGTAATCAAACCAAATATTTTTGAGGTAATTTTTGTGTATTTTAAAATTTAAAGTATTTTTGTGTAATCAAACCAAATATTTTGAGGTTATTTTTGTGTATTTTAAAATTTAAAGTATTTTTGTCTAATCAAACCAAATATTTTTTAGGGTGGTTAGCGCTCGGCCTCACAGTTCTGGGGTCCTGGGTTCGAATCCAGGTTATTCCACCTGTCAGGAGTTTCCATTTTCTCCCCGGGCCTGTGTGGGTTTTCTCTGAGTACTCCCCAAAACATGCTAAGCTAGCTAGTTGTACACTCTAAATTGCCCTTAGCGACAAGTGATTGGTTGTTTGTCTCCTCGGGCCCTGCCATTGGCTGGCCACCAATTCAGGGTGTCCCCCACCTGGCGCCTGAAGTCACCTGGGATAGGCTCCAGCACCCCTCGGGGACAAAACGGTTCAGAAGATAAGTGAATTTTTGAGGGCTTTGGTGCGCCCCATAACAGATAGCACCCTGCGCGGTCGCCCTTGTTGCCCTAAACGCGAGAACCAGCCCCAAATTTGCAAAATGACCCAAAATAGCGTCCTTTCGTGGCTTTTGTGCGGAAACTATGCCAGAATTAAATGTGTTTTTACATTTACAGCCACACGGAGTGACCGCCCGCGCACTGTCATTAGCGTCCACCCGAGCTAAAATAGCGACGAGTGACGACAACGACCCGCGGGAAGCCCGCCTTGTTAAAAAAAGTCACTTTTTTTGTCCCGTTTTTACGTCTTTTGTCAAAAGAACGACGCCGTTGTCGAGCCGGGCTTTCGCGCGACATCAAGTTAATGTGGCTTGAGGTTTCATCTTTCAAATCTGACCCCATTTTTTTCCGCCTTCCTCTCTTCTCCGCGGGTGGAGTGACAACGTCCCGAAATCCCTCGGGGGTGCCGTACTTTACCAGACGGCCGCCATCTAAAAATGTCAATCTGCGTATCTTGCATCGACGATAACGTCGTTGTCTTATCGACGGGAATTTGGGTGTCATTCACCGCGCCATTTTAACATCCAAGTCTTGCCGTCTTTTCTCACGCCGTCCGTTTTGTTTTGCCGACGTCTTCTCTCCGCCGCCACGCGGGAGGGACAACAGGGCGGCCGTTATGGGGGCCATGTGTTTCTGATTACACGGGGCAGAGATTAGAGGGAGGGGAAACGGCGCTTTTGTGCCCCCTTCCTGCCGTCCCTCCCTTCTCTGACGAGTTAGCATCAAGCGACAAAAAATTGTATTCTTCCTCCTGCTTTAATCATGCGCTTTTTACGTTAAAACTTGTAATCATTCCTTTTCCGGACCGCTTGTCGGCACGGGGGTGCCGGAGCCTATCCTAGCCAACCGTGGGCAGTAGGTGGCGCACACCCTGAATTTCTTGTCAGCCAATCGCAAGGCAGATTTAGACAAACAACTACTTAGAGACCACATTCAGTTAGAATGAGCTAACGTTAGCATAAGCGGACGAGTGGTTAGCGTGCCTCGGACTCACAGCTCTGGGGTCAAGGGTTTGATGCCAGGTCGTTCGTCACTGTGTGGAGTTTGCTTGTTCGCCCGGGCTGGTGTGGGGTTTTTTCGGGTAATCTTGCGCATTCCAAAAAGATGCATGCTAAGCTAATTTGTTCACTAGCTATGTTTGATTGTTTGTCTATGCGAACCCTGTGATTGGCTGACCACCGATGCAAGGTGTCCCCCGCCTTGTGCCCGTAATTGGTTTGGATAGGCTCCAGCACCCCCCGCGACCCTCGTGAGGAAAAATATTCACAGTTAGCTTACATCAAGATTTGAAAAGGAATTCTTTCCAATGTTTTATTGAAGTAAAACTTTATATAAATGGATGATGTTGCCCCAATCAAAAAGTAGAAATTTGAACAGAAAATAATAATTAATACAGTTAAAAAAAACTTTGTCTTGACGCTCACTGAGAAAAATGGAGAACTTTATTGTTGAATGATAGATTGCCAAGTGATGTCATTTCTATGAAATAACCCTGCTGTATTCCCGCATAGGAGTTGGACAACGCCAAAAAACATTTTAATCGATTAATCAGGGCAATATGACTCCATAAATCCTCAGCAAAGGAGCCCAGGAGGAATCCATTTGAAAAATCACCGTCCAAAAGTCCCACGCAGGTTAGTCCACTCTTCTATTCTTTCCAAATATTTGCACTTAAAGCGCGATTAGCGAAAAATACGCGGGCTAAACTTCCTATTTTGAGGTTTCGACGTGCTTCCCGTTCGGAGAAAAATGAAAATCAGCACTTAAAGAGGTCCCAAAAAAAAGGGAGGAGGTCTGAAGTGAGGCGGTCCCATTGCGTACTAGCATTTTTCTTAAGGTTTGCAGCGACACCCTGTGGCTCAACCAGGAAGCGAACATTTTAGCACACTTTACTACTCCAAAATGCTAGTCGTTAGTTTCAACGTATTGTCCGGTTTTGAACCCTCAGCAAATAGAAAATGCCCTTTATTGACCCTCCTGTTAAATTCCGACCTTGTAGGTTGAATTTAAACTTCTTGTGCGGGCCGGATTGAACGATATTTTTCATTATTTACATTTAAAAACTGGTCAGCGAGCCGTCGTTGGGACGCCGGCCGCTGCAGTTCTAGGGTCGTAGGTTCGATACCAGGTCGGTCCTCACTGCGTGGAGTTTGTATGTTCTCCCCGGGATTGGGTGGGTTTTCTCCGGGTACTCCGCTTTCCTCCCTCGTCCCCAAACCATGCATGCTAGGCTAATCGTAAGCTAAATTGCCCTCAGCTATGAGTGATTGGTTGTCCTTTGTCTCCTTGTGCCCTGCGATTGGCTGTGCATCCGTTCGGGGTGTCCACCGCCTGGTGCCCGTCGTTAGCTGGGATGGGCTCCGGCACCCCCCGCGGCCCTAGTGAGGATAAGCGTTTCAGGAAATGAATATGGGGTCATTTTTTGAATGGATAAAAGCCATACTATACATGGTCTTTTTTTGACAATTGTTTTCTAATAATTAATTTATATATATATATATACACATATATATATATACACATATATATATACATATATACATATACATACATATACATATATATACATACATATATATACAGATATATAGAGATATATAAGTATATATATACTTATATATCTATACTTATATATCTATATATATCTGTATATATGTATGTATATATATGTATATGTATATATATATGTGTGTATATATATATATGTATATATATACACATATATATATATACATATATATATACACATATATACATATACATACATATACATA
Source organism: Stigmatopora argus (assembly GCF_051989625.1). Lineage (NCBI taxonomy): Eukaryota > Metazoa > Chordata > Actinopteri > Syngnathiformes > Syngnathidae > Stigmatopora > Stigmatopora argus. The sequence goes on from NC_135391.1 coordinate 1,301,374, forward strand.
TATACATATATATATACATACATACATATACATACATATATATATATACAGATAGATATATATATAAGTATATATATATATACTTATATATCTATATATAAAATTGTCACTATAATGCATGACATAATAGACGAGAGAGTTCCTTTGGAAGAAACGCGCACCCTCTTAAGCAATACTTATTCCCCCGATAAAGGAGTATTATCAGTAGTCCACTACAACATGTGGACCAAATCCAGTTCCAGTTCATTCCAGTTAGCCAATGTGAACTCGAGTTCATCTGATTAGAATCGACCCATTTTTTTTCATCTTTTTAGGGCAAGTTGGGAAAAAAAACGGGCTTCCATTGGCGTGATTTTAGCAATATTTTATTGTGTGACAATCTATGGTTTGTACAACTATACAAGTTATATTTGGCTCGGGACGTACAAAATTAGGGTTGAACACTTGGCAAGTAGACCAGCTACCGCGCTTCAAATGTTTATATTAAAATAGATACGCGTAGGTGCATTTCCACAATGATTTGCTCCCGAAAACGTGTCAAATGGACCAAGTGGAGTCATTCGAACGCGACGTGCCGTCCGTCCGTCCGTCATCTTCATCTTCGTCACCTGGAAGAACATTCGCTTTGCAGGTCAAGCGCAAACGCTCGGGCCTCCGTCCGGGGAATCGGCGGCGCCGCTTATGCTTGGGTGGGGGGTTGGGGCGTGTCCGGGTGAGCCGGCGATAAGACGGGGTTCACGTTGTACTCGCTGTACGCGGGCGGGAGGTCGTCGGGTTTGAAACCCACCTGGGGGGGACAAAAAACGAGGTCAGCTACGAGAAAAGAAAGGACAGGCGTCTGATTACATCCATTTTGGCGCATTGTTTTGACCCATCAAAATGGACGTAAAAATACTTTTTTTTTTTCTATTTTGTAAATGTTATTCGGCACTAATGTAAACATGTTTTGTTGTATCATTTTCAGGTTTTTGTGCAAACCATCTTAAATTCAGGATTCTAAATAGGGGAAAAAACATTTTAAAAGATTATAGCACTATTTTTATATTCTTTTAATGCCAGCCCGAAACATTAGTTAATTAGTTATAGCGTTATTTCAGGTATATGAACCACTAGAGGGCCAAAAGACAAAAATAACTTGGTTCCGGGATCGTGGGTTCGATTCCAGGTGGGTCCTCACTGTTTGCATGTTCTCCCCGGGTTTGCGTGGGTTTTCTCCAGGTACTCCGGTTTCCTCCCACATCCCCAAAACATGCTAATGCTACACAAAATTGCCCCTAGCTATGAGTGATTGGTTATTTTTGTCCTTTTGCCCTGCGATTGGCTGGCCACCGATTCAAGGTGTCCCCCGCCTGGTGCCTGAAGTCAGCTGGGATAGGCTCCAGCACCCCCGGGGACAAAGCGGTTCAGAAGATAAGGGAATTTTTGAGGGCTGTGGTGCGCCCCCAAACACGATGTATCATTTTCAGCTTAAATTCAGGATTCTAAATAGGAAAAAAAAATAATTTTAAGAGATTATAGCACTAGTTTTTTTTTTTTAATCCCAGCACGAAATATTAGTTCATTATTTATAACGTTATTTCAACTTTTTGTTGATGTCCACCCAAAAAAAAAGGCCGATTTTGGGAATTGTGGCATGAAATATGTATCCCATAATTGATTTTTTTTGGAATCTCCCTGCAACTTTTTAGGACTCACCTCGGTATAGGAAGGCGGGGGTCCGCAGAAGCCTCCGGCGTCATTGTAGAGCGGCGGCGTGAAAGAGTCCTGGCTGGCGTACTGAGGCGCTACGTGTTGCTCTTCGTCGCCCTGCTGCTGCTGCTGCGACAGTCGCCCGGGAAAGGGGATGAAAAAGATGGGGGGCGGTCGGCCCTCGTGCTCGGTGCGCCTCCACGCCTCCCGCTCGATCTGCTCCTCTCGCAGCCGGCTGCACGCCCGGAAGAAGGTGGTGCAGAACATGATGAGGAGGCCGATGCCCAGGATGGCCAGGAAGATCCTTGGAAGGGGAAACCGGGAACGGGACAGTGAACGGTACGTTCCGGTCGGGGCTCGACGGCTCACGCGGGAAAGTACTCACTCCAGAGCGGGGATGCTGTTGAGCGACATTCTTTTGGCTGGCGTGGGTCAACCTACGTGGATGCAAAAGCGATATTTTCGTGAAAAAAATGGCGTTACACACTAATAAAATTCGCTAAAATCCTTATTAATAGAGAAGCACTCTAATAAAAATGTGCAAAACTACAGATAAATACAGAAGTGCACTACTAAAAATACAAAATCTATTGAAATACACTAGCACACTAGTAAAAATGTGCAAAACTACAGATAAATAAAGTAGCACGCTAATAAAAATGTGCAAAACTACATATAAATAAAGTAGCACGCTAGTAAAAATGTGCAAAACTACAGATAAATAAAGTAGCACGCTAATAAAAATGTCCAAACTACATATAATTTCAGTGGCACACTAATAAAAATGTGCAAAATTACCGATAAATAAAGTAGCACGCTAATAAAAATGTCCAAACTACATATAATTTCAGTAGCACACTAATAAAAATGTCCAAACTACATATAATTTCAGTAGCACACTAATAAAAATGTGCAAATGGAAATTTAAATACAGTAGCATGCTAATAAAAATGTGCAAAAGTCAATTTAAATACAGTAGCTTTGTTAGAGAAGCGAATTCCTTTCCACAACTTGTACGCTCACTGTAAGAATCATGTAAATCTTAGTGTCATTTCATAATTTTGATCATACAGGTGCTGCGAGCTTCGACATAGAATGGCCTGCTTAATATGCATGCGTTGCTTTAAAGAATGTTTTTGACGTGGAAACGTTTCATTCATTCCTTCATTTTTTTCTTAAAGGAAGTAGGCAGGGTTCCCAAACCACAACAAGTGCCGAATTAACTTTAGAGCCACCTTTGTAGTAATTATTGAGGGTCAATACTTTGTAAATGATTAATAGTAGTAGTATATAAGCAGTGGGTGTTGGCTTACTCTTTGCTCACTTCATTACCACTCATGTAAAGACTTACCATGCCATCTTTCTGAGATTTTTTAAAGAAAAAGCCTTAATATACATGGGTTTCTTTAACCAAAAAAGCCTTACTATACTATGTTCTTTTTTAAAGAAAAAAGCCATACTATACTATGTCGTTTTTTACGGGAAAAAAAGCCTTACTATACTATGTCGTTTTATAAGAAAAAAAGCCTTACTATACTATGTCGTTTTTAAAGGAAAAAAAAGCCATACTGTACAATGTCGTTTTTTAAGAAAAAAGCCTTACTATACTATGTCATTTTTTTTTTTTTTTGAAAAAAAGCCTTACTATATATACTATGTCGTTTTTTTTTTAAGAAAAAAGCCTTACTATACTATGTCGTTTTTTAAAGAATAAAGCCATACTATACTTTTTTCTTTTAAAAAAACGACATAGTATAGTAAGGCTTTTTTCTTAAAAAACGACAACGTATAGTAAGGCTTTTTTTCGTAAAAAAACGACATAGTATAGTATGGCTTTATTCTTTAAAAAACCGACATAGAATAGTAAGGCTTTTTTCCTTAAAAAACGACATAGTATAGTAAGGCTTTTTTCTTAAAAAAAAACTACATAGTATAGTAAGGCTTTTTTTCTTAAAAAAACGACATAGTATAGTAAGGCTTTTTTGCGTAAAAAAAACTACATAGTATAGTAAGGCTTTTTTTCGTAAAAAAACTACATAGTATAGTATGGCTTTTTTACTTAAAAAAACGACATAGTATAGTAAGGCTTTTTTTCTTTAAAAAAGACATAGTATAGTTAGGCTTTTTTTCGTCAAAAATGACATAGTATAGTATGGCTTTTTTTCTTTAAAAAACGACATAGTATAGTAAGGTTTTTTTCGTCAAATAACGACATAGTATAGTATGGCTTTTTTTCTTAAAAAACGACCTAGTATAGTATGGCTTTTTTTCGTAAAAAAACGACATAGTATAGTATGGCTTTATTCTTAAAAAAACGACATAGTATAGTAAGGCTTTTTTTCTTTAAAAAACCACATAGTATAGTAAGGCTTTTTTTCGTAAAAAACGACATAGTATAGTATGGCTTTTTTTCTTAAAAAACGACATAGTATAGTATGGCTTTTTTTCGTAAAAAACGACATAGTATAGTATGGCTTTATTCTTTTAAAAAAACGACATAGTATAGTAAGGCTTTTTTCTTAAAAAAAAACTACATAGTATAGTAAGGCTTTTTTTCTTAAAAAACGACATAGTATAGTAAGGCTTTTTTGCGTAAAAAAAAACTACATAGTATAGTAAGGCTTTTTTTCGTAAAAAAAACTACATAGTATAGTATGGCTTTTTTACTTAAAAAAACGACATAGTATAGTAAGGCTTTTTTTCGTCAAATAACGACATAGTATAGTATGGCTTTTTTTCTTAAAAAACGACCTAGTATAGTATGGCTTTTTTTCGTAAAAAACGACATAGTATAGTATGGCTTTATTCTTTAAAAAAAACGACATAGTATAGTAAGGCTTTTTTCTTAAAAAAAACTACATAGTATAGTAAGGCTTTTTTTACTTTAAAAAACGACATAGTATAGTATAGTATGGCTTTTTTTACTTTAAAAAACGACATAGTATAGTAAGGCTTTTTTTCGTCAAATAACGACATAGTATAGTATGGCTTTTTTTCTTAAAAAACGACAGTATAGTATGGCTTTTTTTCGTAAAAAAACGACAGTATAGTATGGCTTTATTCTTAAAAAAACGACATAGTATAGTAAGGCTTTTTTCTTTAAAAAAGACATAGTATAGTAAGGCTTTTTTTCGTCAAAAATGACATAGTATAGTAAGGCTTTTTTTCTTTAAAAAACCACATAGTATAGTAAGGCTTTTTTTTCGTTAAAAAAACGACATAGTATAGTAAGGCTTTTTTCTTTAAAAAAAACGACATAGTATAGTGAGGCTTTTTTTTTTCTTAAAAACGACATAGTATAGTATGGCTTTTTTTCGTAAAAACGACATAGTATAGTAAGGCTTTTTTCTTTTAAAAAACGACATAGTATAGTAAGGCTTTTTTCTTTAAAAAACGACATAGTATAGTAAGGCTTTTTTCTTTAAAAAAGACATAGTATAGTAAGGCTTTTTTTCGTCAAAAACGACATAGTATGGCTTTTTTTTCTTTAAAAAAACGACATAGTATAGTAAGGCTTTTTTCTTTTAAAAAACGACATAGTATAGTGAGGCTTTTTTTTTCTTAAAAACGACATAGTATAGTATGGCTTTTTTTCGTAAAAACGACATAGTATAGTAAGGCTTTTTTCTTTTAAAAAACGACATAGTATAGTAAGGCTTTTTTCGGGAAAAACAACATAGTATAGTAAGACTTTTTTTCATTAAAAAAACGACATAGTATAGTTGGCTTTTTTCTTTAAAAAACGGCATAGTATAGTAAGGCTTTTTTCTTTTTAAAAAAGGACGTAGTATAGTTACGTTTTTTTCTTTAAAAAAACGACATAGCATACTGTGCGTTTTTTAACAAAAAACGCCTTACTATACATTGTCATTTTTTAATGGAAAAAGCCTTACTTTACATGGTCATTTTTAATGGAAAAAGTCTCTTTTTTTAAAGACCCCTGAAATAGGCCTAGTGATGCCTCCACGTTTGGGGTCACGTGGGCCACACTTGTGTCCTCAACATTAATACAACAGCCTTTTTGAGCCCAATGCTGACGTCCAAGTATGTGGACGCCAGGTCTTTATGATGTTTTTAACCCCCCCAAATACTCACTGGCCCTATAAAGACTTTGGTTTTCCTTTCAAAGCAGACTTTCGTGACCCATTGGCTGAGACAAATCACATGGCCGTCTCCAACGGAGCCACATGACGACAATTTCCTCTCCAGTTACTCATCAAAAACCACTCCAATAAAACCAGGTGAGCTCCTAAAGAATGATTTACCCAAGTATAAACAGCAAAAAGTGATCCATAACCATGTTTTCAACTTCTATTCAAAGGCTCTTCTCAAAAGGTTTCCTGTTCTTTTGTCTCCGTGAAAATCAATACGTGGTGTTAGAATTATTATGGAATATTCTATATGTGTTGTAAGCATTTTTCAATAAGTAGTAAAGCTATAAATCAAGGCATGAACCATGGACACTTTTCCTCCACATCGTCTCCTCAAGGCCCCACAGCTCGAGGACACATTGTTTTCACACACGCTTTTCGGCAGAACACAACGGGACTGTTTTGACGGGACTCCAGCAGAAGATGGCGATAATCGAAAATACGGCTTTGCTTTGTTTACCTTGAAAGCATTCCTCACACTTGTTTTTCTAACCAGCGAGGGTGTTATTGTACTGATTACATAACCATGTTTTTCGAGTGTCGCGATTAAATACAATGATTCAGTTACTGCAATTCAGAATGCACTGGGGGCTAAGACGACGCCACATTGTATCTCCTTGCAAGTTCGCCGCAGAGTTTGTTGAAAGATGTTTTTCCTTTTTTAATTAAATATTACTAATAATGATTTAAAAGGTTTGAATCATTATTCCAACATTTGGTCCTTCGAGTAGCCGGGGTCAACAAACCGATAGGGAATCCAGACGCTGCGGTTTAATATCTGGAGTGACCGTGCACGGCGAGAATCCCTTTTCCAGGCTGGACTATTTCTCAGCAGCGCCTGTTTTCTAATCGGTTGACGACTATCCTCTTGGTAAGCATCTTTCGACATTTCTGCCGAGTCCGCGTGTGATGGCTGCATATTGTTGACGGGTTCCGAGTGCGTGAAGGGCATCACACGCGAAGGCCTTATTTTGAGAAGTAAGGCTCGCATCCTGGGGATAGCGATTTTAAAAAACCCTGCGGATACTAGTCACTAGCAGGTAGACACGGTGTGGTCTATAAACGTCTGCCGTGTACAAAAAACAGGTACTACGGGGGCACACAAATCCGCTCCAAAAATGGGTAGTGGAAACAGTAAAACGGCTATTGACGATCCAAAGATGCGTCTGCCGTGTAAAGATTGGAAATTTGTTGAAAATCAAAGCGCTACAAGGGTTAAACACCTAAACTTATGGATAAATAAATATGGATTTGCTGGCCAGCTTAATATGCATAAGATATTGATACTGCAGGATAAAATACGTGCTAAGCATGGGGGAAACCTTAACAAAATGGAGCAGGAGGGGTATAATGATACCTATTATTGGTTTATGATGGCAAGGGAACGGAGTGATGGATGCGTTAAATCGGTTGATAACGGTGGGACTGGAAACACAGAGGCTGTGTTATTCCACAGAAAAGGGGACATTAGATTTTATCACCTGAATGGGGTGGAAACGCAGCAAATTTGGATGATAGACAGGCCTGCGGGCACGCTTGAACAATACGTAAATCAGGCGGTCCAGGCTGAAGAGGTTTTAAAAAAGAAAGGGAAAAGAAAGGGGGGGGCACCCTCAAACGAGGACGGGATTTTTGACCAAAATAAGGGGTGTGAACGTAAACCTTTTAACAGGGATAATGAAAAAAAATACGCAGGGAAGTTCAACAGAAATCGAGGTAACAGAGAGAAAACCTGTTGGATCTGTGGGAAAATAGGTCATATATCCCGCGATTGCCCAAATAACAGGGCCTCTAAAAGTGAAGGCAAATCGGCATGACTAGTCGGGGGGCCTGCTCAAAACGAGAAATGGATTTGAGCAGAGGGAAGTGGAACTAAATTTAGCGGAGATATTGGCACTTGATACAATTAAACCTGAAATCACACTGTTCGTGAATGGGATGCAATTAAAATTTTTGTGTGATGCTGCTAGGCATACTTGTTAATAGTAACTAAATGTACTGTCGATGTACTGGAATGAAATGGCTTATTGTGGCTTATCCTGGTTTCGTTCCCGTCTGCTAGCGGGAATATTTTGGTTAACAGAAATACAAAACAGCAAATTAAATGTTTAGCGGGGTTGCCAAAACTGCGTTTTGGTCAGACTCTAAACTTGCCGAATAATGCTTTGATTGCGGGGGGAGCGCTCTGTTTTGGTGCGGCTGAATATTACAATAATTGGCCTTGGGGGTGCTGAAGCAAACTTGATATAGTTGTGCTTGCAGCATATTGTAATTTAGTCTTCTCTAAAAAATAATTGCTCACAGGAGGCACAGGAGGGGGACACAAAGAAAAGAGAGCACTTTGGAATTTGTAAACAAAAGATAAGGCTGCTGCTTCTGCAGCGAGCGTGAAGGTCACAGTCAGCGGGTAAGGGTGCGCTTCCGTTTAAACATTTCAGAATAAGAACAAAACATGGTCTGCAAGGGATGCAGAGTTCCGCGATTATCTTCGCATTTATTTTTGGGATTTAATCAGAAATGTCTTTCAAGGTGATAGAAGATCTGTTTGGCTTTGGAATTGGGAATAATACTGTTATTATTGGTTTCTTTTTACTTTAATATAGGAGATTGGCTGGTTAAAGAAAAATGAATGGATTTTTTTTACAATATTATGGCATATTGGTTACAATTTGTGGGTCCTTTATTAAGCATTGAAAATTGTAATTAGGAAATGCCTAGTAAAAGGTGGATTTCTCTAATTTAATTATTGTAGATTTTTCTTGTGGTAACAGGGAGCTATAAGAAATGGCTCTTATCTTAAGTAAACATAATATGGGGTGCAATTTATGTCTTAGGTATTAAGGGTTATTTGGTTGTTAAAGAAATCAGACATGAAATTAACAATGCGGAAATGAGAAATTTCATGGCATTCGTCCAAATTGTTAGGTAAATTGAACCTGGCTGGGGTAGATAAGATAATTGGTTAAGGATAGGCATAGTTTCCCTAGAAGAAACATGGAGCGTCTTTAGGTGCACAAAAGACTTTCCTTGTTTGACCTGAAGGGGGCGTATGCTTTGCTGTAGGTCATATTGATGACTATTGGGACGTTATTACTGTCTATTGCTTTAGGGGCATACAAATTAAGAATTTAGCCAAAACTTACTGCATTGCAATTATGGGGTTAATACACCTGAATGTTACGGTGATAACGATTGGCAATAACAAGCTTAGATAAAGGGGATTATCTACAACAAATTCAGGTGGAGCCTTTCATAGTGTGATGAAATAATGTCTATGTTTTAAAAATAACATCTCCAAATTATAAAATATCAACCTTGGAGAAATGCTTTAAGTAGATGGGTTGATTAGAATGGGCAAAATTCGATAACATTGAGATAAAGTTTTTTACAAAGGGTTAAAATACTAAAAGGGGGTGTGTGTGTGTTTCAATGTGTCACAACTTTTCCGTTATTGCATTATTGGCGAATAGATGGTTAATCACAGCCACTCGCAGGGCAGTCCACATGCTAACTGACTGGGATAAGGGGCGGTGGCAATTGAACAAATTTCTATTTTTAGATATGTGGCATGTGAAACTAATACATTAATTATCTAGTTTCTTCAGGCAGCAATCTTGCGGTTCGAGGATCTACTAATGCGGAGTGGATCCAGACCTTCCGGAGTGTGGAGTATTCCTGGTGTCCTCAAGAATTCGTAGGTTTTCTCTGGGTACTCCAGTTTTACTCCAACAAACCAAAATTGTGGATGATTGGGGGAGCACTCAAAGCAAATTCCTTGATTATGAGTGCCAGCGTGGATGAGTGTCTGTCTTTTGTGTTTCAATTGGCTAGCCACCAAGATATATCAATATTCTAATATCAAGGTGGAATATTTCTGAAATCGCTGATAAGCCTTTCGAGGACGGCGGTGGCAGAGTAGGACAGAAACAAAAAAGAAAAGAATTTCGCCAAATGAAATTTTTAATTTCTGTAATGGGAAATTTTGGGAACCTGGGGGACTAAACAAAAACAAAAGACTTATCTGGGAGGGCTGCCATTTTGAGTCATGGTAAATTTCATGCCTCAAAAAAGGGGGAGGTTATATATATGCAGATATATGGCAAAAACACGGGCGATTCCCCCTTATGTCAAGCTACAAAAGCTACGTATCCATTTCAAAGGATACACATGGAATATGTGTGGTACATAACAGTCCTAAAACAGATTGGGGAAACCTTGTTGCAGAAACTGGTCTAGATTGGCAAGCTTGGATGACACACGTGTGCGGGAAAAAAACATCAGGCCTTCGATAAAATTAACCCATACGGTGGGGCATTACAAATCATAATTCAGACTGACAAATTAACTTGTGAATCTTTGTCTGACGTTTTTCCTAAGTCCATGGGTAAGAAGGTCGTCGGAGATGGAAACACCCGGATCCGCCATAGTAAAATTAAAATCTGAGATGACCAGAGAATTCATTTCTGCAACGGGGAGTTCCCAAACGGGAGGCGGTAAGAAATAATTGGTTATTATTGATGGAAAATGCAGCTATTATAAATCAAACCTGTATCAAACCTGTATAACATGTATGGGGGGGCCGACCTCTCTTAAGAGTAGTACCCGCGCAAATTACCCCTGATTGTGTAAAGGAGATAATGCAAAATTTTTAGTGTTATATAAAGGTCTCATACTACAAGTTCTGTTTAGAAGTGTTACACAAAAGAGGAAATAATTTATAATTAGAATTATACCAATATTTATTACAATAATTTATACCAATTATTGTGGCATAAAGGCTCATTGAACTGTACTCATGTATTGATCTTGGATTGAATCGAATTTTGCCAGACTGTAATATCTGTACATACTGTATCGTTTTTCAAAGAATTGATATTGACAAAAGATGTAAGCCCAAAATGTATGAAATGGAATAATGTCTACCCAGTTACAACGGCAGCAAAGGACAAGCCTAACTTTTCAACACATGTCGCGTTTAATCATTTTACCTGCTTAGTCCTCACAGGGCACGGACCGGCACTGGGAGCGATAAATGTGACGTGGTGTGCCCACGTCCTAAAACAGACTACACCCCTGATTCCACGTTCTGACCTATGGTGGTGGTGGGGTCAAAACAAATTATACGACTCCTGCCAAAATGACAGCAGGACTTTGTGCCTTGGTCTCACTGCTATTACCAGTGTCTGTTTTTCCATCTACAGTAGAGGAGATACAATTGGCTGCACAGAAATCCGGTATGATGGCGGGCCCCTCGCGACGGCGTCGCATGGAGAGAGGGTGATACATTGATGCGATTGGCATCCACGAGGATGAGTATAAGTTGGCTAATCAGATCGCAGCAGGTTGGGAGTATATTTTTCTTTTAATTACTCCAAACAAAAATGTTGATTGGATAAATTACCTGCATTACAATGTCCAAAAACTTGGAAATTATACTGAACAGGGATTTGTGGCGATAAAGGAACAACTAGCAGCCACCAGCCTAATGACGTTCCAGAATAGCATAGCAGTGGATATGCTGCTCGCGGAGAAAGGGGGCGTGTGTGCAATGTTCGGAGATGAGTGTTGCACTTACATACCGAACAACACGTCACCCGAGGGGTCCCTCACCGACGCCATTGATGGCCTGCAGACCCTCAACCGCAATATGAAGAAGCATTCTGGAGTCAGTGAATCCGTCTGGCAGCGCTGGTGGCGGGATATGTTTGGAGAATATCGGAATTTGGCTCAATCCGTTGCAGTTTCCGTAGCCCTTTTTGCTACGATTTTGACATTGTGTGGGTGTTGTATTATTCCCTGCTTAAGATCTTTGATAAGCCGACTTATAACCACTGCGATTGCCCCTACAAATTCCAAATTGCATGAATTATATCCCCTACTGAGACGTGCTGACACTAACAGTGAATTTCAGGAGCATGGTAATTACGAGGATGGATTGGACGAAAATGATCTTATTTTCTGTTTTTCAGACCTGCCGAACGAGTAGAGCCTAAGCGGGTAAAATTAAAACAGCCAACGGTGATATCCCTGTTATTTTGAAATTGTCATAAAATGAATAACAAACATATAGTAAAAGGAGGGAATGTTAGAATTATTATGGAATATTCTATATGTGTTGTAAGCATTTTTCAATAAGTAGTAAAGCTATAAATCAAGGCATGAACCATGGACACTTTTCCTCCACATCGTCTCCTCAAGGCCCCACAGCTCGAGGACACATTGTTTTCACACACGCTTTTCGGCAGAACACAACGGGACTGTTTTGACGGGACTCCAGCAGAAGATGGCGATAATCGAAAATACGGCTTTGCTTTGTTTACCTTGAAAGCATTCCTCACACTTGTTTTTCTAACCAGCGAGGGTGTTATTGTACTGATTACATAACCATGTTTTTCGAGTGTCGCGATTAAATACAATGATTCAGTTACTGCAATTCAGAATGCACTGGGGGCTAAGACGACGCCACATTGTATCTCCTTGCAAGTTCGCCGCAGAGTTTGTTGAAAGATGTTTTTCCTTTTTTAATTAAATATTACTAATAATGATTTAAAAGGTTTGAATCATTATTCCAACACGTGGAAACATTGAAATTTCTGACCTTGAGCGACGGATAAAAAAGCGGTCTTTCGGCGTCGGGAGGGCCCAAAACGTCGTCTTCTGGGCGGGTGGCGGCCACGGTTGAGGGCCACAAAAAAAAGAGAAAGGACTAAGACACGCTTTGGAATGTGTCTTTTCACGGCGGCAAGTTTGCCGAGGGTTAGCGTAGCGGTGGCGTTGTGTCGGCTAGTATACGTTGGGCGTCTTTTATTGGTACGTGCCAAAGGTCCACCGCCTCAATTTATGACGGCTCCAGAGGTTTTAAAGTCAACGCTGGCGCGGCCTCACCTTAGCCTGCACTGTGTGTGTACACGTGTGTGTGTGTACGTGTACACGTGTGTGTGTGTGTGTGTGTGTGTGTGTGTGTACGTGTGTGTGTGTGTCACTAAGACAACATTTAGTCCTTAAAACCGCTTCCATTCCATTGTTTTCAGTCCACAACTATGTATTGGTTTTTTTCATTTTCTGAACCACGAGGGTCGCGGGGGGTGCTGGAGCCCATCCCAGCTAACTGCCGGCCCACCCCGAATCGGTGCCCAGCCAATCCCAGCACACGAAGAGACAAATGACAACCACTCAAGCTCATATTTGTAACTAGGGCTGATTTAGACTGTTAGCTAGTTAGCCTAGCATGCATGTTTTGGGGATGTGGGAGGAAACCGGATTAGCCGGAGAAAAGCCACGCAAGCCTGGGGAGAACACGTAAAGCCCATACAGGGAGGACTGACCCTAGAATCGAACCCTCGACTTCAGAACCACGAGGCCGAAGTGCTAACCGCTCGACCACTAACTCGCACCACAGTTTTAATGCCCATTTTTGTACTCAACCTTGAGTTTGAAAGCCTTGCACTGGTTTAAAATCCCATTTCGGAACCCTAAATCTTAAGGTTTTTGTTTCAGCGGAACCTGGGCGGACATGAGCTTTCTTCTCAACCCAGCAGCACCTGACGCCAAACCACCGATGACGATTTTAAGACGCCAAATCGGTGAAAATTGATCATTTTCGTCAGTTGGAATGAAAACCTGCACCCGCAAAAGTTTGCACACCCCTGTCTTAAATAGATAAGGTAAGAAAACAAGAAGATACACACTCAATAGAAACATGTTTTATTTTCACATTCGTGTATTTTGACATGTGCAGATAGTTTTAGTTTTGTTCATTATTCGGTCACAGTTTTTTTTTTAAATGCATTTGGGATTTATTGCACCAGAAAAAAAGTGAACAAAAATCAAAGCACATAATTGCACATTTTTACAAGTCAAAGTTCTTCCTTTAAATCCTCAAATTATTCACATAAAATGTTCAAAATGTGGTAAAAAAAAAAGTAGTTCTCAGCTTATGTACAGTTATGGCAGCCTTAATTTGGCCCCCAAAAAGCCATCATAAAAGACAAAAAAATGTTATAAACGGAACACGCACGCACAGATATGACACACATTAGCAAAAAAATATCACTAATTTTCAAAGTCTTCTTTGCAGAAACTCCTTCAGAACAAAACTCTTCAAAATGGCTGACCATCTTAGCACTCAGGTAGGAATAAATACACGGAATTATTGCACAAATACAAATACTGTACATAAGACAGTAAAGTGTCACTCCATCCAGTCTATAAAATGTGGCCATAACATTTTTTTCTTTCCTTCATTTCTGAACTGCTTATCCGCAGAGGGTGGCAGGGGGTGCTGGAGCCTATCCCAGCTAACTATAGGTACCAGGCATGGGGGGGGGGAAACACCCTGAATCGGTGGCCAGCCAATCACCGGGGACATGGAGATTAAAAAAAAAATAGCCAATCATAGCTAGGGACAATTTAGCCTAAAAATTAGCCTAGCATGCATGTTTTTGGGGGATGTGGGAGGAAACCGGAGCACCCGGAGAAAACCCACGGCAGCCTGGGGGAGATTACACAAACTCCACACAGTGAGGACTCACCTGGGATCGAACCCACGACCCCAGAACTGCGAGCCCGTTGCGTTAAGAACTCGCGATAACATTTCTTTTGCACTAAAAGGTCTAAAACATTTTTCCATTTGGACAAAAATGTCAATTTAAATGTGTCCAACCTGAGAAATGGAACCCACAACCCATAAATATGTTTCCTGTTATCTTACAGATCTTCGTGAATGAAACGTTGGCGTTTTCTCAGCCAGGATTGCAGCTCGGGAAAGTTGGTCTCGGCCCAGCGGACGTTCCCGGCGATGTTGTCGTAAGCCTGCTGGATGCACCTCATGTCGCCGCCCATCTCGTCCGTCAGAGGGTTGAAGAATTTCCACACCTGAGCGCGTGGATTAACAAAAAAAAAGGTATTTTAGCAAAGCGCCGAAGTAGAAGCGAAAGATCAAGTGTGATTGTCGTAAGGCAAGTGTACTTGTCGTAAGGGGAATTGTTCGGGTGAGCAATGAAGCGCAATTGCACTCACCGAAGTCAGCATGGTCTTGGTGGAAAAGGGATTGGTCACACCCGTCACCATGTGAGCGATGGCCGACGAGCCGATTTCGAACCTGCCACAATTTTTTTTTTAAAAGAGTTATCAAATGGTATAGAAGCTTATTGCATTTACCTTAAAAATACATTTTAAAAAAGCCATGGCCGTTTTTCAAATTAATTAATTTGGGGTCTTGTTTTTTGGGATATTTTTTTTCCTCTTTTTCAAATTAATTAATTTTTGGGGGATTATTTTTTGAATTGATTTAATTAATTTTTTGGGGTTGTTTTTTTAATGTATTTTTTCTCCTTTGTTTTTCAAATTAATTTATGTTCATGGGTTGTTTTATGAATTAAATTGTTTTCTTTATTTTTCCAATTAATTTGGGACTTGTTTTTTTTGAATGAATTATTTTTTCAAAATTCCCTTTTTCAAATTAATTACTTTTGGGGGGGGGGATTTTGAATTGTTTTTTTATCCTCTTCATTTTTCAAATTAATTATTTTTCAAAACTAATTTATTGTCAGGGCTTGTCTTTTGATTTAATTGTTTTTTTTAATTGTTTAATTGTTTCAACTGTTTTTCAAATTAATTATTTTTGGGGGGTTGTTTTCTTAATATTTTTTCTTCTTCTTAGTTTTTTAAATTAATTGCTTTTTGGGCTTGTTTTTTGAATTTTTTTTTTCTTCATGAGCCTGTCCACCAGCGTAAAAAAAATGACCGGTCCATGTGTCTAATTTGACGTCATGGCCAACGAGATGCACCGGCGGGAACTTGCGACTCCCACATGGCGTGATGACGGCGTCTAGATTTGTGAACCCAGATAATGTCCCGTATCAGTACAGCTTCAAAAAAAAAAAAAAGTGACGGCAGGCGCGAAGAAGCGGACCTGACCTGATTTCAGTCCACGCCGCAATCTAGCCTCGGCTATCGTCCAACCGAAAATGATAACGCCGATTACCTAATAGACTCTCAGACGTTAGCAATCAGACAGGCACCGGCAATAGTAGTCCACATAGTCCATACTTGGGTTGCGCCATTAAAAAAAAGACTTACTTGTGGATCAGCGTGGCCCAATTGGCTCGGAGGAAGTCCCACGCTAGGCGCTGGCCTTTCGGGTTCCTGCTGACGGACACCAGGACGTCGGGGAAGTCTTGGGTTTTGATCACCTCGCCCCGAAGACTCTCCTGTAGAATCCTGAAAGGGAAGGGAAGGAACATTTTGTTATGGGGGGTTAAAAATGTGTAAAAAAAAGTGTTTTCTTGGTTTTAGAGCTGTAAACCGTGACCGGACGATTCGCCGATGGACGTTTGGCCGATGGACGTTTGGCCGACGGACAGTTCGCGGAACGGACGTTTCGCTGAAGCGCTCGCCCCGCCCTCGGATCGTGTGTGTACAAGTTTTTCAACCTCGGCCCGCGGGCCATATACGGCCCGTTACAGATAACATTCATTTAGGAATAACAAGGGTATGTACTGTCCCCCGCTGGACATATTTCTAAATACAAGTACGTACTACAATGTGCTGCCAATTTTGTATATTTTTTTTATTTTATCCTTGCGTTTAAAGTAGTAGCCATTTGGACACGCAATGTAATTGATCAAAGCTGGGGATTGATGTCTGACACTGAGAAAAAACAACACCTTGTTATTCCTAGATGAATGTTATTTTGAATTTGTCTACTCGTTATGTCCGACCTCTAAACGTTTGAGGCGTACAATTGGACACCCGTGTGCGACATGTAGTGTGTGAGGTCACCACTTACATTTTAAGCTTTTGGCGGAGCGGGCTGATGGTCAAGGCCACTTGGATGCGATGCTTCACAGACATTTGCAACGATTGGCGGTAGTGCTCGAAGAGGAAGTCCCACCCTTCCGCCGTCTGAGCCCCGACGGCGTACACGGCCAACGTGGTGTCCACGGGGAGACTGCGAGAGAGACGGAAGGACGCCGTCCGTCACTCCGCCGCGCCGTGGAGACGGAATGCGAGGCCGACCCACCGACCCACCGACCGACCGACCGACCTGGTTTTGCCGCCGGAGTCCTTCCACACGTTGAAGAGCTGGCGGGCTTTGCTGACGCACGGCGTGTAGTTTCTGACGCAGGCGAACATGAGCAGGTAGCTACGCAAGGTTCGCTCGGGGGTGGAGCCTGAGTCGTCCCATCTCTGACTGTCAATTAAATCTTTGAACAGGTCCAGCATGAAAACCTGGGGGGAAAAAAAGGCACCGTTCATTCACAGTTGAGAAGGATGGGTCGCCGGATGACAGCGCTTGGTTCAACTTCAGGTGGAACCAGTTTGTCGCGATGCCAACGCCTTGCGAACAAGCTAACTTGAGATGTCTTAGACGGAAATAGTACTTAGGAGCAATAAAAACGTTTAGTCATACCTCAACTAATGACAATAATTGGTTCCAGAACTTGAAAATTTCGTAAGTAGAGGTGTACTTTATATGTAAATTCTGTCATTGGTTTCACAGTCCTCAAACAACTACCAACTAAACCCTTTAAAATGGGTCAAAGTATCCCGATTTTGTATGAAAGATGTTAGAAAACACACAAAAATGAGAGATTATAATTATAAGGAAATGATTGATTGTCTTAAAATAAATAAAGCATATGAAATCGAAATCGTGCCTGCACCGCTGAAATAGTTCCCTGCGTGGACGTTATTATGGGAGGCGTAATACACATATTTATCCGCTAGATTGGCGACAAGAGTCCACTCTACCAGGACCGAAAGCTGTCCACTTTGTACTACATTTTAGATGTTTACGTGTGCCCCTATGTGTGTGTGAAAATATGTGCCGAGTTGCATTTGTATGGTTTTTAACCGCTTAATAAGGGGAATTAAAATAATTAATAAGGGGAGCATTTTGCTAAAGTGGACAGGTAAGAGAGAATCTTGAAACATGGATAGTGGTTGTTGTGAGACAGCCAATGAGAGCCCAGTAGAGGGTAGCGAGCTTCTAAAGTGAGAATCAATGCATCCGCGACAATATTTTCAAAATAAAATAACGGATAAGGAAGAAATGCATTTACTTTTTGGGGAATTTTGTAACTTGGATCTTTTTCGTATTACATCTCACTCATTTGCATATAAAAAAATTGGGTAATCTGGAAATTTCATACCTAAAAACATACTTTGAAAAATTTATGTGAGAGGGAAATATTAATTTACTCATTTTATGAACTGCTTATCCTCACAAGGATCGTGGGGTGTTGGAGCCAATCCCAGCTAACTACAAACACCTGGGGGGGACACCTTGAATCCAAACAACACATCAATCATAACAAAAGGCAACTTAGCATACAATTAGCTTAGCGTGCATGTTTTTTGTTTTCTAGCTTTTTTCCCAGGCGTATTTTCTGTGGTTTTAATGATAATGGCCGGACATGACCATTTAATTTATCGCTTCCTGAATCACCGCCAGCATCGAAACTTGTAGACGTGTCAAATCCGTACGTCACGTCAAACCCGTCTGACGGCATTTTGACTCAAGAATCTCCAGTGACTTAATAACCGCTAATTTGTTCGGTCCCATGAACACGTACATCCGTCTGTCTCCAAACCACGCAAACAATTCCTACCCGAGTGAATGTTTTTTTAAAAAGGTCTTTGCTCACCTTCATGCTTTCCTCCAGAAGAAAAATCTCCCTGCGTTCGATCATTTTGTAGATGGGGATGAGCTCGGCCAAGGCTTGGGTCACGGCCATGATGTCCTTTTCTTTGGACAGATAGGTGGACAGATCCAAAGCTGTTTGCAGGCTCACCTTCTCGATGCTGCGAAAAGACCAAAAAACGACAACGATAATGTCGCGTTTAGGATGAACAGTGTTCGTGACCAACGTACCCTTCTAATTTTTCATATGTGTGGAGATACACACCGAGGACCACCGTGAGCAACATCCCAAGTTACGGCTACGCGCCATTTTCACACCGGCCATCAGCAGGCGCATTTCTACTACCCATAAATCAGTGTTTCCCAACCACTGTGCCGTGAGCAATGGTCAGGTGTGCCGCGGGAAATTGAAAAAGTCATACAATGAAATACAGACGCTCCCCTACTTACGAACGCAATTGGTTCCGAGCGATTGTTCATAAGTTGAATTTGTTTGTAAGTTGATTCAGTGCTATATTTTGTATTATAATTTATGTTTAAGGCTGATATAAGTATATTGAAGGTTTATATAAGTGCATTATTGAGGTAATGAAAATGATAAATATAACTTCCAATCACTTCATTTCAGAAGTCACTGTGGTCCAGTGGCAAAGACAATGGGTCAGAACTTCAGGTGGACTCAAGTTCAAATCAGGAATGAGTTCAATTCCACTCTTTGCAATTCTCAAATTGTTTATTGAGGTAATGAAAATGATAGATATAACTTCCAATCACTTCATTTCAGAAGTCACTGTGGTCCAGTGGCAAAGACAATGGGTCAGAACTTCAGGTGGACTCAAGTTCAAATCAGGAATGAGTTCAATTCCACTCTTTGCAATTCTCAAATTGTTTATTGGGGTAATGAAAAGGATAAGTATAACTTCCAATCACATCATTTCAGAAGTCACTGTGGTCCAGTGGTAAAGACAATGGGTCAGAACTTCAGGTGGACTCAAGTTCAAATCAGGAGTGAGTTCAATTCCACTCTTTGCAATTCTCAAATTGTTTATTGGGGTAATGAAAAGGATAAGTATAACTTCCAATCACATCATTTCAGAAGTCACTGTGGTCCAGTGGTAAAGACAATGGGTCAGAACTTCAGGTCGACTCAAGTTAAAATCAGGAGTGAGTTCAATTCCACTCTTTGCAATTCTCAAATTGTTTATTGGGGTAATGAAAAGGATAAGTATAACTTCCAATCACATCATTTCAGAAGACACTGTGGTCCAGTGGCAAGAACAATGGGTTGAAATTGAAGTTGGACACAAGTTCAAATCTGGAGTGAGTTCAAGTCCACTCTTTGCAAATCTCAAATTGTTTATTGAGGTGATGAAAATGATAAATATAACTTCCAATCATCTCATTTCAGAAGTCACTGTGGTCCAGTGGCAAAGACAATGGGTCAGACAGACCTCAAGTTAGTGGATTTGACTGCCATGTGGGAGTCTGGAATTTTTTTCAATGCATAAAGTGCCGCAGCGCAAAAAAGCTTGGGAAACACTGCCATAAATGATGTTGTCATCATCAAATGTAAGAATTAATATCATCAATAAAAACATCTTAATAAATGTCACTATCATATGCACAAATCTGACTTAAATTTTACCTTATTTTTATCTCTGCCCTTGTCAACTGAGGCAGTCTAGCTTCCATTTAGTCCATATTTTTCCAACATAAAACTCGCTAACAACTTTAGCATCGCTGCCCGTTTCACAGAGTATTACCTTTCTCGCCCTGGAGATTTTTTCGACGCAAAAAGTGTGCCGCAGCTCCAAAAAAGGTTGGGAAACACTGGACTATCATGGCTGCCACGTCACGTAAGCTAGCAGGTCTATAACAATTAGCTGGACATTGAAATTCGCTCACCTGACCAGTCGGAAGACATCGTGAATGAGGCTAGCGCGGTCCTTGTTGCTAAGCGCCGTGTGGTTTTTCTGCAGCAGTTTAATCATGGACTTCCAGCCGTCTTTGCCGTAGTCCACGATGTAGTAGCCGCTCATGTCCACGTTGAACTTGATCCAGTCCACTTGGTTCGGAATCCGCAGGAGATCTGTGGATAAAGACGTCGATACGCAAGACAAAAAACATTTTGACAGATATATTTTGCCAAAATGAGGTCACAGTTCTGCAGTACTGGGTTTGATCCCAAGACGGTTCTACCCCCGGGTTTGCGTGGGTTTTATCCAGGTACTCCGGTTTCATCCCACATACTCAAAACATTTATGCTAGGCTAATTGAAGGCTAAACTGCCCCTAACTGTTAGGTGGTTTGTCTCCTTGTGCCCTGCGATTGGCTAGCCAACGATTCGGGGTGTCCCCTCAGAAGTCAGCTGGTATAAGCTCCAGCACCCCCGCGACTTTTGTGAGGGTAAGTGGTTCAGAAAATGAATGAATGAGATCATACTTTTGATTGTCCGTTGTCATTGTCGCTATCTGTAGAGACCTGTGTCTGCAACTGCGCGATTTGGCTAGCAAATAGCGCTAATTTGTGGGTTTCCGCCCCGCCCCCAAAAAAGATCTCCCGCTTACCCACTGCTGACTTCATCAGGAAGTGGTGCGTTGTGTTCGACGCGCTGGTCTTGTAGGTCAGCGGAATCTTCCAAATTTGGCTTTAAATGCACCAAAACACAAATGAGGGAAAAAAAATATCAATCTGTTATCCGGGTTTTTTATGGGTTCAAAAATGGGTTCTGTACAAGTTATGGATGTCCCGATCACATCATTCTGATCCTATTTCACAGTTACGTACGTACGTTCATACGTAAAAATATAACCTAAAATATTTTTAACCAATTACGATCCTCTTAAAACGACAAAACCGGGCCCGATTCGGGGACATCCCTAGTATACATGTGTGCCATTTTAATGAACGCTGGCTACAATTTTATTTTATTTTACACTTCCTGTGTGTGGCTCCAGTTTTTTTTACCTAGGTCTACAATGTCTTCTGTGTCTGTCAAAGAAAATTCCCGAATACAGGATGAAAGAAAGTTCTAATCTAATCCTAAATCTAATCTGAATCTAGTCTGAATCTAAAATAATCTGTATCTAAAATAATCTGTATCTAAAATAATCTGTATCTAATCTAAATGTAATCTATTTCTAATCTAAATATAATCTTAATCTAATATAAATCTAACCCAAATCTAACCCAAATCCAACCCAAATCCAACCCAACTCCAATCTAACTCCAATCTAACTCCAATCT
The DNA here is from genome assembly GCF_051989625.1 of Stigmatopora argus. Taxonomy (NCBI): domain Eukaryota; kingdom Metazoa; phylum Chordata; class Actinopteri; order Syngnathiformes; family Syngnathidae; genus Stigmatopora; species Stigmatopora argus. Next base: position 1,323,106 of record NC_135391.1, read on the forward strand.
AACTCCAATCTAACTCCAATCTAACTCCAATCTAACTCCAATCTAAATCCAATCTAACTCCAATCTAACTCCAATCTAACTCCAATCTAACTCCAATCTAACTCCAATCTAAATCCAATCTAAATCCAATCTAAATCCAATCTAATCTAAATCTATTTCCATTTGCAGCCAAATACAGGGCTACCGTGACTTTTAGCTAACGTTCCGCATTTGAGCATGATTGGTGGAGAAGAACGTTTACTTTTCCGGAATCTTTACGGCGGTGATGGCTGCATCGTCGGCGGCGGCGGGCTCCTTTTCGATCTTCAAATATCGTTGCTGGGAGAGCAGGATTTTGCGATTTTTGAAGTCGATGTTGACCAGCGGGAAGCCCTTCTGCAGCGTCCACGTGTCCATGATGCTCTTGATGTCAAACTTGTTCCCTTCGTATCTCTTTGGCCAAAAAGACGACAAATCAATGACAAGCCATTCACCATTTTTTTGGGAAGCGGGAAAACTTACGCCTTCTCCGGATTGGATGCCGTGTTTCCAGCAGAATTCTCTTTGTTTGGGAGAAGGGTCGTGCAATTCATTGGAGTCGCAAATCTGTTTGGGGAAAGAAAGTCAATCAGAAGGACCCAAACGGAACCACAGACTCAAATAGATTTACATTGTATTTCCCAATTTTCCCCTTTTTCAAATTAATGAATGCAATTTTTTGAATCAAACTTTTTCTTTCTGTGTTTTTAGTTGAAAAAGTATTTGGTAAAATCTAATCTAAAAATACATTTTTAGTAATAATATTTTCTGTATTCCACTTTAATATTCAACATAATTATACTAATATATTTTGTTTCCATTTGAAATGAAAAACAAAAGACGTTTTCCCTCACTACGAAAAAAAAGCTAAAATAAACGTTATTTTAGATCTATTAAAAAAATGAATACTTAGGGCTTTTGATCCATTTCTTTTAATAATTAAAAAAAATAAAAATATTATATCTAAAATGGTCCACCCCACATGAAATCGAGTTGACATTAATGCGACCCGTGATAAAAATATTTTCTGTTTTCCACTTTAATATTCAACATAAAAATATATTTAGTTTCCATTTGAAATGAAAAACAAAGTATTTGTCGAGTTGACATTAATGCGACCCGTGATAAAAATATTTTCTGTTTTCCACTTTAATATTCAACATAAAAATATATTTAGTTTCCATTTGAAATGAAAAACAAATTAACAAATTAAAAGAAGTTTTCCCTAAAAAAAAGCTAAAATAAACGTTGTTTTAGATCTATTAAAAAAATGAATATTTAGGGCTTTTGATCCATTTCTTTTAATAATTAAAAAAAACGAAATATTATATCTAAAATGAATGAAATCGAGTTTGACACCCTTGGTGTAGAGCCTATTGAAAACCCGATCTTTTTTTTTTACCCGATTCCAATCGGGGCCAATTTCCACCGCGCGCTACTTTTAGCGGAAACTCGTGAAAAAAATTAAAAACACGATTCATACTCATGAAGTATATTTCATCACTCACATTGGTCAGACTCTCCCACAGATGACTATTAGCCGTGTTTCGGTAGCTGTAGCGCTTCAAATAGCGGATGATGCCGACCTCGAAGGCCTCGGCCGTCAGGAAGTCTTTCAGCATATTCAGAACACACGCCCCCTTCAAAATAAGAAAACTGCATGAAAATCGGACACGGAGGGCGTTTATTAATAGCGCAAACCTTGTCGTAGGACACTTCGTCAAACATTTCCTGGATCTCGGTGGGGTTTTCCACAGGGGTGGAGATGGGGTGGGAAGAAAGGAAGCTGTCCATCTCCATGGCGTGGTAACACTTGCCCAGGAACAAGTCATTCTGGGAGCAAAATGGCCGACGTTTACCGAAGTCGACGGCGGGAAAACGTTAGCGCCAGATCGCTTACCGCTTCAAGCTCCGGATACGTCATGTCCAAGGCGATGAATTCCATGAACTTTGCGAAGCCTTCGTTGAGCCACAGGTCGTTCCACCACTCCATCGTCACCAAGTTCCCGAACCACTTCAATGCAAAGAAGAAAGCGGTCCATAATTAAAAAATTCCACGCCGCTAGCGTGCGACAAGTAAATTCGAGTCATTGGACGAGGAAAAAGTTCAGGTTGAATCGAGCTGCTTCGATGGTGCCATTAGTGGTATACCTCGACATACAAGTGCCCTGACATACGAGCAATTTGAGATACGAGTAACATTTTGGGAAAATATTTATCTTGAGATACGAGTCAAATTTTGATATACGAGTATAAGAACATCATGGCCACTGTCTCTCTGGCTGTAACTCCATCGTGTAATGTCTCTACGAGCACTGGGCGGAGCCTTGCATTTTTTTCTGTGTTTTTCCCCCCGTTAGTCAGTGCAGAATGGTGGAGCTTGCTCGCTAATACGAGAGGAGTATACTACTTCTTGTTAGCAAGTGGTCGTGTGTTATCCTATCATGAGGACATTTGTGTGCATCATTTTGGGAATATTTTGAAGGGAAGACAAAAGCAAACAACCCTCGATAGGATGCATCTGAAAGTCAGGGTGGAGGCGGGGCAAATAGAGCCAACCCAGGAGAAGAAAGGTATCAAAATTTAAATTAGAATTAGAGCAAGGGTGTCAGACTCGGGTTGGTTCGCGGGCCGCTTTAACGTCAACTTGATTTTACGTGGGCCGGACCATTTTAGATATAATATTTAGATTTTTTTAAATAAATGGATTAAAAGAACTGGATTAAAAGCCCTGAATATTCCATCTTTTATAGATCTAAAACAATGTTTATTTTAACTTTTTTTATATATATTTTTAGATTTTACAAAATGATTTTTGAACTAAAAACACAGAAAAAAATGATTAAAAAAATGACAATTGTTGATTTAAAAGGGGGAAAATCAGGAAATTTAATATACATCTATACTCTTCATTTGAATTTGATCCTAAAACAGAAAGTCGGCACTCATGATTTACTTTCCCGGGCCGCACAAAATGAGACGGCGGGCCAGATTTGGCCCCTGGGCCGCCACTTTGACACATATGAATTAGACTGTAAAGTTAGATTAATGTATTGTTGAGTGTGTCTGCATCGAAGTTCATTTAAATTTGTTTATGTTACGAGCGCATTGCCGTGCAAAAAAAAATCTCTCTTTCTCTACCCTCCGCGAAATCCGTCTAATTTTAGTACTATTGTACACATTTTAGTACTATTAAACCACCATCTTGTGAAATTATTCCACAATGATTCCAAAATATAATATTTTTGTTTTGTTTTTGGTCCTTCTTGCCTGGTGCGCAAGCTCGTGAGCGATGATCCTGGCGGTCTGCACTTTGTCGGCCATGGAGGATTTTTCCGGGTGGTAGAGAAGTGCTTCCTCTCGATAGGTGGTCAGGCCCCAGTTTTCCATGGCGCCGGCTTGGAAGTCGGGGATGGCGGCCAGGTCTGCGGGGGACACAATCAGGTAAAAAAATGGGGTTCTTCATTGTATTTTTGATATTAACTCATTGGCTGCCATTCACAGCGATGGACATCCAATCCAATTGGACTGGGATCAAATAATGAAAAGCACGCTCACCCTGTTTGGGGAGTGGGTAAGGAATACTGAAGTAGGTGTCGTAAAAATCCAGCAGCCTGACGGCGGCGTCCAACGCAAAGTCTGTCTGGTTGATTTTCTCCGCCACGGCGTAGATGGAAATCTGGAGGCCAACGTACACAAAATATATATATATATAAAAAATTGGTTATCAGAGATAGTTCTCATTTCAGTATTAGTCACATGAAAAAAAATATATATAGATATGGATAGATATGGATGGATATGGATGGATATAGATGGATAGATATGGATATATATATATATATATATATATATATGGATAGATATGTATATATGTATATATATATATATATATATATATATATATATGGATAGATATGGATGTATATATATATATATATGGATAGATATGGATATATATATATGGATAGATATGGATATATATATATATATATATATATATATATATATATATATATATATATATATATATATATAGATATAGATATAGATATGGATAGATATAGATATATATATATATATATATATATATATATATATATATATATATATATATAAATAAAATCAATTATCAGTTGTCAGAGATAGGTCTCGTTTCAGTATTAGTCGCACGCAGGTCCCGGCAAAACTATGAAAATAAGTGCACCTTATACTCCGGAAAATACGCCAATGAATATTAAATATGACCTACACGTCTTGACCACAAACTTTACGGCATGATGCCGGGCTCTAATTTGCCCACAACATTATTGTTGAAGATGGCCCGCAAAATAAGCTTGAATTCACCCTAATTTTCCTGTTGCAATTATCACTTCCAACTCTAGATGGAGCTCATCTAAATGCAAAACGATGTAGGCTGAATTCAAGCTTTTTTTTTTTAATGGGCCACGATATTTTCCTCATTCACCGGGGGCAAAAAAGGGGTCAGTTTGGACACCCCGAGTATAAACGACTGAGGATGAGAGCGTGACCCTCACCTTGACCCCGTGTTGGGTCATTTTGCTCACGGAGTGGAAGTCCGACACGATGAAAGCCACCAAGTATGTGCTCATCTTCACTGTGGTGGCAAAGTGGTCCTCGAAGACGTTTCCGGGTAAGTTCACGGTCTTTATCTGGAGAAGTAACGTGTAACTTAGGTTATATTATAGTCATATCTTGAGATACGAGCTTAATGCGTTCCGGGACCGAGCGCGTATGTCAAATCAACGTTTCCCATAGAAATGAACTAAATACAAATTCAGTTGTTCCCACCCTCTGAAAAAACGGTACTCAGACGTTTGGTCGACCGGACGTTTGGTCGACCGGACGTTTGGTAGAACGGACATTTGGTAGAACGGACATTTGGTAGAACGGACGTTTGGTAGAACGGACGTTTGGTAGAACGGACGTTTGGTAGAACGGACGTTTGGTTGACCGGACGTTTGGTAGAACGGACGTTCTGTTTTAGGATCAAATTAAAATGAAGAGTATAGATGTATATTAAATTTCCTGATTTTCCCCCTTTTAAATCAATCATTGTCATTTTTTAATCCATTTTTTCTGTATTTTTAGTTCAAAAATTATTTTGTAAAATCTAAAAATATATTTTAAAAAAAAGCTCAATTAGACATTGTTTTAGATCTATAAAAAACGGAATATTCAGGGCTTTTAATCCAGTTCTTTTAATCAATTTATTAAAAAAAATATCTAAATATTATATCTAAAATGGTCCGGCCCACGTGAAATCGAGTTGACGTTAAAGCGGCCCGCGAACCAACCCGAGTCTGACACCCTTGTATTACAGTAATGGTAAAAAGGGGGGTGACCATAGAAGAAGAGTGAGTACCTTGGGCATATTGGAAATGGCGACATGTCGTGACTCCCGTACGATGGCGATGGTAAAGTTGGCTTTGAAGCTCGGCTCGTCGAAACACGGGAAGGCGGCTCGGGCGAAGGTGGCTTCGAACTGGGTGGACGCCAGGATTCTAAAATTAAAATCACAAGGTTGCGTTATGGCGTTTCATCTTTGCATGTCAAGTCTAATTTATGCGCATATAAGCCGTACCCTCGATTGAGACATCTTTTTTTAGCGACAAATACGGCTTATACGCGAGAAAATACGGTAGGTCCAAATGAGACTCACCGGACTTCCCCGCCGCCGGTCCGGTAGCTGCTCTTGTAAAACCCGTGGTAGGTGTCCGAAAGGTTGGCGGAGAACTCCATGTGGATCTTGTAGTCCTCCCCTTTAGGGATGACCTTGTCGGACAGCAGGGCCAGCTGTTGGTAGACGGAGTTCTCCAAAACCTGAAGGGGCCGAACGCCCTGGGGCGTGGTGAGCTTCACGTTGGAGGTCTTCAGATCCTTGGCGTGCATCACGATGGCATCCACGTCTTCCAGGACGTCCACCAGGATGCGGACCACGCCGGTGAAGGTCAGGGTGGTCAGGTTGGGGTGAATGGTCAGGTCGTAGTGGGTGGGCACCACGGTTTGGGGGAGTCGCATCTCATGCCAGGGGAAGGGTTGAGTGCCGCTGATGATCCGCGAGTTCCAGTAGGGAAGCTGGGCCGCCCAGGCCGGGACCGCCGGGAAAACCAAGACCACCAGGGAAAGAAGAGCCACTAGCATGGCGACAGGAAACACCTGTTGGTGGGGAAATCCACAAGGACACATTAGCAACAATGTAAATCCATTTTTTTCAACCGCTTATCCTCACGAGGGTTGTGGGGGGTGCCGGAGCCTATCCCAGCTGATAGGTGGGAGACACCCTGAATCGGTGGCCAGCCAATCACAGGGCACGAGTAGACGAAGGACAACCAATCATAGCTAGGGTTAGGCAATTTAGCCTAAATTAGCCTAGCATGTTTTGGGGATGTGGGAGGAAACCGCAGTACCCACAAAAAACCCACCCAACATGCAAACTCCACGCAGTGAGGACCCACCTGGAATCGAACCCTCGACCCAGAACTGTGATGCCGAAGCGCAACAAAATTGTTTGAAATTATTTCAAAAATTGATCGTTGGCAGCCAAATATTGACAGGATAAATCATTTTTTACATCCGCCCGTGTCTACGCCATATTCAGACACTTATTTCAAATTGGCATATTATATCCTAAAACGCATTCTATTGAAATAATCAATAAAAGTCACCACAAAACAATCAAATATTTTTAATCCGGTTTTGTCTTTTATTTTTTCCTTACTGACAGGAATAAAAGACTTCCTTGTTCTTTTTTCTTGACTAGTTTCCTCCTCATTGATGTGAAATAATTAATACCTGCTTTATTTAATTAACTCAACTTGCCTAGTGAAAGAACTATTTCCTTAACAAAACGACGATTTACAACATTAAAATTAGCTTTTATTTGCACGGGTTTATGGAGTTGAATTGAATCGTTTTATTGTAATTTATAATTAGATTTAAAGCTTGACTACAAAGTGCACAAATGACAACAACAAACAAACAGACAAATTAATAATCAACAAATAATAACAATAAATAAATAACCAATAAATAAGTAGTCAACATGATACCAGTCCAAAATATAAACAATTCCGGAAATGCACAAACAACATTAACAACAACAAACAAACTGATAAATAATCACAACATAAGTAATAAATAAATAAGTAGGTAGTTAACATAAGTATATTAGTATCTTAGCCCCAAAACCTTGATTTAATATAACTTGTTAGCCACGCCTGGATATGGATTATTAAAGAATATTGACCAAAAAAAAGACTTTTTTAGTATTTACCGTACGGCACCGAAGCGTCGAGCATGCGGGCGACCGAATAAGCTGGAAGAGCAAGTGCCGACTGGGAGGGGAGATTCCCACCGGTTCTCCTCCCCAAAACAACCGCACAAAATGAGCCACTGGGTGGTGCTAATTCGACTTCCACGAAAGTGGCCGCCTCCGTCGGATACAAGGAAGAAACCTCCGGGAGTTAGCAATAGCATTATCGCTGAGTTAGCAGTAGCATTATCGCCTAGTTAGCACAAGCCGTGTCAAAACAATAACATTTAAATGGGCAAGTTTCAGCTCAACTATTGAGAACCACTTATTAAGTATTTCAATAAAAGCACGTTTCTCCAATGGAGGGGTGTCAGACTCAGTTTGGAACAGCCGAAACAGTTTTGGACCAAAAAGTTAACTTACTGGCGACGATTGACGTGCACTCCATTTTGACTGCGAGGGCCGAATGAACCGTAGCATAGATCCGCAGTGTTAATTAGATCGTGATCTGCGGTGATTTGTCTATGGGGGAGTTTCCGGCAATCACTTTAGACATGTTATAATCACTTTAGTAATTTTTGTTTTCTCAAAGTGACACTACTCAAAGTGAAATTCCTGTCTTTTTTGTATTTAGATTATCTTTGACAGCCACTTAATGAAGAATTTGGTTGGCAGACGTCCAACATCCAAAATTAGGGTTCTGCATTTAGTAACTTTACATCCTGCAGAAAAAAATATCTTCTATTGATCCATGCTGACATTTGCCTTGACAACTTGTGGTTTAGGGACCATGTAATTGTTTTTCATAATTATGACTCCACAAACCCAATGTATCATTTTGTGCAAATGTTTTAAGACGTATTTATACTATTTGCCACCAGAGGGCAGAAGACTTTCTCCACTATCAATCTGTGCAGATTTTATAGTATAATTTGGAATCCCTTTTTTTTTAAATTCAGCATTCAGATTTGCAATTTAAAAAAAAAAAAGTCTCACAGCAATACCAGCAAGGATGATTGCCCCTTGTGAGCAAAAGAATAATCAACAAGAGGCCCATTTTTAACAAGAATCTGCATTTATTTTGCAAGAAAATAACTCTTTAAAATACTAAAATATATATATATATATATATACATAATACCTCAAGTCTCTTGACATTCAGAGGCCTTTCCAGCAAAAATTAAAGTGCAGGGAGTTGCATTTTTTCCCTTCAAAGCCCTTGATGCTCTGAAAAAAAAGGTTAACACTTTTACTTTAACCTGAGGTGAACATTAGAACAAGTCTTTAGCAAAAATTCCAACACCCGTCTAGTGTCTAACTATTCATTAAGGCTGCTGTTTTACTCATTGGTCAAATGAGAAACAAGTTGGCTCTCTAAATAGCCGATGGAAATAAATAGTGTGCGGCAGTAGAGAGCAAACTGCAAAAAAACAAAAAAAAAACTCTCCTGCGAACAACGGCGCCTTGGAACAGAGCGCGGATATTTTGGTCCTCGCATTACGCAAGCGCGATAAATAGCGTCTGAAGAGCTCGTCTCCGGTCATTCACGGAATGAGAATGGAGTCCAGGAACCCCGGTGGGGATTCGCTTCAACGCGAGGTGACGCCCAGTCGCGTCTTGATGCGCTCGTAGACCACGTAGCTGATGCTGACGGCGGGGATGACTTTGAGGAAGTTGGGGGCCAGGCCCCGGTAGAGACCCGTCGGGCCCTCCGTCCGCAGGATCTGGCGGAAGAGCGCCGTCATGCTGGCCTCTTGGCCGCCGCCCATCGCAGCTGTCAAAGGAGAAATCAGTTTTTTTTTAAATCTAAATGCTGGGCAGTAGGTGGGGTTTGTAATATTTTGATTACCACATTTACTCGCATAAAAGAGCCCCACATTAAAAACGCACCCTTAAATTTGTTGAATTTTAGAATTTCTCACGTATAAGCCGCCCCCAGTCCCAATTTTTACCTCCATATTCATGGTTTTTACCTTGAGTACAAATTCGTTACTTTGAAAATCTTAAAATTAAGAAAAGTTAATATGCTTGTCTTTGTAAATGCAAAATATTAAATTATTCAATTAGAAGAAAAAGTGAATCTTGAGACTCTTTAATGACAGATGTGGTGGCAACTAAATTGATTCTAATGTCAAAATATCATTTTTTCCAATGGTTCATATTACTGCAATAGTTGTCACGTTCGAATAAGAAATAAAAAGAAATAAACTGTTTTATTTCATAATCAAATAATACGCACAATTTCCTTTTAAAAGTAAGTAAAGTAAGGACAACCAGTAAGTATGTCAGTAGCTTTATAGTGTTCACCATGGGGTGCAATAATAGCATGAGATACACATTACGCAGGTATCAAGGCTAATATTTTAACTTGTTTTAATTTTTTAATCAAAGTGTATAGGATGCCTTCAATAAACATGAAAACAAGTATGAGCTCACCTTGTGCTTGCATGCGCGTTCTGACCAGAGCGAGCGGGTAGCTAGCGAGCATGCCGCAGGTGCTGGACACGGTGCCGCAGGCCAAGAGCACCAGCACGCCGGGGTCGCCGCCGGAGCCGTAGCGCTGCAGGTAGCCGTTCTTCAGAGTCTGGCGGGGTCACGTGACAACGAATTAGCATGGCGACGGCAAGCGAGCAGGGGATTTTGACTGCACGCCGTGACGGTGGCGCTCACCTCGTACACGGCCAAATCGATGCCAGCGTATGGGATGATACCCAGCATGTTGGGCACGTAGCCCTTGTAAAAGGCCGCCGCGCCTTCCCGGCGGAAAATCTGCTCGGCGCAGTCGGAGATTCCGGCGTACTGGCCCGTCCTTCTCAACGCCAGTCGTGTTTTCAGCACTTCCATGGGGTAGATGGCGCTCTGGGCCACCACTCCCGCCAGCGAGCCGGCCACGAAGCGCTCCCAGATGTTCAGCGTGGTCTTGTCGTTCCCGATCAGGCGTTTTATCTACCGGCGGGTTAAATGCGTTTTAGTGTGTTGGCGCGTTCGGGGTGGCGTCGCCCCGACGGGCCGTGGCGCACCTGCTCGTACGCCATGAACTTGAGGGCCGACTCGGGCGCGATCTTGATGACGTTGACGCCGTTGCCGCGCCAGAGCGAGCGGACGCCGCCTTCTTTGATCATCTGAGTCAAGCCGCTCATGATGCACATGTTGTTGCTTCGGGAGCCGTACACCTGAGGGAACAAAAAAACGCGGTTGAAAAATGGACTCCCGATCCATGACGAAGAAAAAAAAAAATGTAATTACAAAGGTCAGGAAAAGCTTTTATTGACAGGCAACAAACTTTGAGTTTGTTTCCCCGCAAACCGATACGGTGGCTTGATTGGCTTTTGATGGCGAGCCAATTAAGAAGCTTCTTTTCTTTTTTTAAGTGCTTCTTTTAAGTACCGTATTTAGTCGAGTATATCACGACCATATTTTTTGACTAAAAATTGGTATAAATGTTTTTCCCACAAAACATATGGTACGGAAACCTGGTAAAACAAACTACCGGTATTAACACATCTTAAATGGAATTTACTATTTTAAATCCTTAAAGTCTAATTCATCATTATAATATTTAACATTTTTCAACGCCTGATTCATCATCAGAGTCACCAAACAATTGATTACATTCTTTTTTTAGTTCTTTTTTTCCAAGTGAGCCCTGGCCAATAGAGCGGGCTCTCGCGCCCCATCTGGCGGATAAAGACAGGCTGTACATCCCCCAAATTCACGGCAGCCGAGGGGACTTTTTCACCGGCGGAGGGCAGTGTTTCCCGGGATTTGTGTATAACGTAACCTGAACTTTGCTTCAGTTTTTGGGCACAAAATTTTGCATGTTACACTCAAATAAATACGGTAGTTCAATTTCTGAAGTATTGCACTTCATTTCCTCATTTTAGAAAAGAGCAAAGAATGTCACAATTTTTGGGGGGGAATTTGGATCTTTCCCAGATTTGTGTAATAATCATGCCAAATATGAATTGATACTTCGACGTGCGGGTATTCCGACGCCAGATCTTTATGACACAAGTAGTCCGAAATGACGCAAGACAGTAAATTGCCTGTTGAAGAAATAAATTGGCTAATTTATAATGAAAGGAACCAACAATTTTGCACTCACCAATGTTTAACCTAAAAATTGTCCATGGCAACACAAGAGTTTAAATGGGGCCCCCTGGCAAAAAGGGGGCAATGGGCCACTGACGCATTTGGGCGACCTTTGGGCCCGGGATGACGCAGAGAAAAAAAAAAAAAGTGAGGCCTCGGACTCTGGCCGCCGTCGCCTAATTTAAATATTAACTCTTTTACAATTTGCCAAGTCCCGATAAAGACGTTCTACTTTTTCCCCCCGGGATTATCTAACCTGCCCCGCTCACCTGCATGGTGACTTTGACGCGGTCCAGAGGCGCCGTGCAAGAGCGCGAGACGGCGCCGGCCCCGCCGCCCGCCACCAGGTGGCGCAACCACGTGCCGCTCTGCTTCTCTTCGGCGGTGAAGTCGTCGGGGACCATCAGGTTCTCGCCCACGTCGAAGATCTGAACGGACATGGTGGCGTGCATCAATAAAAATATACTTTTACGCATCTCCGATGCGATACGGCATAGGAAATCGGGCTTGAGCACTTTTTTTAAACATCAATCATGAGTGACTGTATATTTTTAAATATTTGTTTATTGGCTGTCTATGACAGCGATAGACAGCCAATCTATTGACTGCAAAAAATAAAACAATTAGGTATTTTCAAAAAGTCAAATTACCATATTTCCTAGCATATTAGCCACCTCCAGGTATAAGCCACACCCTTAAAATTGACTTAAAATGGTTGAAACAGACAATTTCCCTCGTATAAGCCTTCCCCTGATTGATAATTTTCACCTCCATATTCGTGGTTTTAATAGGGAATACAAATGTGTTACTTTCAAGGGAAAATCTTAAGAAAAAACATCCCACGTGTTATTTCTGAGACACTGTATCAATCCATTGCTGGATTGCACATTCCTAAAGGGCGTTGCCTGTACTTGGACAAATTCAAAAGGGAGGTCAGGTGAGCAGTACAACCAGGAAGTGGCCTGGTTTGTCATCCCTAGGTAAGATAGTGGCGCCCTGAGCGAGCAATGGCATGCAGAAGTAAGTCAGTTTTTTCATGTTTTATGCAAGATACGTTTTTTTCTCCTTCAGTTTCATTCATAGACATCAAAATAAATTTTGTTTATCGTTTTATCTGTTTGTCTTTTCTCCATTTTGAAAGAATGACCTTATCGGCCACATTGTCTTACATTATGACGTTTGGTCTTTGTTACCATGCAATTTCGTGCATGTCAAGTCTAATTTGTGCGCATACAAGCCGTACCCTCGATTAATCATTTTTTAGAGACAAATACGGCATAAATGCGAGAAAATACGGTACTTCCACCAGTAGGGAGAAGAGAGAAAATGTATATGCTTCTGTATAAAAGTGTTCAACACAACTCAGAAACGAAAAACGGCGATTAATACCGAAGTGACAGGATATGTTAGCGAAATATAACATTGGAGGGCTGATTAAATGAGGGAAAAGGTCACAGAGCCCTCAACAGGAATTGCACCTAACTCCAATTTTGCACAATCCAAACCAACTATTCCCGATGAAAGGTCACCCAGTGAGATAGGCTTCTTGTCATTGGCGGAGGTACAGGTTGATTGCTCAACCGCTAACCCGACCATGACGTTTGGGCCAGTGTGCTATTTAGCGCGGCGGTCGTCACCTCGGAGAGCCTCTTAACAGTCCCCGCCGACTTTGAGACTTTTACGTAACCACCGTGCATAATCCAGAGCCGGAACGAATCTTTAATTGGCCCGTTTAGCCCCGAGATGACGATTCGCACTTTGGAGCCGATAAAGGGCGATTAATTACGTCAAAATAGACCAAGGCAAAAAGAACATGATGTCAACTTGATTAATCCTTGGATTACATACAAAACAAGGTTGATTTTTCTTTACTAGCCATTTGACTTTTTGTATTTATTACTCGGCTTGTTATGTAAAGATATTTACGGGTATGGTGGTGGTTTTTCAAAGCTCTAATAGAGCATGGGTGGCAAACACATGGCTCTCAAGCTGCATTCGGCTCTTTGCTTCTTAACATATTTTGTATTAACCGACCCTTGGCTTTGTATTATGTTTCTGTTATTGTTATCATCTTAAAAATATACTCAAATTCATCATTATTAAAAACAAATGCCGTGTTTGTCGCTAAAAAAATGACTTGAATCAAGCGTACGGCTTATATGCGCACAAATTAGACTTGACATGCAAGAAACTGCAAAGACGAAACGCCATAACGCAAGACGAGGCGGGCGATGCGGTCATTTATTACAAAATAGAAAAACGATACAGATAAAATGCTAGACAAAATTTATTTTATGGTCTATGAAAGAAATTCAAGAAAAAAATAAACCGTATTTTGCATAATAAATGGAAAAAGCTAATTTGCTCGCTCAGGGCGCCGCCATCTTACCTAGGGATGACAAACTAGACCACTACGGACACATTTCCTGGTTGTACTGCTCACATGACTTCCTTTTTTAATTAGTCTACGTGTAGGCAACACCCTTTCAGAATCCAGCATCTCAGAAAACTACATGGGATGACTTTTCTTGAGATTTTCCCTTCAAAAAGTAACACATTTGTACTCCCTATTAAAACTATGAATATGGAGGTGAAAATTGTGAATCGGGGGCGGCTTATACGACAGAAATTGTCAAATTCAACCATTTTAAGTCAATTTTAAGGGTACGGCTTATACACAGAGGTGGCTAATATGCGAGAAAATACGATAAATTATATATTTTTTAAATAATTTGATTTTTTATGCTGCTTCTGACGTGGCTCTTTCACAATTTAAAAAATTTGGCTTTCGGTGTCTAACTTGTTCGACACGGGTAATACACTAATAGTGCGCGTGTTAAAAACTACAACTTGCCTTCACGAAAACGATCACAAAAGGCCTTAAAAATAAAAAAATAAAAACTTACCGTGGAGTGCTTCCAGTAAAGGATGATCTCCGGAATGCTCTCCTTCTCCTCCACCGTGGAGTACTTGCTCCATTCTTTACTGTTGATGGTTATGATCCCATTCTTGTCCATGCTAAACACAAAAAAACGACAATACGCTTCAGAACCGCTCACCCAAAAAGTACACAATTCAACAAACGTACCTCTTGAGGGCTTTCTCGGCGAGATGGTGAGAAATGTGAACCCCGATGTCCTGAAGAGCCTGGATGAAATTGTCGCCATCGATCCGGCCTGCATTCTTTTCCAGACTTTTGACCACCAGCTTGAGGTCTTTTTCGTAATCTTGCAGGTAGTGGACAAACTCCTCAAAGTCCAACTGGTCTTCAGACACGCCGGGATCCGTCTTTAAGCTTTTCTGCAAGTTGCATAGAAAGACAAAATGGGTTACTTATGTGTATTTAGAGTCAACCATTGCCACCATGACCCATTTCTGCACTAATGGGTGACGTGACAACTGTGCTATCTTTGACTCGAAGACCGAGGCGGCCCCGCCAAAACCGGTAATCCCGTCTGAAACTAAAACGAGAGCAGGTCGTTGGCACTTTGAAGCAGTGCCGTGACATTCGAGCCGACCCAGCTACTCAGGCAGTAATCGCACGCAGAGGAATGCTAAATGCCGACATTTTAAAAAAGTTGGCATGCAGCTGCTGCAATTTGAGTTCCAAAATCTGATTTTTTGGGGGGGAAAATGCATGAAAATGCAACTTTAAAAGGAGCAGTTTAGTCTTATTTTATGGAAATGCATGAAAATGCGACCTTAAAAGGAGCAGTTTAGTGTTATTTTTTATTTTTAACATCATTGGAAAGTATAAAACACCAACTCCATTTAAACAAAAACGTTATTATGGCTCAATACTACTAAACAAAGTGCGTTAAATGCATTTTTCAGGCGCTCTATGACATCACATTTGTCAAATGAAAGGCATTATCTTCCTCGGATGGGTGGACACCCGCCCAGAGCCTTTTAATGGCCTTTAAATTGACAGGTAACGCCTAAAAGAGTAAAATGTAACATACACTTATTTAAAAACACTAATTAATCAGAACAAAAGCATTTAGGAGCAGTAAAAAGCGAACTTTGCGGCAGTGAGAAAGCGTTGAGGGTTACGGCCTCGTCGTAAGGCTCCATGCTAATTCAGCTAAGCTAAACCGGCCGGCGCCCAGCGACAAACCAAGTGAATTTATGACATAAAAGTGCTATTAACGACTCAAATGTGTACACATATATTAAGACATCATGTGCAAGATATAGCCCATGCGATAGTTTCTTACTTTTCGCCATTTTTGATAGGTGGAAAATTCCTGAGACGGAAGGAACACGCTCAGCTTGTTGAAGAGCGAATTGAGTTCGGTCGGAAGTCCGTTCGACTCAAAGTAGTCCACTTCAACCGGGTCGGAGTTGGACACGGGGACGTAGAGGCACAAGGATAGCATATTTAGTTCCGTGAGGTGCAAAGTAAACTACAATAAATAAATAAATACAGCAGCTGAGGTAACTCCTTCCCGGTGGACCGCCGAAAATGCCGGTATAGCACGAGAAGCCGGCTTCTAAAGAATGCAATGCCGATACGCCCCTTGCTGAAATAGTGTAACGCCATTGGCTGACCCTGGCTGCCCGCGTTACATAATTTTACTACTAGCCAATTGGGATCATTGTTCATTGAACACTCTTTTTGGTTCCGCTTTTTCTTTCTTGCGGAATGGCCAAGGATGGGCCAATCCCGTACTTGCTACTGTCCAGCGTGTCAACGAAGAACCAATCAGCAGTGTCCTTTCATTCAAACGTTGCCAAAATCACCCTGGGTGTCTGATTGGTAGTTACTAGCCGGAGAGAGTCATCACTACTAAGGAGAAATAATACAAAATTCAACATTATCACGCTGGCAGAATTTTTTAAAAAAAATCCACTGCTTGTGGCAAACAAGAAAACAGGGCGTTAATTAAGAAAAGTCTGTAAATTGGACCTCTCTCCCTCTAAGAACAAAACAAAAACATAGGAACAAACAGTACCAGAAGTGCATTTAATGTTTGTATGCAATGTTTTTGTTCAAAGTTTAATAATTATAGTAATTTAAAAGGGTGTGTTTCAGACAAAGACATTTCTGGGTGTAACTTTCACACAAATAATAATTGAGATCAGTGTCTAGACTCTAGCAAATGACAAATACCGTATTTATTCGAGTATAACGCGCAAAATTTGATCAGACGCTGTACAATGTGTCACAATAAACTTTTTGGGTGTTGACGTTTCAGTCACGTCACATGACTGCATTAGTTGCCCTTTAACCTCCAGACTCACGAAAACACTACGATATATGTGAGAGGGGAGCAAAGTTGTTTTGATCTGCAGAAAACAAAGCTGTTTTTGTACTGGTTAATGTTAAGATAAGAAGTCAACAACAAGGTGTTTTTGTGACCAGCACTTTTGATAATGAGTGACAACTTTCACAAATGTTTATACAGTACATACACAGAACAGACTGTACAATCATTTATTTTCATCTCTCTTGGAATTTTATTTTTGCCTTTTTCACTTTCACAATGAGTCATTCTAATGCTCATGCTAACAGAGTAGCTGTACACAATAATAATAGAATCAAATAATTTGAACATTTAATAAAAAGTATTTTGTGGAATAAATTAATTTATTCACAAATGAAATAAAGAGGAGACACTGTGGTCGGACTCATCTCAGAAGGGGATGAGGCGGCCTATAGAGACAAGGTCAACAAACTGTCTTCGTGGTGCTCGATGAACAACCTCACACTGAACAACACAAAAACTAAAGAAATAATCCTGGACTTCCGCAAACAGAGCACAGATCTGGCCCCACTCCTCATAAATGGAGTTCGTGTAGACAGGGTCCAGTCCTTTAAATTCCTGGGGGTCCACGTCACGGACAAGCTCTCCTGGTCCACAAACACCACGGCAGTAGTGAAGAAGGCCCAGAAACGACTCAATTTCCTGAGGGTACTCAGGAGGAACAACTTGGACACTAAGCTTCTGGTAACCTTCTATAAAGCCATTGTGGAGAGCATCCTGGCATACGGCATCACAGTGTGCTACGCTGGAAGCACGGCAGCAGACAAAAAGGCCATGCAGAGAGTGATCAACACTGCCCAGAGGATCGTCGGCTGCTCTCTGCCCTCACTGGAAGATATTGCCAGCCCTCGTTACCTCAGCAGAGTCGGGAACATTGTTGGGGACCCGGACCACCCTGGTCACGACCTGTTCCAGCTGCTTCCCTCTGGCAGGCGCTACCGGTCTCACAAAGCACGGACAAAGAGGCTTAAGGACAGCTTCTTTCCCACAGCCATCAGGACTCTGAATTGCAGTAGCACGACACACAATCCCCTCTGTGTAACAACTTCGGGGTCAGGAAACATGAAGGACGTTGGGCGGCGATCTGCCTCCTGCTGGCTGACTGAAGGTAAGTAGGCAGACAGTGGGAGGTAAGTGATCCATTTTATTCTTTGTTGGCATCGGTGAGGCAAACCTTTTCGCAGTCGCCGGGGGTTGGTTGCGCTCGGGAGGTGATGCGATGTATCCATCACGACAGAATGCCAGCAAGTCTGAAACTATCACTTGGTTGGGCTCTTGCCTGAGAAAAGCGCACTTTGTGGAGAAGCACTTTCAATTTCGTCATACGCAGCTGGGTATGATGACAATTAGGCTTTTGTCTAGTCAATGATGATGACAAGCCTAAGTCTGATTTTATTTATTATTTATTTATTTAGTTTAAGTAAAAAGTTTGCACACCCCCACTGAAATAGTGTAGATATGTGAGCGGTAGTTGATTTTTCACAAGAAGTCCATTAAAATTCACAAAAATATAATAAAATGCAATAGTGATTACACAATAGTTTGTGTAATCTCGTGTTTGTGTTTAAAATATGGAATGTCCACATATGTAGACGCAAGGCCTTTCAAGACTTGTTTTATGACAACAAATAGTCACTATACTATATATATATTTTTTTGTTTTAAAATGTGCTATACAAAAATGTTTTCCCTTGCCTTACTTGGATAACTTTATTCATCCCGTATTCGGGAAATTTCGTTGTCACAGTAGCAAGAGGGTGAGAATACAGATATAGGAAAGCCATTTTAGACATAAATAGATAGGTAATAAATAAATACATGAATAAATATATAAATACGTAATATTTAATAAATAAGCATAGATATATGTATAATGGTGAAAGTCAGGAATTTTTCAATTGATCATTATAAGCAACAAGAAAAGCCAAGTTCCCTGACCGGGAATCGAACCCGGGCCGCGGCGGTGAGAGCGCCGAATCCTAACCACTAGACCACCAGGGACTGTTCGAAGGTTCAGGTACTTTATAATATATAAATCTTAAAACAACGTCAAATACGTAATATATTTCAGACAAAAGCAGTGTCATGTCAAATGGAGGTACGTTAGCTTTGTAGGATTTTGCAAAAGGAAATGTTTAAAGTTGGATGTAAAAACAAAAAATAGCGTTTTAAATCACTGTATCGATTTGACTCGCAGTTACAATCACGTTTAATAATTCGAGATGACGATTATTTGCAAATAAATTTCTGACAACTGAGGAAATAACCGGGAATTGCAGTTCAAGCTTTTTGTTTTATTTTCGTCACGGCTCGTTCAAAAGAACATACGCTTCTAATGGCCACTAGATGACGATGTTTCTCCGTTTGAAAAGCCGCGCTCTGATTTGACTGTCCGTCAATGGGAATTTATGATCAAGGTAGCGAGGTTACTACGTTAATGAACGGAAGTCGAGTCATTTATCAGCAAAAATAAAAGACCTCCTCCTTACAGGGTTCCATTTTCTTCATTTATAAAATCTCTAAATGTTTAAGTTCAAACTCTGTTTGATTTTGTTTTATATATTTATAAGCCGTTGATTATACTGAAACGCAGGTTAATCATTTATTTGTTTGCTTTTATGACCATGCTTCTTTTGTTTTGAAAGGCATGCAATGGCTATACTCGCTATGACAATCTTGCTTGATGCTAACCTCCCGCTGTCTGGATTAATCCTGTTCGAAGCGAGAAGAGAAAAAGTGCTTGTTGTGTATCATTTGTTTTGGGGCACCGTCGCCGGGTACAGAAATGTCTCCAGGTGGGCTTCCTCGCTACACTCTTTAACACTTTTCTGCCACTTTCACCCCCTAAACTATCGACTTTCGCGTGGTCTTTTGGTGTGTTTTCAGATTTCTGCATTGACTCGTCGCCGGAGAAGACGACGACGGACGGGGAGCTGGCATTTTTTCGGCCAAACCTGGAGTAGTAACACCGCCATTAAGTTGTCGTTGTTGTTTCGGCGGTGTTTAGGCGACTGAACGGTCGAGAGAAGATGGCGTTCTTCGCTAAAAAGAAAAAATTCAAGTTCCAAACACATTTGACGCTGGAGGAACTGAGCGCGGTGCCTTTCGTTAACGGGGTTCTCTTCTGTAAAGTTCGTCTGCTGGACGGAGACTTCGTCGCTTCTTCCTCCAGGTAACTTTTAACACTAATCATGGCTGCCATTCTTCATTCATATTGTGTTTGTTTCACTCGGCGGTGACGTAATTCATTAGCTTATGTGATGCTGCATGGTGTGGAATGTTATTTTCATATCAATATTTGGAAAAATAACATTAACCAGTTATGTTCATGATGGTAAAATGCCATTTTCAGTCAAAAATGAATGGACGTGTTTCGCCGTCAATGGCAGCCGTTGAGTTAAAATGTTGCTCTTGGACGTGAATCTCCGTCAGTGGCACTGATACGTGATCAATGACTGTCAGCCCTCCCAGGTTAAGTTAATTGGACAGCTAGCACTGTTAGTGGTAGCCAGGCAATAAAGAAAATGTCAATTACAGGCTGAATATTAGACGTCTTACAATAGTATGTATGATTATATTTAGTCGTGATAACCCTCGGGCAAAGTTATCATTATCCAGATTTATTTGTTAACTAGAGCTGGGCGATAAAACAGTAACGATAATTATCATAAAATATTTTTTGTCAACGACAATATTTAAAACTTGATAAAAATTCCATCATTTTAAACTGCAAATACACCATCCGACCACCACATAGAAAGGGGGCGCTGTTGTGAGGTCAACGCTAGTTCCAGACCAAGTTGATTTTTTAAATTTATTTCACATTGCACAGCAACTTTTGGTTTGAAGGCAAATTTATAAAAATAAAAACGCCTGTCAAAATTTAATAAGTTTCATTCTTTACTTTTCATTGTGTAAGGAGGCAGTTTTCTTGGAAAGCAGCTTTTCCAAATCGAGATTCTGTTTATATTTTCCACGGCACATGCTAACAAGCTAATATTTATCTGAAGTGCGTGTTGATTAAGCGGATTCCGTTTTTCCTTGGAACCAAACCTCTTAAAATACCAACCCCCCCATACCCCCTTCCTCTCCATCTTTCTGGACGTTGCATAACTGAGCCGCCACCCCCCCCTTGATGATAATATCCACGCATTCGAACAATCCTCGCCGGTTCCCTCGCCCAATCAGATTAAGGTTATGTCATTCCTTTGACAATCCGCGTCTTTGTACGTGAGCCCTCCACGGCACCCCCCCCCCCCCCTTCTTCCCCCTTGTCACATGCCGCCATTGTGACCTTCTGGTCTTAGAGTGCCCAAGTCCACCATGAATTGCGGACTTCATCATTTCTGTCAGTCAATTACTGTATTGATATGCCTGTATGGTCTCATCTCACTTTCTGAACCGCTTTAACCCCACTAGGGTCGCGTGGGGGTGCTGGAGCCTATCCCAGCTGACTTGGGGCCAGAGGCGGGGGACACCCGGAATCGGTGGCCAGCCAATTGCAGGGCACAAGGAGATAAACAACCAATCACTCATAGCTAGGGGCAATTTAGAGTGTCCAATCATGTCTTTGGAATGTGGGCGGAAACCGGAGTACCCGGAGAAAACCCACACAGGCCCGGGGAGAACATGCAAACTCCCCACATGTGGACTGACTTGGATTTGAACCCAGGTCTCCCAATGTGAGGCTGACGCGCTAACCACTCAGCCGCCCTGCCTATATGGTGATATATGATATACCGTATTTTCTCGCGTATAAGCCGTATTTGTCGCCAAAAAAAATGATGACTGAATCGAGGGTACGGCTTATATGCGCACAAATTAGACTTGACATGCACGAAACTGCAAAAGACAAAACGCCATAATGTAAGACGATGCGGCCAATACGGTCGTTTATTTCAAAATAGAGAAAAGATAAACAGATAAAACGCTTAACAAAATGCATTTTGACGTCTATGAATGAAATTCAAGAAAAAAAATAAAGCATATCTTGCATAAAACCTGAAAAAACCCACTTTTGCTCGCTCAGGGCGCCGCCATCTTACCTAGAGATGACAAACCAGACCACTTCCTGGTTGTACTGCTCACCTGACCTCCTTTTTGAATTTGTCTACGTGCAGGCAACTCCCTTTCGGAATCCGGCAATCGATTTATACAGAATCTCAGAAATACCAGGTGCGATGGTTTTTAATCTTAAGATTAGTAACACATTTGTACTCCTTATTAAAAGCGAGCGACTGGAATGCCGGGAAGAGATTTCTGCATCTCGCGCAGCTGTTATTAATCACTGCATTGTTCAAGTTGAGGAAAAAAGTATTTTGGTATCTTTCGGTTTCGTAGGGAAAGGAATTCACTCTGAAGCCATTTGAGCCTGCTGTTTTTTTCCCAGTTTGATTCATTGCTTGCCATTGACTGACTTAGAAGTCCAGTTGGTTTAAACTGGGAAGACTGGCTGCGACTGCTCACCTTTTTAATGGTCATGATTTTAAATGAGCAGCCAACGAGGAAGACGTCCGTAGATGAGCGAGCGAGAGGTTAGCCCGGAGCGGCGGTTTTTTTTTCCACATCTGCTTCCTGTTTTTGACTCAAGCGCCCCCTCGTTTGTGTATCGTCTGCGTGCGAACAAACGTCTTTATTGAAACAAGACGAATTGGCCATCGAGTAGAAACGCTCTTTTGACGTGTCCGAGTTTTATTACCAACAGAAAAATATCCAATGAAAAATTAAATGAAGGAATATACAAACTGATACTGAAGATCGTACTGAAATATTGACAGGAAAATACAGCAATGTTAATAAAAGAATAGGCAAAATGCTTGAGAAAATAGAACGACTGCGCATTTGCTTCCTCAGCGCTGCTTTATCTTACGTTTCTCCTCGTGGCCCGGAACGTGGCGTGTTTTTCTTTGTGACCGGCACCCCTTCCCTCTGGAAGATAATGGCCCATGTCCACATAAACTGTGAGAATTCCAACTTTTAGGGAGGAAAAATGGAACAAACTCATGTAATTTTCATCATCCAAAAATGGTTTAGACGACCATTTCTTCTTTAGCAACATTTACCTAAAAAAAATGGAGCTATACAGCAATGATAAATGTGATGACAGCTAATCAATTAGCATTTCTGCTAAAGTTTTTTTTCAGTTCCATCTAAAGATACGACTCTTACAGAAAAAGTTCAATTTGAAAAAAAATATATATATACTAATTAAATATGACTCTTTTTAATAGAAATGAGTTTAGTGCCCTATTTCCTTTCAATTTGTTAACTATTTTTAAAAATATCCTTCAGAGAGGACAACAGAAATAAACAATATTTACTGTTTTCACTTTTTTTATATACATATTCTGCCTAAGCATCCAAATTCAAAGCCATATTTGGTAGTCCCTTTAAATATGAAACACATTGAAATTCCTTTTCTGACCTTTGACCTCGTAACCCTAAAATGTAACCACTTCTTTCCCTTCATTTCCCCAACAGAAGTTTGATAATAATCACTTTGTTTGTTCTTGACTTACCGTAAAAATTCCTTTTCTGACCTTTAACCTCATGACGCCAAAATGTAATCACCTATTAAAAACACATCCTGCAACTTTGATAATCATCCCTTTATTCATCTTGAGATATCTCGAACAAAAACGTGCACACGGAAAGGCAGCGGTTAAAAAAAATAAATCTAAATTTAGTTTACTTGACTGTTTTCTCTTTCCTGCTCTTTTATTTTCTTAAATGGAATGTAGCTTCCCTTTTTCCCAAGATTTCTGTTATGGAAATCCTATTTTGGAAGCAGTGATTGACAGGTGGGCTTCCTGGCTCAAACTAATTGGTTGTTTAAATTACTCCCCCAACCCCCCTCGATTTTGTTTGCGAAAATGAAAATCAACCCGTCCACTTGACGAATGGTCCCTCGTGGTTGTTGTCATTAGAGAGACAAATATTTAGAAAAGACGTGCGAAAGGTTAGCATAACAAAAAGCGTGACCTTCCAAACAAATTGCGTTTCAACCAAAAGCGGGCCTCGAACGTGCGGGCGTCACGCCGCGGCGTTTCCGCGGAGAACCCACAAAGCCGACGCTCCCGAGGAATGTTATTCTTCGACCACCCGGGTGGCGGCCGATGAGAAGGCCTCGCCAGAAGTCCAAAACGCGGAGACGAGTGACCGAGTGGCTGCGGTCGCACGCTCGGTCGCGGGGGGGCCGGTTAAACAATGGCAGTGGGGGGTTTGCGGGGGTGAGAAGCAGCTGCCGTAACCAGGATATACCCCGTGTTTACTTTTCCATTCATGTTCAACCCTTGAAAACTACAGCTCGCTGTCCACTTTTTAACTTTTGATTGAACATGGCCCGCACAAGTAGCTTCTATTTAGCCTAAACTGCAATTCTTAGTTTTAGCACTAGGGGGATTTAGTCACATTAGCTGTCCAGTTTTTATTGGCTTGCCGCAAATTAAAATTTGATTAAATATGCCCTGCACAAGTATCTCCAATTCAGCCTACATTGCACTTCTAAGCCTTAACACTAGGTGGAGGTAGTCAGTCCCTTGAAGTCCAGTTTTTATTGGCTCGCCGCAAATGAAAATTTGATTAAATATGGCTCGCACAAGTAGCTTGATTTCAGCCTACTTGCATTTCTAAGCTTAAACACTAGGTGGAGGTACCGTATTTACTCGCATATAAGCCGCCCCGCGTATAAGCCACACCCTTAAAATTGCCTTAAAATCGTTGAATTTTACAATTTCTTGCATATAAGCCGCCCCCTGATTCACAATTTTCACTTCCATATTCATGGTTTTAATAGGGAGTGCAAATGTGTTACTTTAAAGGGAAAATCTTAAAAAAAATCATCGCACGTGGTATTTCTGAGATACTGTATGAATCAAAAGCACATTATTAGGGTCAATATTATAAGGAAGTAATGGTTGTTTTCTTACAAGTTGATTCAGTCATCATTTTTTTTGTTACAAATACGGCTTATATGCGAGAAAATACGGTATAGTCACTTTAGCTGTCCTGCACCAAATGATGAAAATATGATTGACTATAGCCTGCACAAGTGGCTTAAAAAATGTCAGGCCTATAGACAAAAAAAATGCTACAGCGAAGGTCTAAAAGGTAAACAAAGAAAGGGTTAAACAAAAACAAACCAAAAATAAATAAAAAAGTAAGTAAAATTACATGGCTCTTCTCACGACAGAATTTTTCCGAATGGTCGCTAATGAGCGCGTTGCCTTTCCATAAACACTTGTCATTTCCAGCAAATTGCCTCTTTCATGTTACGCATTTTGAGACGGCTGTAATTATGCCCAAAATAATACAGCAGTATTGCTTGCAGATGTTTGCTTCACGTCACGTTAGGAACTTTCTTTGGGAAAGTTTGCCGTTCATTAACCACAGTCGTCATGATGAAAGACAGCTTTAGAAAATTGTTTTAAAAAATCTACTTTAGACTGTTATTAGGAACCATAACCAGTTTATTTTGCATTCATTTTAATTTGATGGAGTTTGTGTTATTGGCAACCACAAGCTGTGTAATTTTTATTTATTTCAATTTGATTGACTATATTCTTAAATACTTTATTGAGTTGGCTGTTTTGAAACCATATTCTTTCTTAATTCAATGTTTTTTTTTTACCAAATGAATTTATAAAAAAGACAAAATGTAATAGTTATGACATTCAATTTGGTAACTGCAATTTCAAATCACAATAAAACTGGGCTTTTTATTTACACATTCATTACAAAAACGTATTTAAAAGCCAAGCAAAACATCGCTAAATTGATGGACATCCCATTTTTTTTGTAACTAGATATATATTTCCAAACTAATTTCAGGGCTCGACATTTCCCGAATATACATTCATGACTCAATTTTACAGTACAGTAATAACTTGACATACGAGTGCCCTAATACACGAGAAATTTGAGTTATGAGTAAAGTTCTGAGCGAATATTTGTCTTGAGATACGAGTATACGAGACAGCTAGCGTATGCGAGAGGCTGCTTATGATAACACTCCGCGTTGTACTGAATAATGTCACATTTTAGTATAGAACATCATAATCACGAGATAGTTATTTGTTACTTTGTGAGTAGTTGGTGAATTAAAACCAATAAAAAGATGTTTTTCCATTGTAACAACCTGTTTCTGGTCTTTTTTTCAGAGGGTGGGAACAAATTAATTTGTATTTGGTTCATTTCTATGGGAAAAGTTCATTTGAGATACGAGTAAATTGACATACGAGCTCGGTCCTGGCACCCATTAAGCTTGTATCTCAAGGTATTACCGTATTACATTTCTTCACTGTATGTTTTGTCAGGGAGGAAGTCCGCGAGAACTGCGTACGCTGGAGAAAAAGGTTCTCCTTCGTCTCCAAAATGAGTGCCAACCCGCACACGGGCGTGCTGGACCCGTCCATGTGCCGGGTGTCCGTCAGGAAGGTAAACAGATTTAACCGCTTTTCTTTGGGATGTTCCGCCTTGGAGTTGGTATGGGAATGTGTGTGATAAATTTGGCTTATGGCTTCATGTTTCCTTCCCGCGTTTTTATTTTTTCCGCAGGAGCTGAAAGGTGGGAAAGCGTACACGAAGGTAAGACGCTCACCGCAGGTCAGCGACCCCAATTACGGGAATACGGAACGCCACTCGAGCGGCTTCCTGCCGCCACGCTCACTCTCACGCGTTGTCGTTTCCTTCCAAGCGCTAAATTTAGTTCACTTCCCTCCTTGGAAGTGAAGCTTCCTCGCATACACCTCCAAGAAAAAACAAGCCGGTTGGCTTTTGTTCGGGAATGAATGAATCAACGTGGCAGCGGCTTGTCGCTTGATGGCTGTTGTGAAATTGTAGATCAAATGGATTGTACAGTCGTACCTCTACTTATGAACTTCATTGGTGCCAGAAATGTTTTCATAACTTGAAAATTTTGTAAGTATAGGTGTACTTTAAATGTAAATTCTCTAATTCGTTCCAAAGTCCTCACAGAACTACCAACAAAACCTTTGAAATTTGCCAAATTGTCCCTATTTTGTATGAAAGATGTGAGGGAACACACAAAAATGAGAGAAAATTATAAGGTAATGATTTATTAATGTCTTAAAATAAATAAATCATGGGAAAATGTGCAGCCGTTATAATGGGGGATCGCAGCAAGGGCCCGTTCTACCATGGCCGAAAGCCGTCCACTTTGTAGTACTACTTTTTAGACTTTTACGTGTGCCCTATGTGTGTGAAAATGTGTTGCGTTGCATTTTTATGGTTTTTAATCACTTAATAAGGGGAATTACAATCATTAATAAGGAGCTAAGGTGGACAGGTATGTAAGAGAGAATCTTGAAACATGGATAGTGGTTGTTGTGAGACAGCCAATGAGAGCCCAGTAGAGGGTAGCGAGGTTCTAAAGTGAGAATCAATGCATCCGCGGCAATATTTTCAAAATTAAATAATGGATAAGGAAATGCATTTACTTTTGGGGGGATTTCGTAACTTGGATCTTTTTCTCAAATCACTCTTTTGCATATAAAAAAAATTGTAACCTGAAAATGTCATACCTAGAGGCATTCGTAAGTAGAGGTATGATCGTAATTGTAATCCGTTTTGATGCGAAATTTAGATCATGGAAAAAAAGTAGTAAATACATGTAGGCGTTAAATAAAATGGACTCCCTTGTTCTCTCTTCAGCTGGGCTTCGCAGATCTAAACATGGCCGAGTTCGCCGGCTCGGGCTCCACCGCACGCTGCTGCCTCCTGGAGGGCTACGACACCAAGAACACGCGACAGGACAACTCCATCCTCAAGGTTAGCGCTAGTCTAGACTGGTCGCCAGTCAGTCGTAGGGCACACCGAGAGATAAACGACCACTCGCAATCACATACCTGTCAACCTCTGCCGATAACTGCCCTTATAAATGATTATGATTCCCCTTACAAACCCCCCAAAAACCTTACAAACACCGTACGACTCGTATGGTGTTTGTAAGGTTTTTGGGGGGTTTGTAAGGGGAATCATAATCATTTATAAGGGCAGTTATCGGCAGAGGTTGACAGGTATGCTGAATCACAATTTTACCACCACCTGCGGGAATCGAGCTCACGCCCAAGTCAGGCGACGGCCCAACTCCGGTCCTCGAGGGCCCCTTTTTTAGTTAGCTTCCGTAAACGGACCTGAATCAATTCATTGGGATCGTTAACAGGCTTCTGGATAGCTTGATGAGGAGTTGATTATTTGATTCAGGTGTGTTGGTGGAGGGAGATATGAAAAACAGTACGGACACAATACGGACTCCATGTTTGTCTTATTTCAAATTAAATCTCGTAATATTCCAATTTTTCTCCGGGGTTATTCCAACGTATAGCTAGCAGGTCATTTTCCCACTCGAACCACTTCTCTTAATGTTTTTGTTTTTCAAGGTAATCATTGGAATGACCCTCCTGTCTGGAGACCCCTGTTTTAAAACGTGAGTAAGCTAAATGAAGCGAGTAACTAGTTTTCATTGTAATTTTTATTTATTTATTTATTTTCTCCACCGTACAGTCCGCCCAGCACAGCCAAGAGCATCTCCATCCCAGGACGGGAACACACCCTGCAGCTGGACTGCAAGGGGGAGGGAACCAAGACAGAAGGCGGACCCGCCGGGGGGATTTCTCTGGGACGGACACCCAAACATCGTCCTTCCATCGTTAGCTCAGGTACACGTCATAGTACTTGCGATTCCCCCCACCCCCGCCCAACCGCGATTCTCAGTAGCGTGTTTCCCAACCGACAAGCACCTGACTGCAATCCACTGATTGCACTCGTAGGACACCACAGTTGTGAAAAGGTTTCCTCTTTAGACATTGGAACCAAAGCAGCCCCGCACCAGTTGCGAATGGAATAGTTTGCCCACCCGGGCCTAGTCTTATCGGATTATACGTCTTTATATGTCCAATGCTTCAATTTTATGGAGGCACTCTTAAATGGGTCAAATTGGTCAAAAGTTTGTGCTTTAATTGCCGACATTTTAGATAGGTCGCAAAAAGTCTTGGACTGGCTTCAACAGTTTACACCAAAAAAATTGGAGCCTATACATCACAGGTGTCAAAGTGGCGGCCCAGGGGCCAAATCTGGCCCGCCGCATCATTTTGTGTGGCCCGAGAAAGTAAAAGTGCGGACTTTCTGTTTTAGGATCAAATTCAAATGAAGAGTATAGATGTATATTAAATTTCCTGATATTCCCCCTTTTAAATCAATAATTGTCATTTTTTAATCCATTTTTTCTGTGTTTTTAGTTCAAAAAGCATTTTGTAAAATCTAAAAATATATAAAAAAGCTAAAATAAACATTGTTTTAGATCTATAAAAAACGGACTATTCAGGGCTTTTAATCCATTTATTAAAACAAATCTAAATATTATATCTAAAATGGTCCGCCCCACATGAAATGGAGTTGATGTTAACGCGGCCCGCGAACCAACCCGAGTCTGACACCCCTGGTCTACGGGCACCCCTGATTTAGAGTATAAAAACCTTAAAAGTGAGAGAGAAAAAACTGCTAAAAATGGAATTTAGCCTTGAGTGCTGTATCTTTTTAATTTTTTTGTTTTTGCACTCAGGTCTTCTGGAAGATTCCGAGGCGAACCCAAACGCTGCCCCCGAACTGTTCCAGTCCGGCCACTCTCGTAATTCCAGCTACGCCAGCCAGCAGAGCAAAATCTCAGGTTATACGTATCAAAATGTCATCATCGTACGTACGTGTGTCGCGTGAGCTTGCTGACGTACTTAGCATTAGCTCGTATGCGTCCCGCAGGCTACAGCACGGAGCACTCTTGCTCCTCCAGCCTTTCGGACCTGACCCACCGCAGGAACACCTCCACCGGCAGCAGCGCCTCCGGAGGCCTGGGGGGCTTCGCCGCCGACGCCCCCGCGGACGCAGAAAGAGAAGCGGGGCGCTCGGAGAGACCGCCCCGACCCCCCAGGCCGCTCCTGCCCAACAACAGGCCTCCCAGGTCTTGCATTTTACAAAGTGACCCTAAATGCATCATTTGCTTCGTTTCGGATAGCATTTTAAATGTGGAAACGTGGATTTAATGGGTTTTAATTATATCACAGCTCTGGGGTCCTGGGTTCAAATCCAGGTCACGTCCATCTGTAGAGTTTCCATGTTTTCCATGTGTGGGTTTCCTCCGGGGACTCCGGTTTCCTCCCACATCCCAAAAATATGCTAAGCTAGCTGGTTGTACACTCTAAATTGCCCCTAGCTAAGAGTGACTGGTTGTTTGGCTCATCGTGCCCTGTGATTGGCTGGCCACCGATTCAGGGTGTCCCCCGCCTCTGGTCCGGAGTCAGCTGGGATAGACTCCAGCACCCTCCGCGACCCTCATAAAAATAAACCGGTTTAGAAAATGAGATGAGAGATCTTTTTAGTTATTTTTATTTTTAAAAAAGTGCAATTGGGTGGCAATAAATTCAGGATGTCCCCAGTCCATAATTGCCTGGGATAGGCTCCAGCACCCCCGCAATCTTCGGTTCAGAAGATGAAAGAATAACATGAAAATGTCACGACCATACTTTTTAATGAGGTTTATATTTCTGTAATCTCCAAAATAAGTGACTTGTTGTGTGAAAGGGTACATTGACATTTTTGTGTTGTCAATTTATTTATTATTTTTTTAAAAATCTCATTTGCAGGAGAAAGCCCGACTCTGTGGAGAGTCAGCCATCTTGGGTGAACGACACCCGCATGGACGCCGACGACATCGTGGAAAAGATTGTGCAGAGCCAAAACTTTGAGGACGTCAGCAACACCGAAGGTAAACGACCCATGGCGTCCGCTTTTACCCGTCGATCTGACCCGTTGCGGCTCCGCCCCCCCCCCCCCCCCCCCCCCCCCCCCCCCCCCCCCCCCCCCCCCCCCCCTCCACGCAGACAGCAACCTGCGTCTGTTCATCAACCGAGACGGCACCACCGCGCTCAGCGCCATCCGCTTGGGCAACAGGTGAGCCAGCGTCCGGCTTTCCCCGCTCGCTAAAGCGCTGAGCGGTCGCCGTGTTTTCCCTTAGGGTGCCGGCCGGCGGCTACGAGCCCGTGGTCATCGAGAGCCACTAGACCAGAGGGATTCCTCCCGCGCCAGTTTGCACTTTAATCCCCGCCGGCGGCGCCGATGTCCTCCTGGTGTCTTTGGGGGTCGTCAAAATGGAGGGCGGGAACGGAGCGATGTCGTATGAGCTAAGGTCAAAGGTCAAAAAGTTTTCGATCATGGTCAACGTGGCCCAAAACGGATTTTAAGGCAAAGTTAAGCGGTTTTAATTGTAAAAAGTGAAAGTCTTAGCATCGGGTTTCCATTTACGGTAAACCACAACGATGACGACTAGCGGCGGCGAGTCAAACGAACTCATTGGGCGTTCGTTTGATTGCCCTCAAGTTCTTTTGTTTTGCTAACTACAGCGACACATACACTGGGATGGTCGTCAATGGGTTAATAATTTAGCGGACAGCGCCTGTCTCTTTAAATTTCTTGCCAGTCAAAACTAAAACGATTTCAGGCAGTACTTTTTAACATTTATTTAATTTCATTGCTTGACATCATTTCGAGACGTTGACCTCTCTTAGTTACAGTTATGTATCGCTCTCTATTATGATACATTATCCAGATAGTAGTTGAATTAGATATGACCGCTCTTCAATTTTCCGCAGCAAATCTTAGCAATGAATTGCGCACGCGTCACCCAAAAAAATCCCGCCCTTTGAGAGCCGCACGCGGACGTTGACGTCCGGGTAAAAGCGTTGCGAGACTTCGCCAAGGACACCAGGAGAACTTTCGACTTCACTCCCAATATTACTTTCAATGTTTTCCCGTTTGCTTTTTAAGGCAGGCGTAGGTTAAGCTAGTTTTGAGCCGTTTGTGTTTGTTACAAAACGGAGAAAGTTCCCGTAGATCGGGAACCCCAAAGTGAGACCGTTTGGGGTCTTTAGGGCCTGTTGATGTCTCTTGATGAGCCTAAAGCGTCTTCGCTTAGAGGAAGAACGCTGGTGATGGCGATGAGAGACACGGTGGCCATTTCGTTTTAGTATTTTTCTTGTTTTAGTAATTTTTTAGTATTTTTTTTTCAAAGCCTCTGTTGAGGTAGCTCCATCGTAAGGAGTTGCGCTGCTCCCTGGTGGAGCAAGCCGTGTTTACCAGCCGACACAGTTAGCAAAAAGCTCGAGGAACCGCAAAAAAACGGTCGACAAACAGCCGGCTGCTTGCCACCGTTTTTTTGTTTTGCCCGTTTACTTTTTAGGAATTATTTTTGAATGTTTTCCACTAAGATAGTGACAAGTAGTTTTGCTCAGTCTCTCTTTGTATTAGAGTTTTTATTGCACACGCAGACTTAGTTTGATTACACGTTTAGGGGATAAACCACTCATCATCCATTATACTTTTACTTGTTTTTAAAAGCATTTATTTATATTTTTTTGTCCTTTTATTCTCTGACTTTTGTTAAGAGGATGGATGGTTATAAGCTATGCACACAACTCACCTTCCTTCTGCTTTTTTGTGTCTCCATATTAGAAGTATTACAAGAGTATTTTATGTTAACAAAGCTAGTATTTACTTAAAGTTATAGAATTATGTTTAACAGTTCCGAACAATAAAAATCTTCACTCACTTTTTTTGGTCTTTATTTTGTTTGTTTGTGTCATGTAAGATTGAACCAGTAGAGGGCAGTGACGGCCAATTGAAGGGCTTGTGACGTGGCAGCTTTCAAGAAGTACAGTAGTGCATGCGGGGACATTGATTAACTCATTACCTGCCGTTGACGGTGATAGACGTCAAATCCGTTTGGACTGAATAATTTAAATAATCGTGAACGTCTATTGATGTCAATGGCAGGCAAACATGAGTAAGCGTTTTACGTTTGGACTGAATAATTTAAATAATCATGAACGTCTATTGGTGTCAATGGCAGGCAAACATAAGTAAACATTTTAAGATGGAAGATATGCAAACTCCACATAGTGAGGACCGACTTGGGTTCGAACCCTCGACCGCAGAACTGTGAAGCCGACTCGCTAACCACTTACCACGGTAAAAAAAATCAAAATAGACCCGTCTTTTTAAAATGTCCGTAAAACAGGGTTGATATTGAAGGTGGAGTTTGGACACCTGATTTTTATACCCTTAAAATATATGTTTTCAATTATTATTTCATCACATAGATATTGACGGCCCGGTGGAGCGAGTGGTTAGCGCGTCAAAAGCCTGGGTTCAAGTTCCAGGTTGGTCCATCTGTGTGCAGTTTGCATGTTCTCTCCGGGCCTGCGTGGGTTTTCTCCGGGTACTCTGGTTTCCTCCCACATTCCAAAGACATGCATGCTAGGCTGATTGGACACTCTAAATTGCCCTTAGCTAGGAGTGATTGGTTGTCTGTTTTTGTCCTTGTGCCCTGCGATTGGCTGGCCACCGATTCAGGGTGTCAGCTGGGATAGGCTCCAGCGACCCTAGTGAGGATAAAGCAGTTCAGAAAATGAGATGAAATACATTTTTTCGACTACTATTAGCGTCATTGCTCGAGTTATTTGCCCCCTTCACTGTTTTTTTCCACGCAGAACGCTCTACAGGTCTCTTGGAATAAGGCTAATAAATGGAGTGGATCACATGACCATCCTTATTTCCTGCTGCACTAACTTGGGCTGCCTGGCCGCCACTCGCAGCTCCTCCACGGCCGGTGGTGCTCTTCTCCCTCCCCCAAGGACTCGTTCCACGGTCGCGCCGAAGGCCTCCCTCCAGCCCCCCCCCAAAAAAAAGTCGTCAATTTCCTCGTCCTTTCGGAGTCCGACTCAAACTCGGGGACAGAAACGAATTGGAGGCCAACTAAACGTTCATTATGGCGACAGCGGCGGTGTCAGCCCCGGTCGGCGGCCCCAACCCCGGCTCGGGTACCGAGCTGGTACGAGGGCAGGCGTTCGACGTCGGGCCTCGCTACAGCAACCTTTCCTACATCGGCGAAGGAGCCTACGGGATGGTGTGGTGAGTAAGGCCGCGCGCCGAGCACCCCGAAGCCGCCTCACGCGAGCTAAAGAGACGCCTCCGGTTAGCTAGTTAGCTTAGCAACACGGCTAACGCTGGCTGTCGCGTCAAAAGCCGTCAATTTGTCGCTTTATGCAGCAAAATGACACCCATTCCGGCGTGTTTATATCGTTTTCTAACCCCGGCGTGACCTTTTTTTGAACAGAAACGCTTTTTTTAGTTCAACTCTTGGCCCATTCAACAGATTTCCTTTTTAGAAAAAGTGATTTAACCGTCGTCCGTAAGTGTTTTTTTTATCTCCACTTTTCCTTTTTAGTGTAACATGTTTGACGAAAAAATGTTAGAAAAAGAGTTTGGTTAAAAAAAATGACATTTGGTGTTTATCGGTTGCATTCGTCACAGATATTTTTATTATCATGCACTTAAATTTAATATGGTTGAACATTGAATGCTAGTTCAGATTTTTATCGTTGCTTTATAATATGAAATATGTCATTTAATGACAGAACATGGTTCAATATTGCTACGTGAGGGGGAAAATGCATTTGAATTATTACGGAAAAGTTTCCATCTCTCTCTTTGCACATTGTAATGTATAATTAGTTCTTAGTTTTCATTGCATCATGTATCCTATCATTCCAAAATCGTCTTACGTCACCCAAAATGTTCTTTATTATGAAATATTTTTACAAAAATATGTTTTAAAATGAATCTATACACAGACACCCATTAAATGGATTAGTATTTAACCCATTACCTGCTATTGACATTGATAGACAACCATTTCATCATATTGTAATGCAATTAGGGACCCGGGATGTCCAATCCGTTTTGTCTGGGAAGCCTGGCAGCCATCTTTCCCTGCCAGCTTCTCCAAGTGAAAATAGATTAGATGTTTGCCAAGCCAACGGCGGAAAAAAGGACAATATTCAACCGAATTCTTTACAACAAATGATCGCTCGTAAAGATAACAGTCGCGATAACGCTTTTATAGACGAGTCAATCTTTAATCTGGGACCCTGATGTGCTCTTCTACAAGTACAATTGAACAAAAGGAAGAAAAAAACATAAGGACCAAAATTTGCCAGAAATTAAGTGTTTACGTACAGCGGCTCGCTAATGGATTAAATCGAATTCATTGTTTTTTCTGAAGTCGTCATTTGGCGAAAGATTTTTGCGTCAGCTCAAAGCTCAGAGCATCGTCTTGTTACCCCGGTCGCCGCCGTCCCCTTGAAACGCCATTGTGGCGCTGGTCTCCGTGGCAACCCCTCCGCCTGTGACATCATTAGCCGCCCCCCACCCTCAGCG
The DNA here is from genome assembly GCF_051989625.1 of Stigmatopora argus. NCBI lineage: Eukaryota > Metazoa > Chordata > Actinopteri > Syngnathiformes > Syngnathidae > Stigmatopora > Stigmatopora argus. Next base: position 1,358,044 of record NC_135391.1, read on the forward strand.
CCGACGGCCAAGAATCGGAGCCCGAGGATCGGATGTCGTTTACATGATTGCGGCTGACAAATTGGCCAAAAAAAACATTATTACGCCTTCCTCGCCTACACCTTCATCACACCATTTTGTTTTTATATATATATGGACTACGTATATCGTATTAAAGGCAGGAGTGTGTTACGTTTGTCCAAAATGAAGAATCTCAGCTCATGCCAACATTGTTCCTTGGCAGCAAGTTGTCGCAAAATGGCGACCCCACCAATCAATCAAATCAACAGCCTTTGTTGTCATTATATACCGCTGCGTATAACGAAATTGGTGGTGCTACTCCACAAAGTACGTTTTCCCAGTAAAAACATAAATAAGTAATAAAAATATTAAAAAAGTCACGTCCGGGCAAGGTAAATTCTAAGATATTGCACAATCTAAGATATTGCACATTGTTATTACGCGACGATTGTTTCAATAAATCGCCCCGTCTCATTTGGACATCTTTTTTTTTTAGTTATGAATCCGTAAGACCGCAGAAAAACGACTTTTTCGGACTGAAACGCTACTTTTTCCCCCCCATTTGTCGTCATTTAAACTTAGCTGCAAAGAGGGTCTGCTCGTGGTGCGTTCAGGGTCTCCGCGCAACGTGGGACTTTTCCACGACGGCCTTCGCAATGTCCCCTTGTTCCTCTAAGTCTGGATGTAGCGAACCGCTTCAACCCTTCCCCCATCTTTTTTTTTTTTTAAATACGGTGTCATGGTAACATGGCGTTACATAACGCGCCGGAGGTTGAGGCGTGAAGCCTTTGCGTTCCCGTCTCCACGGCAACACTGCCGAAGACGAAGAAACAGGAAATGCGACGTTACTGTCGTCGTCGTTTGGAAAAAAAAGAAACAAAAGGAGCACTTGGAGCATTTTGTTATAGTAAAATCAGGCTAAAATGTTCGATTGGCGTTTCTGTTCATTTTTGGAAGAAAAAAAGAACCGTATTTTTGGCACTATAAGTCGCACCTGGATACAAGTCAAACCTGTCAAACAAAGAGCGATGGAGTAGAAAAAACAAGTTGCATTTTTTAAATAAGGAAATTAGGTGTGCTTCAAACTACATTTTTAAGTCGAGAGGCGTCCAATTCATTTCCACATCCCAGTTTAAAAATATATACCGTATTTACTCGCATATAAGCCGCCACTGCGTATAAGCTGCACCCTTAAAATTGCCTTAAAATCATTGATTTTGACAATTTCTCGCGTATAAGCCGCCCCCTGATTCACAATTTTCACCTCCATATTTATGGTTTTAATAAAGAGTACAAATGTGTTACTTTGAAGGAAAAATCTTAAGAAAAAATCATCATTTTTAGTTGACGCACGACATGACAACAACAACAACACAACGAACCTCTTGTTCAAATTCAACCAAACTTGTTCTGCAGGAAGAAAAAAATTGGGTGCAGCTAATTAATGCGTTGGTGCTTTCGCTGCTTAAGCAATAACTCCAAACAATGTCATTTAGATCGCCATCATTCGGGTGATTCATGTCGTTCTGTATTTATTGTTACAATAACTGGATCAAATATGGTCTCCTGTCAAAATAAGAATTTTTTTTACTTTACATTTTTCTTGGAAATCAACTGATATGTATAATATAATTTTCTCCATTAATTCAGCTGTCATTGCTGTCCGATATTGTTATTTTTTTGACAATTTGATCTTGGCATAAACCCAAAAAAACAGTCCTTTCTGCTGTTACAGAACCAGGAAATGAGGAAATGTTTTTAAGACAGTAAAAGCATGTAAGGGAGGAATTTTTAAAAACATGTAGGGGAAGAATTTTTACAAGAATTTTGTCGATATGTTCACCTCTTTTTGGCAGTTTTGGAATGTGCTCTCCTCTGCGATATCAAGCCATTTTGTAGCTTATTCATAATGTATTTACAAAATTTATTATCAAAACAGTGCCTTCGATGGCAGCCAATGGGTTAATGGGAAAGTTAAAATGCCCCAAATCACCAGGAAGTCAACTTCAAATCCCCAAAATTCATCAAAGACCAAGAAAGCTCCAAAAAGCATCCCATAAATTCCCTCAAAATCACTAAGAAATGATCAAAAATTTCCCAAAAGTGACGCCAGATGAACTCATTCCCTGCCATTGACTACAAAACAAGTCCAATCCACAACAGCCATTAAATTGACTTTTCGGGCCCAAAAAAATAAACGACTCCGGCCCACGCGAGATCTCGTTGGCACGAATGCGGCCCAGCCGAGCGAGCGAACGGATTGGACGCCCCTCCTCTTCCATCGCTTGACGGTCAACCTTTTGTTGTACTTGTAGTTGTATTTTTCTATAAACGCGGCGAAAAGATGAACGCGTTGGCGTCACGCTGAGTGCGGCACAAGCTAGTATCTTGCCTCCCACACACACACACACACACACACACTGTTGCTTCCTCCCACACTACTCCACGTCCACACACACACGTACATAAACACACACATAAACACGTATATACACACACACATAAACACATTTATACACACACACATTCCTCAAAGCCAAGTGGAAAGGAAGGTCAGTCCCTTCCATATCCCTGGCAGAAGGCTGGCACGCTGCTGTTTACATTGGCTGGTCACCACGGCAACCGCTTTTCGGCTTCTGTCACACCGTGCGTGTGGGTGGGCGTTCTTTGCTTTCTGCAGTGTTTTAAAAAAAAAAGATAATAATACAGCCAATCACTACATGGCGAAAACCAGCAGCCGTCGTCGTAAAAGTAGACGTGTTTGATTGTCAAGTAAGAGCCGGGAGCTTTTAATTAACCTTGCAAGAATGGTTTTTTTTATTTGGCATAATGACAGACTGCTAAATACATGGCTTTATCATATTTTTTACCTTTAACCCTTTATATTCTCATCTCCTACCATGCAAATTTAAGCTAAATCAGCTTGAAAGAGTGATTCTGCATATTTAACCTCAGTCTCAGTCTGCAGAAGGTCCCCCCTGTGGACTTCCTGTATGTGGCTCTAGTTTTTTTTACCTAGGTCTACAATGTCTTCTGTGTCTGTGCTTGCTACTGCAACCAACAGAATTTCCCAAATACGTGATGAAATGAAGTTCAAATCTAATTATTCAAGAAGTCATCACAAAACTCCTTTTCTGACCTGCTTGACCTTTGACCTCAACCCCCCCAAATTTGACTACCATATTTTGTTGTTTAATATACCCGGGTATATTAAATGAATTTTGCTTTTTTGAGCCTCCCGTTTGTGCGCCATTTAATATACCCCTGCCGTTAAATATACCCGGCTATATTAAATGGGGGGGTATATTAAACAGCAAAATACGGTACATTTTCCCTTTCATATTGCAAACTTATCCTCCCAGTTGGACCCTGACGCCTTAATTCATTCTTGAGTTATCCTGATTGACAGACATGAAAAGAGTTGCAAATGGAACGTTTAAGGAACGTGGGAAAAATGAGCTTCTCGCATGCCATTTTTTTTTCCTTCAGAAAACGTTGCCATCTGAACGTCATTTTTTTAAATTTTCATCCCCCCCCCCCCCCCCCCCCCCCCCCCCCAGCTCGGCGTACGACCGCGACAACAAACTCCGCGTGGCCATCAAGAAGATCAGCCCCTTCGAGCACCAGACGTACTGCCAGCGCACGCTGCGCGAGATCAAGATCCTGCTGCGCTTCAAGCACGAGAACATCATCGGCATCAACGACATCATCCGCACGCCCACCATCGAGCAGATGAAGGACGTGTATCCTTGTCGTACCCCGCCCTCGCCGTGCGTCCGCGACCTCGCTCGTCCCTTCCGGAATCTTCCCTTGACCTTTTCCGCCCCGCCCAGTTACATCGTGCAGGACCTGATGGAAACGGACCTGTACAAGCTGCTGAAAACCCAGCACTTGAGCAACGACCACATCTGCTACTTCCTCTACCAGATTCTGCGAGGCCTCAAGTACATCCACTCGGCCAACGTGCTGCACCGCGATCTCAAGCCGTCCAATCTCCTGCTCAACACCACCTGCGATCTCAAGGTAAGGCTTTTTTTTGGACTTGTTTTTTTGCGGACGCGCGTCCTAACCGCCGCCGCCGCTCTTCTCAGATCTGCGACTTTGGCCTGGCCCGCGTGGCCGACCCGGACCACGACCACACCGGCTTCCTGACGGAGTACGTGGCCACGCGTTGGTATCGAGCGCCCGAGATCATGCTCAACTCCAAGGTGAGCCTGGCATCCTTTCTCCAATACCCCTTCAAAATAAGATGTACCGTTTTAACCGCCTTTATTGTCCTAACTACTACGTAGCTGGTTACCAGTTTGGTCCCACTGGAATTTGGTTTGCAGCAGACTTTCGGCAAATTTTGTCTTCTTCTAAAAGCTCCATTAACTCAAAAGTTCTTCATTTTTTAATAATATATAGCAGGGGTCGGGAAACTTTTTGATGAAGAGAGCCACAAACAATTCATATTTTCCAATGTTATTCCTTGTGAGCCATACTACCAATTTAAAAGTGAAAATACATACATGTAAACGAGTGCCTTTTCAATTTTTTCTGTAATTTCACCACTTTTAAAGTGGAAAAAACTGAATATTTTTAATAGATTCTTATGGTGTTGCTAATCAATGATTATAGGTTCCCTACCCCTGATATAGACCAATCAGAAGCCAGTGTTTTACATTAGCAACGATTTTAGGCTAGAATGAATGTATTTATAGAAACCCCTGCTTCGTTTTAGCTCATGTAGGGTTTTAAATAGTCTTGAATTGTCTTATTTTGACAACTTCAGGTGGGCCTTAAAATCCTTAAGATTGTGTATTGTGTGAAATTTCCTGAAATTCTTAGTTAGATTTTTTTTGCGGGGTTCCTCACATGTTCTTAATGCTCATCCCCCCCCCCCCCCCGTACGTACCTTCTTTTGTACGGCATAACATAAGACTAAAGTCCCTGGTGTCGGGTTGTCTTCTGGACAGGGCTACACCAAGTCCATCGACATCTGGTCCGTGGGCTGCATCCTGGCCGAGATGTTGTCTAACCGACCCATATTTCCCGGGAAGCACTACCTGGATCAACTCAACCACATCCTGGGTAAGACCAAGACAGTTTATTTGGAGTTTGACCTCCAGCAATGACATGTTCATGCTTGGGTCCTCAGGTATCCTGGGTTCTCCTTCTCAAGAGGACCTCAACTGCATCATCAATATTAAAGCCAGGAATTATCTCCTGTCTCTGCCAGTGCGATGCAAAGTCCCCTGGAACCGTCTCTTCCCTAACGCTGACGCCAAAGGTCTGTTCACATGTTTGTGCGCGCTTGTGTGGATTCAGAAAATTCCCATGCTCTTCAATAATATGGACCCCCCCAATCCATGTTGACACTCCCAAGCAAAATAGATTGAACGTCTATTTTCCAGTGTTTTCGCAACCAATTTTGGTACACATTTTGCATTGCAAAAATCTGAAGGCACAGTTAAAACTACGTATAGATAACGTAAAGTCATACTCAAAGGTTTTTTTTTCAACAGGAGTTAAAAAAAAAGTGTTTTAATATGTAATTTTTCACATCGACCATACGTCGCCAAAAGGCTTCACGTGCCTAAATTTGCAAAAATCTCAAGGCACAGTTAAAACTACGTAAATATAACGTAAAGTCATACTCAAAGTTTTTTTTTTCAACAGGAGTAAAAAAAGTGTTTTAATATGTAATTTTTCACATCGACCTTACGTCGCCAAAAGGCTTCACGTGCCTAAAAATAACCAAGGAAAAACTTGAATCTTGTCATATTCCCAAATGTACTTATTGTTGTTTTTCATATTCTAATTTTAATATCGTAATATTACAAACCAATGTATGACTTGTTGGGAGGTCACACTGGTAGAAAGAACGAGTCGCTTTGGCTCCCTCTAGCGAACAACTTGTCACATGACCGATCTTTTGTTGAAAAGTCATTTTTCCTTCCTGCGACACACTGGTCTATTAGAGCGAACGAGTTGCTTTGGCTCCTTCTACTGGAGAACTTTTGACATTACCGATATTTTTCATGCTTGGCAGCGTTGGATCTGTTGGACAAAATGCTCACCTTCAACCCACACAAGCGCATCGAAGTGGAGGAGGCCCTGGCACATCCCTACCTGGAGCAGTACTACGACCCCACGGACGAGGTGAGCCGTGCCGTGCCGTCTTCCGCTTTTGCGTCCCGCACCGGTCGGTCCCAACGTTTTGCTCTCTCGTCCGCCGCAGCCCGTCGCCGAGGCGCCGTTTAAGTTCGACATGGAGCTGGACGACCTCCCCAAGGAGACGCTCAAGGAGTTGATCTTCGAGGAGACGTCGCGCTTCCAGATGGCTTTCCGATCCTAACCCTCGGCGCCAGGTCAGTCGTCCAATTTTCAAGGTCGCTTTGTTATTTTTAACCAACGTCAGTTGACCGGGCGGTTCTTATATCAAGAACGTTCAATAGGGCTGGGCAATACGGCATAAAAATAACTAAAAAATGTAAATAATTAAAGGAGACAATAAGATCAAAACAAAGCAAAAGCTAGAATAAAAAAACATAAAAATTAAATTAAATTTAAACTAAATTATTGGTTCAATCGCAAATGCATTGGAAGTCTATGGCTGTCAATTTGTATCTAATTAGTTAATTTTGGGATTACGACAGTCATTTAATCGTGAAAATCAAACTATTTGACGACAATCATTTTATCGTCAAAATCAAACTAATTTGATATTGATATTAAGAGGTAACTTTTTTTTTTGATCCTGCAGATGATGCGTTGTCGCTGCCCCACCTCAAAATTCAAACTGCGCCTCCCCCACACTGTTGTGATTTTTTTTAATTATTATTTTTTGTCTCCCGTCCCTAATTTTTTTATTTGAACGGTATTTTTGATTCCCAGAATCCTCGGCTGTCGCTCGTCAAGTCCACTTTGCTCAGGAATGGCGTCAGGAACCAATCAGTCCGTCGTTCCCGAAAGAGGGAGGGAAGGAGGGTGGATAGGTGGGCGCTCTAACCGGCCGGCGACTTGGTTCGATTCCTTTCTTTCAAATGCCTTTTTATTTTTTTGCTTTATTTTCTTATTTTTTAATTATCGCCCGCTTCTTATGCAGCCCCCCCTCAAAAAACGAGTGATTTATGCAAAAAGTCATAAAAAAAACCAACAAAAAAAGCCATGGTTCCGACGGTTCGCCTCCCGAATCGTCCTTTTATCGTACGTCTTGTGTTTTATCCTGCGCGGGACCGTCTTAATGTGTTTTGAAAGGGACAGAAAACACCCCCTCCCCCCCCCGTTTATCCTTTCTTAATGGTAAAACAAAAAAAAATAATGTGCTTGTGGTGGTGGGAAACGGACTCGAATTTTCTCGGTGTATGCGCAAGCTAGCGTGCCCCCTCATCCCCCCTCTGCATGACTGTTAGCAGCTGTGTATACAAAGAGCATGTCAAGTGCCACACGGGCCTTTAACGTACGTTCCGCCTCCAACACGGTGCTCAAGCGCCCTCCTTTTCTTTCTTTTTTTGTTTTGTTTTTACGTGCGGCCGATCGAAACAAAGGCCGCCCTTTCCAAACGTAGCACTTAAGCTACGATTAGCATGCAGCTACGCTAGCAAGGCTACGCTTGGCTCGCTAAAGCGGCCGCGAAAGCTAATAGGCTCGTCGGTCGCCGTTGGGTGGTGGATGCGAGCCGATGAGGAATATTGTACAGCGTGGATTTTTTTTTTCTTCTGAATAAAAATAATTGCTTTAAACGAGCAATATGGGAGATTTGCACTTTGATTATTCGTGGAATGGCCCTAATTTTTCTTTAAACGGTCAAGACAACATTTTCCCATTGTGTTCCCGCCCCCAAAAAAGTTATTGTTTAAAATCAGCCAATCACGAAAGAGGTACTCTGTCTTCATCCAGGTTGCCACACCTCCGAAAACTTCGGAAATGTGGACTTAAGAAAAGCCTATGCAGCTGTACTTAAAATGTTTTATCATACTAAAACAATTCCAACCGGTACTTACTTGTTCCGAACAAAGGTTACCTTTACTCGGCTGGACTTGTACTAGTACTACACTTTGTCTACTAGTATTAAAAGTAGCCTTTTTTCTTTTATATTGACCAACAAAGCTACCCACTCAATTTCTATTTAAAAAAGGGCATTTTCTAGAACTTATCTGGCAACCCAAAGAGGAAAATAAAAGGGATATGTACCCTTCCTGGTCGCAGTACCGATTTTAGCCACCAATCTACATATTGCTCCTTTAATTAACTCCTTGTTTGCCATTTGACAGACAGACCTCCGCTCCATTGGGACTGGGAGAGTTGGCGGGGAATTAACATACGTTACTGCAGCCCTCCCTGTTCAAATGGATTGGACGTCTACCAGTGGCTACAAAGAAATCAGTTCACCGTAGAAGTAAAAAAAAAAGACACGATTGGTTTTCTATTATCGTCGATGGCACTGAAAGTGTTGAGCAGGCGTGGCCTAGCCAGAAATTGAAATTAAAATTGAAATGACTTGTTTAGCACTTTGTCAGCAGGCGGCCTAAAAGTAAACAGTGTTTTTGTTTGGGGGGATGCGTTCAATGGCAGTGGGAAACGGCGGTGGCGGGACGGTTTGTGTGCTAATCAGCGCTCGTGCTCCGTTCTTTTGTGTCTGTTTGTGCCTTCTTTGACGATTCCGTGTGTGTGTGTGTGTGCAGCTTCTGACGTGATTGGTCGGTAAAGAAAAAAAAAGTGAGCTTTGTACATTTGAAAAAAAAATTGTTGCGCGCGATACGTGGAAAAAAACATTTATATTTTTCCCCTTTTGTTTTTTTGAATATTTTTATTGTCCGATGAATGTTCTGTTTCTATCAGACACTAAATGATATTGTTGCTTCACTTTGTGTTTCGATCAATTTGTGAAGAGGAAAAAAAGATTAAAAAGGAAAAAAACGCTTGTTTTTAAAAGTGCGTCTGCTGCAAAATTGTTTTTTTTGGGTCAGTTTTATTTTGCTGTTGTGTGAAGAATTTTGCATTTGTTTTTGAAGACTGTTTTTAAAAAGTGAATAATGATGTTTTTTGCAAGCCAAGAATAAGAAAAAAAGGAAAGTTATTGGACCGCTCTTAACAATCAATAGATACACAATTACCAAAAAGCTTGCTATCTTTGGAGCAAAAAAATCTAAATGTATTAAAATTGGAGAAAAAAAAGATTAATAAAGATGTGTATTACCCCAGCATGTGTCCATCATTCAGGATTGTTTGTAAAATCGATTTAAAACATTTGCTAACGTCATTGCTTCCATTTAAAATGTTATATTTTCTTTTATGTGGCAAGTGAGTATTTTGGTATTTATTTCACTTCAGCATAATATATATTTTTACCAATATTAACAAGGGCCGTTTGTCGAAAATAATAAAACACTTTATTCAGATTAAAATCCCAAAGGCCATTCATGTGATATCAGGTGACACAAAAAATGATCATTTCTCATTAAAACGATGACGTCTCTCCATTGGCAGTTTTTGTTTACTTGAGAGCCAACCACGTGGTGACGCAGCCCACGCATGCGCATTGGTGTATCTTGACGTCGGACACGTGTCTGTCGTCGGCGGCGCGCGCAGTCGAAAACAAGCCAGGCTTCTTCGCTCTCACTTCACCGCTTTCCATTGGCTGTTTCCTCCCAGACCCGCCCTATCTCGTCGATGATTGGTCAGGCTACGGTTGTGCTCGTCGCGTATTGGATGCTATTTGTAGCCGCGGTTTAGTAGCTAGGCTTCTGCTGCCATTGCGGTCTTGCAAATAACTCGGACATTGTCGTTTTGCTTCTAAATAGTCTATTTTTTTTAAAAGGTGGGATTTTGTTAGCGCACAGTTGACACCTAATTCTCTTACATTTGATTGAGCCTAAAAAGGCACACGAATGTGTGTGAATTCGCTTGAAACAAAAGAAACAGCAGTCATGGAAGAGTGGCCAAAAGTTAGTTTACTGCTCTATATTAACAGTTAATATGGTAAAAGTTGGGTCTGGATGAATTTTAGATGTTGCTTTGAGTCATTAGACAACTTTATCGAATGTGACAACGAATAAAAATGTATATTTACGCATGAGGAGTTGGTGATACTGAAATTCCCCACACCACTTCAACGTAGCACAAGCATTAGAAAGAAAAGCTGCTTTATTTGCACTTTGAGCCAAGTTTTAAATCGCAACCTGCGCGTTTTTTAACTCTTTACCTCTGTCACGGTGCAGCTCATTTCTCTTTTTCCCAAGTACTGATCACCAGAGATCGAAGGAGAAACCAGACGAGGCACGCGGACTGGCTTTAGAAGCTCATGGCCGAGAGAGAGGCGCCCTCGTCCGGATTGACTAATTGCCGCACGTTCGAGAGGATCCAGCAAACAAGCGAGTCTCGTCCCACCGCCAGGCCGCCTTACGTGGGCGTTCGGGCGGCCTAGACGTGCTGCCACTGCTGTCTGCATGGGACGGTGATTCCCGTACGGGCTCCCCGGGAGTCAACGAGTGTTTTCGGGGGTAAGTGACCTGCTTTGGAGGACACGTTTGCTGCACCCTGAACGTCTCATAACCAATTCAGCTCGTTTTGATTCGATATTTTCTTGTTGTTATCTTGGCTAATGCGTGCCTATTTGGCTTAAGGAAGATCATTTTAAAGGTGGTTGACACTTGAATTGCATCCCTGTTGGATTTATTATTGTTTTTGGGACGTTTATTCAGCAAAGCAGCCAGCGTTTACGTCTCTGCGGTGTTATGTTTACGAGCCCCTCGGTCCTTTCGACACTGCTGTTGTTTTCGTTCTAGTCAGCCAACAGCTGCATTAAAAAAAATAAAACATTGTCTGTTCGTATCTGTGGGGCCGTGACGACATCACCACTGTCCAACTCAGCTCAGCTGTTTTTTTAAAATTGCTTTAATCGAATTACTTACGGGGAGTCCAGATCTCTTCGGCACAACGAGACGTTTTATTGATTGAGCCTTTCTAAAATTAACCCAGCGTGTGTGGGTGACTTTAAAGTGACCTCGGCCAGCTCCATGATTGATTAAATATGACAGTTCGTTTGACGACTCGAACGACGAGCCTTGACGTTAAATGATACATCCATAGCAGGAACAAGAAAAAGTAATCGTATCTGTTTGAGTGTTTTAGCACGTGAAATTCATTTTCTCGTCCTGTATTTATTTACACATCCGGGGCTGTGAACATTTGGCGCGTTCAAGTCACATGGGAAATAATCTGACCAGTAAACACGACGTCTTGGAAACTCGGAAAATATCATACTGCCTCTGATATATTTTGAAATTTATGATTACACGTCTTATCTGTAACCCCTTCTTCGTAATAACATCAGGGTGTTTGATTTAGACTCAATGTTTGGCAATAAATCCGTATCTGTCGAATGTCAGAAAAATACATCAAGCCGAGCATATGCAGTAATAACTCAACATCGAATCAATCACTTGCATAATTGACCCGAATGGGGTAAATTAGAGGTATCCCTAGATGTGTAATATGTGTGCCACACAAAAGACAAGGTTAATCGTACTAAAAATAGGAATGGGGTAATCAGATTAAGAATATGGCGCACGTCCGTCGCGTTTAAGTAGTTGAAAGTAAACGGGTACAATTGAAGAAGCGTAAAAACGCGTTATGTATCATGTGATTACAGTCGATAGTCTGGCCATATAAAAAAAGGCAGGAAATGTGGAGATAAACATCTCCATGCGTCGTTCTATCTATGTATAAATCCCAATGGGACGTGAAGGCAGCGCCCTTGCTGATTAGCTCATTTAGCCGTCCATCATCGGAAAGTGCCCGCCTACGTGGGTGACGTTTCTGTACCGAAGCGGGCAGGCCAGCGCGAGACGCGCACAACAAAAGACAACAAAAGCTCGCGTGGGGGACCAAAATGCGAGCCGTCGGTGGCCTCACACTTCCCCGCTGAGCCGACACATTCAAACGCATGGACCACAAGCGAACACGATGACTTTTACGCGGAGATTGTGACGACAACAAGAAGCTTGTGTGGCGTTTGCTGCGTTTACGTGCTCGACAGGCTGTCGTCCGTTTCAGCAAATATTCAGGTGCATGACAATACTTTTTTTCTCTCCATATGGAATGATTTGTGTTTATATTTTAGTCGAAGCAGCAACTAAATATGTGAGCCGTGTTGTCGTGTTGGCTTCACGACTCAAACGACAAGCTGGGAAAAACGAGCACGCTGTTGCTCTGAGCTTAGTGGCCGTCCAAGTTGACACAAAAGATCCAGTAAGCGTTTTATTTGGTCGAAAATACGCGAGTTTGAATGTGGAAAAGTCTTGTTTAGTCTCGAAACGGCAGCGAGGCTATTGTTTGCACTTCCCTTGTGAGTGTTTTTTTCTCTTTGTTGTCACTTGACCTGCTTGCTTCCTCTTCGTTTATGCTTTTCTCACCTGTGCTAGCAAACAAAAGACGACGAAGAGGGATAAAGAAAATGTTGCTTTTTCAAACATTGTTTAGTAAGGTAATTTGACGTTGACATTGATACAACTCGAAACAAGTCTTTTGCTTGGACTAACGTGTGCAATTGAAGTATGACAACTTAATTCAACTTTACAAAACACGACAAAAAAGGTGTCGTGGTGCCTTCAGTTGCCGAAGCATGGTGGGAAAAACAGAAATCGAGGTTTTTGGCAATTTCACTCGTTTATCGTATCATAGATTGTAAATCAGTTAAAAAGGGGGGGAAATAAGTGGTAGTTGGCGTCATGGTGATTTAAAATGTCTTGGGTTGTTCTAAAATTGGTTTGGAAGGCACGAGGCGTCGAAAATGTTCACTTGTTTGATGAGTTTAGGACCACATTGTTGTCTAAAGTGGGTTTGCGCACGCGCATTACGATCACAGACGATGAACAGTTGTGTGCGAGGCTTAATTAAAGTGAGCTAATTAGATGTTAGATGAGAGCTGGTTGTCACGCACGCACACACACGTTGATTGACCACTTTTGTGTGTGTTTGTGCGTGCCACATGCTTACTTCCTGTTGCACTCTTTGTTTGTCGTTTTCGAATTTTCTGTCCTTTGGGGTACGATATAACTTGATTTGTGGGTGTTTTGCTCAGTGAAACAAAAATGTGACTTTGCATCCAAAACGTGAGCGTTCCACAAATCCAAATTTCTTTTGTCTCATTTCTCCCCTTGTCAGTGTTTTAAATGCTTCATGAACTTAATTTTTCCAAATAAGAAGGTTAAGTTTAACTTTATCAGCAAATTGAGACGTTTGATGTGTTTTTTAAGCGTAGAAACACGTTTTCTCGCGTTAACTAAAAAGACAAAAGGAGGAGGAAAGAAACAGCGCCCTCTAACGACAACTGAGTGCCAATCAATAATAAAGAGGACGTCCTTGTCCCGCCCCCATCGAGTTTGATTGACAGAACGGCCGCGTTGTTTTATGTTGTGACGCCATCGCCCATAGACGACCATTTAAAGTTTAAATGCCATTATAAGGCATTCATTCAACTCATTAGCATCCGTTAACGGTGCTAGACGTCCAATCAAGTGTTATTATTAAATATTTTTGCATTGAATTTTTGCCATATTTTTTAGCTAGAGGAATTCTATAACTTTTTCAGATGTTTAAATAAAATTAAAAATGCACACGTTAGGATTGCCGATGCCCTCTAGTGGCTAACTCTGAACCTACGGGCAACAATAAGTATGCAGTTAATAAGCCCTGAGGCAAAAAATCAGTTAAATCTCATGTTTCAAAGATGACTATACCTATATCAAATTCATTTATGATTTGTTTACTTGTAATGCAAGAGGAAATTTTAGTTAGCCTATTTACTAAAAACCACAACAAAAGCGAGTGAGATCTGGAGCCCTCCCTCGTGGCAATCTAAAAAAAAAAAATCATCATGTTAGCTAGCATACCTTACCTTTTTATATTCATATTCCTATTTATTCAAATCCACTGTGATGATACACACTTGAATGAATGGACATTGACCCGAAGAACGACGGCCGCCACATTTAACCCCGCCCTCCCGCCGACAGGTGTGAATTCCTGGCGCGGCGTCGGCGTGGAGCCGCCACCCGCCCGCCGAGCCCACCGGCACCACGACGGCCCTGGCTTGCATCCTCCAGTGTCTCTTCTGTCAGCAAGTCCAGCGAAGCGGCGAGGCGTCCGGTCCCGACGCGGAGGCGCGGCCCTCGGACATGGTCAAGATGACCAAGTCCAAGACCTTCCAGGCTTACCTGCCCAGTTGCCACCGCACGTACAGTTGCGTGCACTGCAGGGCGCACCTGGCCAACCACGACGAGCTCATCTCCAAGGTAGGCGCCCTTTCCCCCAGACGACGCGGTGGAAATTTCGACGATTGACGTGACCGGTCCACGGGCGTCAATCGTTTTGTTTTGTGCTTTCAGTCATTTCAGGGCAGCCAAGGACGAGCGTACCTCTTTAACTCCGTGTAAGTCTTTTTCCATCGCAAAGCTCGATTGCTTCTCAAACTTTGTATTGTTAAAAAACGGGCGGCGCCCGCCAACAGCGACTGATGGACGTTGTCCTCCGCTTCAGGGTGAACGTGGGCTGCGGTCCGGCCGAGGAGCGGGTTCTCCTCACGGGTCTTCACGCCGTGGCCGACATCTACTGCGAAAACTGCAAAACCACCCTGGGCTGGAAATATGTGAGTCGCCGGGCTGGTTTCGCTAAGCTAACACCATCCGCAGCTAAGCTAACCCCTGCCGTGGCTAAGATAACTTTTGCCACAGCTAAGCTAACCCCTGCCGTGGCTAAGATAACTTTTGCCACAGCTAAGCTAATGCCTGCCACTGCTAAGCTAACACCTTCCTGGATCCATGCTAACGCCTGCCAAGCCTAAGCTAACCCCTGCCAAGGCTAAGCTAACCCCTGCCAAGGCTAAGCTAACCCCTGCCAAGGCTAAGCTAACCCCTGCCAAGGCTAAGCTAACCCCTGCCAAGGCTAAGCTAACCCCGGCCAAGGCTAAGCTAACCCCGGCCAAGGCTAAGCTAACCCCGGCCAAGGCTAAGCTAACCCCGGCCAAGGCTAAGCTAACCCCGGCCAAGGCTAAGCTAACCCCGGCCAAGGCTAAGCTAACCCCGGCCAAGGCTAAGCTAACCCCGGCCAAGGCTAAGCTAACCCCGGCCAAGGCTAAGCTAACCCCGGCCAAGGCTAAGCTAACCCCGGCCAAGGCTAAGCTAACCCCGGCCAAGGCTAAGCTAACCCCGGCCAAGGCTAAGCTAACCCCGGCCAAGGCTAAGCTAACCCCGGCCAAGGCTAAGCTAACCCCGGCCAAGGCTAAGCTAACCCCGGCCAAGGCTAAGCTAACCCCGGCCAAGGCTAAGCTAACCCCGGCCAAGGCTAAGCTAACCCCGGCCAAGGCTAAGCTAACCCCGGCCAAGGCTAAGCTAACCCCGGCCAAGGCTAAGCTAACCCCGGCCAAGGCTAAGCTAACCCCGGCCAAGGCTAAGCTAACCCCGGCCAAGGCTAAGCTAACCCCGGCCAAGGCTAAGCTAACCCCGGCCAAGGCTAAGCTAACCCCGGCCAAGGCTAAGCTAACCCCGGCCAAGGCTAAGCTAACCCCGGCCAAGGCTAAGCTAACCCCGGCCAAGGCTAAGCTAACCCCGGCCAAGGCTAAGCTAACCCCGGCCAAGGCTAAGCTAACCCCGGCCAAGGCTAAGCTAACGCCTTCCCGGGTCCAAGCTAACGCCTGCTGCGGCTAAACTAACACCTGTCGCGGATAAGCTAACGCCTTCCCAGGTCCAAGCTAACGTCCTCCCGTGCCCAAGCTAACGCCTGCCGCGGCTAAGCTAACGCCTTCCCGGGTCCAAGCTAATGCCTGCCCAGCGCCTTCCTGGGTCCAAGCTAATGCCTGCCGCGACTAGGCTAACACCTTCCTGGGTCCAAGCTAACGCCTGCTCGTGCCTTTTTTTGTCAGGAGCACGCCTTTGAGAGCAGCCAGAAGTACAAAGAGGGCAAGTTTATCATCGAGCTGGCTCACATGATCAAAGACAACGGATGGGAGTGAGCACCTGGCCTCGCCGCCCTCCCGCCGGTTTCAAACGCGCGTCTCCAATCCGTTGGGACTCAGATCGGACGTCAATCCGGTCGGCCCTTGAGTTGATTTTTATCGACAATATTTCCCCCATTTTTTTTTTTTTTTGACCGAGCTGGTCCGTTCACGTTACGAAACAAAAAAGGTCCAACCAGTATTTTCTCCGTGAATATACAAAATCATGAATATGGAAATAGGAATATTGGAGATGGATTTATATATATATATATAGAAATATATATATGAAGATAGATAGCTGTCTTATTTGTGGTGTTTTGGGTAACGCAAGAGTGGCTGGTTCCATTAGATGAACGTTGATTGCAGTTCCATAGAGTCAAAAAAAGATATTTACCAAATCCATATTCATACATAGGTTTTTAAATCAATCAAAATATTTATAGATAAATATTATATATATATAGTACACGGTCAATGTCTTGCTGTCAAGCACACGTGTGTTCTTGGCGTACGATGGTTTTTGCACTTTGCCGAGGTTTCTGTTTCGTTCGTGTAAGCTTGGAGGTCCAAAATTTGTTTTTGTTTTTTCCGGAAAATTTGGCGATTTAGTCTTTGATTTTTTTTATAAGATGGCTGCTTGTGGCAATTGGTTGTTTCTCAAAGTTTCTGGTTGATGGTTATTTTTATTTTGGTCGTTTTATTTTTGCACCAATAGACGCAAAATATTTGAATTTTTTTTTCATTTTTGGGGGATTTGCTGGCACAGGTATGAGACTTTTTTTTCCCGTATTTTCAGGTTTTATTGATGTTTGTAAAATGTTTTATTCTGATTGGCTGATGAAAAAATTCTGATAGCATTGGTTTACTTTTTGGAGTTCTGACTTTGAATGATAGATTCTTTTTAGGGTTTAAGTCGGGGGGTGTCCATTTTTTTTCGCGTACGAGACGACAAAAGCTGTCCAGTCCATTTTGGGGAAAAAAAACTACACTTTTATAAATTTATTTCGACGTGTTTGCACCCCTCAGCTAATCGAGAAGTCTTAAAAGCTGAAAAGTGCAATGTAGGCTAAATTTAAGCTTTTTGTGCGGGCCTCTTTCAATGAAATGCTCATTTACTCCAGTACAGAAAATTTTGGACACCGCTGGTTTAAACGCAGATTTTTTTTTCTTGCCCAATGTTGTCCAAAACAAGACAAATTAATGTATTTTCCCACTTCTAACCAACAGTTTCTGATTTAATTTAATGCCTTTTTTAACCCATGTTACATTTTCCTTTTTTCCATTTTCACTCAGGCCACTTTTATTCAAATTTCCCATCCGTCTCTTGGCCTCCAAGCCGCGGCCAATCACACGCCTCCGCAAACCCCCCCCGACGACCCCTCCCGCAAACCCCCCCCGACGACCCCTCCCGCGTACGTTTTGCGGCGCGAAACTCCGCCCCCTCGGCCACGAGAGAAAAGCGATGGATTACTTTGCCGGCGAAGGTCAGTTCCATTGCCGCCGATTTTTTTTCAAAGTTAGCGTTTAGCGGTAGCCACTCTACTTGAACGACAAAAACGGCGGAAAAATTGTCCCCCCCCATTTTGTACATACATATTTAAGCTTTTTTCTACGTCTATTTCTACCGTTACGGCCCCGACCGGAAGCACTTTTGCCCCGCCCACCGACCGCTTTTGCTCCGCCTAGCCGAGCTGGAATCTCTCACGGTCATCTGGCCCCGCCCCCTTGCTTTTATTTTGCTTTCTTTAAGCCGCACACGTGATTGTACTTCCTGTTATTTATTACTCGCTGGCCTTAGCGGTGCTTTTATCCCAATTTAGGGCTCCTCACTTGTTTGGAAATCATCTAACAAAACGAGGAGTGTTTGTTTTTAATTTTTGTTTTATTTTTTGGGACATCCGTGCGAGCGTAAACAAGAAGGAATTCCTTCTTGGCACCCTCAAAAACCTCCGTTGTCCTCATGGCGAGATCCAAAAAGGTGTGGAATGTTTAATTTTTTCAAATTTCGCCAGCAAGGATGAAACAAAACAAACAAAAAATACATTTTTCTTGCCGGCCAATGCCGACTTGTTTACTTGTCTGATGTCATGTGACAGTGGCGAGCGCCACAAGCAGCATGTTGTATTTATATTATGACTATCATTATCATTATTGTTATTATTGTTTGTGCCTCTTCTGTTTTTCCTTGTGGGGTAGTTCCCATGCTGCTTTGCGTTCTGCCTGGCTTGACGGATGATGTCACGCCTGGCTTTTCACTCGTCTATCTGATATCACAATAAATTTTCAATGCCATGTTCACGTGTGCACCTTCGTCATTGGCCGAGGGCTTCGTTAATGACACTATAGTTCATATTTTCTATTTAGAAATTTAATAAAATCATGTTTTTTGTTCCTAGTAAATCTTATCTGACCCAAGTTCAGATTTAACTTGACACGTCTTGAATGCTTTTTAATATAAGAAAAATAATTATACAGATTAAAAACATACCGTGGATTAATTTAATTGATTTTTTTTAGATATATAAAGTATATGGCTCCTAATTATTTTGTAAAAGGAATATTTTTGTCCTGACAAGACTGTTGCCAATTTTTTACTAAAATATTCAATTTTTTTTCTTGGAAAAATTTCTTATTTTTCTTTGACATGTATTATTTGTGTGATTATAATAATTTCATTTATTTTCTGTACTGCTTAATCTCACACTGGTGTAATATATTAATGGGAAGGTACAAATGATGAAAAATAGAGAAAAAAATATATAAATCTATTTGACGTTTTATATAAATAGATTTAATGTTTTTTTTAAATATTCTATGCTATATAACCTCCATATGCTAATTATACCACAACAAAAACGGTGAAATTTATATATGTACCTGAACTAGCAGTGAATAAGGATTACATTTGTAGGCTGGTATTAAATCTACTGTTATTATTATTATTTTTTTTTAAGGAAGGCTCTCGACCGTGACCTATAAACTATTTACGCGCCCCATTGGTTGTTTTTTGGGAACACTGACTTAGTTAGTCCAATGAAATAACTCAAGTGATTCGCTAACCCCGCCCCCGACAAGTAAGGCGGAAATGAATGCACTTCCACAAACAAACAAAAAACATGGATGTGAACGCATGGAAAAGGAAAGGTGCAGCGAAGCAGCATGATAAGCGACTGAAAAGTTAATTCGACATTAAAACATAAGTAAAAGTCTCAGCAAGGAGGAGGAAAAGCAGCAGGAAGGGAGAACGACGACAGGCTAACGAGGTAAGAGCCACCGACATTCAAAGTAGCCGAAATAGTAGCCATTTCGCGCCCAGTGTTTGAACTTGAAAATAAACTTTTAAGCCGCAGGAATGCTAATGTATTTCACTCGCTCGTCCGTTTGGGTATGTGGGGGTTCGCGCTGTGCTATTTATTTCGAAAATGACAAAGTTTCAATAAACAAAAAAGGTTAGGCTATGTGTTTTGTTAACAACAACTTGCTAACAATTAGCCAAACCGGAGTTCTTTTTCTTCCTCGCCCCTCGCATGCAATACAAACAGTGTACAGTGCCCTCTGCTGGTATCATTAACGCATATAAACAGCTGCGTGTGTTATACACAGAAAAATCAATGAGTGCATTAAACTCTTTTTCGTGTAATTTTAGTTTTCTATAAAGTCGGTTCATAGGTATTATTTCCCCCACTGTTTAAATGTACAGCTGACCATAGTTTATTACATTTTGTTTTGCCGAACTGTTACACATTTTTAAATATGTTTTTTGCCCCTCTCACTCTGTTAAGTCAAACAAATAAAGCAGGAAGGTTATGATCAATATTATTATATTATCATTATTAGTAATGCTCTCAAAGACTTCCAATTAACGACTTGTGGCTCCATGACCTGTCGATCCAGCTCATGCAGTCACGTGGTCCCCATGACGACGGTGATGCCCCAAACACCTTAGCTGTGAAACCTAGAACATGCTTGTTGTTTTCCCTCACAAGCACCACTCCAAAAATGATGCCGCTTCTATTTTTAGGGTGTGACGTCATCAGTGGACCCCCCCCCCCCCCCCCCCTCGTACTTCCTGAGGTGAGTCACAGCTGTAGGGGGTGGGGGCTTTCTGGACACTTGGGGTGCCGCAGTGACCCACACACACACACAGCAAACGGAAGACATGTTGTTTTGGTTCTGTCTTGGTTGCAGCATCAACGGCAAACAAAGGCGCTAAGTTCCGCCGTTGCCAAGGCGACGAGAGCACTGCATCGTGGACCACCTGTAGTGTGATTGACGGTCACGTTGACCAATTGGAGCAGCGGGTGATGTCATAGATAAACAATCATGATGTAACTCTGAATAAAAATAAAGACATGGCTAGTTTAGTGCCACACTAATGCTAATAATGCATTGTAATTTTAATTCAGTTAGTTTAAAAAATATTTGACTGGTTCAATCCAAAATGCTTTTAACATAGCATTTAGACTTTTTAGTTGCGTATTTAAAAAAACATTTTGTACATGAATTTCAGTGTAAAAAAATTCAATTGAAATATTTAATTTAACAAAACATTTGTTACCTTTGTTTTGTTATATCCAAATTCCACATGAAATCCTCAGTTTAAATAAAACTTTAAATGAATATTCGAAAGACTTATTTTCTTTGTTGTTTTATTTCAGCTTAGAAAATTTGATTAAAAAATCTTTTTGTTAGGTCAAAAATCATGTATTTTTTTTATTTGGAGAAACAAATTCATTACAATTTGCTGCGCTGTATGACTTATTATATCATGAGCAATTACGTGTTAATCCTTCAGTGAGCCACATGCTTTGATTTGGAGATAAGATGGCACTTTCATGTCACCCTTTTAAAAGCCGCAAATGGCCGCCAGCTGCTTTTCCTATTGGTTTTGCTTTCTTTAAAAGGAACATTTCCATGACAACGGAAGCACAAACCTGTTTAATATTCTCAACCTAATGAGGTCCATTACGGTTATTAAAAAAAAACGGGAACGTGAAGTGCTGTCCATAGCTTTTTTCATACTCTTCATTTCCATATTAGAGTGCGGCACGGTCACAAAAAGAAAAAGTGTCTTTATTATGCATTGACAGGGCGGTTCAAATAATACAAATGGAAAATAGAATTGGACTAAAGACATTGTTGCTACCAGGAGCTAAAATCAGCTAGGGTGGACTTTCCTTTGGGCTTTTTGGCTAAAGTGGCAGCGCCGCTGGTCGATGGTCCACTTTCTTCTTCGGTGTTTGGGCGTTTCCTGGAAGGTCACATTCCATTAGGGTTGTTTTTAAAAATTAAAAATAAAACATTTAAAAGGTAGATTTCGGCCTAAGCGGCCAAATTCAAAGCTTTGTCGCATTTGAACCAAAATATCATGTTTCACCTACCTGACAAATTTGAGTTAAATAGGCCAATTTATTATTGTGAAATTCCTTCTCTCGCTCCACGTGACCTTTGACCTCAGTACCCTCAAATCCTTTGATCAGAGTACCCTCAAATTTAATCACCTCTTCCGTATTACAAACATATCCCGCAAGTTTAACAATCCCTTGGTTTGTTCTTGAGTTATCGTGAACACAAATATTTCTGACCCCCGTAACCTTTGACCTCCTAACCTCAAAATCAAAGAGCAACTCTTTGGTACATAATTAGATGTTGTCAATCACAAAAGACGTCGGTTTACTCACGTCGCGGTGGGGTTGATATATTTTCCGACGCCTAGCTTGAAGGCTTTGGGCGCCTGCGATTCCTTGGCCTTCCTCAAGGAGGCGCTGGCTTGCCTCTGCTCCTCCTCTTCCGTCTTCTTCTGCTCTTCTTTCAGGCGCTCCGCCGCGATCTGACAAGCGACAGGCAAAATCGTCGACTGGGAACAAAAACGGACTCGGCGAATAGGTTCGAGATCGGAAACGGGAGCCCACCTCGGCGTCGGCCTCTTCGTACGGGTCCACGAAGACCGTGGCGCTGATGATCTTGATTTCCGACTGAAGGAAAACGACAAATCCGTGAGCGAGCCCGCCGAATTATTCCCGATCCGATGGGATCCTCACCTTTGGTTTGTCCGTCTTGACGTCGCTCTCCACGTTCTCCATAGCCGTCAGCGCTTCGAAGCCGCCGACGACCCTGCGTGGGGAAAACGGAAAATAGCCTCGCAAATTTGCCAGACTTGGAAGGGCAAATTTTGGAATCAGGATTTTACCTTCCGAACACCATGTGTTTCCTGTCCAGGTAAGTGCAGGAGCGGAATGTGATGAAACTGATGGAAAAGAGAAGCAAACGTTGTCAGAAAAGCGTCATTTTACGGACCCCCGCCCCCCACATACACACACACACACTCGTTTTCTTACAACTGAGACTTGTTGGTGTTAGGACCCGAATTGGCCATGCTAAGAATCCCCCGGCCCGTGTGGGACAGGTTGGGTCGGAACTCGTCCTTGAAATGTTTGCCCCAAAACGATTCTCCACCTGGAAGCACAACATCCAAGCTTTTGCCATAAACAGCCCTAGATGTCCAATCCAGATCACTGCTTTAAATCAAGTTTAGGGAAAAAACAATATTCCAGATTTTTTTTTAAATGTGTAAAAAAGAAAGAAAACAATTGTAAGCGCAAACATCTGTTTATGCCAAGGTTGTCAGACTCGGGTTGGTTTGCGGGCCGCTTTAACGTCAATTCGATTTCATGTGGGCCGGACCATTTTAGATATAATATTTAGATTTTTTTTAAATAAATGGATTAAATGAACTGAATTAAAGGCCCTGAATATTCCGTTTTTTATAGATCTAAAACAATGTTTATTTTAGCTTTTTTAAAATATATTTTTAGATTTTACAAAATGATTTTTGAACTACAAACGCAGAAAAAATGGATTAAAAAATTACAATTATTGATTTAAAAGGGGGAATATCCGGAGATGTAATATACGTCTATACTCTTTATTTTAATTTGATCCTAAAACAGTGAGTCAGCACTCATTTACTTTCTTGGGCCGCACAAAATGATGTGGCGGGCCAGATTTGGCCCCCGGGCCGCCACTTTCACACCTGTGGTTTATGCTATCTTTGTGATATATGATTTAAGTAGAAAGTAATATCAAAGAATATAACACAATTAATACATGATCTAATTAGCTGTTTTCCAATAATTGACTACGATTTCCACGCGTTGTCTCATTGAGGGCGATAGAGCAAAATTGAACGAGGACTAAGCAGGAAGTATGTAAATGCACACCGCGCTGTCGGTGGCGAACAAGACGAGTGACATTTGTGCATAATTGATCAGCGAGCTGACATTTCACCTCCACGTGAGGTGGCGGTAAACGATTAGGTTTTGCCGTCCAATTGACTTCCAACTGTTCAAAATGGCTGCCCTTTTAATTCCAGGGCTTGAAAAAAAAACAGACCCATCCTTGCTCCCTCCCCTTTTGCGTTTTTAGTGCCCCTTTTCTGCCGAGTAAATTTATAAGTGGGCTCCTCCTCCATGTGTTTAGACAGTCCCAAAAAAGGAGCTGTGAATAATTGAATACAGAGTGGCTGTTATGTAAGGCTCAGAGTGTGCTGTCACTGCCAGTTGGTACCTGTTCCCGTGCCGCTCGGGTCGCCTCCTTGAATCTGAAAGGGGAAAAAATGGAGGTGGTCAAATCAAAAACAAGAGTTCATATTCCTGAAAACTAGTCCAGCCCTTATTGGCAGTAGAAAAGTAAGACCGATTATTATAAAACTAGAAAGCTGTGTTCTTCATTTATCGCCATATTCCTTTTCTGACCTCTGAGCGTTGACCTTGTGACCCCAAAAGCACGTTGGATTATAATCCCTAAATCCATTTGAATTGATGCAAAATTTATTTTCTGACCTCTTTGACCCCCCAAGTTTTATAATAGTTGCGAAATGTCTTTCTCGGGGATTGGCAAAGTTCTTTTTCCGATGTCTGGGACCGTTAACTCCGTTTTGGTTCATATTAGCAACATATCCTGCAAGTTTAATGATATAATCATATTTTGTAGACTAACAATGAGTTTTTTGACAGGTTGAAAAGTCTGCTACAACGCTAAAATGCTAGGTCCCAATTAAGCTAGCCAGATTGATTGAGGACTTTGAGGATGTCATTTTGGGAGGCTCCGCCCACTTTCATCTAAAAAGTCAAGGTAACGTAGATTTTATTATTTTTCTTTTTGGTAATTGAAGCCATCTGCATTTTAAAATTACCGTATTTTCTCGCTTATACGCCGTATTTGTCACTCAAAAAAAAAAAGTCTGAATCAAGGGTACGGCTTATATGCGCACAAATTAGATTTGACATGCATGAAACGCCATAACGCAAGACAATGCGGCCAATACGGTCATTTATTTTAAGAGAAAGGATAAACGGATAAAACAGGCGGCTGTATTATAGCTTCAAGATGAAACATTATGATTTCCTAGTGCTAATATTGTCGGGAATTCGTGGAAATGAACAATTGCAAAATGTAGTTTCACGCTTTCTTTCCAATGTGCTGCGTCTTGAGGTTAAATCAATCTCATGGCTGCTTAACGGCTAGATGCAATGCATCATGGGACGCGTAGAAAAGCCGCTCGGTCGCTTTGTTCTTACCATGAAATTCCGGATGGATCTGTGGAAGACGGTTCCGTCGTAGTAGCCTTTTTTGCACAGGCCAATGAAGTTCTCCCCCGCTTTAGGAACCTGAGGAAGCAGGAAACAAACACTTATTGGCAATTTTATCAACTGACTCACCCGCGATTGACGGTAATGGATGTCCAGAGCAATTTGAACTGGCCTTTGGCCTCCGAAATGCGATCCTTAGATAAATAAACAAACGGCATTGACGTCATTCCCGACCCATTTACGCGTTGCCCGAGGCGGCGGAGCAATTTGACGACGTTCGTCTTTTGTCAGTCGTAAAAGGCCAGGTTAGAAAAAAAACGGCACTAAAATAGACGTGCGAGTCGAAGCTCTAGAATGCACGGCAATCTCATTTTTTGAGACGCGATCGGTGATGTCACCGCAAGCCTGAAGGCTTTCCGCACGAATTGTCTCAGCGACGCTAAACAACAACGGCGGCGACGCCTCGAAATGATCGCTGTAATTTGTTGCCATGCGACACGCATGAGTGACAGGCCCAGAGTGGACTAGTTTCATTTTTCTCATTTTTTTAAAAGCGCGCATGCATAAATGAATCCAAAAATCGCCTTTTCAGATGGGTTAGATTGCTTTGTGACCCTTTTAATAATAATCAAAAACCCAATCAGGCCCAATTTCCGATCACGTGTTTGTGACATGCTAAAGTGTGTAAGTTATTAACGATTGCCTGTTGAGAATGTACAACGAGTTTGGATTGGATGTGTTTATCGGTGTTCGATTGTTGATCCATGTGGCAAGTGTGGTGGCATGTAAAAAAAATATCGGTATTCGATTAATGATGTCTTAGCACAAACCTTGAGGCACGGGAGATTTTTAGTCATTACAGTAAAGTTGGATTGAAGAAAGAACAACGTATCACTGTTCTGATTATTTCTCCCTGTGTTTTAAGGTATGCAGTTTGTTGTAGAGGCCGGTTGAGTTGGTGGTTTGCAATATACACTGTTTAGCGTGTGAGAAAGGAGATAATCTAATCGTTATACCTCTGGATTATTTTGTTGCTACCGATTTTTATCACAAGGCTGTCAATAAATGATGACGCAATGTAGCGCAATTGACTGCTATTGAGGTCCAATCCATTTTGACATAGAGGATTGGCAGTGATCGAACGAGCAGTCAATGAGTTAATCCTTAAAAATAAATGACTTTAATAACCAGATCCTTTTTTTAATCTGATCTAAAAATGACCCTGGTTTAGTACCACAAATTTATTTGCACAAGGATCAGTAAGAAAATACTGTTTTTTTTATTTTAGGTTTTCCGGTACATAGTGACATAAATTCCTAATATTCTATGGGCTTTGAAAGATCACTCATGGGGCTCTTAGTTTTAAAAATACATTTGTGTAGGCGTGAGTACTTTTATACTTGACTAATCACAGCTGTTTTACGGTGGGAATTACTTGCTCATGTCCTTTTGGGGGGAAAAATCTGTTTATTTAAGGTCAAACTGCAGAGTATTATTTGTCATTTATTTTATCCTACTCCGTTCAAGGGTATTGACGGTAATAACAGTTAAGATGTGATGTGACACGGCGTCCAATCAGCATTTGGCTGTCCGTCACGTGTCCTTTCAGCAAGGTGAGCTGAGGTTGCGTGTGTGTGTGTGTGATGCAGCGCGTATGCGACATGCTTGCGCCGCTCATCAATTCCTAAACAGCAGGACGCAAATAGAAAACGCGGGGAAGGGGAGTGTGTCCACGCAGCCTCCCCATTGGCTGAGGTGATAGCCAATGGTTAAAAAAAATGGCAACATACCTTGTCACAGTGTATCTCCACGTTGAGGTCCCCTTTGTTGGTGTGCAGGCGGACGTAGCCTTTCTTTTTGACGTAGCTGTAGCGCACCGCGTCGTCGGCGATGGCGTCTGAGACAAGAGTAAATAATAAAGTCAATAACACCTTGCCGTTTAAATATATATACAGACGCTCCCCTACTTACGAATGAGTTAGGTTCCGAGCGATTGTTCATAAGTTGAATTTGTTCGGAAGTTGCTCAGTGCTATATTTTGTATTATAATTTATGTTTAAGGCCTATATAAGTATATTGAAGGTTTATATGAGTGCATTTGTATGTTTAAGGCTTGTATAAGTAACACGCATTGGTTTGTACTGAAAAAAACATTTAATAATATGGAGAGAATACATACAGTACTGTATACATACATTAGACTAGAGAGAGAGAGAGATTTACTAGAAACTGGCCGAAAGAAGCTATCTAATGACGATTGCAGTTTTCTTTTTTTCATCATAAATGATGCGGTAGCACTGTATGGCACCATTCAATTGATTTGCAAACTTTGTGCAACGTTCAATATTTGGCTGCTCGATCTTTGTTTATAAATGGTACTGACGGTCGAACGATTCAAGTTCTATTCACGTGCAACGCTCACCACTTTCTCACGGGCATCAAGCTTCGTTATTATTGCCACTTATTTCAAATGAAATGGCTTGCTTCTTCCTTGCACCTCCCTCAATAGAAGCCTTTCGCTTTTCACCAACCATATTGAATAATGGATGCACGAGATATTTAATGATGAAAATGAAAAAGGTTCATTGCGCACTGGAGATGCGTTCACGCACTTACGCACTGCAACGAACTGGGCAGAGGAAGGTAGATGCTGGGTGAGCTGAGCTCTCACAGCGCCAGGCGTCGTCGGTATTAGCGGCGGAAAGAAGTACTACTCGGAAAAAGGCGCGCAATACAAAATCGAACTTACGAACATTTTTTGACATAAACGCAATTTGCAGACATGTTTGTATGTACCGTTGTTCGTAACTCGAATGTTCCTAAGTAGGGGAGCGTCTGTATATATATATATATTTTTTACTTGCCTGCATGATTCATGGTGGCCGGTGTCATGGCCGTGGATGTGAAAGAGGCCGCCACCCTGCCCGTCGAGTAGTGAGCCTGAAGGACAAAGACATTGTTTTCTATTTTTGAATGAAGACTCTGATGTTTACTTTTCTACTTTATGTCATTAGGGTGACCCAGATGCACGTTCGACACATAAAGAAAAGAAAAGATGCTTCCACAGTCAAGAGGCCTTCTGAATGTAATAAATCGTACGGGTACGGTCCCTTGTCGTCATCGTGGGTAAGTAGATACATGTTCTAGTTGGCGTGCAGACATTAGCGCCGCCGTCTGACCTACATTCTCCCTCCGCCAAACACGAGACGTGGCACAACTCTGATTAAAGTTGCCTTTGCGCGCAGATGGAGGTGCTAAAATGGAAGAAAGCCTCTTTCTATGAATAAACCAGTGTGCCAATTTGGCATTTTATTACTGTGAAACTCAGTGTTTTTACATTTGTGTTGAAATCCTGCTGTATAGTCATTTAAATTCTGGAATTGGTGAATTCTAGTTGATATGTATAATTCTACTACAGTGGTTTTCCCCCACTTAATTTTACCCTTAAGATTTCTGATACACTTTCCCACCCATTGTTTTTTTCCCTAAATTTCAGGTCTTTAATAACGGTGTCCTAACAAATTACCCATCAAGCTTTGCCGACGGAACTTTATGAACTTAAAAAGAAAAGAATTTGTTTTTTGTTTTTAAATTCATAGCGTAAAAAAAATCGGGAAGCAGTGAATTCGCGATAATCGAGGGATTACTGTAATTGTGTAATATTTGGTGACGTCAGTTGGAAATAACATAATAGTAACATTTTAATACTTACATTGTCAACAAAAAATATATAGTTTTTGCATTTCTTAATTTTTGTCGTATTTATACCAAAATAAGCACCTGCATACCATTTAATGACATGTATGAGTTTGTTTGCTTGTGTTTGTCTCCCTCTTTTGGACAGAGTGCGCATGACATCCTTTCGGTGGCCCAGTGAGCCAAGGCAAACTTCATCACGTCTCCCAAATCTGCCGTCGTCCACTTACCATGTTGAGTTTGTCCGTCTTCTTGGTCTCAGGCTCCTTCATGGTGGCAGCAAGTATCTGGTCCCCCTTGTAGTCCTTGTACAGCTCGGCCAGTGTCTCGCGGGTCTCCAGGTTAGTGGTCTTCAGGTGATAAGTAGGTTCCTGCATGGCCTTCTCTTCCTCTGAATCACGACAAAAAAAAAACATTACTATGTATTTTCTTCCAGAGAAGTCAAGGTCTTGTAGATCTTTGACCTGGATCCAGGACTTTGAGGTCATTCTTCACGTGGAAAAACTCTGCCACGTTAAACTTGTCCAGGTTTGTTGGATCCTGCCCAAGTGAAAATAATGATTAATTCATAATTCCTGATGAAGTTTCTTACTGATTAGTATTTTTAAATGAAACATTATTAAGCAAAACCGACCTGAAGTGTGATGATGTCTTTTCTGGTAAATGGTTCATCCGTCAGTAGATCTTTAAAACTTTTAGTCTTGATGTTAAGCTGCTCTACTGCCTGAAATCAGAAGCATAAACACACATACTAATGATTAGCAGCAGTAAACAAACATTATTTTTAATCGCATTTAATTCTTTCACTATTATTGATCAGGTATGTTGTTGACCAACCTCATTGCAGAAAACGTTGCCGGTGACCTTATTGGCGACAATGTGAGAATTGTTGGTGAAAACGGAGTAAAGAACAGGACAGTGATATTTGCCTGGAATAACGTAGAGAGAAAAAAAAGTCCAATTTAGCAAGATTTTTCTTATTTATCAGTTAAGAACGCATTGACAATATAGTTAAAGATTAGGAAAGGAAAAAAAACAGGCTCAGTATCAGATATTTAAAATTCGAATGTGTGTATGAGAAATGTGAGAATTGCAGACGATTACCTTCGTTGTTTTTGACAAAGTTGAGTCTGACGAGTGCCTTGGCTTCGAGTTTCTACATAGAAAAAATAAAAACATTAATAAGTCAAAATTACACCCGAAAGAAAAAGTCTTTCATAGTTGAACAACACTAAGTGTCGACTTTTTGACAAAACAACACTTAAGACAGTTTTCCAGATAAAACTTCCTTGTCACAGTTTGCATTGACAGATTTTAAACGCGTCAACCAACTTTCACCTAAACCAATATTCTATTATCGGTTTAAACCATTGTCTGCTATTGACAGCATCAGACGTCCAATCGTATTTGAATTGGGAGGGCTGGCAACCCTCCATGTTCAAATCATTTTGGTGGCTGCTAGTGAGGGACAATTTTAAATTCACATAATCTATCATTGCCAATAGTAAATACTTATGTTTTTTTTTAATTCTGTGTTGCTTTTACCTCTCCAGATATTGGATTAGTCCCATACTTCTTGATCCATGGAATAATGCTCCTAAAAGAAAGAGGACACATCTCAACTACTATACGACAGAACCTGCTTGTGGTCAAATATAAGCGTACTAACAGGAGGTCAAAGACGATGCCATCCGCAGTGCACACAGGATAAGAAAATGGCTGAAGGGACAAGCTGAGGAAAAAGGAAAAAAAATGGTTGAAGACAAGAGTCTGCTTTGGTGTACACGACAATAACAACAGGCCGGTTGAGAAAATGGCTCACCTGCAATGGTCGAATGGGAGTCGTCGGAAGTTGGACCGTGGGATTTCTGACAGTCGGAACAAGGTAAAATTACAAAAATACAACACATCATTCAAATGTAACGCGTAGGCACATTTTACCAAAGAAAGTGTCCAATTAATATGACATTTACTGCAAAGGGAGCCCTGCTGAGTAAAACTACAGCACCCCCGCGACACTTGTGAGGATAACATACAATACATGTATTGTTTTTTTTTTTTAATATATTTTTAGTCAGTCAAGTATGGTAATGTGACGTCATTTCCAGATTGATTAGGTATATATCCAAGATTATGATTTATCTTGATCTGTAGTTTATTTCCGTAAACGGACGAAGCAAGAGGTTCAGTGTAAAAATAAGCAAACGGCATATTAAGCAATCACCGATAAAATTGTGTTTTGAAAAGTTGGATTACTAAACTTACCCGCCCGTTTGCCTCCATAGAAATTAGTGTACTCTGTACACGTAATGTACCTAAGTGGATGAGAAAGAATAATCAAAATAACGCTTTAAAATTGAATTCATTCGGAATAAATCATACAGCTAGTAAAGTTAACAGGCTAGCATTAGGTATGAAAGCTAACAACATCGGGGTGTTAAAGGATTTGAGCTAATTTTGTCGTATATTTATGGTAACGTCTAACTTACATTTTGTCCTTTTGGTGCTGTCGCTTTCCCATCTTTAGTCTTTTTGGAGGTAAATGCTTTAAAAATGGATTTGCAACGAGTTGCCGTATTGTTTTTAGCTAACCAAAGATAACCAAACGCTCTTCCTTATTGCGCAGTTTATTATTGGAAAAACCCTCGAGCGCCGTCTATGGGTGACGTTGACTAATAGCAATTTGTCAATCGTCAAATTAACCAGAGAATCATTGTTTATGACAGACAAACATTCCAAACTCATGAACATTTAGTTTTATTTGAACTTGGCATTTCATCAACGGAAGATATTTGCATATGAACACGATGGGGGGGAATATAATTCTTCATCATATCAACACGAGGGTCGCAAACCAACTTGGAAAGGCAAAAACAAGGAGCAGGGAGGTTAGTGGACTCGTACATTCACGCTCTCTGAAGCAAGGACACACGAGGAACAAAAGATTTGACCAATACCCTTAAAAAAGAAAAAAAAAGTTTGATGTGTTTGCACCTGAGTTGCAACCGCATGTTAAAAAACATCAAAACTGCAGTCCGAAGAACCAAAATGTCAGCCACGTCACCACCCTTGGCACTTCAATGTGTCAGGCGGAAACTAGTAGAAGAACACTCGAACGTTCCGAACACAAGACAACAAAGTGGACGTAAGTGCAATGATGACAATTTTGTTCTTTGTTTTTTTTTTTGTTCCCTCAGAGAACGATATGAACAGACGTCCTGAAAAAACTAAAGTATGTCGTGATAAAACAGTCTCTTGAGTGTCGTCATCGGAGGAGGAGCAGCAGGGGGGGTAAAGGCGATGGAGAAAAAAAATCACCGCAAATCCATCACGGAGACGGCGTCGTCGGAGATGGTGACGTGGTCGGCGTGCTGCGTTCAAAGAACAAAAGGGTAATTCAAATATTCAAATCACGTAAACAAATTTTGCATTTATCTGCCCGTATCTCTGCAATTAATTTTCATCATATATCTTTGTAGCCATTACATACCTGTTAACCTCTGCCGATAACTGCCCTTATAAATGATTATGATTCCCCTTACAAACCCCCAAAAAACCTTACAAACACCGTACGACACCATTCTTGGTCGATTTCTATGTTTTTGCATGTAAAAAGTACTTACTGTAAAAATAGGCTGGTCTCTACTGTGAGGGTGAAAGCCCTTCTGTTTACACGAAGAGATCTCATTGGTTCCCCGGTCTGTCAGTCTGAAGTAGCCGATCCTGAAAGACAAGACGGCCATTTTGTATTGCTCTTTTGTACTATTTACATTTTTCTTTTGTTTTTTTTCTGGACTGACTCGTTAAACTTGGGCGAGCAGACGATGGCGATGGCTTCGGGCAGCATCATCTGATACGAGCAATGTGTGTGCAGGTCCACGCTGGACAAGAAGGCCGTCTGCGTTGGGTGAGTCTTTTAAATCAAAAGAAAACAGGAGGGGGGAAAAAAGGGACTCATTCAAAATCAAATTTTCACATAATTCACAAAAAAAGAGGAGGTTACTGGTTCCCTTTTTGAAAAATCTGACCCCATAACAACGTGATGAGTCACAATTTTGCAGCCGAGCGACAGGTTTTTCAAGTTTGCGGCGCCTGAAATAGGCTTGCGGATAAAAGGTTGACTCACGTGGATCCAGCCCAGGGTGATGAGATCATACTGGTCTTGTATGAGAAAGAGTTCCTCCTCGTTCTCTGTGTCGCAATAATTGGGACCGCCGCACTGTTTGGGAACGATGACGTGCGTCACCGTGAAAGTGTTTCTCGTCTGCAAAGTCAGAAAAATCCAAAAATGGCCTTTAGACAACATGATCACCCTGGAATTGATTTTATTTGTCATTATGACAAGTGTAGTATGTCAATAACCATTTAAAAAAAAAGTTCATCAGCGGTATTAAGATAGAAAAACGACAATTTGTATTCACAATTTGTGTAGCATTCCACCTTTTGGGGAATTCAGTTTGTATGGTGTGTAAAATGAGTTGTTTTTTTAGTATTATTAGTTAGATTAGTTGTTCTTGTCATTGTACAGCCATAATCAAACGTGGGATATCGTATTTAATGCCTATAGCTAACTTCTACTTATTTGAATGTCGCATTTGACTAGTAATTATTTATTATGTTGACTACTACTTATTTATTTATCGATTATTTAGGTTTGTTTGGTGTTATTTGTGCAATTCCCTACTTATTATGTTAAATAGTTATTTATTATTTCTGTTCATCAGTTTGTTGTTATTAGTGCACTTCCCTACTTATTATGTTGACTATTTATTTATTATTAATTGATTATTTCAGTTTGTTGTTATTTGTGTACTTCCCTATTTATTATGTAGAATACGTATTTATTTATTATTTCTGTTTGTTTGTTGTTATTTGTGCACTTCCCTATTTATTATGTAGAATACTTATTTATTTATTTTTTTCAGTTTGTTTGTTGTTATTTGTGCACTTCCTTACTTATTATGTTGACTACTTATTTATTGATTATTTCTGTTCATTTGTTTGTTTGTTGTTATTTGTGCACTTCCCTACTTATGTTGACTACTTATTTATTATTATTTATTGATTATTTCTGTTCATTTGTTTGTTTGTTGTTATTTGTGCACTTCCCTACTTATGTTGACTACTTATTTATTATTATTTATTGATTATTTCTGTTCATTTGTTTGTTTGTTGTTATTTGTACACTTCCCTACTTATTATGATGTTGACTACTTATTTATTTATTATTTGTTTGTTTTTTGTTATTTGTGAACTTTCCTACTTATTATCTTGACTACTTATTTATTACTGATTGTCATTATTTAACTTGGTGGTGAATCTTTAAATCTCATTCTACTTGTATAATGACAATAAAAGCATTCAATTCAATTCAACTCAACGTACCAATTTTCCACAAAGGATGCCACAGGTTTCCACAGCCCGGCGGGTGTTGGCCTCAGCCAATCGGAGGAAGCTCTGGCACAGCTCGGACGGCACGCGCAGCTGGCGAAGGGCGTCTACGCTCAGATCTGCGGATGACAGGTAGGAGGAACACATCCATAATAAATAACCTAACACGGAATAGCCTCGCGCACATCGCCGTCAACTCACCGTTATTCCCCGGACTGACCAAGGAGTCTGGTTTCAGCGAGCGGTCGAAGCTGGGCGGAGTCACGGCCGGGGGCGGGAGGATGGGCGAGATGACGGGCGGGCCTCGGACGCCCGGCACCAGCGGCGCGTCCGGGGTGGGCGCGGAGGGCTCGGCAAAGTCCAGGAGAACTCGCTGGCGCTCCTTTTCCAGGTCCTGCCGTCGGATCATCTCCTCGAAGGCGCTGAACTGTTCCTGTTCCTGCTGCCGCCGATGCATCTCGGCCACGCGCTCCCGCTCGGCGTCCAGCGCCCGCTGCCGGGATTCCTGCAGGACCAGAGCCTCCTCCTCCTCTTTCTACAAGGTACACAGATTTTGAGTTGGACTGAAGTGTTTGGACACCCCTAATGTAAAGAATGCTGTTCATTCAAATATCAAAACCTATTTTGTATTTTTCGTTGATTTAGGTGACATGTAAATGTTTGTGCTAAATGTCTACACAATAGTTCCCACTTTAAAGCCCTACTAAGTGCTCCATTTTAAACATCTTTAACAAGCCACTTGAACCAAAGTGTGTAAATCCTCCTGTTCCAACATGGCCATTCGAGCTGATGTTTTGCTAACCGTCCATTCATTCACGCCAGCCTATGCAAGTCGCGCTTACCTTCTTGACTCGATACTGAGCATAGTCTTGTTCAAATCTCTTAAGAAGTGCTTTCTTCAGGATTTCCGCTTGGGGAAAGGCCACGTCCTTCAATTTCTGGAGATGAACATAAATTAAGAGGAAGCGCAAAAGACCCCCGCGATATTTTTCTACCTACCTTTAGCGTGTCCTTCTTCTCTGGAATGTTCACCGTTTTGTAATCCCGATGCTTGGGAACCTTTTCTATGAAGAGCCTTGGAGGGGCCACGAGAAAGTCGGGCTTAGCGAAAAGGTCTACGAGAACGTTTAGGAAAATGGCGCTCACGTGATGTATTTGTTGTAGAGGACGAAGGCGCTCTCGATGTTGCCCTCCTCGGTGTAGATGTTGGCCATGCGGATCATCTCCATGCCCGAGCGGAAGTAGCGGCGTAAGGGGACCTCGTCGTTGACGTCCACCGTGCTTCCCTTCTTGGTGAGGATCCTCACGCGCTCCTCCGGCGGAAGACTGACGTCGCAGGGGTCCGACATGGCCGCGGCCCCCCAACTGGTAACCTGGAAAAAGGAAACTACAGCTGAAACGACCAATTCAAGAACTCCAACAATTGGATTAGAAGGTAAAACTTGCCTTTATTAACTTTGTTAACTGACTTTTTTCGAGGTATACATGATTTTTAAAAGTTTTATCAATTATTTTAGGGAAACTATTTTGATAGTCAAGCTCGCGTACCACCAAGGATCCCTAATTTTGCTGTACCTAAATTAACCATAACTTAAAGAAAAACAATAGCAGTCTGCACAAGATCATGCGGCACTATGAAGTTACAGTATGTTTATTACTAATCAAACGATACATTTTTCTAAATCAATCTATTCCAGTGTTATAAAGGGAGAGAAATGCCGACACCAGTGCAATACCACGCTCTCCGCTAGGTGGCCGAAGGCACCTAAACCTGTTATCACTTACTACTACTATTGCTATTCATACAACCGAAAATTAGCCTTGGGCAAGCCCAGATTCCTCCTTTGAGTCAAAGTAAATTGAGACATGGCTTTTTTTCATTGTACTTTTTCATGACCTGGAATATCACATTTTGGCAAGACAATGTAACTGAAGTTGTTTTAAATAACAGATCTTATTTGGAGGCCGATTTTACACAACTAGAATCGTCAAAACTACTTGAACCAGGAAAATCTCATTTTGTTCCGATGAGTCGCCAAGACGCTGTAAACGTCATTTAGCAACATCTCAATAAACAAACTATAAGGACAAGTCATGTATTAAAAAGCGATACTTTTCTCTCGCCGTTGTCCCAAAAATATTACTGAAAAGAGTAGACTAATAGAATTCCATTAATGTCGAATTAGCCCATAGTAGCTAACCTGACCTTTTTCGACATCAAGTTTAAAAAAGCGGGTTAATACTAACGCGCAGGGCATGCGGTGGGATTCTTACCTGATCGCGGTGTAAAACAGCACTTCTACATACAATATATCAATACACTGGCTCAGATTTGGGACTCGAGTCCGACAGGGAACTGTGTTATTAGACTGTAATACACCGAACACTTCCGCAATTACATCCTCTTCCGGTTGACGTACGTCACATCTCAGGAAGCTTGCCTCTGGTTGGCTGATGTGTGCAGTCAGAGAAAAACGAAGATGGCGTCCACCTAATGAATCCACATGCCTACTTTTAAAATTCGACTAGTCTACAAAGCTTTATGCTACCTTTCTTTGCTCTCAACTGAAATACCTTACCGACCAATGAGACAAAAAAGAAAATGTTTCAAACGCAGGAAAGACTGCATGCGAATAAATTCGCCTCCAATTTCCCTCATTGATGCAAAAGCGCGACGACGACTTTTGATGACGTGAACGAATACTTCTAAAGTACTTGTTTTTTTTATATTTATCCCCTGAACACTCCTGAAGTTTATAGCATTTTGTGTTTTCAGCTATATTGACAATAATGTTGACTTAATAATTTCTAGGAACAATTAAATGTTTACGTTGCTGCGGTCGTTGAAAATGCTATTTGTTGTTTGCGTAAATGCGATGTGAGAAGGAAAGTATATCCGAATCTATGCTGCCTGGCAGATTTATATGCACTTACATGTATGATTTTTAAATGTAAATGGCTCGTTGGTCTAGGGGTATGATTCTCGCTTTGGGTGCGAGAGGTCCCGGGTTCAAATCCCGGACGAGCCCTCCTTTTACGCAACGTGAACATTCGTTGATAAGTACCTATATACTTATAATAATTTAATCTTATCAATGTGTACACTTAAACATAAAGTGTACATTTCTTTGTGGTTGGTGGCGGATGTTGCAATACCAGTGTACGTCGCGCGGGGCGTACGTGTCACGTCGGAATCTGACTCTTGCCATTGTCCACCAGGCGCCTTTCGTGTCAATGAGAGTGTGGAGAATGAAGCGGACGAATCCGACCATCACCGCTATCTGACACAGTGGCCCCCCTTTGCCCCATCGGCCCCCGCACTTTCCGACTGGAAGCTGAATGTGCGGCCTTTCAGAGGTACTGCTGCCGTGGCTGGAGTTTGACGTCAAGGCAGCATCCGCGGGCAAGGTAGGAAAGCTAATGAAACACTGGAAGCTAATCGCCGCTACCTGCTCGCTAAACTAGCCGCACAACACTACATTGCAGGTCCGTCAAGTTCAATGTAATTTCCTTACATTAAAGCGTAGGCAAAAGTAACTCTTAAAAATAAATGCAGCCGTGAATAAAGCGCACGCAGCGGCGAGTCTTAAATCGTTAAATGTGAAGTGAGTCACCAGCAATGTCATGACTTGAAAGTGAATGTAAAATCTTATTTGGTCGTAATTATTTCACTCATGATTTCACAAAGGAAATTTTAAAAAAATGCGACACGTGCTTGTCATTGGACTTCTGTGGTCATATTAGAATAGTTTGTTGCATGACCTGAGGATATGATAGTTGACCCAGACAGTAGGCAGTTATTAACTATAACTAGCTACTTTCTGAAGGGGATGCAAACTCATGACACCTCTCCTCTTTTATTATCATTTTTATATCTTATGTATTGCTGTACTTTTAAAATATCATATTTTCTCGCATTTAGGCCGTATTTGTCACTCAAAAAAATGATGACTGAATCGACGGTACGGCTTATATGCGCACAAATTAGACACTAAACGCCATAACGCAAGACAATGCGGCCCATACGGTCATTTATTTCAAAATAGAGAAAATATAAAATGTTTAACAACATTTATTTTGATGTCCATGGATGACATTTTTAAAAAAGTACAACAAAATAATCTAAAGGTATATTGTGAAAAATACTCTTGCTAGTAATATACTACATATGTATATTTCCACTTGTGAATACATTTTGCATTATTTTTTATATTAATTCAAATAATCCAGAGGTATATTGCAACAAAAAAAATACATAATGGTACGTTTTAAATGTGATTTAACCCAGGACATCGATACCTAAAAGTCTCCATTGTGCTTTAATTGATAGTCTTTAAGTGATGCTGGTCCACTTTTGTTTGGATGACAATACATTTGCTCATGTCCGCCAATGACTGTAAAGTGATCCCTATAATTAAAGGGGTGTCCCTTAATCACCTGGCAACCCACTCGGATAAAAACGAGAAGACACGGGGGTCCCCGAGCATTTTAAAACTGGGAACTTCTTCTCTAAATTTCCGCTAGCGTTTACATTAGCACGTTTTTTTTCATTGTGGAGAAATGTTATCACCCTCCCAATCCTGCTGCTAGCATCTGCCCATTTTGTTTTAGAACTTGTTTGCCCGTGAACACACCCTACTTATAAAGGTAATTATTTATTTGCGTTCGTCACTTTGAACGACGTGAAGCCAGAGCGACGAGACCAGACACCCGAGTTCGAGGTAGGATCATCTCCGGTCATGTTTTCTGGAATTTTCTTGTTGTGTGAAGGAAAGACGAAAGCCGCTTAAATCTTTTCGGTGGTAAACGTTTTCAGTGGTAGCCGTCCAATCACGTGGCTCCTGTCATCCTTGTCTCTAGGAGACGTCCAATCCATTTGATCAGAAGTTTCAGTTCAGTTCAAATGGACGCGTCTGTTTTTCCATGATGCTAGTTAAGAACAAAAATTCCTATTAGTCATGCTGGTACACGGTCGATTGGTCGCCGGTCTTTTGGTCGCAGATCTTTTGGTCGCCGGTCTTTTGGTTGCCCGGAAGGTTATGGATGATTAGCATTTAAATGGTTGCTTAAATTCCCTAAATACAAACTGTGAATGATTATTTAGTCATACTTAATGCCCTAGTCATTATTAGGCTAAAGAAAAGCTCCAAATTTCCCGGACTTTTATTGTTTTTTGTTGGAGAACTTGTTAAGACCCTGACTGAACTGTCGTCGCTTCTTAAAGGGACAGCGCATGTACATACAAACTCTTATAGACTCACACGTCAGCTCAGTGAAACTGCTCATGGCCATTGTTGGCTTTTATTGATGTGTTGTTTTACCTTTATTTTGATGTCTATGGATGAAATTTTAAAAAAGTACAACAAAATAATCTAAAGGTATATTGTGAAAAATAATCTTGCTAGTAACATACTACAAATGTATACTTCCACTTGTGAACAAATTTTGCATTATTTTTTTATATTAATTCAAATAATCCAGAGGTATATTGCAACAAAAAAAATACATTTATGGTACATTTTAAATGTGATTTGACTTTTGGTCGTCAGTCTTTTGGTCGCCGGTCTTTTAGTCGCCCGTTGTCGCGGTCGGGGCGACCAAAAGACCGGCGACCAAAAGACCGGCGACCAATCGACCGCACACGCTCAAATTCTTATGTTAGTATTTGTTGTTGTGAAAAACTGTGCTAGCATGAATGCACTTAGCTAGGTTGCTAAGTTCTCCGCATCTAACACTACAAAAGCAACCTGCTTTCAAATCTTAACATTTGTTTTTACTTGTACAAATGTTTACTTACTTCAAATTACATAATGGAAGTACACTCTGCATAAAAGTTTGAGTTCAAACTAGTTTATTCAAGTCTAGTTTCATTAAACTTTTACAAAAGAGCAATAGAGCCACAAATGTGGACAAGATATATGAATAGTTTTTGTAGCTTGAAGAAATGTTGGTCAATGAAGGCAAAAAAAATCTGTCACAATATTTATTTTTGATAGTCTGTATCAATACGCTCTATATTGCATCATGAAACGAATCTTGTTATTTTGGTCTGATCTCAAAAATTCCCCATGAACCCCCTTGATTTATAAATGCGTTAACCATAACATGTCTCTTAAAAGTGTCGTGTAGTTTTTTTTGGGCATTTGGGTTGTTGTTATCAGCCGTTCCAGTCCAAACAGGCCTTGGACTCTTGAACGGTCACACACAAGTGGGCATGCTGACTTCAATGTCGATGTTGTTGATCGAACCGTGACCTTAGAGTCCTGTCTGAATTCATCCTCCCCGACTTTATAAAAACGTCATAGTCTTCGTTTGGGATCGACTAACCTGGTGCCTCAGATTGATTGTTCTACAGTACAGAACAATTTTGTAAGTAGAGGTATCACCGTAGAAAATCTACACGATGGTACCTCTACTTACAAAATGAACTAATTCCAATGTAACTTGGATTTTTCGTAAGTAGAGCAGTACTTTATATGTGCTGTATTTATTAGAGTATAACGCGCAAAGTTTTTTACCAAAAAACTGAAGCAATGTGGTGCGCGTTATACACAGATCCAGGTCAAACACTGCCCCCTGCCGATGAAAAAGTCCCCTCCGCAGCCGTTATGTATAAGGGGAGACATAGAACCTGTCTTTGTCCGCTAGTCGGCAAGTTTATAGGGTAATTAATAGTAGGAATATATTTGGAAAAAAATTTCTCCACAGAAACGAGTCCGCCCAGGGAGCGCTATCCTTGCTCAAGAAAAATGGAATTAATTGTTTGGTGAATCTGATGATGATCAATCAGACTCTGAAAAATGTTAAATATTATCATGATTTAGACCAGGGTTGTCAAACTCGGGTTGGTTCGCGGGCCGTGTTAACGTCAACTCGATTTCATGTGGGCCAGACCATTTTAGATATAATATTTAGATATTTTTTTTATAAATTGATTAAAAGAACTGGATCAAAAGTTCTGAATATTCAGTTTTTTATAGATATAAAACAATGTTTATTTTAGCTTTTTTTAAATATATTTTTAGATTTTACAAAATGATTTTTGAACTAAAAACAGAAAAAATGGATTAAAAAAATGACAATTATTGATTTAAAAGGGGGAAAATCAGGAAATTTAATATACATCTATACTCTTCATTTTAATTTGATCCTAAAACAGAAAGTCAGCACTCATGATTTACTTTCCCGGGCCTCGCAAAATGATGCGGCGGGCCAGATTTGGCCCCCGGGCCGCCACTTTGACACATGTGATTTAG
This sequence comes from Stigmatopora argus, assembly GCF_051989625.1. Lineage (NCBI taxonomy): Eukaryota > Metazoa > Chordata > Actinopteri > Syngnathiformes > Syngnathidae > Stigmatopora > Stigmatopora argus. The sequence continues at coordinate 1,398,960 of NC_135391.1, forward strand.
ACTTTAAGTGTTTAAAATTGTAAATTCCATTTCAGAATTGTGTTCATATCGGTAGTCGTTTGTTTTACCAGGTTTCCGTAATTAAAAAAATGTTATACCAATTTTTAGTCACAAATTATGGGTGCGCGTTATACCCGAATAAATACGGTAAATCATCTATTTCCTTCCACCGTTCTAAAAAAAACGACCAACTAAACCCCTTAAAAATGATTAAAAGGTCCAAATTTTGTATGAAACATCCAAGAACCACACAAAAATGATTTTAAAAAGTTAATTCATGTATTAAAATAACAAGCATTCCCCAAAAATTACAATACACCAAGGAAGCTAACGTTAGTATACAAACAGATGCACGTAAACACATACATCTAAAAAACTTAAATGATGAATTGAAAACAAAGGACACAAGACTTTCCCTCAAAAATGTCATGTGGTTCCCCAGGCTCTATAAATGTCCTCTCGGACGGAATGCACCCGCGTGGCGGCCGAGGCGGAGTTTTATCTCTTTTTTCCCCCGAGCCCAGCGGACATTGGCGCTTTTTTTTTTTCAGGCATCGGCACTTTTTCTCCGACGACCTCGCCGACTCGCGGGTGAGCGCTCCCTCTTCCTACCCGTCCCGGTCCACCTTCTTCTCGGTCCCCCCTCGGGCCAAAGCTCTCGTTTGCGACTGAAAGGGCCGGTTTGTCGGCTGCGAATCAATGGCGTCTATGTTTAAGGAGCCCGTATTATGGTTTGGCGTGACGCCAGTACAGGAGCGTGAGTTTGTGATTGGCAACGCTTCCTCACGCTATTGTCGCGTTGTCAGCTTCGGGAATGCAGAGGTGCAATGGAAAGCTTGTCAAGTATTTTATTTATAAACGCTTGCTCGCCGTCTTGATGGAGGAAGTTGTCGGTCCACATTTTCTAGGGATTTCCTGCATCAAAAATAGTTGCATCATATTAAGATTATCGGGAAAAGATGGAGTTTTTTTCTTGGAATTTTTAAAAAAAATTATTGGTGTACATTTTTATTGACGGCAATCCATTTTTGACTGGGAAGGCTGGCAACGACCATTCGGTGAAATTAGACTCTCGCCATCAAGGGCGGTAAAATAGCATCACATGAAATGGCGGGTTATTAGTTAAGATAATAACTCACAAAATGATCTACATCACTGGTGTCAAAGTGGCGGCCCGGGGGCCAAATCTGGCCCGCCGCATCATTTTGTGCGGCCCGAGAAATTAAATCATGAGTGCCGACTTTCTGTTTTAGGATCAAATTCAAATGAAGAGTATAGATGTATAGTAAATTTCCTGATTTTCCCCCTTTTAAATCAGTAATTGTCATTTTTTTAATCCATTTTTTTCTGTGTTTTTAGTTCAAAAATCATTTTGTAAAATCTAAAAATATATATTAAAAAAAAGCTCAAATAAACATTGTTTTAGATCTATTAAAATATAACTGAATATTCAGGGATTTTAATCCATTGATTTAAAAAAATCTACATATGTGTCTGACACTCTTGATCTACATGGATGATATAAAACTGTATATCTGTATAGCATGTTTCATAATACAATCATACCTCTACTTATGAAATTATTTAGTTCCAGAGCTTTTTTCGCAAGTTGAAAATTTTGTAAGTAGAGCAGTACTTTGTATGTAAAGTCCCTAATTCGTTCCACAGTCCTCACACCAATTAAACTCTTTAAAATTGGTCAAAATGTCCCAATTTTGTAAGAAAGATGTGAGAAACACACACAAATGAGAGAAAATGATCTTAAAATTATTTATTTATGTCTTATAATGAAAAACAAGTACAGCGCACAGCATTATAAGGTTCACCCTCAATGAATGACACATTTTAATTTCTTTCCTATATATAAAGCACACTGGATTATAAGGCGCCCTGTCTATTTTGGAGAAAATTTAAGACTTTTAAGTGTGCCTTATAGTCGTGAAAATAGGATTTACACACTTTTTTTGCTACCTCTTCTCACGTTCCCAATCTTCTCTGCAGATAGAAGTCCCGCCAGCGCAGCAGCCATGTTGAGCTCCCGCCATCACGGCCAGGGGGCGCCGTCCGTCCTCCGCTCGGCGTCCGTCCTCCGCTCGGCGTCCGTCTGGATCCTGGCCTCGGCCCTTCTGCTTTGTCAAGTGATAGCTCAGGAGGACGTTGGGATGCAGTCCCCCGCTCAGGTTCTCGAGGACCTGCTGGCCCGTCACGGAGACAACAACACCATCACGGTGCCGCAACTGCGTTCCCTGCTGGCTCTCCTCAGCCAGGGTCGGGGGGATGGCGACACCCCCGCGGGACCCGCGACGGATGTGAACGCGACCACCGCCTCGATGAACAAATCAAGGGTGAGTGTCAAGATGAGGGGCGCCGCCATCTTACCTAGGGATGACAAACTACAGTAATCCCTCGATTATCACGGTTCATGTAGAAATATCACGTGCGATGATTTTTAATCTTAAGATTTTCCCTTCAAAGTAACACATTTGTACTCCCTATTAAAACCATTAATATGGAGGTGAAAATTGTGAATTAGGGGGCGGCTTATACAAGGGAAATTGTCAAATTCAACCATTTTAAGGCCATTTTAAAGGTGCGGCTTATACGCGAAGGTGGCTAATATGCGAGAAAATGTGGTAAGTCGCACTGGACTATATAAGTTTCATTTTTGAGGGAAATTTTATTTCATGAAATCCAAAACAAATAACAGATGTGTCATTTCGAAAGGCATTTCAAATAATAATAATAATAAGAAGAAGAAAGGCAACAACAGGCTGAATATATATATATTTTTTTTATTTAATTTTTTTTACATAAAAAAACTATTTACATTTTTTTAACAAATTCTACGGGTTTGCCATGGCGACTGCAGATGGGATAGCCCAAAACTCCGCCCACCGCCAATGTTAAAATGATCGACACAGGCCTAGCGCGCCCTCTTGTGGTTCAGTGTAGAACAATCTGAAATGATATCATGTGTAAATAATCTCACGCACAAGTCGCACCCCGGCCAAAAAAACAAAAAAGGGAAGAAAAAAAACGTATATTCCGAAAAATACGGTAAAAAGTTCACATTGAATCAAACGCGAGAAAAAGGCGTACTGAAATACTTTGGTTTTGCAGTTGTCTTTTGAGGACTCTCTGGTCCAGAATCCACTTAAATCAGGGTTTCCTTTAATTCCACACGTTGCCACATAGTTCTCCCTCTTAACGTCGCCCCCAATTGGCCGGCGAGCATCGTACTTTTCATGTGCTGCCAAGAACAGGTCGAAGGTCACCCGACAGTTCCCATGAACACGTTTCCATCCAAGCTAGCCGGATTACCAGTGTTTTTTTTCCATCTTTTCCCAGTGCTTGCCCGAGGACAAGCTAGCCATCTACAGCATGGGCGAACAGTCTCGATTGGATGGGCGGGGCTTGAAGGAGTTGTGCCCCACCATGCTGCAGCAGTTGGATGCCGGCACGTGCCACGCCCACGACCAAGACGAACCGAGCGGCGAGGTCTCGCCGAGGCCAAGCGACGCTGAAGGTACGACCCATCAAAGTCTTAATTCTCCATCCCACGTTGTCCACCGATCTCCAAGTCCGTTTTTATTTGCGAATATTTTTAGTTGGAAAGGACAAATGCGTGGGAGATGCATTTTTTTGATTGGACAGCGACAATATCTGTTGTTTATTGTTCACATACCATCAAGTGTGCGTGTAATTACAGCTATCAAATATTGCCAATTGACCGGCTTGGATTTGCCAATTGCTACCGTATTTGCTGCACTATAAGGCGCAAAAAAAAGGCATTTTCTCAATCTGATTCGGCTTATAAATGGAGCAATATTGGTTCATCATTACGCGAAATTCCCAGTATACCATATTTTCTCACATATACGCCCCCAAAAATGATGATTTAATCGAGAGTACGGCTTATACGCGCACAAATTAGTTTTGACATGCACGAAACTGCAAGGTGACAAAGACGAAACGCCAAAACGCAAGACAATGCGGCCGATACGGTCATTTATTTCAAAATAGAGAAAAGATAAACAGATAAAAGGCTAAACAAAATGTATTTTGACGTCTATGAGGATTTATACGAGGAGGAGGCTTATATGCGAGAAAATACGGTATTTGTCTTTCCAGAAATCCTCTTAAAAAAATCACAAGTTTTTCTTCCAGATTGCATGCCCCTCCGCCTTTCTAGTTTATGTTGCCAGTTCAATAGCCTTCCTGCATTAATGTGAGCACCCCGTCCGTCCATCCGTCCGTCAATCCGCCCCCCCCCCCTTCCTCAGTGTGGGGCTTTTCTTTCCTGAGCGTGTCCGTGATCAATGTCTTCGCCCTGACCGGAGTCTTCATCGTCCCCGCGATGAAGACGCGCTACATGAAGCACATCTTCACCTTTTTCATCGCACTGGCCATCGGCACGCTGTTCTCCACCGCCGTCCTGCAGCTGCTGCCGGAGGTTTGATGCCCCGAAGCCTCGTTCGTCTCACGTTAGCACGCTAAGGGGCTCTATAACATCAGACCTCGCGTCATAATTTTTTTTTTTATGGATAAGAAAACCTAGGAGATGAATATCAAATTTACAGGGAGTCCTCGAACTACCCACGAGTTCCGTTCTCATGTTATCGTCGTGTCCTGAATGAAGTTGGATTTCACAGTTGGAGTCAACATTTTCGGCACAATACTATAAAAAGTAAAATATGGTAAAATAAAAAAATACGGTCAAATAAAATAAAAAAAACACTCTAAATTCGGCGACAAAACGAAAACAAAATCCACTCGCCAATTCCTCTTTCAATTGAGTAAGACTCGCGGTGCGTTCAGGGGCGGCTCCGAAAACACAGCACTCGACATATCAACATTGCAAACTGATTTGTTACACTGCAGCATGTTTAGTTTGTCATATTTTCAAATTTTATTCCTTGAGAGACATACTAAGAATTTAAAAGTCAATTTTTGGGGGGTCATTTCAAAAACTTAAAGTACAAAATGTCTCAGAATTCAGAATTCTTTTAACAACATTGGTACATTGTGGCTAATCAAGGAGCATATGCATGCACAAGGGAGTCTTAATATAAAAAAAAAATGATTACAGCAGAGATAGAGATACATTTTAGCTTACAGGTTAGCCCTAGCCATAGCCCTCACGCTTTTTAAAAATCATATCAAGTGGCACAGTGTAAAAAAAAGCAGCAATTCTCTCAAATACAAACACAAACAAACGCTAGCTAACCAGAAAGTATCATGGCGGACGAGGCAACGGCGGTTTTAAAGTCCAAACGACGTAGTTTAAGGAAAAGGTAACCAGAGGACTCCCTATACTAATATATTTCACCTATTTTTTTGTGCTGGGAAAGACGACATTTTTTTACGTAACTACGCCACTAACGGGAAGAATCGGGATGAAAACAGACTTGAGTGTCTTTAGCCTATAGCTAAAAGTAGCCCACTGGCCTTCTTCCCTCGGGCCCACCTGGCTTTTTCCTTCCTGTCTTTGTTTCCTCAGTGGTGTCTTGCTGTCCGGGCTTTCTTTCTGTCTCTAAAATAACACTTGCTTCTTGATTCAGGCACCAATGGATGGGTTTTCTTTGCTCTTTTATTTACCTTCTTTTGTTTACAGGGCATAAGGCGCTAACACCGAATGACAAAAACATTACTGTTTTTGTGTGTGTGTGTGTGTGTGTGTGGCAGTAGTGTCGGGATTCGCCCATCTGTGCTTTTTACACACGATCTTGCCTTGTATGACATTAGCCACCATTTTTATTTGAAAGGTCAAAGGTCAGAGCCTAAAGTGGAAGCACCTGAATGGACAATAACATTACTGTTTTGTGTGTGTGTGGAAGTAGAGTCAGGTTTTTCCCATCTGTTCTTTTCACACAGGGCCTTTCCAAGTGTGACATTAGCTACCATTATTGTCTGAAAGGTCAAAGGTCAGAGCATAAAGTGCAAACATCTGAAGGGACAAAAACATTACTGTTTTGTGTGAGTGTGTGGCAGTAGAGTCGCGATTCGCCGATCGGTGCTTTTCACACAGGACCTTGCCAAAAGTGACATTAGATACAATTATTGCTTGAAAGGTCAAAGGTCAGTGCATGAGGTGGAAGCACTTGAATGGACAAAAACATTACTGTTTTTTGTGTGTGTGGTAGTAGAGTCGGGATTCGCCGATCTGTGCTTTTCACGCAGTACCTTGCCAAAAATGACAGATACCATTTGCTTGAAAGGTCAAAGGTCAGAGTATAAAGTGGAAGCACCTCAATGGACAAAAACATTACTGTTTTGTGTATGTGCGTGTGGCAGTAGTGTCTGGATTCGCCCATTTGTGCTTTTCACACAGGACCTTGCCAAAAGTGACATTAGATACAATTATTGCTTGAAAGGTCAAAGGTCAGTGCATGAGGTGAAAGCACCTAAATGGACAAAAACATTACTGTTTTGTGTGTGGCAGTAGTGTCAGGATTCGTCGATCTGTGCTTTTTTACACACGATCTTGCCTAGTATGACATTAGCCACCATTTTTTCTTGAAAGGTCAAAGGTCAGAGAATAAGGTGCAAACACCTGAATGGACAAAAACGTCACTGTTTTTGTGTGTGTGTGTGTGTGTGTGTGTGTGTGTGTCGCAGTAGAGTCAGAATTCGCCATTCTGTTCTTTTCATGGACAATCTTTTGTTTGAAGGGTCAAAGGTCAGAGCATGGTGCAAACACCCGAAGGCACGCACCAAAGCTTTGTGCTGTTTGTCAATTTCTCGTTTCAGAGTGCATGTTAGTGGGGAAAAAAATGGAAAAGAGAGATCTGATAAAATTTTGATTTTATTTTTGGGGAAAAATTGTGACACTACTGTCAATCAGAATGTGGATTTCCTCTTCAGGTGTTGGGACTAACAAGCTCTCTCTGTCTTTCTTTCTCCTCTGCCACTTTTGCTTTCTTTATCCCCTTTTTTCTTTCTTGGGCGGCCGCTCAGCGTGGGGTTACGGCTTCCTGTGCGTGACGCTCATCTCGCTGTGTTCGCTGTTGGGGGCCATGGTGGTGCCCTTCATGAAGAAAACCTTTTACAAGCGTCTCCTGCTCTACTTCATTGCGCTGGCCATCGGCACTCTCTACTCCAACGCCCTCTTTCAACTCATCCCTGAGGTAGTGGCTTACTTGAAGCGTTATGATGTCCATAGATTCCACCATGGTAAAGACTAGATCAATCTATTAAAAAAAAATGAATTATTGTGTTCTACCATATTTTTAGAGGAAAAAAAATCCATCTTTTTTTTGTTGGAAGTTGACTTTTTTTGTGTTTCTCCCTGCATCAGGCCTTCGGCTTTGACCCTAAGGTCAACTTTTACGTGTCCAAGTCTGCTGTGGTTTTTGGTGGCTTTTATCTCTTCTTCTTCACCGAGAAGATTCTCAAGATGATCCTCAAGCAGAAGCACACGGTGAGTGGCATCAATGCAAAAATAAAATCATATAAAACATTTAAAAACAATTAATAGCGGAAAAAATCGCATAGTGAAGACCCGATAATCGAGGGATTACTGTATTACCATTTCAACCATGTAATATGACAATCTATGACTTTTATAACACAATTTCTGACTTCATACTCGTAATATTGCAACTGGAATCTTGTCATATTTTGACTATATTAGAATCTTATCTTTTTTTCTTAAAACAAAAAAACGCGGGTGCCCCGAACGCAGCAGTCGGGGTCGCGTCTATCCAAATTTAGGACAAATTGACGAGCGGTTGTCCTTTCTCCCAGGGTCACGGCCATGGGCATGGTCAATATTCCGCCGCCGAGCGCTACTCGCCATCCCACGACCACCCCGAGGAAGGCGAGAAGCTGCGTCAGAACGGGGAAGTCGGCGGCGTCTCCAAAATGGACGCCGGCGAGGGCGAGCTCATGCTGCGTCCCACGCCGACCCCTCAGGTACGTCTTTTCCGGGCCGCCACAGATTTGGACAAAATGGAGACTCCCCCTGAGCGTGTGTGCTGCTTCCAATCAGGATTCGCAGAGCTCGGAGGGCGGCGGTGGCGGCGGCTGCCATTGGCTGAAAGGCCCGGCGTATTCTGACATCGGCACGCTGGCCTGGATGATCACGCTGAGCGACGGCCTGCACAACTTCATCGACGGTCTGGCCATCGGCGCGTCCTTCACCGCTTCCATCTTTCAGGGAATCAGCACTTCGGTGGCCATTTTGTGCGAGGAGTTCCCCCACGAGCTCGGTAAGGAACAACAAAATGGCGTCTCCTCATTCATTCCTTTTTCCTTACGGAGGGTGCCGAAGTCTATCCCAGCTAACGATGGGCGGGGGGACACCCGGAATCGGTGACCGGCTCATTGCAGGGCACAACGAGACAAAAAAAACAACCAATCACTCATATTTAGGGAGAATTTAGCATACAATTATTTAGCCTAACATTCAGGTTTTGGGGGGGGGGACCGGAGTACCCGGAGAAAACCCACGCAAGCCCGGGGAGAACATGCAAACTCCATACAGTGAGGACCGGTCAGGGATCGAACACTCGACCTTAGAACTGTAAGGCCGGCACGCTAGCCGGCACGCTAGCCGACACCCTAGCTGACACCCTAGCGACAAGCTACCTGACACGCTAGCCAACACGCTAGCCGACACGCTAGCGACAAGCTAGCCGACATGCAAGCCGACACGCAAGCCGACACGCAAGCCGACACGCTAGCCGACACGCTAGCCGACACGCTAGCCGACACGCTAGCCGACACCCTAGCCGACACCCTAGCCGACACCCTAGCGACAAGCTACCCGACACGCTAGCCGACACGCTAGCGACAAGCTAGCCGACACGCTAGCGACAAGCTAGCCGACACGCTAGCGACAAGCTAGCCGACACGCTAGCGACAAGTTAGCCGACACGCTAGCCGACATGCAAGCCGACACGCAAGCCGACACGCTAGCCAACACGCTGGCCGATACGCGAGCCGACATGCTAGCGACACGCTAGCTGTCACGCTAACCGCTACGTGGCCTGTGATTTTCACTTTTTTGTTGATATTACATTCATATCACTCTTTTAGTTTTCTTATTTTCTTCTGTCAAATTCCCGCATATGAATCGAGTGCCAGTCACCTGATTTTTATTCAATATTTGGATCTCATAAGTAAACTTACGAAAAGAAACCATTTGTGCTTGTCCTGGTTGTCCAGGCGACTTTGTCATCCTGCTGAACGCCGGCATGAGCATCAGGCAAGCGCTCTTCTTCAACTTCCTGTCGGCGTGCTGTTGCTACCTGGGGATGGCCTTCGGCATCCTGGCCGGGAACAGCTTCTCCCCCAACTGGATCTTCGCCCTGGCCGGAGGGATGTTCCTCTACATTTCTCTGGCGGACATGGTCAGTCGCATCCCTTACTTTGATATAAATAGATAAATATCCAAGTTACGAAATCCACCTAAAAAGTAAATGCATTTCCTTATCCGTTATTTTATTTTGAAAATATTGTCGCAGATGCATTGATTCTCATTTTAGAACCCTCTACTGGGCTCTCATTGGCTGTCTCACAACAACCACTATCCATGTTTCAAGATTCTCTCTTACATACCTGTCCAACTCGGCTAAATGCTCCCTTTATTAATGAATTTAAATCCCCTTTTTAAGTGATTAAAAACTGCAAATGCAAATCGGCAAATATTTTCACACACACATAGGGCACACATAAAAGTCTAAGATGTACTACAAAGTGGACGGCTTTCGGCCCTGGTAGAACGGGCTCTTTCGGCCATCTGGCGGACAAACACAGGTATTACGTCTCCCATAATAACAGCCGCAGAGGGAACTATTTCAACGGTGCAGGGAACATTTTCATATGCTTTATTCATTTTAAGACATTAATAAATCATTTCCTTATAATTTTCTCTTATTTTTGTGTGTTTCCTCACACCTTTCATACAAAATTGGGATACTTTGACCCATTTTAAAGGGTTTAATCGGTAGTTGTGTGAGGACCGTGGAACCAATTAGAGAATTTACATATAAAGTACACCTCTACTTATGAAATTTTCAAGTTACGAGCAAAGTTCTGGAACCAATTAATTTCGTAAGTAGAGGTACCACTGTATTGTTATTTCATTTGTACTTGATCCTACTTCTAACTGGACGTTTCCTCCCGCCGCAGTTCCCCGAAATGAACGAAGTGAGTCGCGAGGAGGAGAACGCCGGCGGCAGCAGCTTCCTGCTGACCTTTGCCATCCAGAACGCCGGCCTCCTGACGGGCTTCTCCATCATGTTGCTGCTCACCACCTACTCTGGGCAGATGGAGCTCGTTTAGCCGATAAGTCACGTGACTGATTGACCAAAAGCCATCGGGTTCTTCTTCTTCTGTGGTGTCAGCTCCCAAACGACGATGCGACACCTCCGTTAACGACAGTTGATCGGCGAACATGGCGCCGGGACGGGAAGGTGCTTGGGTCGTTGATTTCGAGGCCCCGCCTCTAAACAGTTCTCATTTCTAGTAGTTCGTTTTTTAAATAACGGTTAAAGGATTTAAATTTTTTAAACGCTAAGCAACTGGTACGGATCTGACGTATAGCCAAAATTAATTTAATATCACACCGATTTGAAATTTTATCCAAAACAATTCAAGTACCAGTTTAATTTGTATACCGTATTCTCTGGACTATAAGTCGCACTTTTTTCGTATGTATTTAATTTTTTTTTCTCATTCAGACCTATTGTTTTAGGCTATAGTTATGCAAATTTTTTTTTGATATGTTACATTAACAGGTGCCTATTTTCTGTCTGTTGTTCCCTATTTTATTATTACTTTAATGTATGTTAAAAAATTGCCCACGCCCCCAAAAACAAATTATGCTCCAGTGTGACTTATAATACGATTTATATACATATATCATTGTATATTTGTCAATTTATGATTGTGAAAATGATGCATTACCTCATGCTGTAGTTATAATTCATTTAATTATAACCAAAAAATTGTGCACAATTTAAGATCTCGTTAGCGTCATTGTTTTTTTTTTATTATTGCGTTATGAATTAATTCAAATGTGAAATAATGTAAGGGGACCATTAATTGGGTCAGTATTACATATTTATATTTCACAGTTGAATGAATCAGTGGATTATTGAATCAAGTATGTAACATTTGATTTTTTTTTAATTGCTGTCTTTGAAATTTGCTGCATATTTATTTAATTTGGGCACCAAAAAATGATATTTACGGGACACGGATTCAGTGTCAACACAACTTTTTGTTGCTGTTAGAAAGTTTGTGATTGTTTACTGTTTTGTTTACTGTACTGGTTTATTTCCAGAAGTTACTGATGCTGTCCCATACTTATGCTGCCGCACAAAATATTTAATATCATGAAGAATATGCAGTATGATTAGACTAGAAGAAAATGGCATTCAGGTAGTAATTGGATGAAGAGTTCCTCTTCATCATTGCTGCTTTTTTTATTTACACTGACAGTCTAAGCAAATTATTTATTGCTTATTTTAGTATTTTTACAACAGCTGTAAACGCCAGACATTGTCTTTTTTTGTTTTTGTTTTCATTTTGGAATAATGTTGGGAATTCATACACTAAAGATGCATATTTGGACCGTGAAGTGTGAATTTTATTCACAGCAGCGTCTTCGTGTCCATCCTTTTTCTGTTTTTCTATGCGTAAAAACATTTATATTTTCTTTTTTCAAGAAAATCGAGACTGCTATTTAAGCCGACTTTATACTGGACCAATAAAAGTAAGATTTTCCATGATTGTCTTTGATTTATTTCTGATTTTTTGGGTTCATTATGAAGGCGTTTTAAAATGCCAATATGCCATATTTGTGTCATAATTATTCATTAAGATACATTAGTAGTAGTTAATATATTTCTTTCGGTTGAATTGAGGGGTATGTAATTTAAAATCTGTGATTATTTATCACAATCAACAATATTTTTTAATTATTTTTTAGTAAACTTACGTTTTTAAAAATTACTTTACAATTGAATTAATTCACCACACGACCCTGCAATCTTGTTGTTTTCCGCTAGAGGGCAGTAAACACGAGCGACTGCGTTGCTCCGTACGGTCTCGAAGAACAAATCTATACCATCGGACTTCATTGCGCATGCGTCACTTACCCAACTCGCCACACCGGTGAAAGTAAGGGTAAAAAAAAACGTTTTTTGAAAGGGGAAACAGTTGACAAAAGCGGCTAAAATTTTAACAAAGATGTCTTTTAAAAGCTCCGGGCGCTAACAGAAAAGGTGCGTGTATTTCTTGCGTCTTTTTGGGTGACACGTTGTAGTTTTGAAGGGGTTTTGACTACGTTATGCTAATGCCTAGCTTCCGTGGTTGATTGACGCGCTGTACTCCAAGGTGTTTTTAATCATTTAGTTTCATTTCCTTGCTACATGACGTTGAAATCCCAATACGTGTTCCACATCTAGCAACTTTTACTATTACAGCGTTGAGAGGAAAATTCCCCCTACTTGATGTTGCTTATGTTTTATGCTGATAAGTTTATATAACCTACAGTCAGCTTTTTTGTAATTCTTCCTTGATGTCCCTGAACGTGGCACTCCCGCCCTGTGGTTGAAAGGTAGCAACTTTAAAATAATACAGCTCTTTAATAAATAAAAAAATAAAAAAAGGAAAACTCGTGCAGTGTACACATTTTACCCCAATCAAACTCAACACTACATCATTAAAATATAGATTTTTATGCATTCCTATGGGTCTCCCTTAAAAGTTTACCCTACATACCATGTTTTAGGGGATATTTTTAAATGACATGTATTTTTTGCGGTATCTTTTAAAGGACGAGCTATGGCTTGCGCTCTGGTGGCGCTGGATGAGCAACAGGTGACGGAGCGGGACAATCTGGGCAAGGAGCGCACACTTCCCGCGTTGGTGAGTCGCCATCTTCTCAATCTGGTGGACGTCCTGGCTCGTCCATGACCGTTTGCGTCTTTGCACAGCACCCCGACAGGAAGGAAGACCGCCTTTTTGTGCCTTACGTGCCCCTCTCCGCTGACGCCTGTTCGGCCGAGGTGGAAGAATTCCTCGAACGCAGCACGTTCATCTTGGAGGATCTGGAATGGCTACTTGAGTTGCCGCATGACAAATTTTGGTGTCAGGTCAGAAGCATGTTTGTCAGTCCTTTCAAAATACAACAGTACTTTGACCTACCAAAAATAAAAACAATGAGGTCTTGCTGTTATTGACCTGATGTTTTCATTTGAAGTACATTCTTTGTCATTTTTGTTAATGTGGTGAACTTTCTGGTTCTCAGGTTGTGTTTGACAGGTCGTTGCAGAAATGCTTGGACTCCTACGTCCACCACGCCCCACGTGGATTGGACCTGGGCTCCGCGCCCTCCTCCCCTGAAGTGGTGGAGACCAATCAGTCCCTCCACCAGGCTGTCTTCTACGCCTTCCTCAGGATGGCCACTCACAAGGAGTCCAAGGTAGGATTAGAAGTTGGACATTTTGACGTTCCGGTCAATCTTTTTTGAAAAAAAAAAACAGTATTTTCTCGCATATGCGCCACATTTGTCGCTAAATAAATGATGACTGAATCAAGGGTACGGCTTATATCAACTTGACAAGGACGAAACGCCATAACGCAAGACAATGCAACCAATACAGTACATTTATGTCAAAATAGAGTAAAGATAAATGCTAAAACAGTATCTCAGAAATACGACATGCGATGATTTTTCTTAAGATTTTACCTTCAAAGTAACACATTTGTACTCCCTATTAAAACCATGAATATAGAGGTGACAATTGGGAATCGGGGGCGGCTTATACGAGAGAAATTGTAAAATTCAACGACTTTTAAGGCAATTTTATGGGTGCATCTTATACCCGGAGGTGGCTAATATGCGAGAAAATACGACAGAAAAACTACAAACTCATGGATTTTCCCGCTCTTCAGGAGAACTTCATCACGCCCGCTGTTTTTGGGGAAATTGTTTATGAAAACTTCCTTTTTGACGTACCCAAAATAATGGATCTGTGCGTCCTTTTCGGCAAAGGCAACGGTCCCCTTCTCCACAAGATGATCGGTGGGTGTGGCCTAAATGTCTCGCGGTCTTTTCACTCTCTGCCCAAATTCACATATTTTCTGTTCACCCGCAGAGAACGTTTTCACGCAGCAGCCATCTTACTACAGAGACCTGGATGAAACGGTGTCCACCATTTTGGAGGTGAGTTTCGCACGGTTTGCCCGTTTTCAATGGCAGATAACGGTGGAGCGTGTCCCCCGTTAGGTGTTCGACAGCATCGAGGAGAAGTGCGGCCTCCGCCGCGAGGTTGCCGGCGAGCCCTTGAAGCTCAGCGCTCAAAAGCAGCCCACTGCCGTCAGCATGACTCAGCAGGTAAGACAACCATTCAATCCTAGCTAGGGGCAATTTTAGCATATAATTAGCCTAGTTAGCATGTTTTTGGAATGTGGGAGGAAACCGGAGTACCCGGAAGAAACCCACGCAGGCCCGGGGATAACATGCAAACTCCACACAGGTGGACGTGACCTGGATTTGAACCCAGGACCTCAGAGGTGTGGGGCCGACACGTTAACCACTTGCTCCACCGTGTCCCCCAAAAATTGATACGTCATGAAAATACCCAACAATCTCCTGATACTGACTACAAATGCTAGCATGCTAATGTCTTTTATTTTTACAGGACTTTTTGGACATTATTCTCTACCTGTGCGACACCAGCAGTACCTTGTACGCTTTTTTTAGCGTCTTCCCCAGTGCGTGCACCACCTTCCACTCCAACGGCTTCCTATGCAGGTAAGGCCGTCCGTACGAGTCCCAACGATACATCCAAAATATATTTATCTAAGTCAAGGGTGTCAGACACGGGTTGGTTCGTGGGCCGCGTTAACGTCAACTCGATATCATGTGGGCCGTACGGACCATTTTAGATATAATATTTAGATTTTTTTTTAAATAAATGGATTAAAAGGACTTGATTAAAAGCCCTGAATATTCAGTTTTTAATAGATCTAGAATAATGTTTATTTTAGATTTTTTAAAATATTTTTTAGATTTTACAAAATGATTTTTGAACTAAAATCACAGAAAAATGGATTAAAAAATTACAATTATTGATTTAAAAGGGGGAAAACCAGGAAATGTAATATACATCTATACTCTTCATTTTAATTTGATCCTAAAAGAGAAAGTCGGCACTCATGATTTACTTTCCTGGGCCACACAAAATGATGCGGCGGGCCAGATTTGGCCCCCGGGCCGCCACTTTGACACGTGATCTAACTCCTTTTTTTTTTCTTCCCGCCAATGCAGATTGTCTTCGTTTTATGAGACCATCGTGCCCGACCTGGAAAAGGCCTTTTTGAAGAGAGACTTTGAGGATACAAGGTGAGCGTTTACGTTGCTCACTTGCTGGATTTCGCACATTTCATACCTGGAAACTTTAACGTTTTTCCCCATATTTTATAGTTTTTTTTCTCATTTCAAATTGTGTACAACCTTATGAAAAATCATCGCACGTGGTATTTCTGAGATAAAAGCACATTATTAGGGTCAATATCATAAGGAATTAATTCATCCAGTGATGTTTGTTTTCTTACTGCAAAACAAAAAATAACCAACAAATTGTAAATGTTATTTTGCCGACATCTGCTGGTGAAAAAGAGTATAGCAAGTCGAAGCCATACCCTTGATTCAGTCTTTTTTTTAGTTATAAATACAGCGTATATGCGAGAAAATACATTAGTTTTACGGTCTGACAGTCAACGTGTAAAATGGGAAAATCATGCCTGTTAGAACTATTAAAAAAATACATGTTTCTTTCATATATATGGAAATGTGAGAGCCATTTCATGAATATTTGAAGTCCAAATGTTGGATGTTGCTCCTTCAAAATGTCTGCCAGATCCTCCCAATTGAAATCCTTCTTACTTTAATCACCGTCAATTTGTCTTTTAACCCCGATTTCCTCCATTTTGAAAATATCTGAACAGTCTTCAGGAGGACGCTTGGCAGAGGCTGTCCCACTCGCGTCGCAAGTTGTTAGAGACCGCCCACCTGCTGCTGCACCACACGTGCCTGCAGCCAATCCTGGAAGGGTGAGGCGACACATTGGCTACGTGTTCACGCCGGATCCTAACAGGCCGGGCTCGGCGTGCTCTTTCAGGGGAGAAAATACCCAAACGTTCGCCGAAGAACTGCTGCAACACTTCACCTCGTTTCTCTCGGAGAAAAGGTAAAAAGATTAGCACGTCGCTACGTCCCGATCTTATGCTAGTCTTGTGGCTTTTGTTTGTTTTGGTAGGTTCGTGTGCGACTACGACCAGCTGTTTCCCATCGCAGAAGATGTCAGCCTTCTCCAACAAGCATTTCCTGTGATGTATCCTTTTGTCACGTGTAAATGGGGAAGGGAAAAAAATCAAAAATTTAGATTACAGACGCTCCCCTACTTACGAACATTCAAGTTACGAACAACGGTACATACGAACATGTCTGCAAATTGCGTTTATGTCGAAAAATCTGCCCAGTTTGTTGCAGTGCGGAAGTGCGTGAACGTATCTCCAGTGCGCAAAGAACCTTTTTCATTTTTATCATTAAATATCTCGTGCATCCATTATTCAATATGGTTGGTAAAAAGCGAAAGGCTTCTATTGAGGGAGTTGCAAGGAAGAGGCAAGCCATTTCATTTGAAATGAGTGGCAATAATAACAAAGCTTGATGCGCGTGAGAAAGTGGTGAGCGCTGCACGTGAATACAACTTGAATCGTTCCACCGTCAGTACCATTTATAAACATAAAGATCGAGCAGCAGGACCCAAATATTGAACGTTGCGCAAAGTTTGCAAATCAATTGAATGATGCCATACAGTGCTACAGCATCATTTATGATGAAAAAAAGAAGAAAACTGTACAATCGTCGTTAGATAGCCTCTTTCGGCCAGTTTCTAGTAAATCTCTCTCTCTAATGTATGTTTACAATACTGTATGTATTCTCTCCATTTTATAAAAAAAAAAATTCAGTACAAACCAATGCTGGTTACTTATACAAGCCTTAAACATACAAATGCACTTATATAAACCTTCAATATACTTATATAGGCCTTAAACATAAATTATAATACAAAATATCGCACTGAATCAACTTACGAACAAATTCAATTTATGAACAATCGCTCGGAGCCTAACTCGTTCGTAAGTAGGGGAGCGTCTGTAAAACCCAAATTTTTCATGATGACTTGCAACGTTGCGGCAGAATAGCAGTGTTTCCTAATCTTTTTTGAGAATGGGTCAAGTAAATCTTCCAATTTAAAGCCATGTCACCTATTTTAACAACATATTTAACAAATGTCATCACCAGGAATTAAATGAACCCCAGAAATATGATTTTTTTTTTCCCGCCGAACTAATGTCAACAAAAGTAGATTTTTGCAAAAAACTTCAGGTTGGAGTGTTGTCATGTTTTGCATCTCATAATTTAGTTAAATTATTGCTTGTGGGCTTTTATGTGAATAGTTAAAGCTCTTGTTTGTTTTCAAAACCATGAAGTATTACTGTTAGAATGTAGAAATACAGGTTTACATTTATTTAAGCACCGTTTAAAATTCTTTACGTTCCCAAAATGAAATTAAATAACATTCAGTTCACGCAAGGTAAAAAACAAGAAAACGACTTAAATCTCGTACAATATTTTTTTTTACTCCTAAAATGACTCAAAAATCTTAATTTTAAACAAAAAGCAGTTTTCCGCTCACACAAACCAAACGTCGATAAAACTCTTATTCCGTAAAACCTAACAACTTCCCGTAGTACAATCTATGATTTAATGTTCACCAATAATTTCTTATATTTTACATCATAATATTAAGATTTTCCTCTGAGAATATTCCAGCGTATGATTTATTTATCATTTCCCGCGGCAAACCTAATCATTGCGGTCGAATGCCAAATGAGCTTTTTACATATAAAATGACCATTTTGTTTTTTTCATGGCAGCTTTTTAAAATACAAAATGTCATCAAAACATAAACGCCACGCCTCCTTAAATCGTACGCCTCAGCGACGACACCAGGACGTCTTACCTTCTCCAGGGCGTCCACGCCGCCTGGGACGCCGCGGGAAGACGAAAAAGCCCTCCCTCGGCGTCCTCGTCTCAACCCGGCGGTCGGGGTGCGGTGGGCGGGGCTTCCCTCGCCGCCGCCGCCGCCCCGTACGAGGACGACGGCGAAGAACCCCTCCGGGGGGCCGAGGCCATGTCGGACGTCCCGCGACGAGGAAGCAACGCAAGTCCTTCAAATATCTCCATCGGGCACGCATTTGTTACAATTTTTTTTTTTATAATTCATCTCCTTCCAGGGCGCCATTTGTCCGCTGAGCGAGGCCGAGTTGGAGTCCCTGATGTCGTGCATTCGCGATCTGCTGCCCGACCTGGGCGAGGGATTCGTGCTGGCGTGTCTTCGGGAGTACGGCTACGACTCGGAGGTGGTCGTCAACAACATCCTGGAGGGGCGACTCACGCCCGGACTGGACGCCCTGGACCGCGCCATGCCCAGGTGACACCCCAAAAAATCCCATTTCGGCCGAGTAAAAAGGCAGCGTTTTTGCTTCGTCGTCCATTTATCGTCCGCTGCAAAAAGTAGGTGCTGGCCTTTTTAAAAATTCATTTTCTTCATTACATCGAGGTCATATTGTCATCATACAAAGATGCATATAATAAAATTGGTGGCTCGTTATACGCAGCTGTGTATGATGACAATAAAGGCTTTTGATTTGAGCTCGATGTAATGAAGAAAATGAATTTTAAAAAAGGTTAGCTCCTACTTTTTGCAGCAGACGATAAAGCAAAATGAATTGGCGTTCAGCAAGATGGCAACAATATAATGAATGAAAAAGGTTGCTGATTTTTTTAATAGATCTGTGATAAAGTGAGGCCAAAATACAGTCATCTCACAGTCGTGTAGACCAAACATGGCCGCGATAATTGAAAAATCGCAAAGTAGGGTCACCTCCTAGAGCAGCGGTGTCAAACTGCTTGGTTCGCGGGCCGCATTAACGTCAACTCGATTTCATGTGGGCCGGAGTATTTTAGATATAATATCTAGATTTTTTAAAAATTGGATTAAAAGAACTGTATCAAAAGCCCCAAATAGTCTGTTTTTATAGATCTAAAGCATGTCAAAGTGGCGGCCCGGGGGCCAAATTTGGCCCGCCGCATCATTTTGTGTGGCCCGGGAAAGTAAATCATGAGTACCAACTGTGTTTTAGGATCAAATTAAAATGAAGCGTATCGATGTATATTACATTTCCTGATTTTCCCCCTTTTAAATCAATAATTGTAATTTTTTAATCATTTTTGTTTTTAGTTCAAAAAGAATTTTGTAAAATCTAAAAATATATAAAAAAAGCTAAAATAAACATTGTTTTAGATCTATAAAAAACGGAATATTCAGGGCTTTTAATCCATTTATAAAAATAAAAAAATCTAAATATATCTAAAATGGCCCTAATGTAACTTTTTTTTAAATGTATTTATTTTTTCTTCATTAGCAAAAGTGGCTTCCGCTAACGAGTTTCAGTGTGGATTTTCAATTTTTTATGAAAAAACTAATAATTTGAGTTGTGTTATTTCAGGCCGGTGAAAGAAGAGCTCCCCAAAGTCCTGGACAGCAGATCCAACGTGTACGACGACGACGAGTTTGACGTCTTCCGCAGGGATCGCGTGGACATGTCGTGCGTCTGGAAGGGGAAGAGGTGAGAGGGTGATCGCCGCTTTTGCTTCGGTCGGGTTAGTCGCGCTAGTAGCGCCATTGGAATGTCCTCGTCGTCAGGCTTGTGTGCAAAAAATATGCAACTTTGGATTTCACCCAATTAGAATTTGGAACCCTGGTTTTCGTCCCACAGGACGGGCGAAAGCTCCGAGGAGCTTCTGAACGATAAGAAGCACGTGAATGAGCAGCGATCTCGCTACCGGGAATACGAGACGGTGGTGGAAGTGGTGGAGATCCAGCCCGGAGACGCCGGAGACGCCGCAGTGTTGTACCCCGCCGCCGACGACTACGACGACGAGTACGACGACACGTACGACGTGAATCAAGTGGGAGCCAACGACCTGGACGGAGAGAGCCTGCTCAACAGGAGGTACGCCGCATCTGCGGGAGAAATCCAACCACTAAACGAGATGGCGAGACTCCGACGCTAACGGATGGCTTTCCGTTTCAGGCCCTTCACCACGCCCAGAGTCCTGCAGAAAGCAGGCAAAGCCGAAGAAGTGGAGGCGCGAGAGGAGGAGCAGGATGAAGAGGAGCAAGGACTACAAGTGAGAGTCCAAATGGAGCCAATGCGAAAGCCAAATGGGATTCTAACCACGGGCCGTGTCGCCGGTGTTTTGTCCCTCAGCGCAACACCAACAGAGATCACTTCATCCAAGACCCCGCCCTCCTTCGGGAACGAGCCGCGGCCAGGCGAGCCACCACGCAGCAGAGGAGAGGGTAAGAAATTTCCCAAATACGGGATGAAATAAAGTTCTAACCTAAGACCTCGGCGCCGCTAAATAGACTGGATCCAAAAATGGCTCGATTCAGGTTTTTATGTCTTAGTGACAGAAATCCCTGCAGCAGAGGGTGATTGACACCTGCTAGCAACCCCTCTGTTACCGTTCCTTTCCGTCAAGTGTCATTTCTACATTTGGTTTGCACCAGTACTTTTAAAAAATATATATATTTATATATATTTTTAGTTTTTAAAAGATCATTTACAATTAGAACTTCATTTTTCATGTCCAGTTAATGAAAATGTGTAGATTTGCCTTGACCACGGGACACGCCCTGGCTAATGTTTAATCTCGCCATGTTTTTTGTTTTGTTTTTAACCGAGTTTATCGTATTTTCTCACATATACGCCATATTTGTCGCTCAGAAAAATGACTAAATCGAGGGTACGGCTTATATGCGCATAAAAAGACAAAGTGCAGGAAACTGCAAGGTAATAACACCATAACTTGTCTTGCGTCATGGCGTCATGACGTCATGACTTCAGGGCGTCATGGAGTCCTGACGTCAGGGCGTCATGGAGTCCTGACGTCAGGGTGTCATGGAGTCCTGACGTCAGGGCGTCATGGAGTCATGACGTCATGGAGTCAGGGCGTCATGGAGTCATGACATCATGGAGTCATGACGTCAGGGCGTCATGACGTCGTGACGTCAGGGCGTCGTGACGTCAGGGCGTCGTGGAGTCATGACGTCGGGGAGTCATGACGCAAGACAATGCGTCCGATACGGTCATTTATTTCAAAATTGAGAAAAGCTAAACAGATAAAAAGCTAAACTAAAATAATTTTCCTGTCTTATGAATGAAATTCAAGATTTTGCATAATGGGGAAAAAAACTCACTTGCTCAGTCAGTGCGCCGCCATCTTACCTAGGGATGACAAACCAGACCACTTCCTGGTTGTACTGCTCACATGACTTCCTTTTTGAATTTGTCTACGTGCAGGCAACATTCTTTCCAGGAGACCATCCTTTACATTCATACATTATCTAAAAAATATCACGTGCGATGATTTTTCTTAATATTTTCCCTTCAAAGTAACACATTTGTACTCCCTATTAAAAGCATGAATATAGAGGTGAATATTGTGAATCAGGGGGCGGCTTATATGCGAGTAATTGTCAAATGTAAGGCTCTAATTCTCAATCCGTGCCGTCCTCAGCGTCCAGCCGGAGCGGCAGGTCCACGTGGTGGGCCGTCCCAAAGGCCAGGGACAAACACTGGAAACATTCCTGGACAGACGCCAGAAGACAACCAACAAGGCCCGCGGGGCCAACCACAACCGCCACAAGATGGCCGACCGCAAGAGGAGCAGAGGTATGATCCCCTCGTGACGACAAGCGCCCAAGAGAACCTTTCCGTTTTTATTTTTCATCGACCCCCGGCCCGCTTCATTTATTTCATCGAAAACCAAAGTGGAAAGATTTTTATTTTTGCAACCCCCTCCAAAAAAAACCCCAAAAAACAAGACAACCAATCCAAAAATTGCGGAAGAAATGGACATTTATTGCATTGACCTCGTCGTCCTTTTTGCGCCTTCCCAAAATGCAAATGGCCGACTTTTGTACACCAATCGGATGATCTGCTAGCACCCGAATTCACGTCAAATAAATACTTGAATAAAAACTCCAACCTGTCTTAAGACTTAATTTGACAGCGTTGACATGGTTTTGGACCCACGGACGCTGAGGTTCTGCCGGTCGTCCTCTCGCGGCTCGACTTGGCCTTTCGACGTTCACCCTCATCGAACGCCGTGGATGGCGATAGACGTCCGATTCCGTTCGGACCGGCCGTCATCGCCGTCGACGGCGCGGGAACCTCGATAGCGGCGCGGAATCCCTCGAAGCGAACCATCGAAGGCTTCCACAAATGTTAACTGTCTCTGCAAACGCCACCTGACGGAAATAAAAATAGAACGTAACCCCCAAATTTGACGATGCCCGCCATTTAAGCGTACTTTTTGTTTTTAATTAACTTTATTTCAGCAAAATTTCAAAATTAAAGCCTTGCATAGGTTTTTTTTTTTTTTTAGATCAATGTGATAATTTTTTTATTTTATTATTTTGGAGGAAATTCCAAATATAGTTTATTTTCCTGGAGGTATTTTTACGGGGGGAAAAACATTTGAGCTAAAAATGCATAAAAGCATAAGATAGAGTTTGACTATTAATTCTCTTCTCAAAACACAAAAGCAAGCGTACAAAAAAATAAAGTTTTTACTTGATTAATTTTAAATAATTTCCAATAATTGCTTTTATCGCATCCAAAATTTGCTCTTCATTCAAGTTTTTTTAATCAGCATATTATGTTATACACAGAGGCATTTCAAAATAAAGTTTATTGCACAAATGGCGACCTACAATTGATTTAATTCCATACTAAACACGCCTAATAAATAGAATGTCATTTCCTTTAATCATTTCAAAATATATTTGATTGTTAGATTGTTTGATATGCAAGCACTGTACATTCCATGCAAATAACATTTTCTGTGTTACTTTTAATTCAAAATAGTCAATCCCGAAAATATTATACATCTAATTTACCTTTACTTTGAAAGAACGGATATTGCTGTTGTTCTATTCCTGTTTGGTGTGCACATTTTTTTTGTCTGTTAGGACAAATCAAAGCATATTGACGAGAATTGAATTAAATTGAATGCCTTAATTGTCATTATATACTAGTACAGTAATCCCTCAATTATCGCGTCTTCACTTTTTGCAAATTTACAGCTTGGCGATTTTTTTCCGCTATTAATTATTTAAAAATATATATGTATTTTTTTTCAGTTCATAAAAATGTAAACATCCATGCTAAAACTTATGGACAAGTATTTCAATTGAATTAAATTGAATGCCTTTATTGTCATTATATACAAGTACAGTAATCCATCGATTATCACGAATTCACTACTATTTTCACTACTTATTTAAAATATATATATATATATATATGTATCAAAATGCAAGATAGAAATTTGCAGGGCTAAAACTGTAGTAAAAATCTGAGAACATTCCTTATTGATACGCATTTGGTTGTGTTATGATATTTTAGAGCGCAGTGCCAGTTCTTGATTAAATCTGGTTTAGTTGCTAGGTAGAAAACTCAAGTCGCACATTTTGTCGGCGGTCAGACTACCGTATTTTCACGACTATAAGGCGCACATAAAAGTCTTAAATTTTCTCCAAAACAGACAGGGCGCCTTATAATCCAGTGCGCTTTATATATGGACCAATACTAAAATTGTTATCACGATAAAATAAAAAATCAGTCAATAGGACAACTACGACTACTATTTTCCCGTAGATAAAGTGACTGCTGGGATATATAGTTTTTTTTGTCAATACACCCTCTACGTCTCAAAGAACGGTGCGTCCTTTGTGTGTGTAAAATACAGAAATAGCACTCGTTATTGACACAGCGGCTAAAAATACGATGCGCCGAATAGTCGTGAAAATACGGTATTTGGTTTTTGGGGGTTAACCGGATGTAAAAGCTTCCTGGTACTCACCCAAAATACTGCGTTTGCACAACGGGCAGGTGTGGCGAAGCAGCAGCCAGGGGTCCACGCATTCTTGGTGGTACTCGTGGCGGCAGGGCAAAACGCGAAGACGCTGAAGGCGCGGATCCGCGTCGTCACCCGTGTCCTCGCCGTGGTACCCGTCGCCCGTCGGACTTACCTGGTTGGGGCGATAGGCCTCCAGGCAAACGGCGCAGTTGTCCGCAGTCTCCTCGTGCCGTACTTTGGCCCTTTGGTACATTTTGGTCTGGAGGGAGGACATGGTCTTCAGGATGTCCTGTTTTGGGAGGGACTGGACAAAATGAGGGGGGACAACAGGGTTGCTTGTTACCATGTACCGGGAACATCTTGATTGGACAGTCACCTCCACATTGTCGTAGAAGAAGCGCTCGCGGTTGGGTCGGCGGGCCCGCAGAATGACGCCGGTGCTGAGGATGAGCGCCACCCACAGGATGGTGTCCCATAGCTGTTGTAGTTTCTTCTGAACGAATGCAAGCATACGCTTCGTTTTAGAGTCATCCCCAGCACATGTTCAGAGGTCTAGGGTCCTGGGTTCAAATCAAAAGGCTTTTATTTTCGTAAAAAAACAACATAGTATATATAGTAAGGCGTTTTTTTCTTAAAAACGACAGTATAGTAAGGCTTTTTTCTTAAAAAAAAAAACGACATAGTATAGTAAGGCTTTTTTTGTAAAAAAAAAAACGACATAGTATAGTAAGGCTTTTTTTCTCAAAAAAACGATACAGTATAGTAAGGCTTTTTTTCTCTAAAAAAACGACATAGTATAGTAAGGCTTTTTTTTCGTATAAAAACGACATAGTATATATAGTAAGGCTTTTTTTCGTCAAAAAAAACGACATAATATATATAGTAAGGCTTTTTTTCGTCAAAAAAACGACATAATATATATAGTAAGGCTTTTTTTCGTAAAAAAAAACGACATGGTATAGTAAGGCTTTTTTTCGTAAAAAAAAACGACATAGTATAGTAAGGCTTTTTTCTTAAAAAAAAAACGACATAGTATAGTAAGGCTTTTTTTGTAAAAAAAAAACGACATAGTATAGTAAGGCTTTTTTTGTAAAAAAAAAACGACATAGTATAGTAAGGCTTTTTTTCTCAAAAAAACGATACAGTATAGTAAGGCTTTTTTTCTCTAAAAAAACGACATAGTATAGTAAGGCTTTTTTTTCGTATAAAAACGACATAGTATATATAGTAAGGCTTTTTTTCGTAAAAAAAAACGACATAATATATATAGTAAGGCTTTTTTTCGTCAAAAAAAACAACATAATATATATAGTAAGGCTTTTTTTCGTAAAAAAAAAAACGACATAGTATAGTAAGGCTTTTTCTTTAAAAAGTGACCTTTTTCGTAAAAAAACAACATAGTATAGTAAGGCTTTTTTTCGTAAAAAAACGACATAGTATAGTAAGGCTTTTTTTCGTAAAAAAAAACGACATAGTATAGTAAGGCTTTTTTCGTAAAAAAAACGACATAGTATATATAGTAAGGCTTTTTTTTGTAAAAAAAAAAAAAAAACGAC
Organism: Stigmatopora argus; assembly: GCF_051989625.1. NCBI lineage: Eukaryota > Metazoa > Chordata > Actinopteri > Syngnathiformes > Syngnathidae > Stigmatopora > Stigmatopora argus. Next base: position 1,424,538 of record NC_135391.1, read on the forward strand.
ATAGTATATATAGTAAGGCTTTTTTTCGTTAAAAAAAATAACGACAGTATAGTAAGGCTTTTTTTCGTAAAACAACGACATAGTATAGTAAGGCTTTTTCTTAAAAAAAGTGACCATGTATAGTTAGGCTTTTTGAAAAAAAAATGACCATGTATAGTAAGGCTTTTTTTCTTTAAAAAGCGACCAAAAATCTTGCCCACCTGCACTTGTGACTTGTTCTCCCCCGTGCAGATGACCCCCTGCCACTCGCCGTAGCGCCCCCCTCTTGAGCGGCCGCAGCTCGACCACAGCGTCAGCGTGGCGCCCTGCTCGGAAACGCCCACACGTTTTCGACCAATGTCCTCGTTCGACCGCGGGCGCCGAGCCCAACGCTTACCAGGTTATCGTGCAGGACGTTTGAGAAAGTAATTTTTGCCGTCGCGTGGAGGCCCCTGGGGAACGTGGGCGCCATTGCGCCATGTTAAGCGTGGCGGCCAATTTTTGACTCCTCCCCCTTCGCCTACCTGAGCAGGGCTCCGATGAGCCTGGTGACATTCTCGGATGTTTGGATGATGATGACCGGCTTGGACAGAACCTGAGACAGATCCATCTGGACCACAGGAAATAACATCCACTTGAAATATTTGAAATATTTTTTCTTCTCCCATAGAAATAATATTTTTCTCCATACTTCTCTGACTGTGTTTTGGTTGAGAGCCAGGAGGATGAGCGCCGACGCCCCGAGCACCAATGCTCGCTTCATCTACCGAGTAAAAGGAGACAAAAATTGACTTTTTTTCTCTTCACACTCAAGATGAAAAACTCAATTTCTCATTTTCAGTGATGTATCTTGTTCTGCCTGGATCAGGATGATGCAGAATGGTGGAGTGATGGTTTTTTTTGCCCATTCATTAAATTTGATTAATCTTTTCAGATGACCAATTTGGAGGCGTCTTAACCGTTCATTAAATTTGAATAATCTTTACAGGTGACCAAATTTGGAGACAATTTCCTTAACCATTCATTAAATTTGAAGAATCTTTTCAGGTGACCAAGTTTTGCACACGTCTACCTTAACAAGAGCTTACCCTTCTGACCACCGACTCGGTAAAAGATTCGTGCTTCTTCCCAGCAGACCCTTGTTGGTCCTCCAGGGGCAGGACGCCGATCCAAATCTCTCCCTTTTCCTTGTCTCTCTTCACCACGTCCTGAATCTAATGTTTTTTAAAAAAACGAACGCACGTGACGCGCTTCCCTTTCCGTAGCCGTCCGCCAATGTTATCCACAGACTGACCAGAACGAGCTTTCCCTCCATGCGGCCCTCGGCGTTCTCTCCTCGGCTACTGGTCACCACCTTCCCGCTGAGCATAGCGCCGCTCAGCCACTTCTCGGCGGATGCCTCCACCACGGCGACCCGCTGGGGGACCAGAGTTGACCCTGCGAGAGGTAACAGCACCGGCCACAGGAAGACGACCAGCGACGGCGCCATGGTGGCCCGCTCCAGCCCGAAAACGGGGAGGTAAGAGCGGATTCAATTCACGTAGAGTCTCCGGTCGGTTCTGTTAAAAAATGTAAACAAGCGAACGGGATTTCTGGGACGACACCGGAAACGACGTTAGGGTTACTCTCTTGACTTTCGTATCGAGCGTCAGTTTGTACGTTTTTTAGTCTAAATACGTCTTTATTGTGTTTTTTTCGCTTCGCAGTTGAACATTTAACTTTAAGTAAGTGTGACATGTTGAAATGTAGCTAATGTCGATAGAAAGTTAGGCTTAGCCTAGGTAGCCTGGCATTTTTGACAGCTAATGGTAATGTACGGGTGCTAGTCGTTTACTTCCGGGTTTGGGTCGACGACTTAGTACTTTGTCGCCTTTAAGATAAACGTTCAACGTAGACATAAATCGTATAGTTAATATTTTGCGAGCATATTACTCTTGTAACTTTGCAACTTTAGTTTAAGGATGCTTAGCAAAGAGCAGCGCGTCACGTTCAGTACGCAACAGGATCGTTGCCTTATTAGCGATAAGCATCATGGGAAATGTAGTTTGCTAATTCTTTATGTTTCAATACTAAAGCTATTAAACGTTAAAAATGTACGTTTAGGAATAGAACTCATTGTAGTATAAATGTATTCGTTATTTTTTGCTATTAATTACAGTTGCTAGTGTGGAGACATGAATAGAATCTTATAGGTTATCTTTTTTAAAAAGGCGACAGTGTTTTCATTCAGAAATATTTTATGTAAAAAATATCACCCCGTTATAGCACAGTGTTCATTGACTTAATGACATTTGACTAATCTCCATAATTACATTACATATACATGGCATAAGAGTTGACAATTTAAACAGTAATTTGTACACTGAGTTCAAATGCATGCTTTTAGGTACATAAAATAGCAGCGTTTGGATTTCTTGGCACATTGTAAATACTATATACAATTCAGCTAAATGACTTTGTTCTACTTTGTATTCAAATCCAATATCCATGAGACATTGTGAATAGTCACAAAGTTGTTGTTTTGGCAGCCATTGTCGTAGTCTGGCAAAAAGGCAAAAAACATAAATGTCATTTTGACAGCCACTCAACAAAAAATGTTAAAAATCCTTCCGGAAATCTCATTGTCAAGCAAGCACCAGTTTTAAGGACACCTGGTGACTTATTACAAATATACAATGAATGATAAATGCTAATTCTGCCTAAGACTTAAAAGCTACTTTATTTCCCCGCTAACAAAATAGCGGCCATTACAATACGTGAGGGAACGGGTTGAAGCTAACGGGCTAGCGTTGGAATTCCAAGTTTATTTGGACGAGTTAGGGCGCCATCTTAAATTTCTTATAAATACTTTCTTTTCCAACAGGTGTCTCGACGGCGGCGTTCAGCGACCCTCCTCGGGCGCCCGCGTCTCCGACTTGACCTTGACGAACTCTTTGGCCACCTCGTCGTTGGGCCTCTGGGACAGGATGCGCACCACGGTGGTCCCCGTCTGGTCGGTGCGCACGGCGGGGCCCAGGGGGCACCAGCAGACGCAGCCGCGGCGCTCGGCCACGTCGCGCAGCTGCACCACGGCCACGCCCACCAGCCGGTCGGCGCGCCCGAAGCAGTAGTCCTTGAGCGAGGCGTGCAGCTCGCAGCACTCCCAGCCTTCTTTGCCCAGCGTGCTGGAAAAGGTACAAAGGTATTTTCTTTCGTTGACCTCCTAGCTTAAATGCTACGTGGTGGGCGGGGTCACCGTGACTGACAATTGAAAGCTCTCGTTGAACTTGATGCTCCCGGAGTAGTTCTTGGACTTGGTGGTGAACTTGCGTTTCTTGTCGGCCAGGGTCGGTCCCAGGAGCCACAGCTCGACGAATGGGCGGAACGTTCCGGATGTCCGCCAGCGCACATCGTTGACGCCGATCACTGTGGGTCAGAGGTCAGTTACCCCGGCCGACGGGTTTTACAAAGACCGGGCAGTACGGCGCTCACCTTTGACGTTGACTTTCCGTTCCTTGGCCACGACGTCTACCTGCAAGAGCAGTTCTCCGATGGGATCCTGCACTCCGGGACCTAAAAAGAAAAACCCATGACATTTCTTCAAACCAAACCTGCAAAGTCTCCTGGGTTGACGTCTTTGGAGCTCACCTCGATCAGGCCGAATCTTCTCGTTAGGCATGATTCGGATGCCCATGCCGCTGTGCACTGAGAGAGAATATACAGTGTGAGTTGATTGGACTTTTTAAAGGATCAGGTAAGACCAAAATACTCGGGCGCCAAGTACATGTACTGCATGTAGTACTTGCAGCACAAGTACTACACGTGGAACTGGATGTACTACATGTAGTACTTCATGCAATACTACATGTAGTACAGCAAGTACTACATTTAGTATTACATGTAGTACTTGTGCTGCAAGTACTACATGTAGTATTACATGTAGTACTTGTGCTGCAAGTACTACATGTAGTATTACATGTAGTACTGCATGTAGTACTACATGCAAGTACTGCATGTAGTATTACATGTAGTACTGCATGTAGTACTACATGCAAGTACTGCATGTAGTACTACATGCAAGTACTGCATGTAGTACTACATGCAAGTACTGCATGTAGTACTACATGCAAGTACTGCATGTAGTACTACATGCAAGTACTGCATGTAGTACTACATGCAAGTACTGCATGTAGTACTACATGCAAGTACTGCATGTAGTACTACATGCAAGTACTGCATGTAGTACTACATGCAAGTACTGCATGGTAGTACTACATGCAAGTACTGCATGGTAGTACTGCATGCAAGTACTGCATGGTAGTACTGCATGCAAGTACTGCATGCAAGTACTGCATGCAAGTACTGCATGTAGTACTACATGCAAGTACTACATGCAAGTACTGCATGTAGTACTACATGCAAGTACTGCATGTAGTACTACATGCAAGTACTGCATGTAGTACTACATGCAGTACTACATGCAAGTACTGCATGTAGTACTACATGCAAGTACTGCATGTAGTACTACATGCAAGTGCTGCATGTAGTACTGCATGCAAGTGCTGCATGCAAGTACTGCATGTAGTACTACATGCAAGTACTGCATGTAGTACTGCATGTAGTACTGCATGCAGTACTACATGCAAGTACTACATGCAAGTACTACATGCAGTACTACGTGCAAGTACTGCATGTAAGTACTACATGCAGTACTACGTGCAAGTACTGCATGTAGTACTACATGCAATACTACATGCAAGTACTGCATGTAGTACTACATGCAGTACTACATGCAAGTACTGCATGTAGTACTACATGCAGTACTACATGTAAGTACTGCATGTAGTACTACATGCAAGTGCTGCATGTAGTACTACATGCAAGTGCTGCATGTAGTGCTACATGCAAGTGCTGCATGTAGTGCTACATGCAAGTGCTGCATGTAGTGCTACATGCAAGTGCTGCATGTAGTGCTACATGCAAGTGCTGCATGTAGTGCTACATGCAAGTGCTGCATGTAGTGCTACATGCAAGTGCTGCATGTAGTGCTACATGCAAGTGCTGCATGTAGTGCTACATGCAGTACTTGCATGTAGTACTACATGCAGTACTTGCATGTAGTACTACATGTAGTACTGCATGTAGTACTGCATGTAGTACTGCATGTAGTACTACATGCAAGTACTGCATGTAGTATTACATGCAAGTACTGCATGTAGTACTACATGTAGTACTGCATGTAGTACTACGTGTAGTACTGCATGTAGTACTACATGCAAGTACTGCATGTAGTACTACATGCAAGTACTGCATGTAGTACTACATGCAAGTACTGCATGTAGTACTACATGCAAGTACTGCATGTAGTACTACATGCAAGTGCTGCATGTAGTACTACATGCAGTACTTGCATGTAGTACTACATGCAGTACTTGCATGTAGTACTACATGCAGTACTTGCATGTAGTACTACATGCAGTACTTGCATGTAGTACTACATGCAGTACTTGCATGTAGTACTACATGCAGTACTTGCATGTAGTACTACATGCAGTACTTGCATGTAGTACTACATGCAGTACTTGCATGTAGTACTACATGTAGTACTGCATGTAGTACTGCATGTAGTACTGCATGTAGTACTACATGCAAGTACTGCATGTAGTACTACATGTAGTACTACATGCAAGTACTGCATGCAAGTACTGCATGCAAGTACTGCATGCAAGTACTGCATGCAAGTACTGCATGCAAGTACTGCATGCAAGTACTGCATGCAAGTACTGCATTTAGTACTACATGCAAGTACTGCATGTAGTACTACATGCAAGTACTGCATGTAGTACTGCATGTAGTACTACATGCAAGTACTGCATGTAGTACTGCATGTAGTACTACATGCAAGTACTGCATGCAGTACTTGCATGTGGTACTACATGTAGTACTACATGCAGTACTTGCATGTAGTACTACATGCAGTACTTGCATGTAGTACTACATGCAGTACTTGCATGTAGTATTACATGCAGTACTTGCATGTAGTACTACATGCAGTACTTGCATGTAGTACTACATGCAAGTACTACATGCAAGTACTGCATGTAGTACTTGCATCTAGTACTTCGTGCAGTACTTGCATGCAAGTATTGCATGTAGCACTACCATGTAGTACTACATGTAGCGCTACATGTAGTACTACATGTAGTACTACATGCAAGTACTGCATCCAGTACTTGCATGTAGTACTACATGTAGTACTACATGCAAGTACTGCATGTAGTACTACATGCAAGTACTACATGCAGTACTTGCATGTAGTACTACATGTAGTACTACATGCAAGTACTGCATGTAGTACTACATGCAAGTACTGGATGCAGTACTTGCATGTAGTACTGCATGTAGTACTACATGCAAGTACTGCATGTAGTACTACATGCAAGTACTGCATGCAGTACTTGCATGTGGTACTACATGTAGTACTACATGTAGTACTACATGTAGTACTACATGCAGTACTTGCATGTAGTACTACATGCAGTACTTGCATGTAGTATTACATGCAGTACTTGCATGTAGTATTACATGCAGTACTTGCATGTAGTACTACATGCAGTACTTGCATGTAGTACTACATGCAAGTACTACATGCAAGTACTGCATGCAAGTACTGCATGCAAGTACTGCATGTAGTACTTCGTGCAGTACTTGCATGCAAGTATTGCATGTAGCACTACCATGTAGTACTACATGTAGCGCTACATGTAGTACTACATGTAGTACTACATGCAAGTACTGCATCCAGTACTTGCATGTAGTACTACATGCAGTACTTGCATGTAGTACTACATGTAGTACTACATGCAAGTACTGCATGTAGTACTACATGCAAGTACTGCATGTAGTACTACATGCAAGTACTGCATGTAGTACTACATGCAAGTACTGCATGTAGTACTACATGCAAGTACTGCATGTAGTACTACATGCAAGTACTGCATGTAGTACTACATGCAGTACTTGCATGTAGTACTACATGCAGTACTTGCATGTAGTACTACATGCAGTACTTGCATGTAGTACTACATGCAGTACTTGCATGTAGTACTACATGCAGTACTTGCATGTAGTACTACATGCAAGTACTGCATGTAGTACTACATGCAAGTACTGCATGTAGTACTACATGCAAGTACTGCATGTAGTACTACATGCAAGTACTGCATGGTAGTACTGCATGCAAGTACTGCATGGTAGTACTGCATGCAAGTACTGCATGCAAGTACTGCATGCAAGTACTGCATGCAAGTACTGCATGTAGTACTACATGCAAGTACTACATGCAAGTACTGCATGTAGTACTACATGCAAGTACTGCATGTAGTACTACATGCAGTACTTGCATGCAGTACTACATGCAAGTACTGCATGTAGTACTACATGCAAGTACTGCATGTAGTACTACATGCAAGTACTGCATGTAGTACTACATGCAAGTACTGCATGTAGTACTACATGCAAGTACTGCATGTAGTACTACATGCAAGTACTGCATGTAGTACTACATGCAGTACTTGCATGTAGTACTACATGCAAGTACTGCATGTAGTACTACATGCAAGTACTGCATGTAGTACTACATGCAAGTACTGCATGTAGTACTACATGCAAGTACTGCATGCAAGTGCTGCATGCAAGTACTGCATGGTAGTACTGCATGCAAGTACTGCATGGTAGTACTGCATGCAAGTACTGCATGCAAGTACTGCATGCAAGTACTGCATGCAAGTACTGCATGTAGTACTACATGCAAGTACTACATGCAAGTACTGCATGTAGTACTACATGCAAGTACTGCATGTAGTACTACATGCAGTACTTGCATGCAGTACTACATGCAAGTACTGCATGTAGTACTACATGCAAGTACTGCATGTAGTACTACATGCAAGTACTGCATGTAGTACTACATGCAAGTACTGCATGTAGTACTACATGCAAGTACTGCATGTAGTACTACATGCAGTACTTGCATGTAGTACTACATGCAAGTACTGCATGTAGTACTACATGCAAGTACTGCATGTAGTACTACATGCAAGTACTGCATGCAAGTGCTGCATGCAAGTACTGCATGCAAGTGCTGCATGCAAGTGCTGCATGTAGTACTGCATGCAAGTGCTGCATGTAGTACTGCATGCAAGTGCTGCATGCAAGTACTGCATGTAGTACTACATGCAAGTACTGCATGTAGTACTACATGCAAGTACTGCATGTAGTACTGCATGTAGTACTGCATGCAGTACTACATGCAAGTACTACATGCAAGTACTACATGCAGTACTACGTGCAAGTACTGCATGTAAGTACTACATGCAGTACTACGTGCAAGTACTGCATGTAGTACTACATGCAATACTACATGCAAGTACTGCATGTAGTACTGCATGTAGTACTACATGCAAGTACTGCATGTAGTACTACATGCAGCACTTGCATGTAGTACTACATGCAGTACTTGCATGTAGTACTACATGCAGTACTTGCATGTAGTACTACATGCAGTACTTGCATGTAGTACTACATGCAGTACTTGCATGTAGTACTACATGCAGTACTACACGTAGTACTACATGCAGTACTACATGTAGTACTACATGCAGTACTTGCATGTAATACTACATGCAGTACTTGCATGTAGTACTACATGCAGTACTACATGCAGTACTACATGCAGTACTACATGTAGTACTACATGCAAGTACTGCATGTAGTACTACATGCAAGTACTGCATGTAGTACTACATGCAAGTACTGCATGTAGTACTACATGCAGCACTTGCATGTAGCACTACATGCAGCACTTGCATGTAGCACTACATGCAGTACTTGCATGTAGCACTACATGCAGCACTTGCATGTAGCACTACATGCAGCACTTGCATGTAGCACTACATGCAGCACTTGCATGTAGTACTACATGCAGTACTTGCATGTAGTACTGCATGTAGTACTACATGCAGTACTTGCATGTAGTATTGCATGTAGTACTACATGCAGTACTTGCACGTAGTACTGCATGTAGTACTTACATGCAGTACTTGCATGTAGTACTACATGTAGTACTACATGCAAGTACTGCATGTAGTACTACATGCAAGTACTGGATGCAGTACTTGCATGTAGTACTACATGTAGTACTACATGCAAGTACTGGATGCAGTACTTGCATGTAGTACTACATGTAGTACTACATGTAGCGCTACATGTAGTACTACATGGTAGTGCTACATGCAATACTTGCATGCAAGTACTGCACGAAGTACTAGATGCAAGTACTACATGCAGTACTTGCATGCAAGTGGTACATGTAGTACTACGTGTAGTATTACATGCAGTACTACGTGTAGACTACACGTAGTACTTGCATGCAAGTACTGCATGTAATACTACACGTAGTACTGCATGTAATACTACACGTAGTACTACATGTACCACTTGCATGCAAGTACTGCATGTAGTACTTGCATGCAGTACTTGCATGTAGTACTACATGCAATACTTGCATGCATGTACTGCATGAAGTACTAGATGCAAGTACTACATGCAGTACTTACATGCAAGTACCTCATGCAGTACCTGCATGCAAGTACCTCATGCAGTACCTGCATGCAGTACCTGCATGCAGTACCTCATGCAGTACCACATGTAAGTACTAAATGCAGTACTTGCATGCAGTACTACATCCAAATGCATGCAAGTACTACATGAAGTACTTACAGCACAAGTACTACATGTAATACTACATGTAGTACTTGTCAGCACAAGTACTACATACAAATGCATGCAAGTACTACATGAAGTACTTACAGCACAAGTACTACATGTAATACTACATGTAGTACTTGGCAGCACAAGTACTACATGTAATACTTGCAGCACAAGTACCACATGTAGTCTGTCTATGTGCGAATGTCGGCGGTCACCTTGTTGACGCTGCGTGCTGACGAAGGTCTTGATGAGCGCGTCCGTGCTCAGCGAGTAGAGCGAAAGAGCGTAACGCAGGGACTCCAACTCGGGGCTTTTCTCCACAAAAGATTTCTTCAGCCCGTTGCCGCCGGCGTGAAAGTATTGCTGCCGGTTGGGAGGGATAAAAATTGCCAACGTTACGCCGTGTCCAAGTGTACCTTTTTTTTCAGCTTACCTTGAGGCTCTCCAGGCCGGCGTCCATCACGGCGCACTGCTTGGGCGTCAGCGTCTTGGCCTCGCCGCCGCCGCCGCCTCCGCCCTGAAGAACAAAAGCGGGCTCAAGGCCACCGTTGTCGTGGGCCCACGTGGTCCTCCTCTGAGGTTACCTTGAGGTTGGAGAATCCTTTGGCGGCGGTCAGGATCTGGGCCCCCTGCACGAGGATTAAGCAACATTCATTACTCCAATGACAATATCATGGATTCACCTTGCATTTCAATAAATAAAGCCAACTTTTCTCTCATTTTTGTGTGTTTCCTCACATCTTTCCTACAAAATTGGGACACTTTGACCCATTTCAAAGGTTTTCATTGGTAGTTGCGTGAGGACCGTGGAACCAATGAGAGAATTTACATATAAAGTGCACCTCTACTTACGAAAATAGTCCAATTAATTTCGTAAGTAGAGGTACCACTGTAACGGTACGCTACAACTGGATCCAAAAAGCAAGACTTACCAGACTGTCGTTGGCCTGCGGCAAGACGATGTTCTTCTCCAGACCGCCCAGGACCGCCTTCCACAAGTCCTTGAGGATTTTCTTGAGGACGGCCTTCTCGCACACGTCGGCAAAAACGCTCAACCTGCCAGAGAAAGACGCGAGAATGGCGCTCTGGACACCTTTTTAAAATGGGAGCGCCAGCTTACTTGGTGTCCAGGAAGTCCATGAGGGGTCTCAGCACGGCGTCGGCGTCCCCCTCTGCCGTCCTGGGGTCGGGGGGGCCCCTCATCTGGTACAGGAGCTCGGCCATTTGTCGCATGCACGTGCTGATGCGTGTTCCCAAACTCAAGATAGGAAATAAAAGTGTTGATGTCATTTATGAATCGAACGTTGATTTTCTGTAGAAAATTTCTGATTGGCTGCCATTGACAATGATAGATGTTAAAATAAAATAAAAACATGTTTTACTGTCATTGACAGCGATAAAGTTCCCCAAAAAATTGGACTGGCTGAGCTATCAAATTTGTAAAATGAATAGAAGTTAATGCGTTATGAATTAGTAATAAAAATAGGTACGTATTTTAAAAACCTGATATCCCCATCTTCTAAAACGGATCAGATCAGGGACATCCTTAATTGTTATAGCTCCAGATTATACTTTCTTGCTCGGAAATTGACGGCGACAGACGTCCAATCCAATGAAACGGCCCTCCCGCTCCAAACGGATTGGACGTCTACGCCGGCCATCGGGCATCAGTACCTCTTGGCGAAGATAGCGCCAAAGTTGTCGAGGACGTCGTTGAGTTTGACTTGGAGGTGGTTGAGTACGTCGGCGGCCTCCGTGTCCAACTACAAAAAAAAACACACACACACACAGGGAATCGAACGGCGGTCTGAACATCCCGTTTTGACGTCTACTTTCAATCTGCTTTGAAGGCAACAGCGAAAGAAAGAGCGGACGCTGAAGCAAAAAAAAGAAAGACAAAACAGACCTGCTTCTCTGCATCTTTCTTCTCACCCTGAAATCAAACAAGGCACCCGTGAAAAAAAACAACGTCGCCATACGCAATGGCCACCGGGTCGCGAATCGTGTACGAATTGTGTCACGGTCCAAAACGGGACAAAAAAAACAAAGGAACCCAAAAAAAAAAAAGACAAACACACCTTTTCCTCAGATTCCAACTGAGCAAAAACGGAAGAGAAAAATGTCACGGATGGTTAAAAAGAGGGTTCAACATTTCTAACCTAAACCACTAAATATAAACACACACACACACCTTTAGCACCTTTTCAGATTCCAACTAAAAAAAACGATAAAAAAAAGATGGTTGACATGAATGTATTGTTTTTATGCATATTTTAAAAACAAAATTAGATATTTCGATTGTCAAACGTTGTTTAGGTGGCTTACCTTTATCTCTTCTTCAATCTTTTGACGGGAAAAATAAGGTTAGAAAATAAATGTCTCGTATCTCAAAACTTTTGAACGAGGGCGTACAATTAAACACAAATACACACACACACACACACACACACACACACACACACTCTAACCTGATCATCCCTGTTTTTGTTGTCCACCTGAGCGTGCAAATCAAGAAAGACAGGACAGGAAGTGTACTTAATTTGACTTCCTCTCTCCTCGTGGTCACTGTGACGTCTTAAGCTACCTAATGCTAAAGCTAACCTCTCAGTAAACAAAGCAAAACTAATTCTAGACCTGTTCAAAGATGGCCGCCCACGGCTTACCTGCGAGCCTTCGGAATCCGAACAGCCCGACTGATCCGCAAAAAAGAAATGTGGGAGAAATTACAACAAAAAAAAAGAAAAATGTGCTTTGTGGATAGCTAGCTAGCTTAGCATAGCCTAGCTTACGCACCGTGTCACCATCATCTCCACCTTCGTCGTTGTTGGGCTGCTGGAGGCGGAGCCAGCGATTTAAAAAACAACAACAACAAAACAAGTCTTTAAGTTCTTAATCTATCGACCAATGAGTTGGGCTTGTGGTCATGTGACAGGTGCACCCACCTCTTCATCCAACTCCTCCTCTTCCTCGTTTTCCAACTTTTGCGAACAAACGACAACAATCGCATGAAAAACGGAAGGGCAAACGACGACTGAGCTAGCTAAAAGGGGAGCTGGGAAATAGAGCTAGCACTGGATTTTGGAAAGAGGAAGTCGGAGGAAAGGGGCTGATGGGAACTTGGGGCAAGTCGCTTCGGGAAACGGGCTGATTGGCGGACATTTTGAAAAGGGAAAATGTTGGTTAAGTTTAGGAAAGGGAAGGTGCTGGCCCAACTTTTGGAGAAAAAAAAAATCAGGGAAATACAGTAATCCCTCAAATATCACGGCTTCAACTATGGCGGTTTCACGACATTGCTACATCATTTTCTGGGGGAATTTTTTTTGTTAATTAAATTATTTTTGTAAGTTCATAAAAATGTAAAAATCAACGGTAAGACTCACAAGCGGAAGCCACTCCCCCGTCCTCTGCTTGCGACTAGAACTCAGCACTGAAGTAAAAAAAACATATATATATATATATATATACTTAAATATATAATATTAATTAATATTATAGGATATTAATAATTATCTTAATAAATATTATAAGATATTAATCATTATATTATATTATGTTATATTATATTAATTGTATTGTATTATATATTATATTTTATATATTATATTATATATTATAGATTATGTTATGTTATATTATATATATTTAAAAATATATATATTTTTTTAAATAGGTTAATGTAGACCAGATTTGGCCGCGATAAACGACAAACTGCAAAGCAGGATCACCCCTATTTAAAAAAATATATATATTTTTTTAAATTTATTTTATTTATTCAGAATAAATTTATTTTATTAAATTTATTATTTATTTTATTATTTTTTAAACGACAAACTGCAAAGTAGGATCATTCCTATTTAAAAATATATATATATTTTTTTAAATAGGGGTGATCCTACTTTGCAGTTTTTCATTTATCGCGGCCATATCTGGTCTACATTAACCGCGATAATGGAGGGATTACTGTAGTTGATTGTCATACATTTCCAAAAGGGAGAATGATGGTTACATTTTGGGAAGGGAAATTGCTGGTGATTTTAAGAGAGGGAGACGGCAGGTCCTTTTAGGAAAGAGTTTTCACTCCGATTTGGGAAAGAAGATTTCTAGAAAAATGTTGCTGGACTAATAGGTCAAGGGCTGAGGGTTGTACATTTAGGAAAAAGGGATTTCGGCTCAGCGAAGGAGCAAAGGGAGGAAAAGGCAACAACTTGGCCAGACATACCCTCTCTTCCTCGAGCGTAAACTGCCGGAAAGAAAAAAACTGAGAGCTGAAGCGAAAAGGCCTTCAAGCAGATTGAAAAGCATCCAAAAGTGTGGAAAACAAAGCAAAAAAAGCAAGTGTAACCGACCTGTTTTGCGCCCATGCTCTCAAACATCCTCTCCAGAAGGACTCGCATCTGCTGGACGTTGTTCATCAGCACGCACGGCTACGCAACAATAAAACAAAAAACATTCTTAGTTCAAGCGAAAAGTGTAAAATATGGCGCGACGCCAGCGGGTTAATACTGACAATCTTCTCCTTGTCGCAGAAGGAAGGGAAGTTTTTGGCCAGTAGAGAGCAGTACTGCAGCAGGACTTTGCTGATGGTCTGAAAAAATAAAATGACAAGAAATATCATCTTTTTTTACAAAGACACCTTTTCTATAGGCCTGTCGCCATGGCAAATTTTAGCATGCGAATTTAGCGAGGCCATTTGTGACGACGTATCGTGATAAAGCAGCCGTTTGAATGCAATCAAAATGTATTTGGAAACTCAACGACTCATTTTTATATTTATATACTTTAACAAAAGAATGTATGCATCTTTTTCTGTGTCTGTATTCTCACCCTCTTGCTACTGTCACAGTGAAATTTCCAGAATACGGGATGAATAAAGTTATCTAATCTAATCTGAATAATATTATCTAATCTAATCTAAACAAAATTATCTAATCTAATATGAATTAAGTTATCTAATCTAATCTGAATAAAGTTATCTAATCTAATCTGAATAAAGTTATCTAATCTAATATGAATAAAGTTATCTAATCTAATCTGAATAAAGTTATCTAATCTAATCTGAATAAAGTTATCTAATATAATCTGAATAAAGTTATCTAATATAATCTGAATAAAGTTACATAATCTAATCTGAATAAAGTTATCTAATCTAATCTGAATAAAATTATCTAATCTAATCTGAATAAAGTTACATAATCTAATCTGAATAAAGTTATCTAATCTAATCTGAATAAAGTTATCTAATCTAATCTGAATAAAATTATTTAATCTAATCTAATATGAATAAAGTTATCTAATCTGAATAAAGTTATCTAATCTAATCTGAATAAAGATATCTAATCTAATCTGAATAAAGTTACCTAATCTAATCTGAATAAAGTTATCTAATCTAATCTAATCTAATTTATTATGTTGACTATGTATTTATCTCATCTCATTTTCTGAAGCGCTTTATCCTCACTAGGGTCGCGGAGGGTGCTGGAGCCTATCCCATCTGATTTTGAGCCAGAGGCGGGAATTGGTGGCCACGCAATCGCAGGGCACAACAAGACAAACAACCAAGCCCTCAAACCTAGGGATAAGGGACCTAGATTTGAACCCAGGACCCCAGAGCCGTGAGGCCGGCGCGCTATCGACCGGATTTAACGGTGAAGAAAGCTAGTGGTTATCAGCAGGCTAAAGTTGTCCGTTCCCACGACGAGTAGACATTATCTTTCGCTATTAACGATGCTAACGGCTAAAGGTGAAGGAAAGCTTGGCCTTACCTTGGCGAATCGTTGGTTGTACTGAGCCAGCACGGCGGGGTCGGGACAGTCCAGCTTGCGGATGATCCCAAAACTTTGGTTGAGCTGCGTGAAAACGTCCACCACCGAGCACGAGAACAAGGCGTGCTCCGACGTGGGCTGGAACTGAAAACCAAGCACAAACGGAGCAGATTTTTGGTCGAGGAACCACCGGGCTATTTTTTTGTTTTTATTTATTTTCATACTCACGCCGTCCCTCTTGTCCCTCTCCAACGCCCCGTGCATGAACTCCATGGAAACGTCTTCGTTCTCGGCCAGCCAGGCCAAGACAAAATGGCAGAACCACCTGGGAAGCAAAACAAAAATGAGGACGGCGGTCGCCAAGACGAATCGGCCGAGCGGCGTCTTACGAAGGATACTCGGGAACGGCGTTGGCGTGGGCGGGGAGATCGCGGACGTATTCGTCGTACAGCCACTTGACCTTGAAGTGAAGATTCATGTAGTCGGTCGCCTTGCACAGTCGACGATGGTCGTGCTCTGTCAAACGCGAAACCAAATTAGCCTCCTGCGCCGACCCGCTTCGGTCAATGGCCGCCATGACGGCGTCCCAAAATCCGTCCGAGTCCAAAATTGACCCGCGTTCCACCGGCAAAACCTCATTCTCGAACCACTTATCATTCCAAACGGCCCAGTTTTGCTAACCGTGCGCCGGTTAGCTTTCATTCGGCCATTAATTTCAGCAACTAGCCGTTAGCATTTCATGCTAGCGCTAAACTTTCTCTAACAACTACGTCAATGAGTCATCCTTGGACATAAATTCCGTCCTCTTACCATTCTGGAAGTCTATTCTGCGGATGCGGAAGGTGTCGTGAGCCGCCGCTGCCGTGGCGACAGAATGGCAAAAGAAAATATAAAAATACAAAGACACAAACAAAAAAAAACAATGACAGCGGCGATGAAAAGGAAAAAGATGACGATGACGATGAACTTTACGGAGAAAAAAAGCTAGGATGATGGATTGCTAAGCTCCAAACACACTTTCACCAACACATTGCTAACGCTACCATTGACAGCAAAACCCGTCCAATCCACGTGATGAGTCCAAATGCCATCAATGGCGGGGAATAATATTAAAAGAGCTCTGTCGTCTTTCTTTATAAACAATAATGAAAATATAGTCACCATTTTCTAGATTCTAGAACCAACAGAAACAGCTAACGTGCAAACAATGCTAACAAGCGCCGCTCACCAGCCTTCCTGTGTTGGCTTTTGCTTTTAAACAAAACTGAAGGAACCAAAATTATCATCAAAATTCATATATATTCCAATATTCATAATTCCTAAATGATTCTTACCCTCCAGAGCATACTTGACATCCTGCGCGAAGAGCGTCCACATCACCTCGGCGCTGACTTTCCCCACATTGAGTTCCTGGGGAAACCTGAAGAGGGCGCAATGGGGTGTAAAAAAAACCCCACTTCCTGTCTCAAATGTAATTATGTTTTATAAAGAGGAAGAAGAAGAAGACTAACTGGTTGATGATGGGCGTGTAGGAGCCTTTGTCCTCCTCGATGATGGAAACGATGAGCGTGATGAGTTTGGGCCAGAAGTCCAGATTCTGGATGCTCGGGCCTTGCTCCTCACCAGGATCCTTCTCTTTTTTGTCCTCCTCCTCTTCCTCGCCCTCCTCCTCCTCTTCCTCCCCTTCTTCACCCTCCACTTTGTCCTTTTTCTTCTTCTGTTTTGTCTCCTTTTCTATCTCAGGCTGCAAAAACAACACGAGCTACACCGTCAATTTCCTAAAAACGATTTTTGATCACGTGATCGGGACACATCCCAAATTTTGATAGCGTTCGTGTTCCCGCCCCTATTTTTTTTTTCGGAAGGCAAATCTCGATGGGGTTTAATTTCGACTCCAAGAAAAACCAAAGTAGGACTTACGGGGGAGACGGTCTGGAACTGGCGGTTGAAGAGGTCCAGGCAGTTGTTGAAGATGTACTCGTAGGTGGAGTTCAGGCAGGCCTTGACGCAGTCGCGGACCACCGCCGAGGCCCTGGGGGGGCTGGACAGCTCCAGCACCTGAAGAAGATTTTTTAAATGGCGTCACTCACGTCCATCCCATTGCGAGCCGCTTTTTTAGCCCTCCACTTCGCACCTTCATCCGAAAGAAGGCAATACTGGTCAGAAGGTCCACCGTGGACTTGAGATCCTGGAGGCGGGGCTTACAGCTGGCCGGAAAGTTGTTCTGAGGAAACAGCTTAATGTCAATCAATGGAAAGCAAGTGTTTTCCCGATTAAAAGTCACACTTTTTCGTAGTTTGCCTGATGTGTCTTTGTATTTTTTTCAATAGTTAATGGTGTGGGGTTTTTAAGGCTATAGTTATCCCCCAAAAATGCTCATTTGATGCATTAACAAGTGTGGTAGTCCCAATTTTACCCCAAAATACAAGTTACATCTATTTTTGTTGCCTTTCATTGTGCATTTTTTTGGCCAATATGAATGATTGATGGATGACTGATGACGGTGCGACTTATAGTCCGAAGAATACGGTAGTAGATATACTTTTTGTTTGTTTTTATATATTGTAAAGGATCATTCCAAGGTGAAAAAAATATTACATCCAAAATTGTAAATTAAAGTTTTTCTGCAGATTATTTTGATCCAAACTTGCTCACAAAGATTCATATTTTTATGGTTATTGGTGACTCACTCACCCGGTACATGGATAGGTCAATCCGCAGCGAATTGTGCAGCTGATCCAAAAGTTTGACAAAACGATCCCTCTGTTGGAAACAAATAAAAAACATCATTTCTTGGTGTCTTTAAAAATCCCCATTAAAGTTTTTGATACGCAAATGTGTGACTCGAGGTACGAAAAATATCCAAGATACGAAAAATCCCCCAAAAAGTAAATGCATTTCCTTATCCATTATTTTATTTTGAAATCCCCTTATTAAGCGATTAAAAACTACAAATGCACACACACACATCTAAAATGTACTACAAAGTGAACGGCTTTCGGCCCTGCTAGAACGCGCACTTGGCGCCATCTGGCGGACAAACACGGGAATTACATCTATAACATTTGGGTGTTTCTCACATCTTTCATACAAAATAGGGACACTGACCAATTTTAAAGGGTTTAGTTGGTAGTTCTGTGAGGGCTTTGGAACAAATGAGAGGATTTACATATAAAGTACACCTCTACTTACGAAATGTTCAAGTTACGAAAAAAGTCTCGGAACCAGTTATTTTCGTAAGTAGAGGTACGACTGTATTTTAAAAATAATTTGGCGGACTCACCCCGAAGTTTGAGGCGGCGAAGCGTGCGGGTGCGGAGACGCTGGACGTGATGGTGGCGCTGGGGTGCGCGTAGAAGGCGTTGATGTTGGCCAGCAAGGTGCTCATGACGGCCGGCACCCCCGACAACATGTACTTGGACGACAGGCACGAGAAGTGGCTGAAGGAAAAACACCAAGTTCGGTGATGAAATGGAGGTGATGTTATTGCGGTGCTTGATCCTCATTAGGGGTGCTGGAGCCTATCCCAGCCGACTTCGGGGCCAGCCAATCACAGGGCACAAGGAGGAAAACAGACAACCAATCACACCTCCTAGCTAGGGGCAATTTAGCTTACAGTTAGCCTAGCATGCATGTTTTTGGAGTGTGGGAGGAAACCAGAGTACCCGGAGAAAACCCACACAGGCCTGGGGAGAACATGCAAACTCCACACAGGTGGACTGACCTGGATTTGAACCCAGATCCGCCACTGTGAAGCCGATACGCTAACCACTCAACCACCCTTGGCAAAAATATGACTTTTTTAATGTTATGTGAACATTTTTTTATGTTATGCAAACTTTTGGCAAAGTACAGATTGTTTTTTTAACCCAAAACAGCATCTAGCCAAGCTAGCGACAGCGCTAATGGTGAAGGATGGACTTACGTCATGGCCTGGTAGATGGACTCGATGCCGTAGCGCATGGCGAATTCATCCACAACTTCCTGCTGCACCTCGTCAAAGAAAACTTTCCAGGCTTCGTCACCCTGCACCGTGGGGAACTTGACAAGGCCACCCCCCTCCACGTCGGTCACCAAGTGGAAAATATTCTGTCGGGAGGGATCGCAACGGACCTTCTGGTACCTTTTCCACCTTGGACCCTGGAACGGAAAGGTAGCGAGCGCCTCACCTCGTGGAGGCAGGTGTACTGGGTGTGGTACGGCGCCCCCTTTTCCTCGCCTTCAATCTCCACGCTGATGTGAAGGCGAATGGCGCCGGACACGGCCGATTTATCGGTTCGCTTTTCTGCAGGAGGCAAAAAATAAAATGCCACATTTAGTTTGCATATAGAAAATGAGCGACATGAAACTAGATCTGGGATTTGAAAAAATGTAATTTTTAAAATGTAATGACAAAAAAAAATCCAAAACAAAAAATACAGTATTTATTCGAGTGCAACGTGCACCCATGTATAACGCGCACCCATAATTTGTGACGAAAAATCCAAGTTTCATTGGAATTAGTTAATTCTGTAAGTAGGGGTACCCTCATATGGATTCTCTATGGTAGAGGTGTCAAAGTGGCGGCCCGGGGGCCAAATCTGTCCCGCCGCATCATTTTGTGTGGCCCGGGAAAGTAAATCATGAGTGCTGACTTTCTGTTTTAGGATCAAATTCAAATGAAGAGTATAGATCAGGGGTAGGGAACCTATGGCTCGGGAGCCACATGTGGCTCTTTTGATGGGTGCATCTGGCTCTTTGCTAACCTGTGAGCTCAAATATGGAACCTGCTGGTGACAGAACTGAGATACTATGTCCAGTGCTGCTTTAATCTTCTTTTTTTGCATTAGACTGCTAAAATGCATACTCATTGATTAGCAACCGCATAAGAATGTTGTCAAAAGTATTCTTTTTTTTCCACTTGACTTAAATTTGGAGTATGGCTCTTAAGGAATAACTTTCCAAAATAGGAATTGTTTATGGCTCTCTTCGTCAAAAATGTTCCTGACCCCTGGTATAGATGTATATTAAATTTCCTGATTTTCCCCCTTTTAAATCAATACTTGTCATTTTTTAATCATTCTTTTCTGTGTTTTTAGTTCAAAAATCATTTTGTGAAATCTAAAAATATATAAAAAAGCTCAAATAAACATTGTTTTAGATCTATAAAAAAAACTGAATATTCAGGGCCTTTCATCCAGTTCATTTAATCAATTTATTTAAAAAAATCTAAATATTATATCTAAAATGGCCCATGTGAAATCAAGTTGACGTTAAAGCGGCCCGCGAACCAACCCAAGTCTGACACCCTTGCTCTACGGTGATACCTCTACTTACAAAATTGTTCTATACTGGAAAACAATCAATCGTAGTAGATCCCAGATGAAGGCTATGAAGTTTTTATAAAGTCGGGGAGGATAAATTCCCACAGGACTCCAAGGTCACATTTTTTTGGTACAACATTTTGCGGGTTATACTGGAATAAATACGGTACGCAGTGTCGCGCGTGAGGCCCTGGAGAAGCATAGCATACCCAGATGGTACCAGACGTCCATTTCGCCGCTGAGCGTGCGGACCTCGATGATGCTCTGTCCCAGGAAGTCGTCGGACTCCCTCTTGAGCCGCTGCTTCACCCGCGACTTGATGTCGTCGTCCTCGTCCCAGACGCGCAGTTTCACGCGGTCGGACGAGTTACGGCACTCGCTGGAAAAGATCGAAGCGAGCCGTCAAATGACCCGAACGGAAACAAAGACGAGGAGGGCCACTACTTACAAGCTGAATTTTTCCTCCCAGACCGGGTTCAAGTTCCCGTAGATGGTCTTTGTCCTCTTCTTGGTCTTTCCTACCTGGATGGTGACGTAGGGGTCACTGGACCCGGTCCGGTCTTTGGCCTGGAGACCCTGAGCACTCACAACTAATCAACAGAAAGACAACAAAGAGATCAAACTAGATTAAATCTTGTGATTCAAATAGATAAATTAAATTTTGCCGATTCGACGATTCATTCAATTCCAATAGCGATGTGATGGTTTGTTTTGAAAGTGTTTACTTTCTTTCAATTCGGTAGGAAACACTGACCTCTGTGTTGAATATTGTTGTATGCCTTGTAATTGTGTGTAAATATTGTGCTAATTACTCATTAGCACGAGGCTATGGCTAATCCTGAGTGGCTAATAGCTAACGCTAGCAGATACACTTTATTCACTAAGCACTAGAGCTCTGTTGTGAATGCTAAGTTAAGATAATGTGATAATTGCTGAGGTGGTGTATTATAAATTACGTTAATTGTACATTTTTGGGTTTTTTTAGAGACACTTGGGTATTTTATTTGGTATTGGGATGTAATGTTTTTTTTAAATAAACAAAACAATGCAAAATAACACTCTTGTAACTACTAACTTAATAGGGAACGAGTGAATAAGTGAAAAACGTGACGAATTCTTGGGCCAAATTGCGCCATGATTTCCACGTAACTCCAGCATGAACTGATAAAGAAAATAAAAAGCCAGAGCCTGAATGGTGTCTCCGCCTTTGATGGGCTTCGGAGACAAGGTGTGATGGTTGCCACAGCAACAACAGCTGCCACGTGTCAGGTTGCCCTGGTAACAGTGGCACCCTGGATGCGGCGACGGGGTGAACTTGCTCGGGTTGGCGCTGGACGCCGATCTACAGACGTTACGTACGACAAGGGCCCATTAGCCAGGGAACTGGTGTTGACTTAGCTTAGCGGTAGTGACTGGTCTGGAGATACTAACAGCTGCAGCAACACAGCAATCAACTCCAGAAAAGACTTTGAAAATGACCGGGGTTTAAACTAAAATCTTGTGTGTAGATGAAGAAATGCAGATGACACGCAACGTGACCCCAAAGATAAGAGTTAGGCGGGTTCCAGTTGAGAATTGCACTCATTCACTGACATGCTTGACGTGTATTTGCAATGAGAGATGACAGTTTCACACTTTTCACAAGCAGGTCTGATCTCAGGTAATGGGAATTGCCACACAACTCACAAAAAGCTCAAGAAAAACAGCTTTGGGTCCGATTTCAGAATGACTAACCAGCGTGTCATGGGCCTTCCCCTACTCTACCCTACCATACCCTTCCCCGAATCTACCATACTCTATCCTTAACCTACCATTACTCTACCATACTCTTGCCCTAGTCTACCATACATAAACTATCCTTAACCTATCATAAATATATCACTACTCTTACCCTAACTACACGACACAACCCTTACCCTACCCTAATAAATGCTTATTCTACCCTAGTCTACCATACTCCATCCTTACTCTACCCTACTCTTACCCTAGTCTACATAATCAATCCCAAACTACCATTACTCTACCACACTCTTACAATAATTACACAGCACAACTGTTACCCTACCCTAACAAATGCTTACTCTACCCTAGTCTACCATAATCCATCTACCGTTAGTATATCACTACTCATACCCTAACTACACAACACAACCCTTACCCTAACCTAATGAATGCTTATTCTACCCTAGTCTACCATACTCCAGCCTTAACCTACCATTACTCTACCGTACTCTTACCATAACTACACAACACAACCATTACCCTACCCTAACGAATGGTTACTCTACCCTCGTCTATCATACTATCCTTAATCTACTATTACTCTACTCTACTCTGACACTAGTCTACCACATTCTATCCTTAACCTATTATTACTCTGCCCGACTTACCCTACCTTAGTCTTACTCTAACTACACAACACAGGCCTTACCCGACCCGACCCTATCGAATGCCGACCCTACCCTACCCCACCCTATCCTACCCCACCCTACCCCACCCTAACCTGACCCTACCCTATCCGACCCTACCCTACCCGACCCTACCATATCCAACCCTACCCTACCCGGATACCGGTCGATACGATTAGAGAACACACACACACATACCATTGACGGTGATCCTGGCCGACCAATTGGAAGTCCCGTCCAAGACGTTCTGCTTGACGTTCTTCATGTGCTGGCCGTGGAGCGTCTTGGAGATCCCGAACACTCGGCGGATCTCCTCAAAAATCTCCGGCTTGTTCTGCTCGCGAATCTTCATCTGGTTCTTCATGGCCTTGATGATGTGCTGCGTCCGGTCCTCCGCTCCCGTCTTGGAGCTCTTCTCCGCCGCCCCTGAAGAAGGCCAGCGGAAACGGGGAAAGATTCGGACACGAAGCGGGATAGCGATTCGGACGGACGAACGGATGCCTTCGCACGCTCACGTTGCAGGCAGTCGGCGTTGAGCAGTTCCTGGCACTTCTCGTGGACTTTGACGCCGCACTCGGCACAGCGCACGCCCTGCCGGGCCAGGCCCCACAGCAGGCCCTCGCACTCGTAACAGTAGGTGGGCGTGGTGGCGGTCCACACCTCAAAGTTGTGCGGCGTGGTGCAAGAGATGGGATAGATGAGAGCCTGAAGCGTTTTCTTGTACGCGTGGCTTTTCTGTGGGAAACCATCAGCGGTCAAATACAGCAAAACCACGAGAAAATCCGAGTTTTTCGTTCTCGGGAGAGATTGGGAAAATTGGACAACGGGGACTTACAAGATCTTTGTCCTTCAGGGAGGTCCGCGTGGCCATCGTGTGCGACAGGCCTGCCTTTCTGGACTGGATCATGGTCTGGGAAGAAGAATCCAGAATTGGGGTGATCTCGGACAAAGTTCAACTTTAGCGGTGCAACTTTATTGACTTTAATCCGTGATGATTAGGGTTAATAACAAAACTTTGGCACAAAGGGCAGCCTGGCTCAGAGGTAGAGAAGGTTGGCAGAGGTGCCGGGTTCGATTCCCTGACCCCTGGTAACCATCTCTAAAAATTGCCCAATCAAACACTGTATTTTTCGGACTAAAAGTCGCACCAGACAAAGTCTAAAGAAAGACGAGGGAAAAATATTTACTGTATATTTTTGCATATTGACCGCCTCTGCGTATAAGCCGTACTCAGAAAATTGCCTTTTACAATTTCTCTCGTATGTGGCAGGCACAAGTAAGTGAGTTTTTTCACGCTTTATACGCTTTATGTTTTCCTGAATTTCATTCATAGACATCAAAATACATTTTTTAGCATTTTATCGGTTCATCTTTTCTCTATTTTGAAATAAATGACCGTATCAGCCGCATTGTCTTGCGTTACGGCGCTTTGACTTTGCCGTATTGTATATATATTTATCCAAATACGGCTTATATACGAGTAAAACAGGGTAAATAGGCACCTGTTAGCATAACAGTTTTTTCAGAGTGGAGAAAAAAACAAATATAAATTGCACTTGAGAATTAGTCGCAAGTACAGACAAACTATGAAAAAAGTGCGACTTATAGTCCGAAAAATAATCAAGGATTTTTAACACGACGACACAGACAAAATCCCCCGAAAACCTTGAATAAACAACGTAATAATTATGAGTCATGAGTGGGAAAATCTTGAAAATGAGTGCAAGGACTCCCTTTATCGTTTTGCTGTGATTATACTTTGATGATTTGTTATTGTGAGAAGCAGTGTCAAAAGAGAGGGAAGGTGTAGGCGTCTCTTAGCTGAATATTTCAACAAAAAACAATCAAAAAGTGTGCGGGCTGGTCCCACATCATTCAAAATACAACAGCTACTGTTTGTATGCTTTACTCACCATTGCCTGGAAGCAAAGAGAAGAGGAGGAGGAGGAGGAGAATGAGGAGGAGGAAGAACAAAGTAAAAAGGTTACAGATGAGCAAGCGGCTAAAAGAGATTTAAGCGTTAGCATTGTTGCACTCAAATGGCTAAAAGAGCTTCTTCTGGCAGTCTGGGTTGATTTGTCTACATTAGCATAGCATTTAGCAATTGTGTGCATTGTAATGCTATAGTACATTTTTAGTATGAGACTCCAATATTTTAAAATTTGGAGATGCAAAAGTCACATCTGGGCACCAAAAATGTTCGGTGCATTATTTCATCAGCCAATCACACACACACACACACACACACACACACACACACACACACACACACACACACACACACACACACACACACTATATTAGTGCGTATATATGTACACTCCTATATGTATGTGTATACTATATGTTGTGCTAAATACTCACCACTTCACTAACAAGTGGAATGGGCCTTCTTTTAGGAAGTTCTGGCATGCTGTCGATGCCAAACGTTGTGTTTTCCCTAGAATTAAAAAAGGGCCATGGATGAATATGCAAACAATTTGGCTATAGCTAGAAAAGAAAAGTCAATGACTGACCCCGGTTTTGTCCACGGCTGTCTGTCGGGACCGCCATCTTGGCTCTGAAAAACACAAAGTCAAAGATCATAGAAACCGAGGTTTTTGGTCTTTTGGCAGGTTCAAAGATGGTTGGCACGCAAGCATGCAGATGGAAGCGGGTCGGGACCGAGGCAGCTTGCTTGACTTTCAGTACGGCATGCTAACGATTGCTAACAATAGATAGCGTTGCTCCGATCTGTTTGGGTCTGAGTCGTCAACACTCGAAATATCTAGAAATTACTGCCAAACATTATTTTTATTATTCATTTTCTGAAGCACTTAACCTCACGAGTGTCGCGAGGGGTGCCGGAGCCTATCCCAGTTAACTGGGGACACCCGGAATCGTTGCCCGGCCAATCGCAGGGCGCCAGGAGACGGACAACCAGTCACACTCACACTCGTAGCTAAGCGTAATTTAGCGTACAATTAGCTTAGCATGCATGTTTTTTGGAATGTGGGAGGAAACCAGAGTACCCGGAAAAAACCCACGCAGGCCTGGGCAAAACATGCAAACTCCACACAAGTGTACCGACCAGGATTCAAACCCAAGACCCCGTAACTGCGAGGCTGACATGCTAACCACTTAGCCGGGCCACTGTCAAACATCAGTTTAACGGTAGCGGCTAAAGAAAAAGGAGGCTAACTTTGAACGAGCGCTAAGAATGGACAAAATGACCCTGAAATGCCCACTCGGAAACAAAATGGCCGACTTTGAGTACCCCAAAACATGGCACAAAATGGATGCGAGCGTACGCCAAAGAAACATTCCATCAAATTACAGATGAACAAGGTCTTGCGGGGATGCAATGTTAGTAATGTCGGGAGGCAGAGAAACCACACAGTCAGAAACCTGATCTCCATCTTGACTTCCACCTGCAACACAATACAAAAGATCATTCTAATTTTATTCTATATTCATCTTTTCACTTTTGGTCAACCTTTAAATCTCATTGTACTTGTATAATGACAATAAAGGCATTTAATTCAATGCAAAAATGTCAATGGCAGCGAATGCTAACACCTAAAAGTTAATACTACTTAGCTTAACGTTATTTTTTTACCCGATTCCTGAAAATGATGATCGGGGACATCTTTAGCGTCGACAGATGCTTTAGCTTTAGCGCTAATGGCTGACTGAGCTCGTCAGTGCTAATTAATGCGCCCGTCGACTATATATAGAAAATAAAAAAATGAATAATAATCTGATATCTCCGTCTTCCCCGGAGATAAATCAGGCCTTCTAATTCAGCAAATGGCTGCGGCAGCTGGAACGAGGGCGGCTGGCGTTCTGGCCACTGGCAGGTGATGGATGAATGGCGCTCGCGGGGAAAGGAAAATCTTGGCTTTCGTGAATACCACAAGACGGATGGTGTCAAATTGATATTAGCGCTTAGCATTGGGTGGCCGCTTTCCGTAAAGGAACGTACTTTGAAACTTAAAAATGTCAGCAGAAATATTGAGGTTGAGATATTTGAGAAAATTGAAATTAGCGCTTAGCATTTGATGGCCGCTTTCCTTGATGGAACATACTTTTAAACTTAAAAATATCTGTAAAAATATTTAGCTTAAAATATTTGAGAAAATGGAAATTAGCGCTTAGCATTTGATGGCTACTTTCCATAAAGGAACATACTTTTAAACTTAAAACTATCCGTACTAATATTTAGCTTAAAATATTTGAGAATATTGACATTGGCGCTTAGCATTTGTTGGCCACTTTTTATAAAAGTACGTACTTTGAAACTTGAAAACATCAGTACAAATATTCACAATGAGATATTTGATACATTGATATTAGCGCTTAGCATTAGCCTATTAGCATATCAGTACAAATATTTAGAACTAGATATTTGACAACATTGCGGTGAGGTTAGCTAGCTCTAGCTAGCTATCTAGCTAGATAGAGAGAGTATTGCCGGAAGAAAAATAATGGTAAAATAACCAGACCAAAGTCCTTATAATGCCTATTTTAACGGTACGTGAACCAGTTCAGGTTTGGCGGACTTCAACTTTTGGCGAAGTATGGTCAGTTTGAAGAATTAGATATTGAAATCCTTGTATTGTAAAAACTGTCTACACATTTTAAAATGTCAGACTTTCAGCTACACTTGTGTTTTTTTCAATGCTAAGAATGTGACCCAGTTCAAAAATCTGGTTTTAGGTACATGCGAGCGCAACCTAAAATGCTTTATATTATAAATATGTATATTTAGAATTCACAAGCTTGTTTCTCAGAGGATTACCTGCGTCAAAACCCTCTCGTGAGGAAGTGGCGGCGCTGGCCA
This sequence comes from Stigmatopora argus, assembly GCF_051989625.1. Classification (NCBI taxonomy): domain Eukaryota; kingdom Metazoa; phylum Chordata; class Actinopteri; order Syngnathiformes; family Syngnathidae; genus Stigmatopora; species Stigmatopora argus. The sequence goes on from NC_135391.1 coordinate 1,452,562, forward strand.
GATTGCGTCGGATCTCCCGCTTTTCCCGCAGAATCTGCTGGAAGCTCCTCCCACATTTCATCTTGCTTTCATCCATTAGGTTGCTCTCACGGTTTTGGTCCTCGGGTTGCGGCGCCGCCGTTTTGCCTTCGACGAGTCCTTGCGGTTCTTCGACCGACAGAGATTCGGTGGTGGTGCCTCGTGACATCGGACTCTTGAGGTTCTGGTCCGAAGGCCAGTTCTCGGGAACGTTCTCCTCGTCCGCTACGCTGTCGGACGGGGACTCGGGGTAGGTTACGTGTTCCAAACTTGGGTAATGGAGGCCGTCGGCAGGAAAGTCTTCTTCTTCTTCGTAGGGAAAGTTTTGGCTGACGAGGTCCCAGCTAAAAGATTTGGGAGGCAGGTCACCAGTCCCGTCAAAATCCGTTGCCTCTTCGAGATCCCGGTCTGGAGGAACCTCGAGTTTCCGAAGCGCTCCACGCAAAGCGGAACTGAAGTCGGAAACGGCTCGACTGATCCGCTTGACGTTGAATCCCGTCTCGAGATCTCGGCGACTGTGGTGACGGACTCTGTGGGGGGTCTGCGGGACGAAGGGTCTCTCCTCCGAAGCCCACGTCCCCGAGGCGTTGTCGTAGGGCGAGTAGCGTTCCTCGTAGCTGCTAAAATGATTGCCGTTGCCGGACTGGTCGTAGCTAAACCCGTTGGAGGAACCGTAATTTTCGTCGAAAGAACGATGACCCGAACTTTTCAGGTAAGAGCAAGATTCTGCACCGTAGTTTCGGAGGTTTGTCTGAAAGCCCGGTTGGGATTTCGACCTCCGCGTTTGCCAGTCCTCCCGGCGTGATGACGTCCTGGCGTGGGGGGTAGAGTGATAGCGCCCAGATTCAACTAAGTCCCGTTCCCCGGAGATCCGGGTGGCGTAGCGATCGTAACTGAACACTCTTTCGTAGTAAGCCTCGGCTTTAGGGTCCACCGAGTAAGAAGACTCTCCATCCCACAGATGCTCGCCGGCTCCCCCGTGTGGAGGATTGGTGGAGCTCCAGTGCGCGTTTGTCTGACCCGTGGGTCTCTCCAAATCTGACTCCGACTTGGAACTTTGAGAAGACAAGGAACTGGTGCTCAGGCAGTCTCGGCCAAAGCTCAGTTTTCTGGCCAGCGCGCCTTCTGGAATGTCTGAGCTGAGGTCCGATGTGTCCTCCAGTTCCTCCGGGTCCAAATGATGGTCCGATTCGGTGATCGGGGAGACTGAGTAGTCGTCTGCCCTGGGTCTTCGAGGTTCCCCTTTGCGAAGGTCCGGGAAACGGTTGGACTTTGGCGTGGCGCTCCCCAAACTGCCGTAAGCGCTAGCGGGCCTTCGGCGAGCCGTGGGGGTGGCGTCCTCCGAGCGCGATGCCCCTGACCAGGTGCCCCGGTCTTGATCCGCCTTCTCGCTGGACCGAATCCCTTCGATTTCCACCAACACGGCATCCACGCAGGATGAGACCTCTTCCACGGAACCCTTGACGGAGGTCAGGTAATCCCTGAGGTCTGAGATCTCCTCCTGGATCTTGTTGATGCCCCGCAGCTCTTTGAGAATGTGATCAATGACGGCGCTGGATTCCTCCTCACCCAGACGCCCTCCCTCGGGCTCCGGTGGCCCCGGGAGGGGCGGGGCCAAGTCGTAGTCCAGGGCGTCTCCGGTGGAGTAGGGTCTCTTGGGTCGAACGCGAGGGGAACCCGCCGAGATCCCGTTCCGGTTCGTCTCGGCCGGCGCCGAGAGGGGGCTGGACGTGGGCGGCGGCGGCTCCGGGGACAGGGGGAGTAAACCTTCGAATGAAATCCGCTTCCGACCGGCGGGGGATTTCCCGCTCTTGCGCTGCAAAGTGCAGGGTATCCGTAAACACCCTTCCCGAGTCAGGGCCGCCTCCCCCACGCGTAGCGTTTGCGGAGGTCCGGCGTGTCCTTTCCCGTTGGACACCAGGGCGGAGGAGCAGGCCTCGTCCCCGGGTCCCGCCTCGGGATGGACCCGTCGGCGATCCTTCCCGCGTTTTTCCCGTTCCGCTTCGTCCTCGTAATAGAGCTCGGAATCGGGAAGGCGGTGGTCGGCGGAACCTTGCAGCAGCCGGTGGATTTTCCCCCGGATGACCAAAGCCACTTTGGGGTTGGGGGCTCGCTTCTTGCTCTTGACGCCACCCTTGGGGGGCACGCTAGCTCCATGTTGCCCACCGGAGCGATTCCTGGAGAACATTTTTATCGTGTTCCTCGCAACGTCGTCATTAGCTTGATGCTATTTTTCCGCTCGTCATACGGTTTTTATCCAGGCAAGTCAGCCTGATGTGACCAGGCTAAAAGATATAAAATGAGTGAATACAGTACAATTTGTATTTTTTTTTTAAAACCAGGAAGACATCTGAGGAACGATGTTTTGGACGCCCCGCCCTAAAATAATTAAGAGCAGTTATTATCGAGAGAGACCCGACTTACGGCCTAACAGGTTGGTCATGGGCCTGCAAAACAACACTAAAAACAATTGAAACTATTAATAAGCAAGCTCTGAAAGTATTGGACACAATACGGGGGGGGTGCTGGAGCCTATCCCAGCTGACTTCAGGCCAGAGTTGGGGGGACACCTTGAATCGGTGGCCAGTCGATCGCAGGGCACGAAAAGACAAACAACCAATCGCTCATAGCTAGTAGCAATTTATCCCAGAATTAGCCTAGCATGCAAGTTTTTTGAATGTGTGAGGAAACCAGAGTACCAGAGGAAAACCCACGCAGTACATGTACGGACATGTAAACTCCACACAGGTGGACCGACCTGGATTTGAACCCAGGACCCCAGAACTGTGAGGCCAACGAGCTAACCACTTGTTCCACCGGACCGCCTCGCAAAGGACGAAAGACGGAAATTAGCACAAGGCTACAATCTTACATATTTCCAGATATATGTTGATTAACGTGAATATGAATAGGTGCTGTCCCTTATTGAATAAATCCAACTGAAAAGTCAATATGGTGAAGCTCTCTTGCCTTTTTACGAGTCTGCGGACTTTACAGCCGGAGAACAATACTCTTAATTATATTTGTTGACTGACACATTGATTGGATGTCGGCATTGTGGAAGGAAGTGGGCGCCAGAGTCCTTTGCTGTCAAAAAAGGTCGCCAATGTAAATCACACCACTTGTTGTTTACCACACGTCAAATCCTTAACAAAGAAAAGCAACGAGTTGCCAGAGCTGTCAAATTGTACGTTTTTCCCGTATTTTATACGTTTTTCGGCAATTTTGTACGGGTGAAAATGGTTTTTAAAAAGTACTTTTTTGTAAAACTGATCTGGTTTGACCCGTTTCGGCTCTAATCCGGATCGTCTTGGTCACTGGTCGCAGACGAAAACTAAATTGTTGATTGCTAAAGTTGTCATACTTTGACATGATACGCGTGTCAATCACTTTCACTATCTAAATATAGCGTGTCAGCAAGCAATATACCCAAACAGTCAGGCTTTCAGCATCAAACAGCGACATTTACAGAATCTTGAATTTAGTGCATACTGATTGGGCACCTTGTCCATTTTGGAGAAAATTTGAGACTTTTACGTGCGCCTTATGTGAGTAAATATGTTGTAATTTTTTTTTAAACTGCAAAACAGAAAATAACCAACAAATAATAAATGTTACTCAACCAACATCTACTGGTGAAAAAGAGTATAGCAGATAAACCGTACCCTTGATCCAGTCATTTTTTTTGTCCGACAAAAGCGGCTTATATGCGAGTAAAAACTCTTTTTTTGTAAAAGTGATCTGGTTTCACCCATTTCGGCTATTGTAAGCTTTAAGCATGATATGCGCTTTTTTTTACTATATAAATATAACGCGTCAGCAAGCAATGTACCCAAAAAGTCAAGCTGTCAGCATCATACAGCGACATCTACACAATCTTAAATTTAGTGCACTGACTGATTGGGCACCTCGTCCATTTTGCAGAAAATTTTAGACTTTTACGTGCGCTCTATGTGCCTAAATATGTTTTTTTATCGCTTAATAAGGGGAATTGCAATCATTAATACGAGGAACAATTACCTGAGATTGACAGGAGATGCGAAGAACATGACACAAAAAAAACACCCTCGTTTTAGCTATAACCGAATATTCATTTATCTTCTGAACTGCTATTAAGGGCAGGTTTTTTTGATTATATTGATTTTAATTTATATTTTGATTATTAAAAAGAACAAGATGACACCTGAAATATGTGAACATAAAAATGTGGGTCTTGTCATATCAGATGTTAATATTGCAGTGTACGTGATGTAACGTCTACGTTTGTGGAGGCCAGGTCCGGATCAGGTGATGATGTTTTTTGATCGGCAAAAGTAACCGCTATGTTAACAACTATTTGTCTTTCATTCGAAGCTCGACCAACTGGATTTGAAGCCGATAAAAAGTGGTGTGAAGTTCAACAGATTTCCCCCACCTCGTTCCTCCTCATTCTTCTACCCAAAGAAGTCACGGTGGCAAAGACCTAAACACCCCCGCGTGATTTCTGGTCATTGCCCGCCGTCGAAAAAGCGCACGGCGTCGGGTTAAAAATAGAAAGTGTCTTGACGGACTGAACTGCCGTCATGGGTTCCTCAAATGTCTGCCCGAGAAAGGTTTTTCGGGCACTTACCTGCAACGTGAAGGCTCCGAGTGGATTTGGGCTGCCCTGCCAATCAAATCCACGGAAAGCTCCTCCTCATACATCCAATGGGGATCAGCGGCATCTTCCTCATCTGGTCCTTCCTCTTCCTCCTCCGCCGATGGAGATGCTCGGCTTCCTCTTGGCTTTTTTCACCGTCACTTTCTCTCTCTCTCTCTCTCTCTCTCTCTCTCTCTCTCTCTCTCTCTCTCTCACTGGCTCCGCTTTACCTTTTCCACTTTCTTTCTTTTTTTTTTTCTTCCCTCCCTCTCCCGCTAATTCAATTTGTCCCTTTCCGTCCATCCGTCCCTCCCTCTCTCCACCAATTGGTCTCATCTTCTCGTTCTTTTATCTCCTCTTTTCCCTCGGCCTCTCTTTGGCCCCGCCCTCCTTGAATTCTCTCTCTTTGGCCCCGCCCTCCACAGCAGGCCTGTCAAACCCGCCTATAAAAACGTCCAAACAAAACTTGCGACTGCCACGGACGGCCATAGACGTCCAATCCAAAGAACACCCCGCCATCCCTCCCACTTCAAATGGATTGGACGTCGACGCGTGATAAAGATCGGCATCCATATTTTGATCAATTCATCCCATGAAACGACATTTGTTTGGAACAAGAAAGACTCCGCCTCCCACTGCGGAGGTCTGCCAGGGATTTCCAAAAAAAAATGTTAACAAAAGTGGAAAAAAAAAAATCTTGGATCCACACCAAAATGTAATGGCTTCTTCCTTCCACCGAACATCAGCTCCCCCCATCACCCCCCCCCCCCCCCCCCCTCTATTCCACCTTCATTCTGGCTCAAAGTTATTCCAGAAATGAGTTCAGTCATTTGGGTGTGTACGACACACCCACACAAAAACATGAGCATCAACTCCTTGGCAAAATTGCTAACAAGATTAGCACTTGTTATCCATTCAATCATTCATTTTCTGAACCGCTTTAGCCTCACAAGGGTCGCGGGGGGTGCCGGAGCTGTCATGGAAATTTAGCGAGATCGTTTGTTCGCCCGTGTAGTGACAACGTATCGTAAAAAAGCACCCGTTCAGGTGTAATCTATGTGTATTTTGAAACTCTACTACTTATTTATTATATTGACTACTTATTTATTGGCAAATTGGTGGCGGAAAAAAGCCTCGTCCGACGCAATCGGCGCGAACGAGTGCAAATTCGGAGCGGAAAGTCAAGCTAGCTGCCGTTGGGATAGATGAGAAAGGATATGGGATGGTAAAGCAAGATGTCTTCTTACCTGGAGGAGCTGGCCCTTGACTTTGTAGTATGCTTTGAGCCAGCGAATTTTGGAAGGAGAACACAGCGGCGGATCGTCCAGCGACTCCCTGATTAGGAGACAAAAAAAAAAATGGAGGTATAATATATCATTTTGCCAATACAGTGGTACCTCGAGATACGAGCTTAATGCGTTCCGGGACTGAGCTCGTATGTTGATTTACTCGTAACTCAAATCAACGTTTGCCATAGAAATGAACTAAAAATAAATGTATTGGTTCCCATCCTCTGAAAAAACACCCAAAACAGGATATTGGATTGGAAAAAACATTTAGATTTTGTTCTAATTCGCCATCTATTAACAAAGTAACAAATAATTAGTGGTTTAATAGTACCAAAATGTGTTTAATTGTACTAAAATTAGACGGATTTCGCACAATAGAATAACGCACGACCACTTAGTATATAATCCTCTTGTATTAGCAAGCAAGCTCCGCCATTCTGCACTGACTAGCACTCCCTTTTTTTGCGTGTAACAAGTTTTCGTATGACTTTTGACCTCATGAAAGCAACACTGAATCAGCTCTTTGGTGATGTTTGACAGTTCATTCGTTCTTTGAATGATTGCGGAATTCCTATTCTGACCTATGCGACCTTTGGCCTCGTGACCCCAAAATTTTATCACCTCATATCCCATCATATCCTGCAAGTATATCATCATAATCCTAACAACAATGATAGCAGGTTATAATCTATTTATTCTTTAAGTGATCAGGAATTTCCTATTCTGACCTATGTGACCTTTGACCCCACAACCCCAAAGTTTGATCCCCTTATCCATTCATTTTATAAAGATATCCTGCACGTATATCATAATAATAGGAATAACAATGATAGTAATAATCCCTTTATTTGTTCTCTGTGTTATCAGGAAATTCCTATTCTGACCTTGGTGACCTTCGACCTTCTTAACCTATCATGTCATCACCTGTTTTTCTTCAATTTAGAATCATTGCTAATTATGCTAATCATACCTGTTCTCACTCCTCGTCTTGTTTTGGCCACCGTCCCATATTTGGACATTTTTGGGTAGCGGGGTGATGGAGTCCCTCTGCTTCTCCGTTTCTGGTGTAGGTTTTTCAACCTCCACTTGGTCCGGCGTTGGCGCTTCCTTGTCCCGGAGATGGGGGTGGGGTCTCAACTCCGGCGGGGGGCCCGACTCGGGTTCCAGGCTGAGCTGGGAGCTGCTCTGGCTAATATTGTCCGAAAAATCCAAGCGGCTGCTGCTGGAGAGTGGACATAAATCATGATTGTTTAGTATCATCTTCAATAATTATATTTGTTTTTCAAATCAGGGAGATAGGCTAGGAGGATGGATACGTTTCTATTAAGGCTTGTAGTACAGTAATCCCTCAAATATCGCAGTTAATGAAGACCCAACATGGCCGTGATCATTGAAAAATTGCAAAGTAGGGTCACCCCATTTTATTTTTTTTCAGTGCTGAATCCTAGTAGCAATAGTGGCTTCCGCTTATGAGTTTCAGTGGGGATTTTCACATTTTTATGAACTTTATTAAAAAATTTATAAATAATAATATTTTTTTCTTCAGTGCTAAGTCGTAGTAGCAAGCAGAAGACAGCAGAGTGGCTTCTGCTTGCAATTTTCAGTGTTGGTTTTCACATTTTCAGGAACTAAAAAATAATAATAATAATTAAAATTTATGTATTAACAATTAACAGCAGAAAAAAAATCACAAAAAAGTGAAGTTATGATAATCGAGGGAAGACTGTATGTCGTATGTGTGTAGTACGGGTGTGTGTATAAATTAGGGATGCAAAAAATGAACTAATAAAGTCGCAAAGTCCGATAAGGGAAAAAATAATTATTTATTAATAATTAGCAGCAGAAAAAAAATCTCAAATAAATTATTCCGCGATAAGTGAAGTCACAATAATCGAGGGAAGACTGTGTGTGCGTGTATAAATTAGGGCTACAAAAATCAACGCATTAAGTCGAAAAAATCCAATTAGGGGAAAAATAGCTTGAAAATCAATGTTGCTACGTCACTGATTTGTCTAATTAGAGTGGCGTTTGTGATGGTTTGTTGAATTTATTTGGGAGGATACCCAGGAAATAGCCACGTCTCCCAGATTGGGCCACAATATTTGAATGTTGCGAGTGAAGCTTTAGAGGTGAAAGCCGGCAGACGTCCGTCCATCCGGCAGGCCCACGGCTAACGAGGAAAGTGGCGCTGATTTACTTTGGCGTTGGCCGCGTTCCAAACAGCCTCTTCCGCCCGCCCCTCCTTTTTATTTCCGTCTGGGCCACCGCGTCGTCGTGAATCTCGCCATTGATTCATATAAGAAATTGGCTGCGAGTGAGCGTGTGGTTAAAGGAGGTGCACAACGGGGTGAATGACACACACCTCGCAAATAAAAAGATCCCAACCGTGTGTTAGCTTCCAAAGTGCTATTCGCCATTTTCAAACACGTCGTCTACATGGACATTTTGTTATCTTGCCAAAGTACTTCATTGGCCTGAATATAAGACGACCCTCTCTTTTTCAAGACGTTGCATTTTTTCAGTATTTTTTCCGTTAGTCAGTACGAATGCCGGAGCGATCGCTAATACGAGAGGAGCATATACTACTTCTGGTTGGCAAGTGGTCGTGCGTTATCCTATCGTGAGGACATTTGTGTGCATTATTTTGGGAATATTTTGAAGGGAAGACAAAAGCAAACAACCCTGGACAGGTTGCATCTGAAAGTCAGGGTGGAGGCGGGGCTAATAGAGGCAACCCGGGAGAAGAAAGGTATCAAAATGTCAAACTAAATCAGAATTAATTTTCAGAGGGTTGGAACGAATGAATTTGTTTTGAGTTGATTTCTATGGGAAACGTTCGTTTGAGTTACGAGTAAATCGACATACGAGCTCAGTCCCGGAACCAATTAAGCTCGTATCTCGAGGTACCACTGTATTGGCTTTATATCACAGGCAGGTTGACTGGAATGGAAGGCAGGGGATGGTTATGATGTTCAAGTAAAAACACAAGGACAGCTAGCAAAAAATGACGGAATAAGTCAGGAAGGGTAGAAGACAAAACAAAGGAGAGGGCAAGCTAGCAATAGCACGATGAGAAGAACTAGCCTTGGAGCAGTTTCTTGCGTCAGGAGGTCCTTGGCAGCCTCGGTGTTCAGCGGTGTCGTTATGCTTTCTTCTCCCTCACACGACTTGATGACCACCGGTACCCGAGGTTCTTCCCAAGTTTCCGCTAAAGACGCCGACTCGGAAGCGAGTCCGGTCTGCGGTGACTCGGCAAGGCTGTCGCAGCTCCCGGTTTTGGAGGTTCCGCTCTGCCCTTCGGAGCCGCTCTCCGTGTCTCCCGAGCCTGCCGAGACTTTGTCCACTTGCGAACTTTGAGGCTGCGGTTGGACGGCGGTGACCACAGTGGATTTCGGAGGATCCGGCATTCCAAACATCGAACCCAGTTTCATGCCGAAAACCGATGAGGGTTCTTCCTTTCCGGGTGGTTTCTCATCCTGGAAAATACCTGCAGATAGACTCTTAAATCCGGAGAAGAGGCCCCCCTCCGGCTGAGATGGTTTTGCGTCAGTGGGTGGAGATGGCGAGGATGAAAAGAGGGATCCGATGGATGAGGTTCCTTCAGCAGCGACGGATAAGAATCCAAATTTAGGTGCGGGTGGGTTTGGTATCTCAACGTGGGCTTTGGTCTCAGGCTCTTGGACTTCAGGGGGAGGAAGCACTGTTGCTTTGTCCGAAACTCCAGATGGCTCTTCAGGCTCTTCACGTTTCTCAGATACGTCTACGTCTTGTTCAAGGTTCGGACCTTCAAGACCATCTTGCTCAGGGATGGGACTTTCTTTTCCATCTTTTTTATCTTCATGTTCCGCTTCTTCCAATGAACCTTTTTCGGGAAGGGAGTCCTCTGTTTTTTCCGTATGTCCTGCGGTCTTTTCAGGCTGAGGTTCCTCGGATTTTGGCGTTTCAGGACCCTTGAACATACCAAGAAGGTCTCCAGTAAGGGATTCGGGCGCGATGCTAGTCGGAAGTCCAAAAAAGGAGCTTTTCTGCGGCTGTTGTGCTGGTTTTGGCGCTTGACGGGGAGCGGAAGAGCCAAAGAGGGATCCGGGCGAGCTTGAGAAGAATCCACCCACGCTTGCAGGTTTACTAGGCACGCTGGGGGGGCTGGAGAACATTGACATGAAGCCTGAAAACGCAGTCGGCTCTGGGGGCTTCTGAGGTCCTGGCATTCTGGACCCTGGCATTCTGGGCCCTGGCATTCCGGGCCCTGGCATTCTGGACCCTGGCATTCCGGGCCCTGGCATTCTGGACCCTGGCATTCCCGGTCCCCCCATCGGTGAAGGACCTCTCATTCTTGGTGGACCCGTTCTTGGTCCCGAAGGAACAGATGGTTGACCTGAGACAGGGCAAGGTGTGGGCTGGGGTTGAGGTACATCAGGACCCAGCAGAGGAGACTTAGTACCTTTTTCCAGATCTTCTATCAAGGCACCTGGTACAGTACTGTCAGAGGGTTGCTCGTGTACAGTAGGCACTTTTGCTGGCGGTTCTGCCTGAGTTGGTTCCTCAGTGGTTTCTGCTTTTTCTATCGGTGGGACTTTAGTCACCATTCCCGTCACGGGTTCCCCTGCTTCGGCTCCACGTGCTTCCGCCTCCTCTAGAACATCCTTATCGCCAGTCATGTCTAGTGATTCAGAAGTTGGTTTTTCCACATCAACGGTTTGTTCGTTCAGTTCTATTGGCTCCAAGTGTGCTTCTTCATCTTCACCAACAGTCTTTGAGGAGTTTTCAGGGCTCAGGTGTCTTTCTTGCTCGGTAATCGGTACGTCTTCAACACCAGCTGGCAAATGCTCCACTTTGATCACGTCAGGTTGGACCGCCATGATTGCATTCTCTACATCGTGCTTCAAGATTTTGATTTCTGATTCATCAGCTTCCGTGGAATGGTTGTCGGATGGTTTGTCAACACTCACGGCTTCTTTATCAGGTGAGGTTTCAGTCTCTGGTAGACTGGTAGCAGCTTCCTTGGACTGGTCTTTCGATTGTTTGTCAAGGATCACGGCTTCTTCATCAGGTATGGTGTCAGTCTCTGGTAGACTGGTTAACAGTTCTACATCCGCCGCGACCTCAGACTCGTTTTCAGCGCACGAAGGGATTTTTTCACTTTTGTCCTCTTGTTTTAGCGGAAGTGTATCCTCAAAAGTCTGGTTGAAGCCGTCTTGAGTTTGATCACATTCCTTTTGGTTCAATATGTTAGCATTAGCCCGAGGCTCGGGCTCGGCATTATCTGCAGACTCGCGGGGGGTTGTGTCTACACTTGGGCTGGGCTCGGTCTTGAGAGCGTCCTTTGTCTCTGGGGCATTTGATTCTTCTACTGGTCTTGGCTCCATCTTGAGGGCCTCGGTCCTTTCTGGGGCTTGAACGTCTTCACTTGGGCAAGGTTCCGTCAAGTGAGACTCTTTGTTTTCTGGGGATGCCACATCTTCGCCTTTAGAACTGGTGTCCTGTTGAATGGTTACAGATTCTGGCTCCTCTTTGGACTCCGGCCCGAAAGACGTTCCAAACATGCCGGTTTTGCCTTTGTTTCCGTCGGAGCTCGGTCCCAGCGAGAAGACAGAAGAAACTTTAAAACCTCCTTCAGATTGCTTCTGTCCACTTAGCTTTGAGAACAATCCGGTTTCAGAGGCTTCTGACGTTCCGAGTCCGGTCGGTTCTTTCTGTCCTGCTGCCGGAATCCTCGGTCCCGCCGAGGCGCCGGGACCTCCGAGCTTGGAGAAGAGGCCTGCGCCTGGGCTTTCTTTATTGAAAGAAGAACCTTGGAGGATGCCTCCAAATAAAGAAGATCCAGCACTAGCTGGCGCAGGAGCTCTTGGACCTGATCCCCCTGGCACGGGAGCTCTTGGACTTGACCCCTGTTGGGGTCCAGACCCTCCGAACATGGAAAACAAGTTTTTTCCTGTGGGTTCTTTAGGTGGAGGGCCCCTTACTGGTGAACCTCCTGCAGTTGGGCCTCTTGGTCCGGCTTGCGAAAAACTACTCGAGCCACCAAACATGGAGAACAAACCTTTTCCTGGCGATTCCTGTGGACTTGGAGAAGGTGATGGTCCTTTGGCTCCAGGGAATGCTGGGGTGTTTGACCCACCAAACATTGAGAGTAAACCTTTACCTTGTGGCTCTTGCGGGGTCGACTGGGGTGATGGTCCCTTGCTTTCGGGGGCTGTGGGAGCAGTTGACCCACCAAACATGGAGAGAAAACCTTTTCCTTGAGGTTCTTGTGGTACTGAAGAAGGTGGCAATCCTTTGTTTTCAGTAGGAGGAGGAGCAGTTGGCCCACCAAACATTGAGAGTAGACCTTTTCCTTGTGGCTCTTGTGGGGTCGACTGGGGCAATGTTCCTTGGACTTCAGGGGTGGCGGGAGCAGTTGACCCACCAAACATTGAGAGTAAACCTTTTCCTAATGGTTCTTGTGGTGAGGAAGAAGATGACAATCCTTTGTTTTCAGTAGAAGGAGTAACATTTGAGCCACCAAACATTGAGAGTAGACCTTTTCCTTGTGGCTCTTGTGGGCTGGACTGGGCTAAAGGTCCTTTGGTTTCCGGAGACGCCGGAGCATTTGACCCACCGAACATGGATAAAAGACCTTTTCCGGGCGGTTCTTGTGGGCTTGGGTGAGGTGATGAGACCTTGGTTTCAGGAGAAGCTGGAGAATTTGATCCAGCAAACATTGAGAGTAAACCTTTGCCTTGTGGTTCTTGTGAGTTTGAAGTAGGAGATGGTCCTTTGGCTTCAAGAGAAGGTGTGGTGTTTGATCCAGCAAACATTGAGAGTAAACCTTTGCCTTCCTGAGGTAAAGCTTCCTTGGTTTCGTGGGGTGTTGGAGCATTTGAAGAGCCGAACATTGAGAGTAGCCCTTTAACTTGTGGCTCTTTTTGAGGTAACGCTTCGTTCGTTTCGGAGGACGCTGGGGATTTTGAACCACCAAACATTGACAGTAAACCACTTCCAGTGGTTGAGCCAGGGAGAATACCACCAAGAATTGAGGTTCCAGAATGGGAAGTCATCTGTTCTGGGCTTGCGGTTTTGCTTCCCTCCATCTCTTTGGGCAGTTCATCCACCGTAGCTGTTACGCTATCGTCCGTGGAAGTTTCTTCAAATGGACGGTCTTGAGTAGAAGAATTCTTTTCGGTCTTCTCGTCGAGTTCTTGGAATTCTTCAGAGGTTTTTATATCTGATGGCGTTTCGGCCGTTTTGTCGAGCAATTTGTTGTCCAGCAATAAAACGTCAGAGGTACTTTTTTCCTCACTTGGAGGCTCTGCTTTTTCTTCTTCTTGGGATGATGTCTTCAGCTCACTTGGTGGCTTCTCTTTTTCAAGATCTGCTTCCTGTTTCTCAACAGGCGGTTCACAAAGGGCCACGCCCTCTGCCTTGAGATCCACATCTGAGACGGAGGCTTTCCGGTTTTGGTTTTGTTCATCTGCGTCAAAATCCTTTATTGAATTTTGTGGTAACGTCTCAGGTAAGCAAGGCGTGGTCTCGGTGCTAACGACAGCCGTCGCTCCATCGCCCAAAGATGTACCGTCATCTTGACGTTTAGAATCTTTCTGACACTCTGATAGGTTTAAAGCAGTTGCAGTGGTACCTTCCTCAGTCACGGCGTCTTCAGGTTTTCCGGCCTCTTCTTGAGTTCCTTCATCTTCTGGTGAACTCGCAGCCGAGACAAATATATGGGGTAGTCTGACGTACGGTTGAGGCTGAATTTGATCCACCGTTTTTTCGCCAAGTGACGTGTCCGTCGCGGCAATGCCAATGTAGATGGAACTGGGTTGGCTCGTTTTGTATTGTGATTGATCGCTTCCAGTGTTGAGATTGAGTGTTTGCGCGTTGGGTTCTTCGGAGATCGTTTCAGGTGAAGCTTCGGACAATTGAAGTGAAGGTTCTGATGAAGGGTCTTTGTTGAGGTTGACTTTGGAACACGTGGCGTTGCCCGATTCAATTGGCGGATCTTGAGATTTGGGGACCAGCTGAACTGGGACACTGGACGATGAGGTCTGGGATTCTGGATAGCACGAGCCACCAAGTTTCGAGATGTAGACTTTGTTTTCAGATTCAGAGACGAGCGATGGAAGGGTAGGCAAGGATTTATCCAGAGTTACGGAATCCCTTTGAACGGAACTAACTACCGGTTCTACCCTCACATGGGGGGAATGTGGAACATCAATTCCCAAGGGGGTAGGACGAGACCTTAGGTCCTCGGGTGGCGACCTAGTGAGCTGTGGTGTTACTTCTGCTGCTTTGCAATGGACATGACGCTGAGAACCTAGACTACCAAACATTGACACCAAACCCTTGACTGAAGAGATTCCCGACTGGAGCGAAGGTGTCGAGTCTTGTGTCTGGGGTTCCACTCTAAAATTGGGTTCTCCTGTTTGCTTTAAGGATTTATCCTGAGGAGTCGTGGGTTGTGAGACAAGTGCTGGAGATCCTGGTGTAAACTGGGTAGAACTGGAAGAACTTGAAAGCACATTTGGTGGCTCATTTTGGTGTACAGTGAAGGGGGATCGGCTCGAGTCGGGCCTTGTTGACATTTGAGGTGGTGGGATTGTTCCTGAAGCTTGAGCACTGACAAACATCCCTGAATGGTCTATCCTCTGTTTTTCAGATGATTGGATAATAGCCGATACACGTGGAGATTGAATGTATAAAGTCTGAGACCTCTCAATGGTTTGTTGAACGTGGGGTCGCGTTTGTTGACTTCCTGTCTGACTTTGCATCGGGCTTTCGTCCCAGCCTCCCACGGTTGACTGCTTGATAAGATGTTTAGCTTTTGCAGGAATACTTGGATCTTGTCTTTGCAGCGTGGGGTCTGGTCTTCTCACCAAACCAGGTTCGGTACTACATTGTGTTCCGCTTGGAGGCAGTTGGACCACTTTCTTGGTTTCAAAACCTTCCGCGCAGACCTGCTGATCCGTCCAGTTGACGGAGGGCCAAACGGACGGTGAAGCTTCGAGACCTAAGTTGGGGACAAATTGAGGTTGTGTTCCTGGTTGGACAGCTGTTCCTACTTGGCTAGTAGTGTAACCATTGGGTGAGAATTGCCATATTTCTACAGGGGTGTGAGGTGGGCGGTACTCCTGTGGTTGGTAAAGGCAACTTTGATACAAAGCCGGTGAGGAAAGATCGTCCACGCTCTGAGTCTCACATTTTGAGGTCTCACTTTGAAGATCCACAGTCAGGTCCACCAAACCTTGTAACGACTTCTTTGTCCTTTGGTTTATTTCCCATGGTTCTTTTTTGCTGTTTAGGTTGGTGAAATTTATGGGCTGGCCATCTTCCGCTTCGGCAAAACTCCTGGAATCGTTAGTGTTTTTCACGCCCTCCTTTGCGGAGAAGTCCACCGGTTTGTTCGTTTGCTGGTATTGCTTGGAAGAAAAGAACGCGGGTGTCTGTCCGTGCGAGTTCTCCGTTGCGTTGAGCGCAGTTGGGGAAACGCTTACTTGCTGGGATGCGGTCTTAGGATATATAGGTTCGAGTTCTACGACCAGGGGTAGTCCCACAGAGTGTTTCCTGGCCGTCACTCGAGGACTTGGTTTATTGGTGAGCGAAACAGCTTCATGAAGACCTAAACAAGACTCTGGTGCTTTTATTTCTGTGATCTGGAGCGGTTTTGGGGACATATCCAGGGGTGTCCCTGGGGTGGAAATGACTGAAGAGGACGCTGGGACCATATCTGGTAAAATGGCATGGGAACAATTGGACCGGGGACGAATGGAAACTGGGATCTGTAGCTCGTGAAACTCAATCCAGTCCAGTGAGTCTTGAGAGGGAAGCTCTTTGACAAGCGCAACGCCCACGGAATGATTCCGAGCCAGTTGGCGGGCGCTTGGTTTCCCTTTCATTAAGGGAATTCCTTTAGTCAGCAGGTCTTGCGTGGTGGCGGGTATTGGGCTTTTCGGGCCGGCTGGTTTGGAAGACATGTCAAGGGCAGCCGTGACAGAATTGGCCGGTGCGGAGGGTTCGAAAGGACGCCCCGGCCGTGACGACACCGTATTGTGGGCTCTCGCAACGTCTCTGGTGGGTGACCTTGTTTCATAGTTTTCGGGTAAGGAATGTCCCGAGGGGAATGCCGTCACTTCTCCAGAGGACAAGTCGAGCGACTCCTGCTGACTCGGATGAAGGTGTTGTCTCTCCGGACTTGCGGGTTTTCTCTTTGTCAGTGAAAGTGCTCCAGAAGAGGTCTCGGCGTCTTTTGACAGACTTTTAGCACCTTTTAGCGGGGGGTTTTCCCGCTTTGCGGACATGTCCAGGAGCGCTTTGGCCGCCTCACTGACCTCCTGGTTTTCAAGAGACAGGGTTGGAGTAGATGTCCTCCTGCTGTCGGTGCAAGGTGGGTGAGACAAACAATTTGGCGAGGACATATCTAGTACAGCTTGGAACAGGTTTGCCGGCTTGGTCACATCTTGGCTTTTGATAGTTGATGCCGTTTGAAAGCTTGTTCTTCTACCATCCACGCGGGAACTGTCGGCAGGTGAGGGCGATTTCGCTGGCCTTTGTACATTGGATGTGAAATTTGCCAGCTGTTCTTCAATGTGGCCTTGCTTTGGAACAGGACTCCTTTGAGGAGAAGACGTCCTGGATTGCAATGAACCAGATTTCGCTGCTTGGCCGGAACAATCCAGTTGACGGATCTCATTCCGTGCCGATGTGCCGTCTTTATGCAGGTCCACGGGTGTCCCCGGATACCTGGATCTGGTCTGACGACACGGTGATTTTTCTTCGGGCGTGCAAGGGCGAGAAATGTTTGCGTTATCCCCCAAAATCCATTCCCCGGGTTTCTTCTCTTTGGTAAGATCAACCGCCACCTTGTCAGTCAAGACCACGTTTACCTCTGGTTCCTGACATTTTTTTAACTTGTGTTTAGAGAAGTCAACAAGTTCTGATTTCTGGTTCGGGGTTTGAATAGCCAGAGGCTTGTTTTTTTCGCTGGTGGCAGAAAAGTCCAAGACTTTGTGGCCTGACGGAGCACCGGATGGACCGGAGTAACGCTTGGTGTTGTAGAGTTTGCCTTCATCGTTGGGGTAGGGATTCAGGATGTGTAACTTTGGGAGTGGTTTGTCAGAATGGTCTGCAACGGCGGGTAAGACAGCCGAAGGGGGGATTTCCCTTGCACCGCAAATCCCTGACGACGGCGTGTGGGTGCTTTGTGGAAACCCTCTGGGTTTATCCGTCTGGGATGGCTGTCTTACTAGCCCAGGTCTCGGAGAAGGAGACCTGGGCGTAGAAAGAACCGAAGCCGTTGGCGACGAGGGAGCTGTATTTTGTGAAGGCGGGAGCTGGCTTTTCGGCGGAAGCTGGCTTTTCTGGGGTTGGGGTATCTTAGACCCTGACCGGGTCTCGGGTTGGGGTATCTTGGACCCTGACGGGGTCACGGGTTGGGGTATCTTAGACGCTGACGGGGTCTCGGGTTGGGGTATCTTAGACCCTGACGGGGTCTGGGGAAGCTTCCTGCCGACGTTTGAGGACACCTTGCTATCGTACACAGTTGGAGACGAGGGAAGGGGGTGAGATTGACTCACATTGGCAATGGAGGACTTGGAAATGTTTTTTCCTGAAATCGCAGAGCTTGTTTTTTGTGGAGATTGCTCCACCCTTGTGTCCTCCGCGTGGCCAATTCTAATTTCGGGGATCGGCTGATGTTTGGGAGATATTGGCCCGGTGGACCTTGGAGAGGGCGGACTAGGGGGGACACTTTTAACCCCTTGATTGATCCAGTACGGTCCTCCGTGAGCGGCCTTAAGGGAATTTGTCGTCAGGTCGGCCGCTTTCATTGGGGTCTCGCGCTGGTTGCCGAGGTTTTCGGCGTGTCCCACCACGACCTTTTTTAATTTGTACGCCGTGAAGTCCAGCGGGACTTCTGCCTGGGCGGAAAGAGACTCCCGAAACATCTCTGAGAAGCTTTCCAAATTCATGTTCATGATTTTTTGTCCTTTTCTCAGAGCCGAGGTGAGATCCTCTGGAGCGTCGGCCGGCCCGGGTCCGGTGCCAAGCGGTTCTGGAGCCCAAGGACCTTTCTCTTGGAGAAAAAGTGGGATTTTAAATCCACACAAGGTTATTTTCTCCTTTTCTTTCTGCGTCAGAATGTTGGCGATGTTCTCCGTAATGTTGCTGAGCGTCTGAAGGTCTTCTGGAGCGGCGCAAGCATAAAAGTGGCGACCGGCTCTGTCCGTTAAAAGAGAGTAAATAAAGCCCTCGTCGGTGTACACGAAATAACCGCAGTCCCCGGTTTCCGCCGGCCACCACAGCCCCTGATCCAGGAGCGAAAGCCACTGTTGGTACCATTCCGAGTCCCGGAAAAGCAAGTCGTCGTAGTCGTCGAGCGGGGCGGAAGCGGCCGATCTGCTTAAATCCACGGCACCCTGCGTTAGATCCACGGGACCCTTTTTGGTGGCCAGTCGTTTTAAAAACTCTGTGGCCGATTTCAAACTAAAGTCCTCGACCGTGGCCTCTTTGAAAGCGGCTACGAAAGCCAAGTCCGTTAAGGAGCGACAGCGGTTCAACCCGCCGTTGGACTTGCACCCCGACAGATTTAGTCCCCCGCCGTTCATAATCCAGGGTTGTCCTTTGCTGCCAGATTCATTCAGATGCTCACAGCTGGTCCAGGACTTCCCATCCCTGCAGCTCATGTCAAACAAAATCGAGTCTTCCTCCCGGTCCAGGAAGCGATTTCGGCTTTGGAAAAGCGGGGCGGTTTGATCTTTCCACGGATGCGACGGCACGTTGAAATGACCCAGGTCTATTTCTTTAAGACCGGGCCAGGCGTGACCGTCCCGCTGGGACGCCCCGGTGCCATCTGTTGGAGGGGCTCCGGATGGACGGCCGAGGACCCGGTGTTCGGCGTCCAGGGCCTCGGCGAGGGCGTAGTCGTTGAGTTGCTGCCAGAGGAGCGCCTCGATCAGACACTGGTGCTCGTAGAGCTCCGGCGGAATGATGCCGTGCTCCGTAAAGTTGAACAAAAGGTCCGTGTAGCCGTACTCTCCTTCCGTCCCGTATAGGAGACGCTGAATTTCTTCCAGGTAACGTTGGGTGGGGGACACCGTTGGGGTTTTCCAAACTGGAGCTGGTGGTTTTTCGGAGGGGTTGGCGGGTGCAGAGACTGGAAGCGAAGAAGTGATTGCCGCTGTACTGGATGGAGTCTCGTCCTTGGTTTTGGGCAAGAGGCGGTTCAGGAGGCCTTTTTCTTTTTCTGGAGCCGGGGTGCCGGTGTCGCTGGGGGCGCTTTTGAAAATGCTGGACAACAGACCGGGAGACGAGGCGCTCGTGGCGCTGGCTTTGGTTTCGGGCTTTACGCTGACCGAGGTCTTTGAGGGTGAGGGTGACTCTTCTCTGCCACTGAGCAGACCGGTGAGGAAACCCTTCTCTGGAGCCGGGTCAGGGGTGGAGTGCGACTCCACTGGTTTGGTTCTCTGAATCTGCGGGCGCTGAATCTGTCCTGGGCCAGGTGGTTGCTCCTTGTTTTTAAGTTTGGCTTGGTCAGTCGGAGACGATGTTTGCTCCACGTTAGTGGAGATTTTGCTGAGAAGGCCGGAAAATAAGCCACCTGATTCAGATGTGGCTGGATTTTGGCCCCGCTGAGGAGGACCTGGGGTTTTCGACGCCTGCTGTTCCTGAGGTGTGCTTTCGCCAGATGCCAGTTTCAGAAAGCCCGAGAGCAAGCCCCCGCTCTGACTAGGTGCTTCTGTGGTGGAACCTTGAGTATTTTTTCCTGGCGCCGGCTGTTGCTGCAGAGTTGGTTTTGGACTCAACAGTCCAGACAAGAAACCTCCTTGTTGACCAGGCGGTCCTGAATTTTCCTGAGATCCGGCAGCGTTGGACTTGGGACCCTGTTGAGTCCTTGCTTGCAAGCTGGGTTCTTGCTGGGTGTTGTCGCTGGTCAATTTACTCAACAGACCTGAGAACATTCCACCTTGTTGCGGTTCGGCCGCGGGGGTAGCGGGCTGTTGGGGTATCTGGTTTTGCCTACGAAGCGGCTGTCTGTTGGAAGAACCGGGAGGTGCTTCCTGTTGCTTCTGTCCCGGAGGAGGACCCGATGAAAAGAGTCCGGACAGGAATCCTCCTTGTGGATTAGGCGGTTGCTGGGTTGTCTTGGAACCTACTGTTTGCGGTTTTTGCTGCTCCTGTTGACCGCCTGGCGGAGGGGCGGTCTGTGGGGTTCCCGCATCTGCAATTTTGCTCAGGAATCCAGTAAGCATCCCCGCGGGACCGCCGGAGGGCGGCTGCTGTGGGGGGATTTGGTTTTGCCGATGCAGATTCGGCCTGGCGCCCGCCGGCGGGGGTGTCTGAACCCCCGGCGGGCCGCCTCGAGGCTGGTTCTGCGCTTTTGCGGAGGCTGGGTCTTGGCTAGCGATTCCAAAGAGGCCCGAGAGGAAGCCCCCCTGCTGAGGGGCCGTTGATGATGGCGTTGTGGGTTCGACAATCTTGTTAAAAAGCCCCGACAGCAGATTACCTGATTGCTGATTGTCCGACGGTGCGCCCTGAGTACCCGAAGGTTCTTTCTTTTTGTCTTCCCGGTCCACGTTTACCGCTGTTTGCTGGTCAGAGGTAGAAGTTCCCAAAGAACCTGATTTGTTTTCTCCAGATGGAACCTCAGACTGAGCTAGGTTTTCTTCTTTTTCACTCATTTGGGTCATTTGTTTCCCGACATCCGCCTTGATCTCCTGACTAACTTGATTAACGGAGTCTGTGGCTTTTTTTAAAAGCCCAGACAAGAGTCCACCCATCGGTGGTTGTGCACCTCCGGATTGAGGTTGAGCAGGCACTTGACCAGATTGCTTTTGTGGGCCAGGCCCAGGCCCAGGTCCAGGGCCCGGTCCAGGTCCAGGAGCCGGTGGCTGATTTGTCGGGACGGATATATTGTCAGAGGCAAATTTGAAAAATCCAGTTAACAGTCCCGCCGACGATTGCGCCGCAGGGTTCGGAGTTTGGGAAGAAGGCGCCGAGGGTGAAGCAAACAGGCCGGAGAGGAGTCCTCCCTGTTGAGGCTGACTCTCTCCTTGGGTTTGCGTTAGCTCTTCGCTAGGACCTACCTTCAACAACCCGGACAAAAAGCCTCGAGGCTCTGGAGTTTGCGCTGGCTCAGTTTGAATTTTTGAATGATTGTCCGTCATTGTTTCTGTTCCATGGGTAACGCCCCCCTCCGATGGCTCGGCGTGTGGTTTCGTGATATCGCTGGGTTTGGTGAGGGTGACGGTGGGAGTCGCTGGAGTTTTCGCAGGTTCCTTAGCCGGTTCGCTTTGAGCCACTTTGAACAGATTTGAAAACCAGCCCGTTTCCGAGTTCCCTTTCGGGGTGCTTTCCATTAGCGCGGCGCGAATGGGAGAGGGTGTTCTTGCCGGACTCGGGGACGGACTCCTCGACGGTACACCGGCGGTCTCCCCGGTGGCAAACTTAAGAAATCCAGACAGGGCCCCTCCTGGGGGTTTGGCTTCACTTGCACTTGGAGGATCTTCGCCAGAGAAGAACGGGATCTTGAGTTTGCCGCTTAAAAAGGATTCCTCGGGCGGATTGGGACTTGGCGACGCGCTTTCGGAAGTGTTTGAGGACATCAAACTGCTGAGAGATTTTCGGAAAGGACTAAATAAGCCCGAGTCTTCCGGGGTCGCTTCGGGTAATGTTCGGTTCCTCTGCGGAGTCTCCAGTAATTCGCCAGAGGATTCAGTCTCTGGGAGAAGCTCTACTGATCCGCTTTCCGTGTCCGGAAAGAGCTCGACGGAGCCGCTCCCCGAATCCGGTCTCGGTTGGATCCCTGAACGGTCGTCGGGACTAGGGATGGGGCCGGTGGAGTCGTCGCCGGCGGCTGACGTTCTTTGCGTTTCTGACCCTTGAGGGGACGGCTCTCTCGTTGGGGGGGCGCTGGAAAACAACCTCATTGGGCTGAGCCTCCCCAGCACGGATTCCAAACCAGCAGCGGGCTGGTTCGCGTCTGTGGACGTCTGGCTAGCCTCAGCTTGCCTGGGGGATTCCCGCGATTGGAAAGGTACCAGGGACTGCAGTGAGAACTTATTCTCCGTGGGGGGGTCCTGCGAGGCGGGTGGGACGATGGCCACCGGTGGGGAGGTGCCGCTGCTTTTGGGAATGAAGGAAAGAAGCTTGGAAATTCCCGATTCGCTTTGAGGAGTCGCCTTGGAGGAGGCGGACATGGCGTCTGCGGAGGTTTCCAAGGTCTCGGGGCTGCTTTTTGGGAGTGAGGAGAGCAGTTTGAAAATACCGGACTCGGCTTTCGGGTCGGCTGGAGCCTCGTCTTCCTTGCTGCTTTTGGATCCGGCGATTGTACCGAACAAAGACGTCATGACGTTTTTGAGTTTATCGACTTTTGCGTCCTGGTTTTTGACCTCCTCAACTTTTGCGTCTTGGTTTTTGACCTCCCCGACTTCCGCGTCCTCGGTTTTCGGGTCCTCCCTTTTGCCGTCCTCGGGCCGCGAGCTCGGGAGCGAAGGAAGTTTTCGCCCGGTGGCTCTCTGCTGCGACTCGTAGCTGTTGAGCTCCTCCTCTTTGACGGCCAGATATTGCGAAACCGAGTCGACTAGACACTTGAGTTCATCCATGGGGTCCACGTAGCACTCGCAGGGGTCCTCCTCGGCCAAGAAGCCAGAGACCGGTCCTCTTCTGGAGCCTCCCAGATGGGAGGCGTACCCACCCGGGTAGCGGTACGACTCGTAATCGCAGGGGACATCCGTCTCCAGGAACATCAGGTCTTCCAGTTCCTCGTCCGAGCCGAAGGAGTACTGCATTTCGTCAGAACCCACCGATCCGAATTGGCTCCTGATCCTGGCCTCCTCCCGGGCCGCCTCCTCTTCGCGGAAGGCCGCGTAGCTGTCCTCCAAGGCCGTCTTGGCCCACAACCTGGTCTTGAAGAGCAGACCTTCCCGGTCCATGTGCCCCTGGAGGCGTTTGACCGACGGGATGATGTCGATCTCCGGAGGTGGCGACTCGTCCTCCGGGCTGCCGGCTTGCCGGTACACCAAGCGGATGTCGGCTGCGGCGGCATAAGCCGGCGGGCGGCGGCGTGCCGCGCGCTCCTCGGGCGAGAGGGCATCCCATTCCACTGCCTGGTAAAACCTCCCGCCTCCGGATTTGGGCGACGCCTTGGGCGGCGTATCGGCGAGGCGGTAGATGATGCTCTTGTCGTCGTCCTCCCACATCTTCTGTTCCGCGTCCAAGTAGTCGTCCAGGATTTCCGAGTCGGCCACTTTGTACTTGCCCTCCCAGTCCTCGACGCCCATGCCCGAGTCCACCGGGACTATTCTTACGCTGCGCCTTCTCCCCGACCGCCTTGGCGGTAAAAGCGCGTGAAAAGAAAGATGGCGAAAGCAAAGGAGGACAGCGCAAAGAAAAGAAAAGAAAAGAGAAAGCGTTAAAACAGAAAATGGAAGGAAAGCGCCGTCTTTGGTCAAGATAGTCAAAGTAGTTCAGATTTAGGATTACCCGGAGGACCGCAGGTCGTGGTAGTCCCTGTCCAAGCTGTGCAGCGAGTCCGAGTCCCGCGGGGGGCGCTGGTGCCGACCCCCGACGGGGTACTGGTGAGCTGAAGAATTGCTCTGCGGGGTGGTGTAATAGCGCGGGGGAAGCGAGCGGACGGCCGCTTCGCTGTCGTGGTCCCCCATGATGGCGCTGTCGTGGTCGTCCAGAGCTGTGGCAATGAGGACAAAAAGGAGGACACGTCAAACCCTCTTGAAAAAAAATTTGTCACAAGTCTACAAATTAGGGCCACGGTTGAAAAGACCAAAATGGTGGCCAAGATTCGAACTCTAAAGCCAAAATTCAGACTTTTACGTCAAAATCTTGGTCATCTTTTTAGTCCTTCTGTTTCTTTTACCCTTTCAGTACAATAACATTTTTTGTTTGAATAATTTCATTCCAAAGATTTGATCCATCTTTGTTACAATCCTTGAGTAAAGATGCAAGGGATTGAGGAAATAAATGCTTCTCTCTGGTGGTAAAGATGTGTATTGCAGCTAAAAAAATAACAAATGTTGACTCTAACTTACGCTTTTTGACTCCTATTTACAAAGTTCAAATATTACTTGAAGCTCAGTTTGAAAAAAAAACTGGAAATCACGTAGTGGATGATTTGATTTCCAATTTTTAGGAGAACCTTTTTTTTGCATCCCCTCCTTACGTACTTGGCTGGTTCGTCCATCCGAAATAACTCCAGCTGCCTGGTAGTCAGCCAGCGGTAAAAACCACAAGAACGACAAGAAGAAGAAAAGTCACTCAGAGGAAGTAAGCGCCACTGAGGAAGATGAAGATGGATGATAACGACGAAGATGATGATGAGAATGATTTTCTTCCAAAAGGAGGAAGAAAGAAAGCAAAGTGGAGGACAGACACACTGGAAATAAAATGGCATGATGTCATAGATTTGAGAAGAAATTTGGAGTGGGCACCCACATGTCAAAACAAAAGTATGATATGTATATTTAATACTTACAGCACTGCGAGGGTGCAGACGTCAGGCCTCCCCTACCATCATGCGGTGGATACTGCCACAAAAAAGTCACATTTCATACAAATGCTAAAATACTGTAGCATTGTTTCCCAAACTTTTTCGAGCGGCGGCACACTTTTTGCAGTGAAAAAAATTTCACCATCTGAAAGTCTTTTAATTTAAAATGATGTATATGCTTTATTTATTTTAAGACATTAATAAATCATTTCCTTATAATGTTCTCTCATTTTTGTGTGTTTCTTCACATCTTTCATACAAAATTGGGTCTTTTTTGGTCAATTTTAAAGGGTTTTAGTTGGTAGTTTTGTGAGGATTGTGGAACCAATTAGAGAATTTACATATAAAGTACACCTCTACTTACGAAATTTTCAAGTTGCGGGAACAAGTCAATTTTGTAAGTAGAAGTATGACTGTAATGTCATATTTTTAATCGCATACTTTTGACTTTTCTCACAATTTGAATCTTGTAATAGTATAATCTATAATTTAACGTTCATCATGTTTTGATTTTAACCTTGTAATAGTTCAATTTTAATCTGGTTATATTCATATTCCTTTTTCTCTCTGAATATTACATTGTATGACAATTTATGGCTGGTTGGGAAACACTGCTGTAACATGTGAACAGTTGACAAAATGATAGTTTGCGCCTGCAGGGGGCAGCAAAAAGCACAAAAGCTCAGGTGAACTCACTTCGTCTATGTTCATGTTGTTAAGGCGATCCAGTTTACGGCTCCAATATTTGGCTTCCTGCTCTGGAATGTCTGCTTATTAGAAAAAAAAATCACAAATATTGGCATTATTTGGTATCTTTTGGGACTTGAATGAATGGCAGGTGAAGACCTGAAACTGAAACTTAATGTGCACCAACCAAAAGGCATTTCAAATCGGGCGTCCAGCAGGACTTGGTGACAAGTGGGTTTGGTGGTCCCGAAGATCTGGTCTTCCCTCATCAGGACCTCCGAGTCCAGAGAAATCCACTTGCCGGGACCCTCCTGAAACAAATGGAGGACCACAAGTGGTTGGCGACCGGTGGCGTGGCGGCCGTTCCTTCCCTTAGCGTTCACTCACGTACGCACGTACGCACGTACTTACGTATACGGTACGTGTATCATTACCTCGTTGGACTGCTGAATGGCGTCGAGCGGCAGCAGCGCCGTCCCGATCAAAGTGTCCCAAATTAAACCCTTGTTCCATAATTCCGCCACCAAGCCCGAATCCCGCTGGCTGATCTCGCTACAAAAAAAAATGAATACAGTGGCATTTTTGGGGGTTTTCATGACATCCAATCTTTTTCTTGTAATGTTTCGCGGCAGCAACGACTAATAAATACTATCTTTAGACATCTGTCGTTCCAAAAACTGATGTTTATGGTTTTCTCATATAATTTTGGTCCAATTTAGGTGGCCTCCTTTTGATTTTGGATCATTTTCTGTTGATTTTAGGGCATTTGCATGTCACTTTTTATTGATTTGAAGGCATTTTTGAGCCTCTTCCTGCTCATTGCACATTTCCTGTTCGTTTTGTGGCCATTAAAGGACGTTTTTTTTTTACGACCAAACAAGAGTTCACAATAAAAAATATTTTTTATTGATCTAGCGTTGAAAATAGTGATTTTTAAAAAGATTTTTAGCGTCAAATATGATTTGTATTTTTTTTTTATTGTGACAAAAGCATTGGCTGCCAGTGACAATTCAATTCAATTAAAGTGGGACGTGACTTTTAGGGGCTTTTGTTGATGACTTTTCTACTCACAACATGAAGTCTTGTTCCCAGCAGGGCTGGTTGCCACGCACTGCCACCGTGGTGCTCTTCACATTCTGGACCTTCAGTGTCACGTAAGAGTTGAATTTATCTGGGGGGAAAAATCATTTTTCAAAAATGACAAACACGCAAAAATGGACCTTGCCTAAGGGGGCGTGCGCTAGCTAAGTCTAATTCAACTATCGTATTGGCCCGAATATAAGACGATCCTGATTTTAAGACGACCCCGTCTTTTTCAAGACTCAAGTGAGCAGTACAACCAGGAAGTGGTCTGGTTTATCATCCCTAGATAAGATGGCGGCGCACTGAGCGAGCCACGGCAGGCACAATTACGCAAGTTTTTTCACGTTTTATGCAAGATACGCTTTAATTTTTTCCTAAAATTTCATTCATAGACGTCAAAATAAATTTTGTTTGCCGTTTTATCAGTTTAGCTTTATCTCTATTCTGAAAGAAATGACCATATCGGCCGCATTGTCTTGCGTTGTGGCGTTTCGTCTTTGCAGTTTTGTGCATGTCAAGTCTAATTTGTGCGCATATAAGCCGTACCCTCGATTCAGTCATTTTTTTTGCGACAAATACGGCGTATATGCAAGAAAATACCCCCAAAAAAATGAGCAGCCCTGACTTAGAGGAACCAGTTCCTAGGCTAGTGACGTAACCTGAATTTCCGCCCAAGTCAGATTTACCTGTTAAAGTTGAAATTGCCGTCAAAATACTTTCAAAAGGAAAAGCCATTAGAAATAGAGGCCGTACTATTTGTAGTTCAGGTTTACAATAGTTTATTGGCGAATAAAAGCTATTGAGCTAGCAAGCTATTGAAAATCAAAGCTAAATAGCCAACTTGTCTGCCCCTCCCTCTCCCGTCAGACGAGTGGTGTGTTCAGGAACAACCTCGGAAAACACGGCGCTCGACAAATCAGCATTGCAACGCGATTCATTACTTCGTCGTCCTTATTTAAAATATAACGACGAGTTGGAATTCAAACGGGCGGACGTGAAACTCATTAACTAGAAAAAAAAATCCAAGCGATTGTCAGACTAATTTAGCAAACGACACATTTTCCAGGCCAATGGCGCCTCTGGGGATTTCAGCGTCCGTTCCCGCCAGCGACCAAACGTATCATTTATTAGCAAAAATCAGATCAAGTTTTCTGAAGTAGAGCATCAGACTGGGACAAGTTTAGTGGATTAAAGTTTAGAAAGGAAACTTGGACTGACAAATAGTTTTCTTTCTCCAGAAACACAAAAAATAGGAAATCTCATTAAACTGACGTGGGAATTTTTTCCGCCAGATTCTTTATAATCGAGGGAAGACTGTACACTATTTGCATTTTTCAATGTTTTCCTCCCAGTAACGATATATTTGGGGCTAAATTGTGGCTTTTTTAACCGTATCAGATGAAATCATGACTATTTTTTGATCAATTATCCCTAAATGCAACCGTGAGCTACGCTTCCACAAGTGTTCTCACCTGAAGGTCCATGGAGGTCAGCTTTCTTCACTGTGGGGGAAAACAGAAGAGAAAAATGGGTTATTTTTATAGCAACACTCACAATGTGAGACAAAGCTTCAATTGCGCTCGTCTAACCTCAGCAGTCCAAATGTGAAAAAGTCAATTGGCAATTAAAGATAAAGCGGTTATCGCAGTCGAGTTTCCACACAAACCCGCTTTGACAATTTATTCAAAAGTGGCGGCCAAGTGAAAAACACGCAGATTAACGAGAATGCAAATTAAAACGGTGTCTTAAGTAATATGAACTATCGAAAGAATCGAGATATTTTGACATTAGAAGCAATATGGCTGCCACAACATCTTAAACTTTTCATAATAAAGTTGTCATTTATGTCATTAAAAAGCATCAAGTTCTCATCACAATAGACTTATTTATTTTTTCAAATTGAATCATTAGCATTTTGCATTTACAAAGACAGGCATATTAATAACTTCCTTATGATATTGACCCTAATAAAGTGCTTTCAATTCATAAAATATCTCAGAAATAGCACGTGCGATGGTTTTTCTTAATATTTTTCCTTCAAAGTAATACATTTGTACTCCTATTAAAACCATGAATATGGAGGTGAAAATTGGGAACCAGGGTGCGGCTTATACGCGAGAAATTGTCAAATTCAACCATTTTACGGCCATTTTAAGGGTACGGCTTATACGCGGAGGTGGCTTATATGCGAGAAAATTATATAATTATTAAAATCATGAATATGACCTAAAATTGGGAATCAGGGGACGGTTTATAAGCGAGAAATTGTCAAATTCAGCCATTTTAAGGCCATTTTAAGGCTGCGGGCGGCTTATATGCAGGTAAATACGGTAAGTCGGAGGAATGGTTGTCACTGTCAAGCGTTAAAAGTTCAGTCATTCATCAGGTCAGTCGGGCCGTCGATTAAACGTCGCTAAAAGCGGGTCACCGGTGCGCACGTGGCGGCGATTGTGTGACAGCGCGGCAAGCGGTTAATCCCCGCCCGCGGGATAATGCCTTAAGAGCTAGCCCGACGTGGGATGGCTTGACAAAAGTCAGAGATCAAGAATGATTTTTGTCCAAAAAAAAAAAAAAACCACACAACTCCACCTACAGGAAATATTTGTAATCTGGCCAAGCAATTGAGTCTTGCATGGGATTAAACGCTCGGAGAATTATGACGTCATATTCTATCATGCGCTGGCACGCTATGCCGAGAAAGTCACGTAAATATATTTTTAAAAAGCAATAACAGGATTTTTATTTATTTATTTATTTTTTACCCCTAATTGTGACCATGTAGTCCAATTAGCGGGCCGCTATTATTAGCATGAGCATCTTTTTGCAAACAAGCTGTCGTGAGCGACCCCACGACCCCTTCAGGGCCCGTGGGAAAAACGGGAAGTTTCCGTGCCGGAATGACGTCGGTGATGATTGAGATGAGCGGAAATTAGCATGATCAAGAGCATGTAGCGTGAGTGCTATGGTCCAACACACGCATGCAATCTGGACATGAACATGCATAAACACACACATCTAAATGAAAAGACACACACACACACACTCAACTGTAGCGGCAGATGGCAAAAGGGGATTACCCTCCAACCCTCCCTCCCTCCCTCCCACGACACACTTGTATATTTTATCCTGCTCTGACCTCACTTCCTGCCACTTCCTGCTAACCATTTCCTGTTCTGCCCTGCCATTTCCCGGCAATCGTTTTTACCCGCCACTTTTTAGTTCTCACCTGCCTGTTTCAATTTTCCTGTGTCATTTCCTGTCCTTACCCGCAGTTTCCTATTCCCACCATCACTTCCTGTTCTTATCTAGCATTTCCGGTTTTATGTTATACTTGGAATGAGCACTTCCTGGTGTCCCGTGTCATTTTACTAACAGATCAAATATCGATGTTATTTAAAAAAATAAAAAAAAAAGCTGCAGGAAACGAAAAAGGTGATTCAATTTTGGGGTCCTGAGGTCAAAGGTCACAAAGGTCAAAAAAAAGTTTGATTAGCCTTTCAACTCAAATGTCAGGGTAAGTGACGTACGTGATGAAAAGAGGAAGGGTTAAAGGTCAGAGGTCAGACATGGCAATGTTTTGAATTTGGCTGCTTAGGCGAAATTTCTCTTAGTTCCTCGTCGGTGGATTTTTTTCTTTCTTAATTTGTCCCTGAATGCAACAAGTAAGGAAACCCCTGTGAAGGAACTTGGACGGCGTTCTACAAAACTAATGAATGCCAATAAAAGTCTCCGAATAAGACTCAGATTAAAACATAAAACAACGTCTGAGTTTACCAAAATACAAATATGGACCCTAAAATGACTTGGTCAAGGTCGCTCTACTCATAAATCGTAGATAAAACCAGACGTAGACTTGAAAAACAATGGATGATGTCACCAAACGAGGGTGTTTTGGAGGAAATTGAAAGAATAAAAAGTTTGCGGTCGGCTCTTCTTTTTTTTAATGGCCCTATTCCATGACGTGATTTTTTTCCATTTTACGCATGCGCTTTTAGAGTTAGCTGTGGGCGTGACGGAATGAAGCATAGACGTAAGAAGTGGAATTCCTTTTCAAGAAGTACCCCCATCCCATAGACTTCAGTCTGACAACCCGGAAGAAGGAACAAAAAAGCATGCGTTCAAAGGCAGTTCTACTGGTTTGTCGAGATTGGTGAAGATAAAGCGCTTCAGAAAATGAATCAATCCCAATTAGCCTTCATTTCTCATCTGCTTCGTCTCCGCCCACTAAAATTCCGTCCAATAAGAGATGTTGCCACACTCAGAATGAGCTGTACGTTTTTGTTAGCATGCTATCCACGTCATTCTGTCATCCAGTGCTAGCTAGCACAGCACTAGCAAGACACGATCGCCAATTCTGTGTGTGATGTCACAAGCGGACCTGATGAAAAAAGTGGGCGTTCCCTAATGCATTGAAAATCAGCTAGATTTGAAAGTGTAACATTTGTTTTTAAAGGTTTTTTTACGTGTAAAAGTAGAAGACACTGTTTTCGTGCTTTTGGCATGGTCCACAATTTCACGGCGCCTTAGCAGCATCGATTTGATTGACCTAAAAAGTGGACCCAGCTGCAGTCTGGTCAAGCCGAAACATATCAACCGGACGCTAGTCAATCTTTGCCTCGAGCATTCATCTCGCGAAAATGACACACGGATGATGAAGTGACAAGAAAAACACTGGCGGCGCATTTCGATGTTATCGACCTGAATTTGAGCATCGGGAGAAAAGAGGGGTACGTTTGGTGGGCTTTCACATAGTACATGTGCAGAGGCGGACTTGCTTAGGGCCCCGACCAATAAAGGGGCCCCCGCGGACTGTCGATATCTACTCCGAATGGAACGACAACAATCGGCCATTTAAAATGATGCCGCAGTAGCAAAGTGTGAAAAGTCAAAAAGAAGTGTGCCATTTCAAGTGTGTATGTTCATTTTAGTAATAACTTATTTATTTATACTGTTGATTTGTTTTTTTTTAATTATTATTTTTATTATATATTATGTTTTTTTTTTAATTTTAATTCTATATTTTTTTATTTATTCTATATTTTTTTATTATTCTTTTATTATATATTTATTTATATCTTTTAATTATATGTTTATTTGTATTTGTTTTATTCTATATTTATTTGTTTTTGTTTTATTCTATATTTATTTGTTTTTGTTTTATTCTATATATATATATATTTTTGTTTTTAAATATTTATTTATTTTTATTCATCCATGCGAAGCCACCTGTCGGCGTACGATTGGGAGTGTGAATGGTCGTCTGTCTCTGTGTGCCCGACGGCTGACTGGCGACCAGTCTAGGGTGTTGTACCCTAGATATAATATTTAGATATTTGTTTTTAAAAAAAATCAGATTAAAAGAACTGGATCAAAAGCCCTAAACATTCCATTTTTTTTTAATAGATCTAAAACAATACTTATTTGAGCTTTTTTTTCTTATTAAGGGAAAACATTATTTTTCATTTCAAAAAGAAATAAAATATATTTTTTATTATGTTCAATATTAAAGTGGAAAACAAAAAAAACAAAAATATTTTTAGATCTTACAAAATGCTTTTTGAACTAAAAACAAACAAAAATTGCAATTATTGATTTAAAAAGGGGAAACGAAAATGAATGAATTAAATGAAGTTTTATTTTATTTAAATAGGGAGTTCATTCTAAAACGCTCTGGATATCATCGGCTAACTTTTTCTTTCTTAGTGCCATTACACATTATTTACTCAATTGTTGCATTATTTACTCAATTGTTGTGTTTAAGTGCGCAAAAAAACAGGTTTTTGCAGTGTATACAGGTTTAAGCGGGACAGGGGTGCCCGGGATTTCTTGCTCGTATTTACAAATAAGAATGACAGCGTATAGTAACATAAAGTCAATCTAATCAGCCATCCTTGCACGAGTAAATTGGACAGGCAGACAACTTGACTCACCTCTGACACACAGCAGCGACATTTTTGGGGGTGTTCCACACTCTTTTCTTCAATCACTTGTTGCATTCATGCCCTTGCCACAGGTTCGAGTCCCACTTTTCAGCCTGAAGTAGAAATAAAAGTAGAAAAATGGACATTATTCCCGTCTTGTTGTCGCCACTCCGGGAACGAGAGGCTGTGTGACGAGTTGTCCTGAGGTGTGTGTGTGTGTGTGTGTGTGTGTGTGTGTGTGTGTGTCAGTCAAGCGCGCACACGCACGCGCAAACGATTAAAAAGGAGGATCAAATCCGACGAGCTGGGCGGCTCCTGTGCTGCATTCAGGGTTTACGTGTGCAGCCGGTCATTTGCAATGTCCACCTCTCTTGGGCTTTGGAGTGGTTTGTTGATGTTTATGTTTGTAAATCAGTCATTCAAGTCGTTGGATGGGTGGCAAAACGTCGTTTGGGGGATATGTTGCAATAATTTGGATGATAAAAGGTTATCGATATGCTTGGAAACTGAGGGATAACGCAATTTATGGATAATTTTAAGGGGATAAAAAATAGAATGATCAATTGCAATTAAAATTAACTGAATTGGAAGGAAAAACTTTCAAACTAAACTTCCAAAATTATAATCAGGCCCTGAACGTGTTTAAATTGTCAATCTTATACATTAAATATTTTACAGTGAGGTCCTCATTAATGCCAATAATTTAATGGTCATAGAGTCAACACATATTTTTTCTGTCATCACTGCTCGTGGTTTTACTGTCATTTTGCGCCCTCTAGTGGCAGATAATGGCCAAACCTGATCTGTGTTATCAACACATTGAATATTTTTCAAGCCTTTTCGGACAAACAACTTTCTTCTACTTTAAAAATGTCAATTATTAAAAAAAACTATGACGTCAAAACATATTTGACAAAATGACACAACAAGAACTAATACACAAAACATAATTGTCCTATTATTGGACATTGTATGTTATAATAAGGCTTTCCAAATGATGATGAACAATACAACTAAGATAACACGCCAACGAGTGTCTGTCAGTCATGATGCGGGTTAGGTAAAAGAAACATCCCGTTTCCGCGCATGCGCAGTGCGCCAAGCCGACAAGAAGCATCTTCGTTGTCGTCGTCGTCGTCCTGCGGACAGTGACCCCCCATCCCCGACCACCCCCGACGACCACCGCCAAGGTGAGTGCCTTTTAATGCTTTTAAGAAGCAAAGAACCGTTGTAGAGGTTCGGCGGTGCGGGACACTTCGGCCCCGGCTCGGCTCGACTCGGCTCGGTTCGGCTCGCAGCCTCCATTCTTTCCGAGCGGACGACGCCTCCCTCCTGGCTCCCTGGCTGTCTCCCTCCCTCCCTCGGCCTCCCCCTCAAACGCCCTTTTCTCCGCATTTCGCCATGGTTTCCCATCGCATTTCCCAACGTTTGTCAAGCGAGATGTCGGTTCGTATTTGGGAAAAATGACGCAGAATTCGATTCTGTGCGGAGGTTTCTCCAAGCCCACGCCCCCCCCCCCATCGCATTGACACAAAGGGACTTTTGTATCAGTATGGCGATTCATTTGACATTTAAATGTTTTGACGCACTGCCAAGAGGTGTTTAGACGTCAACTCGGTTTCTGATTGGTTACTCTTTGATTTGCACGACTCGCTAAATGACGCACTCGGCACCGAGACCCCATTTGATTACATATTGATCCCGATATGACCGAAACAATCCGCTATCAGGCTACCCGAAAGCCGTGAATACTACATCCGCTCTCTTGTGTCAAAATAAAGGCATGGTTTATTTCCAGTCGTTCGCTAACTACTATTGTAATAAACTATCATACTGACACCTCGCACGTGTGTTTCAGAACGATTTTATCAGTGGGTTATGGGCGTGGAATGTCCCATTAGATGAGATAATTTCTTTTATTTTGAAGTCCTGATAGGAAAACGCCTCCCGCATGCGACCTCATTGAATCTTGTGGCCTGGCTATGTGACACAAATAGAAGACCTGTTTACTGCTGCTTTATAGAACATGTAATAAAATAAAATAAATGTAATATCAGATACAAGTTCTGCAATTAAGTCACCATCTAAACTATTGATCTAATGGGGCCTGTTGTTGTTAGTAGTTGACGAGAGTGACCCATGTGACTAATTTGTGTGATTGACCAGTGCTAGAGTTGGTGAGAATGACCAATCCGACGAATGGTGTGGTTGACTCGTTGATAATCGGAAAACTAGTTGACTGGAATAATTAGTTTAACCAGGTTATAGGTCCACCTAATTGACAAGTAATACAAATTAATGTGTGTCAAGTTAACCCACATGGCATATGCAACTAATAGTCAAAGAGTGACCAGCGCTAGTTGATGTGAGAGACTAGTGACCAGATGACTATTTATTACTAGTGTTAGTGCTTAGTAAAAAAAAGACCTATTGTGAGCAATACCACTAGTTGTGTTAGTTGACAAGTCACCAATGCTTAACCAGTATGACTAACAAAGTGCACAACAACAACAAACAAACAAATAACAAGTCATCACAACATAAATAAGTAGCAAAGTTCACAAATACCAACAACAAACAATACACAAGGAGTCAACATAATAACTTGGAGGTGATCAGTTTATAAGAATGACAGAGCAAGGAATCACAAGATTCTGACAAGTACTAATTGCGTGCGACTAGTTGATGTGCGACTATCTTGCAAGCAGCATGAAGATTTTTTTTTTTTTTACTGTACGCGCTCCTCTCGGAACATTTCTCTTCTGGTTACGTAACATAACTGGCAGCCCGCCTGCGCTGGGCGGATGACGCGCATTCTTTCTTTTGGCGTGTGGGTGTGCGTGCGTGTATGTTATGCTCACTCACTGGCCTGTAACCCCACTGTGAATAGTTTGCTACAGATGCAACACGTCGCTCTCATTGTTAGCATGAAATACGACGAGATGATGGCCGCAAACGGTTACGTAAGCGTGGCTAAACTAATCTACCTTCCATGTGCACTTAGCTCTGGCAACCACTTGGATCTGGCAACCAAAGCATGGCATTTGGAAGGCCGCCATCCAAGTCAAGACGTTTTGAATTTGAGTCAAACACCGACAATAAAAAAAAATGTTGACTCCGACGTTGGCAAGATTTTTTGCCGACTTTTTGCAGCGCGTCTAGTTGACAAGAGATTGGTTGACGATGTGGGCGGTAGGGATAAGTTTACCTTGGCAACCAAGATGGTTGCTAAGCATGAGTTAATGGGAGTATGTGCATTTATACATAGTCAGTCTGCATTTAGTATCCGTCTTTTAGCATTTGTTAATGTGCTATGCAGACGCCAACTGGGCGTGCTAAACATGGAATCCCAGTGTGGAGTGGAGGGTGGGACGGGATACACTTAAGACCCCCCCCCCCCCCTCGCCACCATCCCACTCTGCTCCATTTTCCTGGAAGTGCATGTGTGGGGATGTAAAAAGGATTGCGCTTTAGCAAAGCTAATGTGCTAATTAGTCCGTGTTAACTGTGTGGGAAGGCTGTATTATATATTTTGTGATGGCTGGCCTTCTTTCATTTGAATCCAAGACACAAAGACTGGTAATAAAAGAATTAGATTCAATTTCCTATTGAGTCAGGTTTTAATAGGATTCTGTTTTTATCCACACGGAGGTTTAAGATGGAGTCTTTCTTTAAAAGACGTCTGGATCTACCCACGTGGATTATTTTTCTGTAATCCAGAGGGATATTATAATAGAGGATTATTGAACGATTGTGCGGATCATTTGACTTTAAAAAAGCGGATTTTGTTCTATTAAAATCAAGAGAATTCATCATTTTAACCAAGCCTGATATGACAGATGGGAATTCACTTGTATAACGTATTTTACTGCAATACTGCCGTTTAATGTGGATTGGCCGGTCGTTAACGGATGAGGCAATCTCATTGGCTGTTTTTCTATGGCCGGGAAATTCTTTGAAAAATAACCCAAACAGTTTTTTCTGTGTCTACAGATGTCGCACTCCACCCAAGACTTTGTCCGGTGCTCCGATCCCGCCCTCGATTTTCTTGACCCCTCCTTCCGAGTCCCCGGCGACGCCCCCGAGCGCCACCCGGCCCGCCGCAGTTGAATCCCCGCCCCAACTCCGAGTCCTCGCAAGCCCCTGTCCTTTTTAGCGCCATGGACGGCGGCTCCGACCAACGGTCTGGCGAGACCCTGATCGTGCGCCACGTCCCCCTGGTGCACTGCCAAGTGTCCGGCCCCCCGGGGCACGACCCGTTTTGCCCCCCGGAAAATCTGGGACTGAGTCGCACCACCTCCCTCCCCGAGAGGGACGTCCTCCAGAGGGAGGCGCTGCTGTACAGCAGCCTGATCCAGACCGCTACGGTCAGCGACGACTCCTCGCCCGCTTCGAGCATCTCTGACGAGCAGCTGGCGGCGGCGATGGCGCTCACCTTCCCCCGAGTCCCGAGCGGGAGTCGCCCCCCGCCGCGTCGCAACCCCTTCCTGATCAAGACCGAGGAATACTACGACGAGGACGAGCGCCCTGGCGGCGGCTACGGTGAAGATTCTCCCTTCCGCCCGAGTATCCGCGCCGACTCCACCCCGCCGTCGTTCCGCCTGCACGACCCGGGCGCCGGCCGGGACCCGGCGGCGCCCGTCCGCCGGCACGGCAGCGCCGGCTCCGACATGTCGGTGGACTGCGCCGGGCACGAGTGGGAGGACGACGAGGACGGCGACCATCCCATGCCTTGCGGCCGCGGCGGCGAGACGGTCCCGTCGGCGTCGCCCCCGCGCCGCCGCCGCTGCCGAACCCTGGGCCGGAGCATCTCGCGGGACTTCCCCGAGTGCTACGGCGGCAGCGACTCGTCGTGCAACAGCTCGGACAGCGTGCTGGTCAATTTCAGCGCCATTTACAACGAGACGGACAACTCGGTTCTCGAAAAGCCCGCCAATCTCAACGGCCCCGCCGAGGGGGAGTCGACGGGGGGCGCCTTCTATCTGGACCTGCTCGCGTCCCCGACGGATCCGGCGTGCTATTCGCTGGCCGGAGAGCCGCCGGCGGATCTGGAGCTCGACGCCAACTGCAACGCCTACGGAGCGCCGGAGCGCGGGTCGACGAGCGTCCCGGCGTCCCGCCCGGTGGGGGTGCCGGCACAGAATTACTACAAACTGGTGACCTGCGACCTGTCGTCCCAATCGTCGCCGAGCCCCGGGTCGTCGGAGCGCAGCGGGGGCAGCCCCCCGAGTCCCACGCGGCCCAGCGAGTACTTCCTGTTTCGACAGAGGACCGAACGGGAGGAGGAGGAAGATTCGATGCCGGTAAGGGCTCCGAATAAAGTAGGAGTTTTCTAATTAAAGTCCAATTCTTCCAATCTTGGCCTTTTTATTCATTTTTTCCATTGGCCCTAATCCTTTTGCGTAGTAATTTGCGCTTTATCTATTGTCACATGCTTATTAATAGAAGTGCCTGCGGATTATTTTAGACCATTTTATTTTTACATGGATGACGCTGCGTTCCCACATTTGTGCGACATCTGTTGTTCTGTGCGTGAATGTGACTCAAATTCATGTCAGAAATAGTTGTCCCGATCACATGGTTTTGACTAAACGCTTGCTTATTTTCTTGCTTTGTAGCTATTAAGAAAATGTAAAAAAAAAGAACACCCATGTTGCGTTGTAAAAAAAAAACATAGTAATACCACTACTTACGAATGCCTCCAGGTAAGACATTTTCAGGTTACAAAAGCTTTTTATATGCAAATGAGTGCCTCAAGATACGTTAAAGATCCAAGTTACGAAATCCCCCAAAAAGTAAATGCATTTCCTTATCCATTATTTTATTAGGAAGATTTGTCGCAGATGCATTGATTCTCACATTAGAACCTGGCTACACTCAACTGGGCTCTCATTGGCTATCTCACAACAACCACTATTCATATTTCAAGATTCTCTCTTACATACCTGTCCACCTCGGCTAAATGCTCCCCTTATTCATGAATTTAATTCCCCTTATTAAGTGATTAAAAACCGTACAAATGCAATGCGGCACATATTTTCACACACACACTTAGGGCACACGTAAAAGTCTAAAATGTACTACAAAGTGAACGGCCTCGGGTCATAGGGGAATGCGCGTGCGCATATCATGCTTCAACAAGGATTTTGTATGCTTGTTGTTCATTTTAATAACATTAATAATTCATTTTCTTATTATTCTCTCATTTTTGTGTTTTTCACATCTTTCATACAAAATTGGGACACTTTGACTAATTTTAAAGGGTTTCGTTGGTAGTTGTGTGAGGACCGAGAAATGAATTAAGGAATTTACATATAAAGTACACTTTTACTTACAAAATGTTCAAGTTACAAAAAAAGTTCCGGAACCAATTAATTTTTAAAGTAGACTGTATCACGTAAGAAATCCTGGTAAATGATAACAAATATCCTTCACGTCCCCCCAGTCTGACTTCGCCGCTAAATATGAAGAGGAAGACGAAGACGAGGAGGCGGCGGACGTGGTCCTGCGAGGAGGCCAAGTGTACGTCAACGCCTCCCTTCCGCAGCGTTCCCGCAGCTACGACCGGCAAATGGACAAGTCGCCGGGTCGCCCGGGCCCCCTGGAGCGCATGGCCAGTTGCCCCGTACGTCTCAGCGAGGAGGCGGGGCCCCCAGCCCGCGTCACCTCCTTTGCCGAGATCGCCCGGAGCAAGCGTCGCCACGTCAACTCGTCGCCCCTGAAGGCCGACGCCTTCTCCCCGACGGAGTCTTGGCCCACGTGGGAAGGAGGCGACGGTGGTGCGGGGACCGGCGGCGGCGGCCATGTCGTGACCGGGGAGCCTGCCGCTGAAGGTTTGACATCCACGTTTTTTTAGCCTTCCTACCTTTCTTCTCTCATCATTCTTCAAAAAACAACAACATAGTTTTACATTTCCAGACTTTATTCAAGAGTAACTTTTCTTACAGAAAATATTAGTCAAGTAAAAAAGTCGCCACTCTAAAAACTGACTCAGTTACAATGAAAAAAATATTGGTCAAAAATAATAACTGCTTACAATGTCTGTTTTTATAAGAAATACCCCAAAATCATCCAATTCCGACTAGAAAACGGGTTTTTCAAATATCCATTTCCATTCTTAATACCCAGAAACCTTTCTTCTTGCCTTTTCTGCTTCCTTTTTCCATCCAAATCTATTCCTGTCTTCCTCTCTTATTTCCACTCCTTTTCTCATCTTGCTGTTCCCACTACGGCACGATGTCGCCCTCGTGTGGCTGTCACAAACACTGCACCCAATCTCTGACAACTGTAATTCGGCCTTTAGACTGACAAACATCTTGCGCAATGTTGTGAGACGTCTCTCTCTCCCACACACACACACAAACACACATCCTGCAATACACACTGGTCCAACACACTGTTTTTTTTGGGAAGAGAGAAAAACACTAAGACCAGAAAATGAAATTCTTCTGAGGTGAGCCTCGCAGTTTGGTGCATGTAGACGTGTATCCTCCGTCTTAGTGTGTAGTTGTCCGTCCCCGTAAGATGAGTCAGCAGTTTGGTGGCAATTTTGCCAAGCTAAACTAAGCTAATGTCCATGCGCTAGTAATGCCTGAATAGTCGGGTTACATTCTTTTTTTTGGACTGATTACCAATGACAACTATTTCTTACGACCACTCCACTCAAATGTGCGCTTTCCTCTATCATATTTTTTTTCTTAACGGTGCCAAATACGTCGCGTCACGTTTTCCAGGTCCAAGTCCTCAAGTCCCTCCTCTACCTCGGACATTTAGCGTCCATTCCCGTGAGCAATTATTTCTGCCGTTCCAGGTGGCCCCGCCCACCCCGCCGTGGTGCGATACAGCAAAGACCGGCGACCCACCAGCCTCCCCATCCAGCCCTTCACCTTCCACCACCAGTTGGCCCCCAAGGCCCCCCAGCCCAAGAACCCCCTCCCCCCGTCGGACCCTCACGCATCGGTCGCCGGGCCCCGCCCGAGCTCCGGCGGCACGGAGGACTGGGAGAGCCAGGACTCGGGCGAAAAAGAGCGCCCCCGGGGTCGGGCCAACGGGGAGGCGGCCCCCCCGAGGTCAGTTCGCCCGTCCCCCCTGGGGAGCCACTCCCCGGCCCGCCTTCGGGAAGGGACCTGTCCCACGTGTAGTCCGAGCACCTCGACGCCTCACGGCCGGGAGCCGCCTGATGTCGCCAGGTCGGACGGGAAAAGAGGGGTGGCGCCCCCTGCCTCGCCGCACGTGCAACAGGACACCCTGAGCCCCCTGGAGACCCTCGCGGAAGGAAGCAGAGTGGTCAGGATGCACAACGGTAACGTGAAAATTCATTCGCTACGGTTCCCGTTTATTTGGCAGCATTCACAGTTGAAGGGTTTATCTTCTTCTGCTGGAAATCCTTTCTTATTTTTGTTGTTATTTTTATCTCCTGGCAGCACACCACCTTTCCCCCCAGGCCTTGAAGTGGCGGGAATACCGACGCCAGAATCCCCTCGGCGGCGAGAGGGCGCCCAGCGTGTCTTCCACGACAGATTTCCGGCGACCGCTCAGACGCAACGTCTTCGATTTCCCTCCGAGCCACGTCGGCCAGCCCACGGGACGCCATTACGGTGCGATTCTTGTGCTTTTGTCTTTTATTTTGAAAATATTGCGGCTAAAAGATGCTCTTTTGCCCGACAGCTTGACATTTTTGTGATGCAAATGTACGCAAATATTACTTTTACTAGTATTACTGACTCCCTTTGGGCTTATCAAAATCCTTCTGGGATTTTAACGGTAATTTATTTGGACAACAGGACCCCAAATATTGCCCAAATAGTACTAAATAATTCCCAAACAATGGTGTCAGAAATACAGAAAAAACAATACAGTCTTATCGGAGCTTACCAAAAATAATGACAAAGAAATACACACAGACAAAAACAGTACATCAACATTAGCTTCCACGTCAAATTCTTATGAATGGCGCCTAGTGAGCTTATTAATTTGGGGTAACATAAATATTTCATTCCCTTTACATTTACGTTACAACTGTATATAAAATCACGTAAACAAAATACATTGATGAATCTAATGAAAACATATATACAGAATATTTAGGATATGAATTTGGATTTGTTATAGTGGTATTAAGTTCATTTTGTCTTATTATTATCTGTTTTAACTGATTTGTTTATGACAGCTTAACCTTGCCTAAAGCTAAAAACACCATTGTCTGTCATGAACCAATCAGTTAAAACATGGATTTGTTACATTTGAACTCATTCTAAACAGTATATTGGATAACTTGGATGGCACCTACAGTTTTTATTGTCATTTTGTTTTTCCGGCTACTAACTTATGACCATCTAATTCCTATTTAGTGTGTGTAACTGTTCTTGTTTTTGGTATTTTGCCTGGGTTCAGTGAAACAAATGCAGCCGAGTTGCAACGATTTCCTACCCGATTACTTTTCCTTGACGGAGAGACCGCCGGACGAATTCTGCCTCTCGCCGGACGCCTCCACGTCTTCGTCTTTTTCCTCTTCGGCCGCCTCGCAGCCGCAAACCTGCGTGGATATGACACACAAAAGAGGTTAGCTTTAACCTGAAATCTCAGCAATTGACAAAAGCCTGTCAATCTCAGAGATTGACAGGTTTTTGTGAGTTGCTTAATAGCTTTTTTGTTTACAAAAAGTATAACAAACATGGGCGTGGCTATTGAACTTATCGACTATTCTGTCAATTCATTGCTTCCATTAATTGAGTTGAGATACGAAACATGCTGAGTCATTTTAGAAGCTGTAAAACAAAGACTTTACACTTACTACAAGATTCATTTTGACCAGCATATCCATTTACGCCAACAATGTACTTTCAAGAGCGGATGAAATGTTAAGACAATATAAAAACCTCATTTGGGGCTTATTTCCATCATATACAGTACGACCAATACAACGTGTAAATCCCAAACACAATGTAGAGGCACAACGAAACATTATTTATCAAAAATTCGCACTTCACATTCTGTATTCCGACACATATTGACCACACGAGTGTTTTCTACAAAGAGAATGAATTATTCATCATGTCAAAGTTCAGCTAATTACCTTAACTAGTCGCAAATTTAGCATTAACGATGTACCTGCGGCAAACAGTACATGTATCTGTTTATGTAGCGATTAGCCACTCGCCGCTAGCGTTAGCCTCGCGTTAATCGCTAACTAGCATTATATTTCCACACAACGATAGCATCACCCCCTACAATAACATTAACACTTCTATAACGGCAATTGCTTTTTATGAATGCTCGAGCAGAACCTCGTTTAGCAAAATAACATGTTCGAACAAAGTTTAGCATACGGTCTTAATTATAACAATCCTAGCTTGCCGGATATCAACATGAATATTCATAGGCGAAAATTGCTCTTCAAATAACATAAAACCCACACGTCTTTGTGCGAGCAAGTGGGGAACTTGTTAAACACTGATATAGATTTGACAATCATTGTTTTATATGATTTATGCATTTATACTGCGTACCGAATGCTCGCCATGTCCACTCGTGTTGCTCACAGGAGGAATTAAAAATTGTGACCGTGGCTCGACGAGAGGTGTGTCATGTTCACTGTTGCCACCAGAGGGCAGTGTACATCCCAAATTAATCAAACTGAACGTCATCAAAACTGCCAAATTAAAATGGAAGTTTTTTCTAAGGGATTAATCTTTGCGGCAGCAAGTAAAACAAGTAACAACATCATTTCATTAAAAAAAATCAGCAATCTAGCAACGACAAAATTTGCCCTAAATGTGATTTTGTCATCTTTTGGCAGGTTTGGTGAAGGCAGTCAACACGGCAGTGGATTTGATCGTGGCTCACTTTGGCACGAGTCGAGACCCTGACGTTAAAGTGAGTCCGCCACGCCCCCTTTTTATGCCAGTCTCCAGACCCAAACGCTAATTTCGTTTTGGGCGGCGTCAGGCTAAACTAGGCAACAGCTGGGTGAGTCCCAATGTGGGTCACCTGATCCTGAAGTACTTATGTCCGGCCCTCCGCGAAGTTCTCCAAGACGGCCTCAAGGCCTACGTGCTGGACCTGATCGTCGGACAGCGCCGATGTCAGCCATGGAGCCTGGTGGAGGCCTCTTCGCAGCTGGGTAAGTACTCGCGCCGTTCCAATCACGGAGTGGAATCCATGTTTTGGTTTTGGTCCGGCAGGGCCGTCTACGCGAGTCCTTCACAAGCTCCTGACGAAGGTGAATCAGTTCTCGGAGCTGACGAGCCACAGCATGAGACTGAACGCCTTCATCTTGGGACTCCTCAAGTGAGACCTTCTCCTTTTCTCACCGGGATTTTCAGCCTGTCGTTTATCCCGGGACTTTTTTTTCCCCCCCAGCATCAAGTCTTTGGAGTTCTGGTTCAGTCACCTCCTGACACATGAAGGTAAAATGATGTTTAAATGCTTTATAAGTATGTCAGTTCCAATATCTAAAGGGAAATAAACAATTACAGTATTTTCTCGCATATTAGCCGCCTCCGCGTATAACCCGTACCCTTAAAATGGCCTTAAAATGGTTAAATCTGACAATTTCCCTCATATAAGCCTCCCCCTGATTCACAATTTTCACCTTCATATTCATGGTTTTAATAGGGAGTACAAATGTGTTACTTTGAAGGGAAAATCTTAAGAAAAATCATCACACATGGTATTTCTGAGATACTATATAAATCGATTGCTGGATTGCACATTCCGAAAGGGTGTGGCCTGCACGTAGACAAATTAAAAAAGGAAGTCATGTGACCAGTACAACCAGAAAGTGTCTTCATAGCGGTCTAGTTTGTCATCCCTAGGTAAGATAGCAGTGCCCTGAGCGAGCAATGGCAAACCAAGTTTTTCCACGTTTTAAGCAAGATACAGTTTATTTTTCTTCTTGAATTTCATTCATAGACGTCAAAATTAATTTTGATTCGCGTTTTATCTG
The DNA here is from genome assembly GCF_051989625.1 of Stigmatopora argus. Classification (NCBI taxonomy): domain Eukaryota; kingdom Metazoa; phylum Chordata; class Actinopteri; order Syngnathiformes; family Syngnathidae; genus Stigmatopora; species Stigmatopora argus. The sequence goes on from NC_135391.1 coordinate 1,496,600, forward strand.
TTTATCTTATCTCTATTTTGAAATAAATGACCGTATCAGCCGCATTGTCTTGCGTTAAGGCGTTTCGTGCAAATACGTGTATGCCAGAAAATACGGTATATCTACAACAGTAGTACGAAAGCATGCTAACAAGTCATTAGCGGCTAACCGGTAGGGTGTCCCTGTTGTTCCAGATATCATAGGTGCCCACTATAACGCCTGGGGACTGGTCCCATTGGCACAGGGAACCTGTCGCCAGCTGTTTAGCGAACTACTCCTGTTGCTGCAACCTCTGTCGCTCCTCCCCTTCGACTTGGACCTCCTCTTCGAATATCGGCTAATGGCGACGGGACGCGAGCAGCAGAGGCGGCGCCAGGAGCTGCTGCGCTCGGCGGGACGATCCGCCACGCGGTCCACCCTGGAGCTCATGAAGGGCTGGGGCGCCGCCGTCGGGGACATGGTGACCGGGAAGGGGAGAGAGGGGACGCGGCCCAGAACCGACACCCCCGGGAGGGAGTGCGTGCCGGAGGAGAGGGGGACGGCCGTCCGGAGGGTGAAGGGAGTCGGGCGGGAAAGCGAGGAAAGGGATCCCGCGGGGAAGGACAACGTGGGGTCGGAGGAGGGTCGCCAACGTCAGGACCGCCAGGCCGGGTGGTGGTACCAACTCATGCAGTCCTCCCAGGTCTACATCGACCAATCGGCGGAAGGTTCCAAGTTCGTCAAGGCGGACAAGCGCAGGGCGTCGGCCGAGCGACGCCGGCCGCCGCCGGCCAGGGAGGGCGTGGTGGAAGGCGCCGAGTCCGGATACGGGGAGCGCCCCTCGTGGATGGGAAGTCCGCCCGAGTCGGTCCTCAACCGGGAGGCGACCGAGGCCCGTCCGGACCACGCCGCTCGGGGCCAGGCGCCGCGTTGGGGGCGGCTGTTTGGGTCTCCCACCAAAACGGACGCCGGCGAAATAAGGGCGAAGACTCCCAAGAGCAGGTGCGGTGTCCGATGCTAATACTTCACCGTAGTGGTTAGCACAGTTACGAAATTTCTTGTCCTTTTCAGGCCACCTTCGGGCTGGCTCGGCCTGGACTCGTCGGTTTTGGACTTGATGGCTCAGACCGTCGGTGGCGGAGGCGGCAAAAAGGTGGAATCCGTGGCTGCCGACCCTCCTTCGCCTGAGGCTAAACTTTCAACATGGTAAGACGTTCTTCAAAAACTGGTTCTCGCTTGACCAAGGCGGAGAAGAAGGGTGCGGCAATATATACAAATGGCGATATATCGCAATACGATTGGAACATCCTTCAAAAACCGTGACCGGACATTTCGTCGACGGACAATTCGTCGCCGGACACTTCGTCGCCAGACAGTTCATCGACCGGACATTTCGTCGACGGACAATTCGTCGCGGGCTAGGGGATAGTGGTTAAGGTTAGTGGTTAAGGTTAGTGGTTAAGGTTAGTGGTTAAGGTTAGTGGTTAAGGTTAGTGGTTAAGGTTATTGGTTGAGGTTAGTGGTTGAGGTTAGTGGTTGAGGTTAGTGGTTGAGGTTAGTGGTTGAGGTTAGTGGTTGAGGTTAGTGGTTAACGTTAGTGGTTGAGGTTAGTGGTTGAGGTTAGTGGTTAACGTTAGTGGTTAAGGTTAGTGGTTAAGGTTAGTGGTTAAGGTTAGGGTGATTATAATTTTGAGAGAGAGAGATTACCTGGTTGATCGCTTTCAACAAATTATTTATGGAACAAAACAATCGTTTGCGAGGAAGCAACCGTTCGACAAAAACGCTCTCCGACTAAATATCCATTCGACATATCGTCCGGCGACATGTCTGTTCGACGAACTGTCTGGCGACCAAGTGTCCGGCGACGAATTGTCCGTCGACGAAATGTCCGGGTACCTCAAAAACAAACAAACAAAAAGAGAAACCATTGGGTTGCTTCTAAAATCTTCAACAATGCATACGTTGTTAGCTCATTGGTCGCGATTGACGGCGCCATACGTCTAATCCGTTTTGACCTTTTCGTCCCTCAGTGAAGTGCGAGCGCTGTGCCACCACATCGCCACGGAGACGGGACAGCTGAGCTTCAGCAAAGGCGACATCCTGCGAGTGCTGAGCAAGGCCGACGCCGATTGGCTGCTCTGCTCCGCCGGCACTTCTCGGGGCCTGGTGCCCATGGTCTACGTCTCGGTCTGCGAAGGCGACCACGCCGACTCTCCCGGACAGCGCTGATCTCAAAAAAAGGCAACGGGAAGCGACGACGATGACGCGACATCCAAATAATCCAAACCCAAAGAGACTGGCGCCCCAAGCGCCGCCGTTAATACCATCGTCAACATCCGTTAACGGCGTTCTCCGCCCTCGACCGGATCGGGCGTCCAATCCATTTTAGCAATAAAAATGGATTGCATGTCCAGGGTTATGGTTATCCGTGTTGTAAATAAACAAAACACCTGGTTGGACTTGCCAAGCACTGCCTAGCGTGGAAGTGGGAGGGGCCAGCATGTAACGAGGCTGTAATATTAGCTTTCGAGGCTGTAATATTAGCTTTTTCCATGACGGGATGCATCAAACATGTCTGCAGGAATGGAATTGGTCAAATATTTTAATCTTACCTCATCTTTAAGGGATTGTAGGAAGCCTGCCCCCTATTTCATATAACAATAAATATATGTACTTACTGTAATATAACTGGAGCTAGCCCACGTAGCTTTAGCACGCTTCGCTAAAACTATCCTCACGCTATCGACCTAGCGTTGGGGATTTCTCCAGAAGCGATGGAATGTTTGATTTTAGCACTTCCATAGTTAGCATTCAAGCTAATTCATGTTAGCATTGAGTGAAATGAACCGTAAAGTTGGAACGCCACTCTATATGATTTTGGGGGGATGAAGACTTGAGGGGAAATATTCATTTTAGAACCTAGAAAAATATTTGAATGGCACACTTTTCCCCCTTATTATTAAAAAAAAATGTACGCTACTATTAGCCATTAGCCTGAACATTTCAACAGTTAAACCCAACACATTTTTTTTTGTCTATTAACTTCCCATCCTCCCCTATTTTTGGCAAGATTGTCACAATAACAGCTCCAGCTAAATGTTAGCAAGCTAGCTTCTGGAACAAAAGAAGGGAATTTTGCACTGTTTGAACACTTTACTGACATTGTTAGCTTGCTTTTTCTTGTACAGTCCAAACTATTTAATAATGCCAACGCGATTTTTAGTGTAAATATGTTGATGGCGACGCTTGTCGGGGACTGGTCAACCTGTAAATACCATCAACATCCTCTTGTGCGTATGTACGATGCTAACTGACTCATGTGGCTAACTAAAGTGCTCTTGTGACACACAATCCTCTGACTGCTGTTTATTTTTGTCAATATTTTGATTTAAACCATTAACAGTGACAAATTGTCCCAGAATAAATCCCCAAGTATGGTTTTTATTCACTTTTGATGTGAAAAATTGTTCTCTGGTGGAACGGGAACTTGCCGACTCGATCTCGTGGAGGCCGGACCAGCTTATTTTGGATCATAAACAGGTAAGTTAATGGTCGCCATTGATGGTGCCTGGACGTCCCATCCGTTTTGATTAGTAGGGGCGAACGAGCAAACGTTGCTAGCATAGATGCTAACATTTATAGCTACTACAAACATGGCAACATGTCACATTGACACTGACTTCTGCACTACTGAGATAACCTAAGAAGGAAATGAATGCATAATTTCCAAAATAAAAGCGCGGCTTACAATTGAAAATAATTGAATTAATTAGCTAAACAACTTGAACATTTCATAAATCCAGGTGGGTCCTCATTCGGAGTTTTCATGTTCTCCCCGAGCTTGCGTGGGCATTCTCCGGGTTCTCCGGTTTCCTCCCACATCCCCAAAACATGCTAGCTAGGCTAATTGTAGGCTAAATTGTCCTCATGTGTGAACGGGATTGGTTGTATGTCTCCTTGTGCCCTGCGATTGGCTGGCCACCGATTCAGGGTGTCCCTCTGCCTGGTGAGCTGAAAGGCTCCAGCACCCCCCGCGATCCTCGTGAGGATAAGCGGTTCACAAAATGAATGAATGGATAATTTTCAGGACTCTTGTCGATAATAGACGTACAATCACGTTGTTTGGTTCTTGTTTATTAGCCCCCCCCACCGGTGCTTGCTTTCTCACTTCCCCCCAGCAGATGTCACTGTCGCACTTCGGCATGTCGTCCCCGGTTGACTGGCTGCTCACTCAGTCGCCGCTGGGCTCCACTGGAGGGATGCTCGCAGACCGGCTTGGACGACGACGAGCTCCGTGCTAAGATTTTTTTTTCTTCCTCTATTTGTGGATGTTAGTCGAGTAAAAAAAATGGCCACCCGCCGGCGGTGAAGCATCCCGAGCGGGAGCGTCGGACCCAGGCGTCCCGTGGCGTCGGACCGAGGCGTCCCGTGGAACCCTATGGATGTACGTGGAGGCCGCCCACCCGGAGCTAACCGACGCGCCGCCGCTCTCCTCGCCTCTCAATCCGGGCCAAGTGTTTTGCCGTGACCACTACTTGGCTGGTAAGTCCCGTGGGCTAAACGGAGGCTAAATAGGGGGAAGCTAAATGGCTAGCGGGCGAGTTAGCATAAACAAGCCCTGCACCGTTTCGGCTAGTTGACTTCCCACACCCATTTTCATCCTCAAGTATCTTTTCCTACGTCTTGTTATTATTTTATTTTAAACCTCAATTATTCATGTTGCGTTACGTATTGTCTTATGTTGTCCTCGGAAGGGGTTTAAACGTGACACCTGGGGATGCTAGCGGGTTCGGGTTGGGGCTAGCTAAAGGACCTCCGTGCCCCTGAAACGCCGTCTTCCTAGCACTCTCAAGCGGGGAGGTGTCTATGGAGCGTCCCGGTGCCCGAACCGTCGCTTCCCCGGAAGGGGGGCCGAGCGGCCAGAGGCCACTGACGGGACTTTGATTTATCAGAGGACCGTGTGGAGCAGATGGGGGAGGGGTGTTACGGTCGTGGTACCGGGTGGCCTCTTGCTTTGGTTCTTTGGTTCGAGAGTGACGTTACAAGAGGAAATGACTGGCATTTTAGTCCGCTCGCGACGGGCCTCGGTGCGGTTTTATCACGGTCGGTCGTTGCGGGATTGAGTCTGATGGAAAATATGTGTGCGGCGCACTAATGTGTAACACACGTCCGATACGGGTCTTGTTGACATGAGTGCGGTGATGGAAACGAAGCAGACGGTACCTGTGGGGAAGGATGCTGGTGGTTTCCATAAAAAAATGATGTCACTGACCATTTGGTGGCATTTTTTAATCCAAAAAATAAACATGTAAATAAAGTTTGTCCCATTAAGACCACGATAATGATCAAATATTCTTGTCATCAAAGTAGGGTAAATGACTCAATGTTTTGAGCAACAAATGAGTCATAAAAAAGAAAATCAAGGACATAAACTTAAGAAATGAAGTTGATACGCTTGACCTTTGAACCAACAACTTGACCTTTGACATCATTTAGGCACTGTATGTGTACTAGCCAAAATTGCTACGTGGAATCATCAAAGCAACTTTGTATTCGCGTACATGTAATGTAAGATGTAAACAAAAACCTAAGCGGTAAAAATCAAATTCACTTCTCATTTTTTATCATCTCTTTCTTTAAAAATGATAACTAACAACAGTGGCTTTGATGTTAGCCGCGGTGGCTTCAAAACATAGCGAGGATCGTTCCAAAACAAAGCACAAGAGGGCAAGCGGGATTGGAATCAGAACCGGCTCAGATCTGTATTACAAACATATTTGATGTCTAACTATCTTGATAATATCAGGTGTTACATATAACATTTTTTTTTTTTACTCACGATCAAATTTTTTACCCGATACATTTTGCTCATTTTCCGACCATGCTTTTATGGTCACCTGAAGACCTCGTTAAGTTGGGAATCGCTGCGACAGCCAATATTTTAGCTTTGTTTTGGAATCAGTGGAGATTTTAGCTCCAATCTCTACACGACACCCTCAGGTCCTTTCTAACTGGTTTCTCCAGAACTCCCTGTTTTTTTGAAAAAAAAGTATTTATTCATTATTACAATTCACCATGCTGCCGGAAGCAAGCTAGTTTGGCAAACGAGTACCAAGGATGATTGGAGCTCATTTGCTCACCGAATTGTGGAGGGTTGGGTTGGTTTGGTTTGGACTTTGAGGTCAGGGACCTCAGAGACTTGGCTCGGGATTCTCCGACATTTAAAAGGGCGTTCCGCGAGAAATCTGCGAGCCGTGTCTTTGAGGCAAACACGTTAAACAAAGAGCAAGGCTTTAACTGAAGCAGCGACAGGATCTTTTTACTTGCTCCAGGCCTCTGGAATGACCATTTAAAAAAACCTTTCCCAGTATTGTATACACCCAACACTTAAAAAAAAAACGAAGACTAAAGACATTCGTGGCAACACACAAGTAAAGATTAGACAAACATTTACATTAACGAGGAAGTACATTTAGAAATATTATAACACATGATCCAGATATATCTCATTTTTCTGGCATTATACTTAAAGATTATTTCGTAATGGTTGTTTTCTTACTGCAAAACAGAAAGTAACCAACAAACAGTAAATGTTACTTTGCTGACATCTACCGGTGAAAAAGAGTATAGCAATAGCAGGTCTTATGCGCATATAAGCCGTACCCTTGATTCAGTCATCATTTTTTTTAGTTACAAATACGGCTTATATGCAAAAAAATGGAGTGGACGTCTATCCTAAAAACGCATTTTAAGGTCTGGCTCTTAAAGAAAAGAAACGCTTGAACACGCTTATTTATTTACTTATGACCTATTTATTTATCTCTAAAATGTATTTTCCTGTGTCTGTATTCTCACCCTCTTGCTACTGCGACAATGACATTTCCCAAATACAGGATGAATAAAGTAATCTAATCTAATCTAAAAACACGATTTTTTTTTTTAGTACCCAATCCCTACCTCTAAAAATGACGCCATCGGCCGGTTTCCGCTCAGCTGATCCGCCGGCGCCGTCCCTCCAATTGACAATCAAAGACAAGAGCGCTTTGTGAAAAGTGTGCTTAACAAGTGCTCCCCCCGTTTTTCCACCTAAATGGTCCATTCCTTCGGGCAATGCATTGGCCACATGCCTCAATCCCGTTCTTATTCCAAAGCCTCGTGCGCCCCTCCGGTGTCAGGGGGGGATCAGCTGCACCAGTCCCAATAGGATCCAAACACACACACACACGCACAGAAGACGTGTCCACGCAAAAACACACACACACACACACACGGTGGCACAGTGGGCCGACTGGCAAACAAAGCCACTGGCAGTGCCATGCTTCTCCCTTTTCTCACGCTTGGGAAGGCATGACACCGCCGTCGCCGTGGAAGGAAGGCAAAGGGACGCAGGCACGAGTCCCCCCGTCTTTAAAGAATAAACACGGACACGGATGCCAGCCAATTGGTTTCGCGATGCTGGCCGGACGTCGAGAAAACGGCAGGTAGGGAGGAAAACAACAAGCCGTCTCCGCGGCAACGTCGTTGTTTTTTTTACGGCTTCTCGTGCTCGTTTCGAGAAGGACGCACAAGCGGAGCTGGGTAATGATGATTAGCGACATGTTAAAGGCGGGGGCGCAAGTGATTTGTTCGGTTTCCTAGACAGCCGCGTGGCGGGTTTGGGACGCCGATTTCGGTTCGGGGAAAATGGTGGTGTGGAATGGCCGCCATTTAGTCAAATAGTTAATGGCAGAATCGTTGTGGTTCAGTTTTCTTTAGGAACAGATCATAATTTTTTAAAAGTTTTTCTTCTCGTTTGATCTTCTAAATATGTTGTTTTATTGTACTCAAGTCAAATAAAATTTCACCTAGATCACATGTGTCAAAGTGGCGGCCCGGGGGCCAAATCTGGCCCGCCGCATCATTTTGTGCGGCCTGAGAAAGTAAATCATGAGTGCCGACTTTCTGTTTTAGGATCAAATTAAAATGAAGAGTATAGATGTATATTAAATTTCCTGATTTTCCCCCCTTTTAAATCAATAATTGTCATTTTTTAATCCATTTTTTCTGTGTTTTTAGTTCAAAAATCATTTGGAAAATCTAAATATATATTAAAAAAAGCTCAAATAAACTGTTTTCAGATCTATACAAAAACAGAATATTCCGGGCTTTTAATCCAGTTCTTTTAAAATGGATTTTTCCCTTCCCAGAATGGAAAAGGTATGTTATGCTACCCTGTTAGCATTTGACTCCCATTTTTCAATGCAACGCTACAAAAGTGACTGGAATGAGTCTGCAACGGACTGAAATGTCTCGACGTGTCTCGGCGTGTTTGAAGTCGCTCTTTTATTTATTCACGGCTGTCAAAGCGGAGCTCCCCGGCCTCGGCGTCCTCCCGAGAGAGCCGTAGACGATCCCGCCGTTACGTCACGCTCGCTCCGGCACCCCTTTGAAGATGCGCGCCGAGCTTTTTCTCCAAATGGGCCCGAGACGCTCATCGCGCTTGACGTCCCTTTTGAACGGCGTCGGGAGGCTCGCCGCCGTGTTCGGCGCCGTAACAGACTCGTTTTGATTGTTGCGGAACCTTTAATAGGAGCTTATCAAAGTCTTTAGTTCACAAAAAGATGCCTTAAAATGGCGGAGTAGGTATTTTGGAAGCAGTTGAAACCAGGTCTGGGTTTTACTCCTTGGTTTGCCATTTGTTGACGCTTGTGTCTGCTGTCTTATTTTACATTTCACACAAGCTAGTGGCTAGTACCATATTTTCTCGAATATAAGCCGTATTTGTAACAAAAAAAAAGATGACTCAATCAATGGTACGGCTTATATGCGCACAAGACTTGCTGTTTTCTTTTTCGGAAGTAGATGTCGGGAAAGTAACATTTACTATTTGTTGGTTATTTTCTGTTTTGCAGTAAGAAAACAACCATTACTGGATGTTGAATTGAATGGAATGCTTTTATTGTCATTATACAAGTATGATGAGATTTAAAGCTTTCACCACATAGTGCACAAATAACAACAGACAGACAGGATGAATTAATTCCTTATAATATTTATAATATGCTTTTGATTGATACAGTATCTCAGAAATAGCACGTGCGGTCATTTTTTAGAAGATTTTCCCTTCAAAGTAACACATTTGTACTCCCGTTTAAAACCATGAATATGGAGGTGAAAATTGGGAATCAGGGGGCGGCTTATACGAGAGAAATTGTAAAAAAAGTGTCTCTGAATCGTGTGGGGGTGGCATTTTTTTTTCTTCCCAAATGTCTGAATCAGTGTCTATTTTTACCCCGTCAGCAGGTGCCGTGACGCCAGTCGACCCCTCCCCTCGCCACGTCCTTCCCGCCTTGACTCAGGAAGCGCCGTGCTGATTTTTTGACACTGATTTGCCAATTATTTGTTGACATTTCGCCTTGAACCGGCTGCCTTTCCGACTTTCTATTTTAATCGCAGTCTGGCTTCTCTTAAGATTGCTGCGCTTTTTAGCATGCTAGCGTCTGATTGTGAAATCCACATAGAAATGTAAAGAATTCACTTCTTGTCCTCTTTTCCAATTTGAGGAAGTGCAAAACACAAAGGCAGCATTTTAAAAAAATTCTTTGATTGACAGCCCGTTTTAAATGTTTGCTCTTCTCCAGCCATCATGGACACGAGAAAGATGACACATTTTAGACATAAATAAATAGGTAATGAAAATAAATATATAAATACATATATATATAAATAAATAAATGAATATATAAATATATATAGATAAATAAATAAATATATGAATAAATAAAAATATGTAAAAAATAAAAATAATATAAATTAAGATATATAAAAAATATAAATATATATAAATAAATATATATAAATAAAAATATATAAAAAATATATATATATAAATAAATATATATAAATAAAAATTGATAAAAAAAATATATATACATAAACATATAAATAAATAAGCGTGTTGCTGAGATATATATATTTCTATACATACATATATATAAATATACATATACATACATAAACATAGATGTACTTGTTTGCTCTAATTTGAAAGCAAAAAGTTTACTAAGGTCCACCTTTGGCAGCCGCCATTACTCCTCACTGCGCCTCCATTTCAGGTATTACGGTAAGATATTACATGCAAAACTAAAAGTTAGTTCTTTTTTTTGTTTTCCGCCGAGCTTTGCATCCGTTCTTTGTGCTGAGCTGGAGCTTTGATGGCGTCTCCTAGCAACAGTCTTTAACTGAGGAACCGGCGTTGGGATGGCGGGCGGCCTGTGGCCATGTTGACAAACTAGAACGCATGTTATGAAACCATCAAAAAAGGCTAAATGTTAGTGAATGTCAACTTTCCAACGTATCGATCGAACGATCGATTTTTTTATTTAATTTAATGCGTGAATGTCATTGATCTAAGCTTTGAGATATTAAAAAAAAACAGTAATCCGTCAAGTGTTTCTGATCCTTATTTCCATGAGAACTTGTGTTTGGTTTGTGGGGAAAAAAAGTGAATTTTGCCCAATGCGAGAGGCTCCAAATGTTACAAAAAAATACTTTTTTTAGGCTAAAATACGCTTTCCCTTCTCAGTTGGATAACCCTTGGGGATTGAAAGTAGCGTTTGGATTTACGAGAGTGCTTGTTTGTGTTTCAGGGCCAGCTTGGTCCTGAGCAAGCCTCTCAAGATGAACATGGTGAAGAGGATCATGGGACGGCCGCGTCAGGAGGAGTGCAGCCCCCAGGACAACGCCCTGGGCCTGATGCACCTCCGCCGTCTCTTCTCGGAGCTCTGCCACCCTCCCAGGCACATGACCCAAAAGGAGCAAGAGGAAAAGCTCTACATGATGCTGCCCGTCTTCAACCGGGTAAGACAAGTCTGATTTTGTGACCGTTGGGTCTGTGGCTGCCGCCATTGGCTGCCTACCAATTCAGGGCGTCCCGTGGTTAGCTGGGATCGGGTACGGCACCAGGGTGCGTCTTCAAATGGCAAAATTGCGCTTAGACAAAAACGTGTTTTTCATCGTACTTATTATTTCTTCTATCGTACACAGTAGAACCAATGAAACACTTTCAAAACACACCATCACAACGCCACTCATGAAAAAATTAATGGAATTAATTCATTTCTGGAGTTGCATGGGATTTTATTGCATTTTTGTACAGTCTAGGTCAAGAGTGTCAAACTCGGTTGGTTTGCAGACCGCATTAACATCAACTCCATTTCATGTGGGCCGGACCATTTTAGATCTAATATCTAGATTTTTAATTTTTTTTAAATTGGATTAAAAGAACTGGATCAAAAGCCCTAAATAGTCCGTGTTTATAGACCTAAAGCAATGTTTATTGGAGGGTTTTTTTCCTAGTATTGGAAAATGTCTTTTAATCATGTTTTTTATTTCAAATGGAAACAAAATACTTTTTAAAAGTCGAAAACGGAAAATACTTGTATTTTTTTTTTTAGATTTTACAAAATGCTTTTTGAACTAAAAACACAAAAGAAAAAAAATTGGATTAAAACATTGCAATGATTGATTTTAAAAAGGGGAAAATGAGGAAATGTAATGTACATCTAACATCATTTGAATTTGATCCTAAAACAGAAAGTTGGGACTCATGATTTACTTTCTCGGGCCGCACAAAATGATGCAGCGGGCCAGAATTGGCCCCCGGGCTGCCACTTTGACACCTGTGGTCTAGGTGATTTCTATCACAGCAAAATTGCACTTAGACAAAAATGTATTTTTCATCGTAGTTATTATTTCTTCTATTGTGCACAGTAGAACGAATGAAACACTTTCAAAACAAACCATTGCAACGCCACTTTCATGAAAAGATGATTGGAATTAATTTATTTCTGGAGTTGCGTGGGATTTTATTGCATTTTTGTACTGTCTTGATGATTTCTATCATTTGTGGCTTTGTTTTTGTTGACGTTTTTGCATATGCTGATAGGTCTTTGGGAATGCAGCGCCCAGCAGCATGATGGAGAAGTTCTCCGACCTGCTGCAGTTCACCACGCAGGTGTCTCGCCTCATGGTGACCGAGATCAGACGCAGGGCCTCCAACAAATCCACCGGTTAGTTTTTTCTTTCGTTCACTTATTTAGCACCATGTGGATTTTTTTTCAGATGCTAATTTAGCATCGGATTAGCAACAAGTCAAATTTTCTTGACCAAATATGGCGATGCTTTGAATATATAGATATATTAGATTAGATTAGAACTTTATTTTATCCCGTATTTGGGAAATTTCTTGGTTGCAGTAGCAAGACAGACACAGAAGACATTGTAAACCTAGCTAAAAAACCTGGAGCCACACACAAGGTGGTCATCATTGGTAGCTCGGGGAGTGAAATGAACAATTTCATTGATAGATGATGTACACATTAAGGTTGAAATGTTTGCGTCTGTGTCCAGAGGCGGCCAGCCGCGCCATCGTTCAATTCCTGGAGGTGAACCAGAGCGAGGAAGCCAGTCGGGGCTGGATGCTCCTCACCACCATCAATCTGTTGGCCTCCTCTGGGCAGGTCAGTGCCTTAAAAAGACTTCCAAGTTTATGTGGATCTTCGAAAAATAAGGACTGTCATTCCACCGGTCGGGTTGCACGTATGCTTTATGGGTTGAATGCTGTTTTTTTCTGGACATTTTCATTTTTTTCCAATGCTTTCCATGGCAAATTAACCATTCAAAAGCCTCATTTAAAAATCCATCATGCAACACAAAGCTTTTTATAGGGATTCCCCATGCAGTTTTTTTTACTTCAATATGATTTTTTTTTTAAAGATATGTTTCTGATATGGATCCAATACCCGTATTTTATACCCATAGAAATAATGCAAAAGATAAAGTGAGCAGAAAATGACACATTTTTTTGTATGAATGCGAGCCCTGTGTTTATTACACAATGTTCTGTGACTGTTTTTATTGAATGCATTTATTGCGGGTGCGGTTAAAAAAAGTGGTTAGCAGCACGCTATTGGGTTAGCTACGGTGTTTTATCAAAGTGCAAGATGATAATTGTCTGAGAAAATTGCTTATTGATTTGTTATGACATTTTACGTAGAGTGCAGGACCGTTCTTAATTGAGTCTGGATTCGGTCCTCGCTGCAAAACCGGAGTTGAGTCGTTGGAAGTAACTGTCCCTGACTCTGTTTGTTTTGGCTGTTATGGTCCTGTAGGTTTCTGGGCAGAAAAGTAGTCCCAGTCAGAGTACATTTTTGCAGATTTGATGTACAAATCTGAGTCCAAAAGTACCGAAAACTCAAACGATGACTGGATCGGATCCGATCTTGTCACCAATTGGACCGTAATGTATTCCAAGTGTGTACGCGGCTTAAAAGCAAGGCCGTATTTCAGCCGCAGCGCCTTCCTTCCTTCCTTTTTCGCTCCTGACCAAGCAATATTTGCATCCGTTTGAAACAAAAAGTCACTTTCTTCTTTTGCCTTCCTTCCAGAAAACAGTGGACTGCATGACCACCATGTCCGTGCCGTCCACGCTGGTCAAATGCCTCTACCTGTTCTTTGACCTCCCGCACATGGTGGAAGCGGCTCCCCCGGCCCCGCCCCTACCGCCGCCACCGCCGCCGCCCGCCCCGACGTCGCCACCGCCGCCGGCCCCCCAGGAGAAGGGCCAGCCCTCCACGGAACTCCCCCTGGCCGACCGCAGGGCGCTGCTACAGAAAGTCTTTGTTCAGGTAAAAGACACGTGGGAGATGACTTAGATGGGCAAATAAGGGCTATTTTTTTCTGCTATTAATTATTTTAAAAAAAATTAAAGTTCATACAAATGTGAAAATCCACGCTGAAAGCCACTCTTGCTACTGAAGAAAAAAAAAGTTATAATAGGGGTGACCCTACTTTGCGATTTTTCAATTATTGCGGCCATGTTTGCTCTACATTAACCGTGATATTCGAGGGAATACCGTTTAGCAAATGCCATTTTTTTTCATTATACAAGTATACTGAGATTTAAAGCTTCACCTCCAAGTGGACAAATACAGCAACAAAGAAACAGACAAATAAATAATCAATAAATAATTAGTCCAAGTGAGATCAGCCGAGCTGTAGATTCTGGGTTAGGTCTTTAAATTAGAACGCAACGCAATAAAAATGACAAACCCTTTTTTTTAAACAAAAAAAAAGCAATACAAATAAATAAATAAATCAGATATTTTCATTCATTTTGCCTTATTTTTGTATTTTAAAAAAACATTTGGAAAAAAAAAATCCAAAGTATAAAAATATAAACAGACTGCGTTGTTTTGCACTTTTATTTTTTTAATGTAGATAAAACATTTCTTCAAATGTATTTACTGTCTTCTGTTTTAAAAAAAATGAAAAACAAGTGATTCAATGGAAACATTTTTTATATTTTCAGGAAAACATTTGAAAAAATTAAACCTTAAAAGGGAATATGCAGGGTTTTTTTTTTCTTCACTTCACTTCATTTATAAACATGAATATGTGCTGTCCCTAATTAAACTTTAATTCAATATTTTTTAAATGAGATTGAGGTCCAGAGTTTTGGAGTCTTTTTTTTTTTGAATGAGGCTTTCCAACATGGCGTTTTTTTTTTTCAGATCCTGGTCAAGCTGTGCACCTTCGTTTCTCCCGCCGAGGAATTGGCCCAGAAGGACGACCTGCACCTTTTGTTCAGCGCCATCACGTCCTGGTGTCCGCCGCACAACCTTCCCTGGAGGAGGAGCGCCGGAGACGTGCTCACCACCATCTCGCGCCACGGCCTCAGCGTCAACGTGGTCAAATACATCCACGGTAGGTGGCGCTCCCACCCGAGCGTCATTTGACGACGACGGACGGACGCGTGCCGGCGTGGCTCCGCCTTTCCTCGCCGCTAAGTTGTGGTCCTCTCTTTGCCCTCAGAAAAAAAATGCCTGTCCACCTGCGTGCAGAACATGCAGCAGTCGGACGATCTCTCCCCGCACGAGATCGTGGAAATGTTTGCCGGGTTGTCCTGCTTCCTCAAGGACTCCAGCGACGTCTCGCAGACGTTGCTGGATGACTTCCGCATGTGCCAGGGATACAACTTCCTTTCTAATCTCATGCTCAGGTACCGATGCAATTTGCGGAATGGCGGGGCGACCATTTTTGGAAATCATGTTACCAGCCCCGTTATTTTTTTTATAAATTTGCCTTCACACTAAAAGTTGCTGTGCAATATGAAATTAATCAAACAATCAACTTGGTCTGGAACTGGCGTTCATCTCGCAACAGCGCCCTCGTTTTCTATGGTGGTTGTATGGCGTAATTGCAGTTTAAAATTATGGCATTTGTATATAAATCAAACAATCAACTTGGTCTGGGACAAGGGTGTCAAACTCAGGTTGATTTACTTTCTCAGGCTGCACAAAATGATGTGGCAGGCCAGATTTGGCACCCGGGCCACCACTTTGACACCTGTGGTCTGGGACTAGCGTTCATCTTGCAACAGCGCCCCCGTTATCTGTTGTGGTCTGATGGTGTAATTGCAGTTTAAAATGATAGCATTTGTATATAAATCAAACAATCAATTTGGTCTGGAACTAGCGTTCATCTCGCAACAGCGCCCCCATTATATGTGGTGGTTGTTTGGTGTAATTGCATCTTAAAATGATGGCATTTTTATCGAGTTTTTAGCATTATTGTTGACAAAATTTATTATTTCACGATAGTCATCGTTATATCGCCTAGCTCTATGTACAAGTATGATGAAATCTGAAACTTTGCCACCAAATGCACAAACAACAAACAAATATACAAATAAATAATTCATAAATAACAACTAATTAATGAATAATAAATTGTGTACAGGCTGGAACAGGCCAAGGAGGATGAGTCGTGGGACGCTCTGAAGGATCTGGTCAACCTGGTGACGTGCCTGACCACCTACGGGGTGACGGAGCTGAAACCCGCCGGCCTGACCACCGGGGCGCCGTTCCTGCTGCCGGGATTCGTCCTCCCGCAGCCTTCGGGCAAAGGTAGGAGAGCCTCCGGCGCCCCCCTCCGGCTTGGCGAGCACTTAGCCCCTCCCCCCTCCACCCTCCACCCAGGCCAGACGGTGCGCAACATCCAGGCGTTCGCCGTGCTGCAGAACGCCTTCCTCCAAGCCAAGAGCGGGCGTCTGGCCGTGACCCTGCTGGACGCGGTGGGCAGCGTGTACGCCGCCGACCCGGCCAACTACTTCATCCTGGAGTCCCAGCACACGCTGTCGCAGTTGGCCGAGCGCGTGGCCCGCCTGCCCGAGGAGGCCCAGGCCAAGTACTTCCAGCTGCTGGAGTTCGTGGTCTTCAGCCTGAACTACGTGCCCTGCAAGGAACTGTTCAGCGTCAGCGTGCTGCTGAAGGCCAGCGCCTCGCACGCCTGCAGCGTGACCGCCGTGCGCGCCCTCTTGAGGATGGCGCGCCACGATCCCGTCTTCGGGGACGTGCTGAGGGAGGTGGGACTCCTGGAGGTGCTGGTCAACCTGCTGCACAAGTACGCCGCCTTGCTCAAGGATCCCGCCACTCAGCAGCAGCAGCACGAACACGATCAGGGTGAGTCGGCGGAAAAAAAGTCAAAGAACGATATTTACAAGGACAACAAATGTAAGATTTTGGCTTCCAATTTTTTGTGTGTGCGCAGCCGAGTGCAAAAATAACGTGGCGGCGGAGGAGCAGAAGCAGCTGGCCTGGTTAGTTATGGAGACGCTGACCGTTCTCCTGCAGGGCTCCCACACCATGAACACCAATGCGGGTAATAACCCTGACTTTTGTACGTTGTCATCTTTTGTTTTTATCTTTCTCTGCACAACCCAAGAAAATCACAATTTGTATTTAAACTAGGATTCACTACTCAATTGAACAGAAAGCCAAAAACGCACCACCACTGTCAGATATGAACAAAACACAAAACGCCTGAACTGGAACAGTATTGTTAAATATGCAGATGCCACCTTCATTTGCAAAATCTAGCCCCGCCTCCACTGCAAGATTTTGTCCTAAAAAAATCCAAGACATCAACAAGGGCTGGCTCTAAAGGTGACTGTGTAGTTTCCGTAAAAAACAATGCTAAATTAGCCAAAGCACATACATAGCAATTAGCATATGTGAATTACCGTCTCTGAACCTCTTGGCCAATCATCTTTAAGCATGGCTGTTAGACCAACAAAATTGAAGCTGTGCTATGTGTGCGTGCGTGTGTGTAGGTGTGTGCCTGTGTAGCCTATTTCCTGTATTTGCAAGCAAAGCCTCCAAATGACCCCGCCGTCCGTCCGTGATTGTAACTTCTCCGCAGCGCTGTTCCGCGAGTTTGGCGGCGCGCGCTGCGTGCACAACATCGTGAAGTACCGTCAGTGTCGCGAGCACGCCCTGCTCATCATCCAGCAGCTGGTCCTGTCGCCCAGCGGCGACGACGACATGGGAACGCTACTGGGCCTCATGCATTCGGCGCCGCCCGCCGAACTCGCGCTCAAGGCCGACATACTCAGGGTGAGCGCTCGGGTGACCGCTAGAAAAAAAAACAAAAATCGTAAGGAATCCTAAAAATGGTTTTGTGACCGATTACGCTCAGGCCCTGCTGTCTGTGCTGCGCGAGAGTCACCGCACGCGCACCGTCTTCCGGAAGGTGGGCGGCTTCGTGTACGTGACGTCTCTGCTGGTGGCCACCGAGCGCTCCCTGTCCCCGTGCCAGTCGGGGCGCAACCCGCATCCACAATCGCAAACGCACCCGCATCCCAGCCCCAACCAAAACCAAAACCAAGTGTTTGAGCTGCTGCTCACCGTCTTCTGCACGCTGACCGCCGCCATGCGCTACGAACCGGCCAACTCGCACTTTTTCCGCACCGAGATCCAATACGAGAAGCTGGCCGACGCTGTCAGGTAATTATTATTATTATTATTAGATTAGATTAGATAACTTTATTCATCCTGTATTCAGGAAATTCACTGTCGCAGTAGTAAGAGAGTGAGAATACAGACACAGTAAAATACATTTTAGACATAAACTACATATATATTCTTTTTTTTTTGTTTAATTTTATTTATTTTGTTTTATTTTAATTTATTTTTTATTTTTTTTAATTTATTTTTTTAAATCATTTTTTTATTTTATTGTATTTTATTTTTAATTTAAATATATATATATATTTTAATTTGTATTTTTATTCATTTTTTATTTTATTTATTTATTTTTATTTTTTATTTTTCTTGAAGAAATTCCAACACTTGAGATTTTTCCTGAGGTAAGACTTTTCCTCTTTTCTGATATTCTGAATTTCCATAATAACGTCTTCTTCGCGTTTTCAGACTGCTGGGCTGTTTCTCGGACACCAAAAAGCTGGGCCCCACCAGCGTCTTCCCGTCCAACTCGGAGCCCTTCCAGCGTCTCCTGGAGGAAGAGGCTGCCCCCGGTGGCGACAGCGTGTGTCCCACCCTCAGACACTGCGCCAAGCTTTTCATTTACCTTTACAAAATGGCCACCGATTCCTTTGACAGGTACAGACAGAGCCACGCGTCCTTTTGGCTTCCCCTTCTTATTCTTCTTCTTGTTCTCCTTCCCTGACGCACTACACTAACTCTTCTTCCTCTTTTCCATCCCGTCCTAACCTTCGGCCATCTCGTCTCGCTTGACCACGTGCGTCCAGTCGGGCGGAGCACGTCCCCCCTTGCCTGACTCACGAGACTTCGCTGCCCTCGCCGTGGGGCACGCCCGCGCTTACCCGGAAGAGGTAGTTGCTTTTGCTTGTCTGCACGCCATTTTTTTCCTCTTCCTTTACCAGAGCTGTCAAAGAATATTCCGTAGTGGACGATGCCGGTCTTTACCAAACTAGGAAATATGCATTTTGTATCAAAAATGGGAAAAATTTGCTAAAAATTGGCTCACCATGAGAAAAAAAACAGGAAATGTTGAAAGTTTTGGTTTGTGGTTTACCGTCATTTCGAAACACTGTTTTATAAATAAGTTTTGCATTTTTGCTAAACGTTCTATTATTTTGAAAGGTCAGTAACGTTCTCACTTCCTCCTCAATGTGTTCGATAAAACAAAAGTGTGAGTCATCGTCGATTTCATGTTTTTTTTTTTTTTTTTTTAAACAACTACATAAAAAAGGAAATATTTGAAAAGCACTAGTAAATGAGATCATATTGAGCTTTATTTTTTTTGGACACGTCAGGTCACACAATCTCAAAATTCTAATGACTATGATTTTTGACGCTTAGCCCCAATTGGATGACTAAATTGCACAATCGGTTCAATTATTAATATTTGTTTTTCAAGATTGGAATCGAATAGAAAAAGATCAGGTTCTTAAAATTTATTCTTTTTTATTTTTGTTTTGAAGTCTCAATTTGTTGTCTGCCATTGACGGCAATAGAGCATTTTGACAGGGAAGTCACGTAAAAGGTGGAATTAAAGTGAAAGCCAAATGCCACGTTTTTGTTTAACATTGTGGTCGTTCTAAGCAAAAGTGTCCCAAATTTGCCAGTGATTTTGATGAGCAATTTTTTCCCAGCTGTATGCCACACCATAATATCAACTCGCTCTTTTAGGCACGGCTACCACGGCTCCTCGGCACCCCCGGCGCCCAGCAAGCTACTGACGGAGCTGAAGGCGCACTCCTCCAACCCCGTCCCATCGGTCCTCTCTTCCTCGTCGTCGGGGGGCGACGTGGTGGTCATCCACCCGGGCGCCGTGCTGGCCATGGTGGACCTGCTGCCCTCCGTCTCCTCCCAAAGTCAGCCTGAGGTACGGGGGGGGGGGGGGTCGCCATTGGGCCTTGGAGCCGCCGTCCGGTGCCGTAGTTCCTACTTGTCTGTGTTTATATGCAGGAAATAGCATCTTGGCTTTTTTGGCTCCATTTTTAATCACGTGATGGCCCCAGGAAGGAGCTCTTGTAGCTTCAGAAAATAGAATAGCAATTACCATTGAAACCGGCCCTGGTAGAACGGGCTCTTGACGCCCTCTGGCGGACATGCGCGGGTATTACGTCTCCCATTATAACGGCCGCAGAGGGAACTATTTCAGCGGTGCAGGGCACATTTTCATATGCTTTATTTACTTTTAAGACATTAATACATAATTTTCTTATAATTTTCTCTCGTTTTTGTACACATTTGTATTTCATACAAAGTTGGGACACTTTGACCCATTTTAAAGGATTTAGTTCAAGGGTGTCAGACTCGGGTTGGTTCGCGGGCCGCTTTAACGTCAACTTGATTTCACGTGGGCTGGACCATTTTAGATAGAATATTTTGATTTTTTTAATAAATGGATTAAAAGAACTAGATTAAAAGCCCTGAATATTCCGTTTTTATAGATCTAAAACAATGTTTCTTTTAGCATTTTTTTAAAAAATATTTTGAGATTTTACAAAATGATTTTTGAACTAAAAACACAGAAAAAATGGATTAAAAAATTGGAATTATTGATTTAAAAAGGGGAAAATCAGAACATTTAATATACATCTATACTCTTCATTTGAATTTGATCCTAAAACACAAAGTCGGCACTCATGATTTACTTTCCCGGGCCACGCAAAATGATGCGGCGGGCCAGATTTGGCCCCCGGGCCGCCCCTTTGACACATGTGATTTAGATGGTAGTTGTGTGAGGACGTTGGAACCAATGAGAGAATTTACATATAAAGTACACCTCTACTTACAAAATGTTCAAGTTACGAACAAAGTTGTGGAAGCCATTAACTTTGTAAGTAGAGGTCTGAGCGTATTCCAATGTGATTGCCAATTTGAAGGGTTGGAATTCATTGATTGCAGCACGCTTTGGACCTCCAGTTGGCGGTGGCCAACGTCCTGCAGCTGCTGGTCAACAGCGAACGCAACCAGCAGGTCCTGTGCGAGGCCTCGCTGCACCAGCGCCTGCTGCAGCGCTGCAGCCAAGCGCTGGGCGACGAGGACCACCCGCTGCACCCGCCGCTGCAGCGCATGTTCGAGAGGCTGGCGTCGCAGGCCTTGCAGCCCGTGGCGCTCAGGTGCGTCATTACCATTATTTTTTTTATGTAGAGTCAAGAGATTACAGTGCTGACAACGGTCAAAAATGATATTTTGTTGTGGGGAGAAGATATTTTTTTAGATTTTGGGAGCCTTTTGTGGTCCGACTGGAATTTTTCCGGCGACGCGTGCAAAAAATTCAGCTCAATTTGATGTCATGCTCTTCAAATAGTTTCCATTTTTTCGATCGTTTTTGCAAAGAAATCAAAAACAGATGGCCAATCTTTCAAAATATAATATTACATTTTGACATGATGCAAAATGCTAAACTTATTGAGAATGGGACGTTGCGTTTTGAAATGAATTATCCCGATAATTTAAAATGGCCAGGCAAAATCAAAAAAAAAAAAATTTGGGTGGGGAGAAAAACATTGCTTGAAAATTTTAAATGTTTTTTATTCCATAGTTTTGATGTAAAATGGGTATTTAGAAGTTGGGTGAATAATTATTGACGATTCCTATTATTGGGCAGCTCTGATTTTAGTGTCTGCGACCGGTCTTCCGTAATCCAGACGTTATTGTTAGCCTCGTCGCGTGATGATGACATCATCAAGAGTCGTTGGAGTTCAGTGGGTTGCTTTGCCTCACGACTTGCTGACAGCCACATTCCAATCTCGACTTGATGCTCATCGATTCTTCAATTTTTTTGGAACAAACTCATTTCGGTCCGAAAATGGAACACTAATTCTCCAAATAAATCCAAATCCAACAGAAGCCTTGATTGATGGGAGCGAGCCCTGCGGGTAACGCGGCGTGACCGGGGCAGCGTCAACCAACCAGCGATATCTCATTTCCCGCTTGACCGCCGGAGCGAGACGGCGGTCGCGGCGGCAAAGTTCATTGACATGCACGCACCGCCGCTTCCCTTTTCACATGGAAATGGCGGCGTGCTTTCTTTTTTTTATTTTTATAAATGGATTAAAAGAACTGGATCAAAAGCCCTAACTATTCCATTTTTATAGATCCAAAGCAATGTTTATTTGAGCTTTCTCTTTTAATCATTATGTTCCATATTAAAGTGGAAAACAGAAAATATTTGTAGATTTTACAAAATGATTTTTGAACTAAAAACACAGAAAAAAATAATTAAAAAATTACAATGATTGATTTAAAAGGGGGAAAATCAGTAAATATAATATACATCTATAATCTTCATTTTAATTTGATCCTAAAACAGAAAGTCGGCACTCATCATTTACTTTCTCGGGCCACACAAAATGATGCGGCGGGCCAGATTTGGCCCCTGGGCCGCCACTTTGACACTTGTGGTCTACATTAACCACCATATTCCAGGGATTACTGGTTATAATAACACGTTGAGGAAAAAATGATAAAACCATGTGCTTAAATCCCAAATGAATGAAATAAAAATGGTCCAATGAGTGCAAAAAATTGAACAAAGTGTCTGTGCAGGGAGTTCCTGCGTCTGGGCAACCCGCTCAACTGCGGCGCTTGGGACAAGAAACTACTCAAGCAGTACCGGGTACACAAACCCAGCTCGCTAGGCTACGACGCCGACGCCAGAGGTAAGCGGCCCCGCCCCATCCCGCCCCGCACCGGCTAGCCGTTTTACACCAAACCGAATTTGTCACGGCAGGCGGCATGACCACGTCGACGGAGGGCTTCGGGGCCGACAGCGTGTTCGCCACGCCGGCCGAGGACGGCGGTGGCGGCGGCGTGGGCCAGTACAACGGGCAGTACAACGGGCAGTACCGCATCAGCCGCAGCCTGGTGCGCTCGGCCGAGGGCAGCGCCGTGCCGCTGACCCGCGTCAAGTGCCTGGTGTCCATGACCACGCCGCACGACATCCGACTGCACGGCTCGGCCGACACGCCCGCCTACGTGGAGTTTGACGCCTCGCTGGAGGGATTCGGGTACGTTTCCGACACGGCTAGCCAAGCTAATGTCGCTCAATCCGCGTTTAAATTATCCTTTATGTTTTTTTTTTCAAAATATCATTTCCAAAGCATTTGCGCTAAAAATTAGCACTCAAGAAGGAATAGCAGCGAAACTTTGAGTTTGGTTGCCTGGGCTGAAAAAGACCCTCTAGGTCACCGGTGTCAAAGTGGCGGCCCGGGGGCCAAATCTGGCCCGCCACATCATTTTGTGCGGCCCGGGAAAGTAAATCATGAGTGCCGACTTTATATATTATATTTCCTGATTTTTCCCCTTTTAAATCAATTATTTGGATTTTTTTAAAACCATTTTTCTTTTTGTTTAAAAAATCATTTAGTAAAATCTAAAAATACCGAAAAATATTGTCTATTTTCCACTTTAATATGGAACATCATGATTAAAAGAGATTTTCCCTTACTAAGAAAAAAAGCACTTTTAGATCTATAAAAAACGGAATCTTCAGGGCTTTTGATCCAATTCTTTCAATCCATTTATTTAAAAAAAATCTACATATTATATCTAAAATGGTCCGGCCCACATGAAATCGAGTTGACGTTAATGCGGCCCGCGAACCAACCCGACCGAGTCTGACACCCTTGCTCTAGGTGCTGTTTTTCTTCGGCTTTGTGTGTTTTTTCCCCTCATTTGTTTATACTTTATGTTTTGTTTATGTGTGCTACCAAGGGCTATTAGTTTTTGAGTGTGTTTTTCTTTTTCTTTTTTTTATGCATGTTTGTTCCTGGTGTTATGTTTTTTTTGTGAGTCTGTCCTTGTGTTATTTCCCAGCTTTTAGTGTGTGTTGTTGCTTCTAGATATGTTAATTGTGTGTTTGTGTGCTTTTGTGCTTGATCTTTGTATTTCTTTGTTCTTATTGTGCGTGTCTCCTTCTTATTTCTCTTGCTTTTATGTTCTTGTTTTGGGAATGCGGGTCTGTTATTATCATTTTTTTTATGTCTGTGCGTAGTTTGTCTCCCGGTGTTTTGTCAGTGTTTGTGTCTATCCTTGTTTTTTGTGTGCGTGTGTGCACGTATGTGTGTTTGTGTGTGTGTGTTCTTTTTGGGCCAGTTCCAGATGTTTGTGTACTATCAGGGTTTTTAGTCACCGCAGAACAGAAGCTAAAGTTTCAAGCCTTTGCTCTCCAGAGACAACGCCACTGGCCCACTTTCTGGACACACATGCACACAGACACACACACACACACACACACACAGATCGAGCAACTCCCTGCTTTCCCATCTGTCAACATGAAATATTGATACTCTCCTCTGCTATTAACTCTCACGCGCACCCGTGTCGTACCTACAAAAAGCAGGAATGGATTGGATTGGATAACTTTATTCATCCTATATTTGGGAAATTTTATTGTCACGGTAGCAAGAGGGTGAGAATACAGACACAGAAAAAGACATTTTAGACATAAATAGATAGGTAGTAGATAAGTTGATAAATAAATAAATAAATAAATACATAAATATGTAAATAAATTAATAAATATTGATAAATTAATAAACAAATATATAAATAAATAATAATATATTAATTCAATAAATATATAAATAAATATGTGTGTTGCTGAGATGTATATATATAAACCTATACATGCATATACATATATAAATATATATATTTATATATATAAATATATAAATACATCATATATTAATTAAATAAATATATAAATTAATAAATATGCGTGTTGCTGAGATGTATATATATATATATACCTATACATGCATATACATATATAAATATATATATTTATATATATAAATATATAAATACATCATATATTAATTAAATAAATATATAAATTAATAAATATGCGTGTTGCTGAGATGTATATATATATATACCTATACATGCATATACATATATAAATATATATATATAAATATATAAATACATCATATATTAATTAAATAAATATATAAATTAATAAATATGCGTGTTGCTGAGATGTATATATATATATATATACCTATACATGCATATACACTTATATAAATATATATAAATAAATCAATAATATATTAATCAAATAAATATATAAATTGATAAATAAATCTGTGTTGCTGAGATGTGTATATATATACACCTATACATGCATATACATACATATATATAAATATACATATACATACATAGATACATACACAGATGTACTTGTATACATACAGTTAATCTTAACATTCAGCCAATGGACTCATAAGATAAATTTGATGGATGTCTTTGTGTGTGTGTGTGTGTGTGTGCGCAGGTGTTTATTCCTCCCCAGCTTGGCTCCTCACAACGCCCCCGGCAACAACGCCAACGGGTCCGGCGTGGGCGACGGCGACGTCATCAGCGGCATGGGGACGGGTACGACTGCGGCCGTGGCGTTCTCCCGCGTCGTGCTTCCCGAGAGAACGCCGTTTTGAAGGCGCCCGCCGTGTTCCTCCAGGAGAGCGTCTGTTTCCCCCTCCCTCGGGCCTCAGCTACTCCACCTGGTTCTGCGTGGAGCGCTTCGGGGCGGCGCCACAGAACCACCCGGTGCGCCTGCTGACGGTGGCGCGGCGGGCCACCTCCTCGGAGCAGCACTACGTGTGCTTGGCCGTGGTGCTGTCGGCCAAAGACCGCTCGCTCACCGTGTCCACCAAGGAGGAGCTGCTGCAGACCTACTGTAAGTGCTCCGCCCACTTTCTCGGTGGCGCTCGCAATCCTTTTTTTCACGTGCGCTTTCGACGGGGCAGCCGACGAGTCCAGCGAAGAGGCGTCCTTCTACGAAATCCTGCCCTGCTGCGCTCGCTTCCGCTGCGGCGAGCTGATCGTGGAGGGCCAATGGCACCACCTGGCGTTGGTCATGAGCAAGGGCATGCTGAAGAACAGCATGGCCACCCTCTACCTGGACGGACAGCTGCTCAACACTGTCAAGGTACGTACCAAACCACATAAATGCCCACCTGTCCACCTGGGACAATTATTATTAATGATTGCAATTCCCCTTGTGAAAAAAAAAACAGAAATGCAATATTTATGACTGACACGGGTGCCCATATCATGCTTAAAGCATTACAATAGTTTTCGCCTTCTGCCAGTGACCGAGACGACCCGGATTCGAACCGATGCGGGTAAAACGAGATCGGTTTTACAAAAACGTAATTTCAAATCTAAATAATTTCCCGTACAAAAGTTGTTATATGACCGCGTGTCAAAGTGGCGGCCCGGGGGCCAAATCTGGTCCGCCGCATCATTTTGTGCGGCCCGGGAAAGTCAATCATGAGTGCCGACTTTCTGTTTTAGGATCAAATTAAAATGAAGAGTATAGATGTATATTGAATTTCCTGATTTTGCCCCTTTTAAATCAATCATTGTCATTTTTTAATCAATATTTTCTGTTTTTTTAGTTCAAAAATCATTTTGTAAAATCTAAAAATATATTTAAAAAAAGCTCAAATAAACATTGTTTTAGATCTATATAAAACGGAATATTCAGGGCTTTTAATCCAGTTCTTTTAATCCATTTATTAAAAATAAAAATCTAAATATTATATCTAAAATGGTCCGGCCCACGTGAAATCGAGTTGACACCCTTGCCGTAGACAATTTGAAATGATCAAAAAATTTATCAATTGACAGGTATGCAAATGACAACCTCTGCCAAAAAAATGGAAAAGGAAAATAAATTGTATGTATGTTTCCAAAGCATCCATTTTCTTTATGGGAAAAATGGGCGGAGCACCAGTTGATGGATGACTTATGCGTTTCCCGCCCTTGTGACAACGGGATGTTCACTCGTTGGACGGAGAAGTTAAAAAAAGACAGCGTAACAATGGCAGGAATTGCTTAGGGTCACTTCTTGTTTATTTTGGGGACTTTTATGGCTCACTTTCTCTTTATTTTAAGGCCTTTAGCCACTCACTTGCAGTTTATTTTTAGGCTGACTGACCCGTTAGCGACCCAGAAATGTTCCACAGTAAATAGAAAGCGACTTGAAATCGACAGGACGCCGTCCATCCCCCAAATTTAACTGATCGGCCGTTGTCGTTGCAGCTCCACTACGTGCACAGCGTCCCGGGGGGCTCCGGCTCGGCCAACCCGCCGGTGGCCAGCACGGTATACGGCTACGTGGGCACGCCGCCGGCCCAGCGCCAGGTGTCGGCGCTGGTGT
Organism: Stigmatopora argus; assembly: GCF_051989625.1. Lineage (NCBI taxonomy): Eukaryota > Metazoa > Chordata > Actinopteri > Syngnathiformes > Syngnathidae > Stigmatopora > Stigmatopora argus. Next base: position 1,523,552 of record NC_135391.1, read on the forward strand.
GGCGTCTGGGGCCGTGCCACTTCCTGGAGGAGGCGCTCCCCGCCGCCAGCGTGGCCGCCATCTTCGAGCTGGGCCCCACCAACGTGGGCAGCCTGCAGGCCGTCTACCTGCCCTGCAAGGAATCCAAGGCCGAGGCGGCGCCGGCCGCCCCCGTGGCGTTGGTGCCCGAGGAGAAGGTGTCCTTCAGCCTCTTCGCCGTCTCCGTGTCCACGCTCACCGTGGCCAAGATCAGGAAGGTCTACAACAAGCTGGACAGCAAGGCCATCGCCAAACAGGTCAGATTGGATGAGGCTAACGTTTGTTAGCTTCTCCTGTTAGCCGCCCACAAACTTGTGTTGACTTCATGTTTTATGATAAAATTGGATGCATGGGGAATATTTAATCGTTTTTTTGTTTTTGGAAAAAGATTTAAAAAATAACCTTTATATAATATTTTGTATTTTATGTATTATGATAAAATTGGAGGCATGGAGAATATTTAATTGTTTTTTTTGTTTTTCGAATTTAAAAAAAAAAAAAAAAACTATATAATATTTCGTCTTTTTCACTCAATTTTTCATTAAAAATATTTTTTTTTTTAAATCTAACAGAATATGTTTTATTCTATCATAAAAACAAGAATATAGTCGTACCTCTACTTAGGAAATTAATTGGTTTAATTGGAACTTTTTTCGTAAGTAGAGGTGTACTTTATATGTAAATTCTCTAATTGCCTAACTACCAACTAAACCCTTAAAAATGGGTCAAATTGTCCTAATTCTGTATGAAAGATGTGAGGAAACACAAATGAGAAAAAAATGATAAGGAAATGATTTATTAATGTTTTAAAATATATAAAGCATATGAAAATGTGCCCTGCGCCGCTGAAATAGTTCCCTCCGTTATAATGGGAGATGTGATACCCACACTTGTCCGCCAGATGGCGGCAAGGGCCCGTTCTACCATATCTCGAGTCACTCATTTGCATATAAAAAAAATCATAACCTGAAAATGTCATATCTAGAGGCATTCGTAAGTAGAGGTATGACTATATTTCCTTTTTTCTACTTTCATTTACTGACACAAATATAAAATCAAATGTACTTCTTAAAATTCTCCTTGCTATTTTAATTAAAATAAAAAGAAATAAAGAATCCAGGAAATATTGAATGTTTTCCTCTTTGCCCCTCCCCTTTCCGCAGCTGGCCGTGTCCTCCCACGAAAACGCCACGCCCGTCAAGCTGATCCACAACGCGGCCGGCCACCTCAACGGGCCGGCCCGCACCATCGGCGCCGCCGTCATCGGCTACTTGGGTAAAAAAGCCACCGAACCGACCGACCAAGGCGTGGGCCTTTTTATGCTAACATTGTGTTTTTTCTTCCCCAGGCGTGCGCGCGTTCTCGCCCAAGCCGGTGGCCACCAACCTGCAGTATGTCGGCGGGGCGGCGGCCATTTTGGGTCTGGTCGCCATGGCGTCGGACGTGGAGGGTCTGTACGCCGCCGTCAAGGCGCTGGTGTGCGTGGTCAAGAGCAACCCGCTGGCTAGCAAAGAGATGGAGCGCATCAAGGGCTATCAGGTCAATCAAAAATACACGCCATCCAATCACTAGCAGCACAATTCAAATCAAATCACATTTATTGTCATCATACAGAGCTGTGTATAATGAAAAAAGTGCGTTTTCCCAGTAAAAAAAACATAAATAAGTCATATAAATAACGATAAGACTGAGAAAACAAAACACCAAACTGGAGTGCAAAGAGCCGCTGCATCCGCGTGCGCGCCGCCATTTTGGATCTTGGCTCCCAATGAGCCAAACACAAAACGATTTCATGTGGGCTGGACTATTTTAGATATAATATTTAGATAATTATTTTTATAAATCAGATTAAAAGAACTGGATCAAAAGCCCTAAATATTCAGTTTTTTTTCAAAGATCTAAAACAATGTTTATTTGAGCTTTTTTTTCTTAGTAAGGGAAAAAAACGTCTTTTAATCATGTGTTTTTCATTTCAAAAGGAAACAGTATTTTTTATTAATGTTCAATATTAAAGTGGAAAACAGAAAATGTTTTTAAATATTTATTTTTAGATTTTACAAAATGCTTTTTATTAAAAACACAAAAAGTGCCACTCTCAATGCATGCAATCCCTGACGCAGCAAAATAGAAATTCAAGCCTTTTTTTTGTCTTCTTCATCAAATAACTGTACGGAAGCGACGGATGGCTAGCACGCCAACGCTAATGCTAACGCTAACCTCCTTTTGCACAGCTGCTGGCGATGCTGCTGAAGAAGAAGCGCTCTCTCCTCAACAGCCACATCCTGCACCTGACCTTCTCGCTGGTGGGCACGGTGGACAGCGGTCACGAGACCTCCATCATTCCCAACTCCACCGCTTTCCAGGACCTCCTCTGCGATTTCGAGGTGCCGATACCGACAATCCCTCCAAAGCTTCAGAAGAAAAGCTGAAGCGCCCCCGTTTCTTCTTCTTCTTCTTTCCTCAGGTTTGGCTCCACGCGCCTTACGAACTCCACCTCTCTCTCTTTGAGCATTTTATCGAGCTTCTGACAGAGTCCAGGTGAGTCTTCTCATTTTGGGTTTGGTTCTTCCGCCCGTCGGCGACCGCTCCGTCTCGCTTCTGACCCTTGAACCCGGCAGCGAGGCGGCCAAGAACGCTCGTCTCCTGCGCGAGTTCCAGTTGGTGCCCAGGTTGCTGCTCACGTTGAGGGACACGTCGCTGTCGCAGCCCACCGTGGCGGCCATCGGGAACGTCCTCAGCCTGCTCCTGCAGGGTTTCCCCAACCCTCACGACCTGCTCAGGTCCGATGGCCATGATTGGACGCCGCCATCCGTATCGTCTCGGTGGCCTGGGCTCGTTTTCAGGCCCCTAAAATCTCTTTTTTCGGCAGGTTCGGTCAGTTTTTGTCGTCCACGCTGCCCACGTTCGCCGTGTGCGAGAAATTCGTGGTGATGGAGGCCAACAACGAGGAGAAGGCGGACGCGGGCAATGAGGACGACTCTGGCGGCCTGCTGTCGGCCAACCTGATCCTGCTCCGAAACAGGCTGCTGGACAACCTGCTCAAGCTCCTCTTTGTCACCAAAGACAAGACGGCCATCAACTCGCAGTAAGCCGATCAATCCATACATTTTAAAAAGCCAGCGATTTATTATTATTATTATTATTAGTAGTAGTATTTATTTATTTTTGGACAGGAATTGAATTTTCCACGTGATGCATTCATTATCCAGACTATAAGTCGACATATTATTCACCATAACACTCCAATTATTTGTAAATATAATTCATGGCTTGATGAATTGGAGTGTGTTTTAAGAGAGATGAAACGAGGCTCCGGTCACCGATGCGATACCAAACTCCGCCCCCCCTCCCGTCCCCTCGTTTAGGGCGTGCGAGGACCTGGTTCGAACCCTGGGCCTGGACTGGCTCCTGATGTTCATGGAGGAGCACCTCCACTCCAGCACGGTGGCGGCGGCCCTTTGGATCCTCACCGTGCTGCTGTCCAACCCGGCCGTCCTGCACCGCTTCAAGGAGGGCGCCTGCGGCGGCGGCTGGTTGGACCACACCGACTCGGTGCTCACCAACAAGATCGGCACCGTGCTGGGTGAGTGCTCCGTAGCCAATCCGTAGCTTCGGGTTATACTCTGACTCCCCAGCAGAGGGAGTCAACGTAACTCAACGTCAGCCATGTTTGCAGGCTTCAACGTGGGTCGCAACGCCAGCGGGCGCTCCACCGTACGGGAAATCAACCGCGACGCCTGCCATTTCCCCGGCTTCCCCGTGCTGCAAACGCTACTGCCCAAGCACACCAACGTCCCTGAGCTCTACTTCCTGTTGATGGCGCTCTTCCTGCAGCAGCCCGTCACCGAGCTGCCGGACAGCCTGCAGGTACATGTCAGTACCGAAACTTTCTTACGCTACTTCTTCATTCCACCAATATTTTACACCAAATGTCCAAAGTTGAACCCAAATTGAAGTTAATCAAGACGTCAAACATTTAATCAGAGAAAATTTTGCGGTCAATTGACAGCCACTGATATCCCTTGGCAAGTTTACCGTATTTTTCCGATGATAAGTCGCATTGGCCAAAGAATACACAGTGAAGCAAAAATATTTTGTTGTATTTTTGTGAGGAGGCCCAATTTTTTTATTTGATCAGAAATCAAGAAAAAACATGTTAAAATCACAGTTGTTCAATGGAAAACAATGGGATAAATAGACATTTTCCAAATAAGTATAGCCTAAAAAACTACATAACAGGCTGTCAATGGGCAGAGTGAAGAAACAAACATGGATAAATTTCACTTGAGAATGAGTTGCAGGGTCAGCCAAACAATGAAAAAAAAAGTGTGACTTATAGTCCGTATAATGCATCGCGTGGAATATTCCATTTCTGTCCAAAAGACTGAAACTCAACAAATTCCTTTCTCATGTTGCTATGTATCTGTCTGATAGTGCCTTTTCGTAATTATTATTTTTTATTTTTAACCAAAATTCAATTCTTAGTCATGTGACTTTTTCAACTTTGGATGTTCTGCTCCACACGGGAATGAAAAATCTGCCCAAATTGAGTCCTTGTCCGTGTTGACTAGTTGTCAATCCTTTCCGCCGCAGTTCGACCTGGACTCCATGTGGACGTTCATCTTCGGCGTGCCGGCGTCCAGCGCCACCGTGGTGGGCTCCGTCCACAACGTGTGCACCGAGGCCGCCTTCCTTCTGCTCGCCATGCTGCGCAGCATGCTTAACCTGGTACCAGAAAAAAAATGCCGCCATGTTGGGTCACCCAAGTGGAAGGCTTGACGGATGTTTTTTTCTGTTTACGCTAGCCGTGGCAGTCGGAGGAGGAGGGCTCGTGGCTGCGCGACTACCCGGTGACGCTGATGCAGTTTTTCCGCTACCTGTACCACAACGTGCCCGACCTGGCCCCCATGTGGCACAGTCCCGATTTCCTGTGCGCCCTGGCCGCTTCCGTCTTCCCCTTCAACATGAGACCTTACTCCGAAATGGTAAAATATAGACGTAGATGCTAACGTGTTCGCTAAAGGCGCGGTCAAATTTTGAAGTTTGAGTACCCCCAGCCATTTCCGTCTTAGTTAACGTATAAAAATAAATAACACCGCTATTGCAATCTAGTCATTTTTTCCCCCTCCTTATAGTACTTTAATATTACGCCAAAGAAGTTTGGTTTTGATACGCCGTCCAAAGACGCCACTCGTGAAATCGTAAAAAGAAAACACAGCGATTTGAAAATCAATTCCTAATTCCCAATATTCCACTATATGTTTTGAATTATGATGACCTCATTCTCCTAATACAGTCGTGCCATTACTTACGAAATTAATTGGTTCCAGAACTTTTTTTGTAACTCGAAAATGTTGTAAGTAGAGGTGTACTTTATATGTAAAGCGTGCTGCAATGAATGAATTCCATCCCTTCAAATTGGCAATCAAATTGGAATAGGCTCATAACCTCTACTTACAAAATTAATTGGTTCCACAACTTTGTTCGTAACTTGAAAATTTTGTAAGTAGAGGTGTACTTTATATGTAAATTCTCTCATTTGTTCCACGGTCCTCACACAACTACCAACTAAACCCTTTAAAATGGGTCAAGGTGTCCCAATTTTGCATGAAAGATGTGAGGAAACACACAAAAATGAGAGAAAATGATTTATTAATGTCTTAAAATAAATAAAGCATATGAAAATATGCCATGCGCCGCTGAAATAGTTCCCTCTGCGGCTGACAATATTTTCAAAATTAAATAACAGATAAGGAAATGCATTTACTTTTTGGGGGATTTCGTAACTTGGATCTTTTTCGTATCTCCAGTCACTCATTTGCATATAAAAAAAAATCATAACCTAAAAATTTCATACCTAGAGGCATTCGTAAGTAGAGCTATAATCTGATTGGCCGCTTCTTCTCGGGCAGGTGAGCGACCTGGACGACGAAGCGGGCTCCCCGATCGAGGAGTTGAAGGCGTTTGCGTCGGACTCGGGCATGAACCGCAGCCAATCGGAGTACTGCAACGTGGGCTCCAAGACGTCGCTCACCAACCACCCGGCCAAGAAGTACGTCTTTGACTTCATGAGAGCGCTCATCCTGGACAACATGTGCGTGACGCCGGCCGCCAAGCAGACGCCCGTGGTCGACCTCCTGCTCGAGGTGGGCAAAGGGAACGCACGCCGCCGTCCCACCAACCGGCTCGGTCAGTCAATGAACGTTCTCTCTGTCTGAAGGCGTCTCCGGAGCGTTCCACCAGGACTCAGCAGAAGGAGTTCCAGTCCAACATCCTGGACGGCGTCATGGAGCACCTGCTGGCGGCCGACGTTTTGCTGGGTGAGACGCACGCCATCTCCGTACGAGTGTTAACTTTTGTGGGTGGAATTCTCGTACTTTGAACAAAAAAAAAGCCTTCAAAAGGAAGGTTCGCACAACCATTCAAATTCAAAGATTCATTTTCTGAACCGTTTTATCTGAATCAGTGGCCAGCCAATCACAGGGCACAAGGAAAGAAACACAACCAATCACTCCTAGTTAGGGGCAATTTAGCTTAGTTAGCCTAGCATGCATGTTTTTGAAATGTGGGAGGAAACCAGAGTACCCGGAGGAAACCCATGCAGGCCCAGGGAGAACATGCAAACTGTATATATGTGGCCCGGTGGGTGAGTGGTTAGCTGTCAGCTTCACAATTCTGGGGTCAAGGGTTCGATCCCAGGTGGGTCCTCACTGTGTGGAGTTTGGATGTTCTCCCCGGGCTTGTGTGGGTTTTCTCTGGGTACTCTGGTTTACTCCCACATCCCAAGAACATGCATGCTAGGCTAACTGTAAGCTAAATTGCCCCTAGCTAGGAGTGATTTGTTGTTGTTGTTTGTCTCCTTGAAGCCTGGGATTGGCCGGCCACCAATTCGGGGCGTCCCCTTCCTGGTGCCCATCGTTACCCGCGACCCATGTGAGGATAAGCACTTCAGAAGATGAACGAATGAATGAATGAAAACTCGATATTTGGGAAGAAAAATGCGTGCTGAATTCCAACAATTTCCCACTGAACGAACGACTCTATTGAAAAGAGTCACTGACCGAGTCTACTAAAATGCCATGATTTAATCATAATTAATTCTATGATTCCCTTCCATTTTTCTTTGCAACCGCTTTTGCAGGCGAGGACTCGTCCTTGCCGCTCAGCAGCGGCGGCAGCTACCAGATCCTGGTGCACAACGTCTTCTACTTCACTCAGCGTGTGGTGGACAAGCTCTGGCAGGGCATGTTCAACAAGGACTCCAAGCTGGTGGTGGATTTCATTGTGCAGCTCATTGGACAGGTGGGTTCCGGCGTCCATTTTGTGGCTAATATCTTGACACCAGCAAGTCCGGCGGCCAAATGGTGTTGTTTTTGTTTGGTCTTTGTCTGTGGGGACCTCAGTCCAAGCGGCGTTCTCAAGGTCTGTCCCTGGATGCCGTGTACCACTGCCTGAACCGCACGGTGCTGTACCAGCTGTGCCGGCCGCACAAGACGGTGGCGCAGCAGGTGGCGCTGTTGGACGCCCTGCGGGTCCTCACCGTCAACCGCAACCTGGTGCTGGGACCCGGCAACCACGACCAGGACTTTGTGGCTTGCCTGGCACACTGCTTCATCTGCCTGCACGCCGGCAGGTGGGGAAGGACATCACATGGATCGATAAAATCACTTTTTTTTCTCTTAAATCCCGTTTTAACAACTGGCCCTTTTTCTAAAACGCCACTTGGCAGCAGCGTGGAGGGCTTCGGCCTGGAGGCGGAGGCCCGCATGACCACGTGGCACGTCATGATGTCGCCGGAAAACCAGCACGACGCTGGGAACAACCACGACGTCAGCGAAGGTCAGAGACCAGCCACTATTTTCTTCCTTCCGCTCACTCTTTGGAAATCAAAAAATAAAAACGCCTCCTACACGGTCATTTGATTTGCTGTCATGGAGGCAAAAATATAGTGCAAATCCAAAATTTAGATGAGATTAGAATAAAATATAAGATGAAATAAGATAAGATAAAATATGGTAAGATAAGATAAGACAAAATAAGATAAGATAAAAATAAGATACGATAATATAAAATAAGATAAGACAAAATAAGATAAGATATGATAAGATAAGATAAAATAAGAAGATAAGATAAAATAAGAAGATAAGATAAAATAAGAAGATATAATAAGATAAAATAAGATTATTCCAACAATGAGATAAGATAAGATACAATAAGATAGTATAAAATAAGATAACATAAAATAAGATCACATAAAATAAGATAACATAAAATAAGATAACATAAAATAAGATATGATAAAATAAGATAAGCTAAAATAAGATAATCTAAGATAAACTAAAATGAGCTAGGATAAGATAGTTGTGAAGGTTGACCTTTCACTTTCACCAGAGAGGTTCCATCCATTTTTTTCATGGCATTTAACTCATCACCTGCCACTGATTGTGAATATTCGTTTTTCACTGCCATTGACTGCTCCAGGCGTCCTATCCATTTTTTATTTATTTTTCAAAATATTATCGTCTTTAACTCATCGCCCGCCTTCCATTTCCAAAAATAGACATCCCCGAGGTGAGGCGAAAACCGGCTCTCTCATTGGGGCGAATAGGACTAGAAACGTCCAATCTGTTTTGACAGCGAGCCATTGATTGGCGGGTGACGCGGGCAGTGTTAAAAACGAGGTACGCCTCGGTGTCTCCCCCGCAGGTCGCCAGCTCCTCCTGAAGGCGGTGAATCGCGTGTGGACGGAGCTGATGCACAGCAAGCGTCAGATGCTGGAGGACATCTTTAAGGTGTCGCTGCCGTGCAACGACCGAGGACACGTGGACGTGGCCACCGCCCGCCCGGCCTTGGAGGAGCCCGCCCTCAAGAGTTGGCAGAACCACTTGGGTGAGACACGTCCCCCCCGTCCGCCAGCGTTGAAATTCCGGGTCACGGAATGTAAAAATAATCTTGTAAATTACGATTTTAATACTGCCACATTACTGTTTATGGTTTAATCCATGTAACATCAAGAGTTAAATCCTGTCATCACTTTTTTTCCGTGATATCTATCCATCTGCTCACCCACACGCTGTCACATAGATTTTTTTAACAGAACCCATAACAGGATGGAGAGGGAAAACAACCCTTTTTTGGTTGACTTTTTTGTTTTACATTTTTTAGTGCAAAATCGACATTTTTTACAGCGTGCACCCCGGGGTTTTCTCACTGGGAGCCCCCTAGTCCCGCCCCCAGTCCCTCCCCTTTCTGCCGACAAATGACACATTTTTTTTTATTTCAGTCCACGAGAAGAAGTGCATCAGCCGCGGCGAGGCGGCCGCCCCGGCGGCAGCGGCGGCGGCCGCCAGCCAGTCCAAGCTGTCGCGGGTCAGCAGCGGCTTTGGTCTGTCCAAGCTGACGGGTGTGCGGCGCCACAAGAAGGAGAACAGCCTGAACAAGAACAGCCTATCCGCACAGGTCGGTGAAAATTCCCTAATTCGAGACACATTCTTTTTTGACCTAGCTGACTGTCTTTTTTGGGGGTGGAAACGCAAACGCAGGAAGCCTTTCAGTGGATGTTCACCCACATCGCCGTGGTCAGAGACCTGGTGGCCATGCAGTACAAAGAACACCAAGAGGTATCTCTTGCAATTCGTTCTCAATGGGAAATGTTAATGGTGTTTTTTTTGTGGTGACAATAGCAATGGGAATATATATATATATATATATATATATATATATATATATATATATATATATATATATATATATATATATATATATATATATATATATATATATATATATATATATTGTTTTTGTTTTTGTTAAATATACTTTTTTTGTTTAACAAAATCCCAATTTATTTCTTATAGGCCATCCTTTGTTTTTAATGGAATAAATACAAAGGTCATTTTTATAGCTTTATGGTTCTGGATATATTATTAGAAAAGATAACATTATTATAATATAAATACAAATACAGTTAAAAACTAATATCCTTGACTTTCTTTTTTAAAAATATTTAAATGAATGCAGGTTTTTCTTATTTTGATCTTGTTCAGGTAAAAGTAGAGCCCTTATTTAGGATATTTAATTTTTGTTGTTGTTGCTTACTGACTATACAGTAATCCCTTGAAAATCGCAGTTAATGGAGACCAGACATGGCTTCCGCTGACGAGTTCCAGTGTGGATTTTCACATTTTTATGAACTTAAAAAAAAAAAAAATTAAGATAATAGAGGTATTACTGTAATTTCTATGGTTTGTGCCTTGGCAGCGTCAGCAGAACGCCCTGAAGTACGTGACGGAGGAATGGGCGTCCATCGAGTACGAGCTCCTCCGCGAGCGGGGGCTTTGGGGGCCCCCCATCGGCTCCCACCTGGATAAGTTTGTGCTGGAGATGACGGAGGGTCCGTGCCGGATGCGCAAGAAGATGGTGCGCAACGACATGTTCTACCTCCACTACCCTTACATCCCCGAGACGGAAAACAACGCCAGCGCCACCAACGCCGCCGTGCAGGTACAAAAGCCCGCCTTGAATGGATTGCTTCCAGAACTTTGTTTTCGTAAGTAGAGGTGTACTTTATATGTCAATTCTGTCATTCGTCAGAAACCGGTGCGCTACCGCCGCGCCATCAGCGCTGACAGCAAGGAGTACTACATGCGCCTGTTGTCGGGCAACCCCGGAATGTACCAACATTCGGTGGAGCACAGCAGCGAGGGCGAGACCGCCCGACACGAACCCGAGCACGGGGAGGACACCATCGCCAGGGTCAAAGGTGAAACTGAAATTGGGAAACGGCATGAAGACATTTCAATTTTTTTCGGTGGGCGGATCTTGCCCAGATTGACGTGTTTTACATTCATAGCAAATACACAGAAGAAACCATCTGGCGTGCTAGCTTAGCCACTTTCATGATTAGGTTAACTCAGTGCTTCTCATTTATTTTCTGAACGTTCTGCACATTTTCTATTATTTAATCCTTGTAACGCGTGATTTATGGATGGATGTGTGTGTATGTTAAGATTCTCCCGCTATGTTTGTCCAAACCGTGCATCATAGAGAGTTGAAATTTTTTTATGGGGGGCAGAAACGGCTCTCGGAGCATAGTAGAAGAGTGAATTTCTTCACCTTCTCTAAGTGGTTTGATTTATGGATCGTTGTTTTTACATGATGTGCCTAAACGCACCACATGGCTGAAAAAAAATCTATTTTTTGCTCCCCCCTCAGGTCTGGTGAAGGCGCCGTTGAAGCGCTCCCGATCCACGGCAGACGGCGGCGACGAGGACACTCAGGACCAGATCCAGGATCAGCTCCTGGATTCGGGAGGTTCGGAGGAGGAGCACCAGCAGCGAACGGACAACACCGCCTTGCTGAGACTATTGGAGGAGGGGGAGAAGGTACGAGGGACTTCGATTATTGTATTGGGCTCTTTTCCTAAACATTATTGTGTTCCCCTGAATCCATCACATCCGCCCTCGCCAACCCTCGCCAAGCCTTCCTCCGGTTAACTTAACTTAACTTAACTTAACTCTTTAATCTTGTGGTTGCTTCAGATCCAGCACATGTACCGCTGCGCCCGCGTCCAAGGCCTGGACACCAGCGAGGGTCTGCTGCTCTTCGGCAAGGAGCACTTCTACGTCATCGACGGCTACACCATGACCGTGTCCAGGGAGATCCGAGACATCGACACGCTGCCGCCAAAGTACGTGACCTCGGAAGACCCCCTTGGTCGCCATTTTTGCCCTCTAACGCTCTCGTCCGTCCGACTTCAGCTTGCACGAAGCCATCATCCCCAGGGGGGCGCGCCAGGGTCAGAGTCAGCTCAAGCGCACGTGCAGCATCTTCGCCTACGAGGACATCAAGGAGGTCCACAAACGGCGATACCTGCTGCAGGTGAGCCCCTTTTTTTTGCGGGTGACTTCTGTTTTGACTATTCGCTCAGCCGTCTTTGTCTTGGTGTCGCCACAGCCGATGGCGGTGGAGGTCTTTTCCGCTGACGGGAGGAACTACCTGCTGGCCTTCCAGAAAGGCGTGCGCAACAAAGTCTACCAAAGGTACCAAATTGTCCGTCGGGGACTAGTTGTTATTATCTGACGGTTTTGTGAAACGACGTCGGAGAAGCAATGTTAAAAACGAAAACAAAAAAATCCTTGCTGCAGTTAAGATATGTCGAAAGTGCGGGTTTGAAAGTCTTTCTATTTTTTTTATTTGGTGCTGATCAACCATGGAAAAGAATAGATATGGTTGTTTTCATTTGATGGTCAAAAATAGAAGAAAGTGGGAAAAAATGTGGCCATTTTAATTCAAAAATTGTTTGGATAGCTAGCTTCTCATTTGTTTCCTTAGTGTTACTATATGGGGAATATCTGAGGATGAAAGAGTTATTTTAGATTTTTTTTCCTTAAAGTTGCGGGTGAAATTTTGCTATCAAGGAGTTTGAGCTAAAAGAAAATTGTTTTAATGGAAATATTTGATAAAGATTTTACGTCATTTAATCTTTGCATTTGTGCAGTAATACCTCGCTTTTTCGCGCTTCAACTTTCGCTGCTTCACGACATCGCCGATTTGTTTCTGGGGAATGTTTTATTTTATTTTTTAAGTGAGTAAAATTTTCAAAATCTACGCTGAAACTCGTAACCAAAAACCACTCTTGCTACTACGACTCAGCATTGAAGAAAAAATCTTATTATGAAAAGCAAGGACTTGTCCGTCCGTCCGTCCGTCCCAGGTTCCTGGCGGTGGTGCCGTCGCTGGCCGACAGCTCCGAGTCGGTCTCTGGACAGAGGCCCAACACCAGCGTGGAGCAAGGGTGCGTCCGGCCGTCCCGTCTCCGTCGTCAAGTCAGCTCAAGACGACACAAAATGGCTGACAATGACTCCTTTGCTGTTGTCAGGTCGGGGCTCCTCAGTACGTTGGTCGGCGAGAAGTCCGTGACTCAGCGCTGGGAGGTGAGAACCATCCATCCGTCAGTCCGTGTCGTTTCCTGGCGTTAGACTCCGCCCCCCATTCTCAGCTCAATGGCTCTTTTTAATGTTCCAGCGAGGGGAGATCAGCAACTTCCAGTACCTGATGCACCTCAACACCTTGGCGGGGCGTTCCTACAACGACCTGATGCAGTACCCGGTCTTCCCCTGGATCTTGGCCGACTTTGACTCGGAGGTGAGCCCTAGCCGGAAACCCGTAGCCGCGAGTCCGAGTCCCGAGTCCCGAGTCCCGAGTCCCGAGTCCCGAGTCTCGAGTCTCGGCTGTCCGTTTTCAAGGAGCTGGACCTGAACAACCCCAAGACCTTCCGCAACCTGGCCAAGCCCATGGGCGCCCAGACGGACGACCGGTTGACCCAGTACAAGAAACGCTACAAAGACTGGGAGGATCCAAACGGTAATAAAAAGGGGCGCGTCGAGCGGCCGGCGAGCGTTTGACGGACCGTCTGTCTCTCTTTCCTGCAGGCGAAACTCCCGCCTACCACTACGGCACGCACTACTCGTCCGCCATGATCGTGGCTTCCTACCTGGTGCGCATGGAGCCTTTCACGCAGATTTTCCTGCGATTACAGGTGAGGAAAAGCAAGACCAACAACACGCTCGGTTTGGTTCCTTCGTTCCGCGAGGAAAGTGGGGTGACGCTTTCCTCTCGTTCCAGGGCGGCCATTTTGACCTGGCCGACAGGATGTTCCACAGCGTGCGCGAAGCCTGGCTGTCCGCCGCCAAGCACAACATGGCCGACGTGAAGGAGCTCATCCCCGAGTTTTTTTACCTGCCCGAATTCCTCCTCAACTCCAACAACTTTGACCTGGGTGAGTCGGGGGTGGACGTGCTAGTGTACCAACGCGCGAGAGCGTCAAATCTTGGACGCTAACGAAGGTGTCTTTGACGCTAACCAAGGTGTCTTTGGCGCTAGCAAAGTGGTCTTTGATGCTAGCGGAGGTGTCTCTGACGCTAACGGCAGTGTCTTCTATGCCAGTGGATGTGTCTTTGATGCTAATGGTGGTGTCTTTGGCGCTAACGGAGGTGTCTTTGACGCTAACAAAGCTGTCTTTGACGCTAACGACGGTGTCTTTGATGCTAACGAATGTGTCTTTGACGCTAACGACGGTGTCTTTGACGCTAACGACGGTGTCTTTGATGCTAACGAAGGTGGCTTTGACGCTAACGACGGTGTCTTTCACGCTACCGGAGGTGTCTTTGACGCTAACGAAGATATCTTTGACGCTAACGACGGTGTCTTTCACGCTACCGGAGGTGTCTTTGACGCTAACGAAGATATCTTTGACGCTAACAGGCGCCAAGCAGAACGGGACTAAACTGGGCGACGTCATCCTTCCTCCATGGGCCAAGGGCGACCCACGGGAATTCATCCGCGTGCACCGAGAGGTAGGCGTGCCGGTTCGCTCGAGCCGCGCCGCTAACTTGGAAGTAGCACCCTTAAAAAACCCTAACGGCGTCTTTGAACCCAGGCGCTGGAGTGCGATTACGTGTCAGCGCACCTCCACGAGTGGATCGATTTGATCTTCGGCTACAAGCAGCAAGGCCCCCCCGCCGTGGAGGCGGTCAACGTTTTCCACCATCTCTTCTACGAGGGCCAAGTGGACATCTACAACATCAACGACCCGCTCAAGGAGACGGCCACCATCGGATTCATCAACAACTTTGGGCAGATCCCCAAACAGGTGCTAGCTAGCTAGGGCTAAGGCTAACGCGACTATTGCTAACGTGGAAAATGTGGTGCAGTTGTTTAAGAAGCCTCACCCGCCCAAACGGGTGCGCAGCAAGGCTAACGGCGACGCGGCTAACGTCCCGCCCAGCTCCAGTGGCGACAAGATCTTCTTTTATCACCTGGACAACCTCCGGCCCTCGCTGGCTCCTGTCAAAGGTACACACACACACTTACACACACTCACACACACTCACACTAGTGTTAACGATGCCATCAGCTGTTTTGGTCTCATAATAATTAATGTCCAATTGAAATGAGGTCAAACCACATAAAAAGTAGGATCGAAGTCAAGTGATGTGCTTACATTATTGTCTATAAATTCATAATAAGCAAAAGAAATACATTGTAGACATTTGTATTTTGCGTAAATGAACGTCTACGGCAAATAAAAACATTGTCATGAATTGAAATTGAATGATTTTATTGTCATGGTACAAGTAGAACCAATTAGAGAATTTACATATGAAGTTACGAAATGTTCAAGTTACAAAAAAAGTCTTGGAACCAATTCATTTCGTAAGTAGAGGTACCACTGTACTATGAAAATATTGTAAAAGAGGGTCTTTTGCATTATACTTATGGATGATTTAACTAGTCACTTTATAACTCCGATTGGACGTCTCATGCCATCAATGGCAGCTAATGAGCTAAAACAAAGACCTTTTAAGGTAACTTGGCCTTTTTTTGTTTGTTTGTTTGAATGGCAGAGCTGAAAGAACCGGTGGGTCAGATCGTGTGCACCGACAAAGGCATCCTGGCGGTGGAGCAGAACAAAGTGCTGGCTCCTCCCACTTGGAACAAGACCTTCGCGTGGGGCTACGCCGACCTCAGCTGCCGCCTGGCCAATTACGAGTCTGATAAGGTCGGTGGTTACGCTTAGGGTGAATGACTTTTTCCTAACAGACAATCAAGTAGATCCTTTCTTTCAGTCAAGCAAAAACTGGACTCTATTCCTCAACATTCCACGTGTATTTATGCCCCTCCCTCCCTCCCTCCAGGCGTTGGTGGTGTACGAGTGCTTGTCCGAGTGGGGCCAGATCTTGTGCGCCATCTGCCCCAACCCCAAGCTGACCATCACGGGCGGGACCAGCACGGCCATCTGCGTCTGGGAGACGGGGACGTCCAAAGAGCGAGCCAAGACGCTGACTCTCAAGCAGGTAAAGACGGACGAGCGAGTTCCCCTTAGGCCGGGACGCCGCGCTGAGCCCCTAACCCCGCCCCCACCCAGGCGCTGCTGGGCCACACGGACGCCGTCACCTGCCTGACGGCGTCGTCGGCCTACCACATCGTGGTGAGCGGCTCCCGGGACAGGACCTGCATCGTGTGGGACCTCAACAAGCTGTCCTTCGTCACGCAGTTGCGAGGCCACCGCGCCCCCGTTTGCGCGCTCTGCATCAACGAACTGACGGTGAGGCGAGTCGTCGACGTGAAGTCGAACCCGTTGTGACGCCCGTGTGCGTGTGTGTGTCCAGGGCGACATCGTGTCATGCGCCGGCACCCACATCCACGTGTGGAGCATCAACGGCAGCCCCATCGCCAGCGCCAACACCTTCACGGGACGCAGCCAGAGCATCGCGTGCTGCTGCGTGTCCGAGATGAACGAGTGGGACACGCACAACGTCATCGTCACGGGACACTCGGACGGCGTGGTCAGGGTGAGGGAGGGGCTTACCGCCGAGTCCTACGCGACACTCGTTCAATGACAAAATCGGGTCAAAGAGTACCGTGTTTGCGACTTTTTTCGTAACTTGAAAATGTAGTTAGTAGAGGTGTACTTTATATGTAAATTCTCTAATTGGTTCCACGGTCCTCACACGGCCACCACTTTGACACACACAAAAGAAACACAAGAAAATGAGAGAAAATTATAAGGAAATGATATTTTGCATATAAAAAATTCCAATAATTGAAAAACCCATTTTTATGAACTTTAAAAATATATATTTTTAAAAATAATTTAAAGCGAAAAATAATCACAAAGTTTATTTTGAATTTAGTCATGATTCACTATCAATGATTAATTATTTGATAGGTGAATTGCAAAAAATAGTGGGATTATTATGATGTTGTGATGCGTTCAAGGCAGATCCGGAAATGTCAAGACTCTGTTGCTTTTGCAGTTCTGGAGAATGGAGTTCCTGCAGGTCCCAGAAACCCCCGCCCCGGAACCCGCGGAGCCCGACGTTCCCGACTGCTGCGGAGATGATAAACTTGGTGAGTCAAAATTAGGATTTATAAAAAAATACAAATAAAAAATATATAATAATAATGCGATTTTCTTCAGAGGGCGGCGACGATGACAGCAGCGAATCGGAGGGCGAAAACGGAGAAGTCGCTGGAAACGGTCTCGATCGGGAGCACAAAGTCCCACGCGAGTCGCCCGGTCAGCCGAGCGGCGCCGTGCGCAGACCCAGAGGTGACTCCGCCCTTTTTTTTCAATGTCCGTCCCTCATTTGGACGTTAACTCAGAAGGGAATCTAGCATCCAATCCGTGCCTCCCCCTCAGGGCCATCGACGCGAGCCGGCGCGTCCTGGTCGATGGACAGCGGCTCGGACGACTCCCGCCGCTGGTCGGACAGCCTGAGCGTGGACGAGAAGGACGGCTTTGTGTTCGTCAACTACTCGGAGGCGAGACGCAAGGGGGCGCGCCTCCACGGCAACGCTGGCGCTCAGCCGCCGCCACCGCACCCGAGCGCCGCCGAGCCGCGCCCCTTCAACCAGCTCCGAGCAGGTGGGCGTCGTTTGCCTAGAAATCCCATTTTCTAGATCAATTTGATACTTTGTCCCCCGTTTTATACATCATTTTGAGTGGTTAGCACGTCTGCCTTAACGTTCTGAGATCAAGGGTCCGATCCCGGATTTCCAGTAGAAATTGAGTTGAATCTAATGTAATGCTTTTATTGTCATTATACAAGTATAATGAGATTTAAAGCTTCACCAACAAGTGCACAAATAACAACAACAAACAGATTAATAAAAAAATAAATAATAATAAATAAATAATAAATAAATAATTAATTAATGATAAATAAATAATAAATAAATAATAAATAAATAATAAATAAATAATAAATAAATAATAAATAAATAATGAATAAATAATGAATAAATGATAAATAAATAATAAATAAATAATAAATAAATAATACATAAATAATACATAAATAATACATAAATAATAAATAATGAATAAATAATAAATAAATAAATAAATAATAAATCAATAATAAATAAATAACAATAAATAAATAACAATAAATAAATAATAAATAATACATAAGTCATAAATAAGTAGTCAACATATTGGGTAGGCAACAAATGCAGCATGTACCCGCTTCCTGCCCATAGTTAGCTGGGATAGCTTGCGGCTAACTTGTGCCCGCCGCTAACGTGCGCCCGCAGGCTACCGGTGGGAGCGCCAGCTGGTCTTCCGCAGCAAACTGACCATGCACACGGCGTTCGACCGCAAGGACAACGCGCACCCGGCCGAGATCAGCGCGCTGGCCATCTCCAAGTGAGTCGCCGTCCCTCATTTCCGGCGACCTTTGCCCCCCCCCTCCCCGGCTGACCTTTGCCCTCCCCTCCCGCCAGAGACCACGGCAAGATCTTAGTGGGCGACGGGCGGGGCCGCGTCTTCAGCTGGTCGGTCAGCGAGCAGCCCGGCCGCTCGGCCGCCGACCACTGGGTGAAAGATGAGGTGGTGGACAGCTGCTCGGGCTGCGCCGTTCGATTCTCCCTCACCGAGAGGCGCCATCACTGTCGCAATTGCGGACAACTCTTTTGTCAGAAGTAAGTCCCGCCCACCCCGCCTTCATTCCGATCATTTCAAATGTAGTACTTTTAGGAATGTTCTCCATCCGATCACGTGACTTTTCGAGGGCTGTGTGTTAAAATGTTTTTTATTTTCATTTCATTTTCTGACCGCTTTACCGGGGGGTGCTGGAGTCTATCCCAGCCAACTTTTGGCCAGAGGCGGGGGACACCCAGCCAATCGCAGGGCATGAGGAGACAAACAACCAATCACTCGTAGCTAGGGGCAATTTAGAGTGTCCAATCAGCCTAGCATGCATGTTTTTGGAATGGGGAGGAAATTGGAGTACCCACACAAAACCCACACAGGCCTGGGGAGAACACGCAAACCTGGATTTGAACCCAGGACCCCCGAGCTGTGAAGCTGCCATGCTAACCACTCAAGCCGCCGGGCCATTCACTTATTTTTTCTATTTTTTTAAACTCTTTGGCTGCCATAGACGTCCATAGACGTCCAATCCATTTTTAGCAGGAGGAGTGACTGTGATCATTTGATTAAAAAAACATTTTTAAAAAGCAATTTCTGTTGAAACTTGCTGATTAATTTCAGTTGATTGGGCATTTACGGGTCACTTCCTGTTGATTTGGGAGCCCTTTTAGCCCACTTGCTGTTGATTTGGGTGCCCTTTTAGCTCACTTCCTGTTCATTCTGGGGCATTTACCATGTCACCCCGTCCTGTTGGGCCACTCCCCATTTACAAGATTTGAGAAATGGTTGAATTTACAAGTCAAACTCTTGAAAGAAAAAAGTACTTTCAATAACCGTCGTCGTTTAAAGCGAGGCTTCTTTTCACATTTTAGTCGAATAGCAAGAAAAAGGAGTTTGCCAGGCGCCTCGGTCAGCCGTTGGCGTTCACGCCACGGCACCTCGGTCCGCCCTCGTCAGCGCTGCCTTTTTATCGCAGGTGCAGTCGCTTCCAGTCGGAAATCAAGCGTCTGAAGATCTCCTCTCCGGTTCGCGTGTGCCACAACTGCTACTGCAACCTCCAGCTGGAGCGCACGGCTAACGACGAACACAAAAGCTGAGCGACCCATCCCGTCCGTCCCCCAGGTGTGTTTGTTCATAGTGTACATAAACACACACACACGCACGCACACACACACACACACGCACAGCCTTTTTAACTTGCAAATTGGACCCCAAAAAAGGTCCAATGTAACATAGCGGCTAGCGGGTGGATAGCAAAGAGATATGAATGTCACTCATCAATCATGTCACTCATTATGCAACAGTGTTTTATTTTTTATTTTTTTTGGGGGGGGGGGTCAAATGAAGTCGCTGCTTCCAGAAGAGACTGTTGATGTTGAAATGTCATATCTTATTTGTGGAAATAACGTTATTCCTAATGTCGGGTCAGGATTGAGTTTGTGTACAGGATTTTCTATCAAAAGGGACTTTTCTTGTAAATGTAAGTGTCAGTTTTTTTTTTTTAAATATGAAGATGAAATTTGCTGACAGCCGTGATTATCGTCATCCTCATCATGATCGTGGACATTAATTATAATCCAGATGTCGTTTGGATTGCAAACAGCAGGAATGTAGACGCATTAAAACACCGGTTAATTATGTGGATGTATTTTTTGGGGGCGTGTGTGGGCGTGGTTTAAACCTGGTTGCAGCCAAAAATTAATTAAAATCTATAAAATAACAAGAGTGGTGTTAAGATCCCCCGCCCCCAAAAGAAAAATGTATTTTCTTTTCTAAAATGATGGTTCAACCTAATTGAAGAAAGTCTGACATTCCATTTTACTCCACACCACTAGGTGGCACTAGTTCAAATGGGAAACCATATTTTAACATGTTTTTTTAGCGCATTTGAAAACATGGTAAGAACTTACAGTTATGAGAAATTGTTCAACTTTTGTTATAGTCTTTAAGTGGCATTGACAGCAATAGTAGTTCAACCTAATTTAGGAGCCTGCTTCCTCTTGTCATTTCCTGTTGATTTTGGGGACATTTATTGGTCACTTCCTGTTGATTTTTGGTTACTGAACAAGATGTGACCCTGTATGAACAGGAAGTAGCCTGTGAATGCCGCCATGAATGTCTGTGAATGACATTAACGGCACTAAACGTCCAATCTATTTTGACGAGGGTCATACTTAAAGGTCCAACTTAAAGTGAATGTCTCTAAGGTCAGAGTTTGTTCATGACATTCGAAAATGCTCTCGTGAATATCTCTCATATCAAGTATAACATTTTGCAGGTCAATTTAAAAAACTAAACAAAATGGCTGCAACCAGGTGCACGCGCACGTCGGCCATTGATGATGATGTCATTATGTCCACGCCTCCTTGTCAATCACCTGTGTACAAAAGAGCATTTCTTCAGTTGACTTTTGAGTTTTTATATCAAATTTTCACGTGTACAAAGTATTTATGCAACCACGGCTGCTTTTACATCGTTTTTGTTTGTTTGTTTGTTTTTCCCGGATTGTCGCATGAGGACGCCGTATCCACAACAAGACTTTGTTTCTTCTTCTCGTCGCCATTGTCGTCATTTTCGTGCGTTGGTGTCGCATTTTCTGGGAAAGGAAAGTTTTTTTGTTGTTTTTTTGAGGGCTGGGCCCGACCGACCGACACTCGTCACCCGCAGAGACGCCAAATCGCGGCAAAAAGAAAAAAAAAGCGCCCGTGCGGATGGCTGCTATCTGCCGCGCCGTCGGCACGACCTGAATGTTTCTTCTTCTTCCTCCTTTTCTCGTGTGTTTGTGTTCACACGCCACGAAACATGTTGTTTAAAAAAAAAGAACAAATCTTACACACTTGTCATGGAAATAAGATGTTACAATAATGCAATAGAGCTTACTTATTCTTTAGCATTTCAATAAATAATTGCTGTTTACCACTAAACGATTGTTTTTTTTTCAGGAAAAAGTGGATTTATAATGATTGTTTTCATTTTTTTCAATTATTATAGTTTTATTCATATGTATTTAGGCTTTTAAAATGTGTTTTTAATTTATATTTAAATGTTTTCCATAATGAATTCTCAACTAAATTCAGTCAAAATTATTTATATTGTTTTTTTAATGGCCCATCACAAAATATACCCTTTATTTCCCCAGTTTGTGCCCCAATCAGAATTAATAGGATGGCACCGATTTTCTTGCTCAAATGGTGTCGTATTTGCTTGTGGTTGCTAGGTGATGTCAGAGAGCGCCGCGCGCATGCGTAAACGTTATCTGCAGTGTCAAATGCAGCAAACGCGCGTCCAATCCGCGCTCGCGTCGCCGCACACGAAGCGAATGTCCTTTTGACCACCAAAGTTATATTATGCCACGAGCATCCTTACTGCCTCTTGCTTTATTTTGAAACTCAACACTCCGGAAGTACATTCCCCGCAGTGACGCTGTGTCGACGAGCCGACAGAACCACGGACTGCGGTGATAAACACAAACACGCAGTCCGAGTCCAGTCAGCGGGCCGGGACGTCACGTCGCTGGACCTTTTCTACACGTCTCTCCCTCTCTCGCCTCCCGCGGCCTTTGACGTGTGAAAACCCAAGGACGCGTTGACGTCGGAACACACGGGCAGGGAAGGACACTCGTCGCCAGAGCGGGCAAACGAGCGGCCGTCCTTGGCGAGGCTCGTCTAACCGGGCTCCCCTCACCTCTCCTCGGGGGGGCGGCTTACCCGAACGTCCCGGCGGCGAAATGACCGAGCTCCGGCAGCGAGGAGGCGGCGGCAGCGGCGACCACGGCGTTGGGGAGGACCCGGAAAGCACTGACAACCTCAGCGACAAGGTAGGCAGAATAAATATGAAGTAGTATGCGCGTCGGTGGGGCCAGTTAGACGAGCTTGTGAAGCCGAACCGAAGCGGGACGGGAGGCTAATGATTAGCCTGTTAGCGTGCTAAGTGGCTAATCCCTTTCGGGGAGCTAAAAATAACCAGCCTCGCTTTGATTCATTTGTTTACAACACAGCGGTTTTCTTACTAACGTGGGCTGATATCCTTAAATTATCACATTTGACGTCTGTTAGTCATGATATTTGTTACCTAGAAAGTTATTTCATTTAGGATAATTGTTGTCAGACAAGAAGTCCAAACTGTTCAATTTGGCTGGGAAAATCACAACAGCCGCGTCTTAACTCATTCACCGCCAGTGAAAAGTGTAGTAAGAAATCAAGCTTTATTTCTACAGCGCCTTTCTGAGAGCAGAACAACCACATTTCAAATTCACGTATTCACACACCAACGGTGTTTCTGCCAAATTAGGCTTCAGTGCCTCGCTCAAGAGCACGTGAGCTGTCTTAGCCGGGATTCGAACCACTGACCGTTCGGTCAGTACTAGAGGTAGTAACCTCGTGATACCATACAATTTGCGGTACAATAATGATCATCTCAACGTTGCGATACCACAATTATCCTTACATATGCTAGAAAATTAATCTACGAGATACCCCTATTAAACAAACTATTTTTAATTATTATTTTCCGTGTCTTCTGGACCACAGTCCATCCGCACAGGCCAATCTTTGGGAAAGTAGTTTTAGTTTTGCGTCACATGCAGCATTTGTAATAATTAGCGCAATAAACTTGAGTCTTAAATAACGGCCGAGACGAGGTTGCCGGATGTCGACTTTTGACCTTTAACCCCGCCTTGGGAGGGTGTGGTGTGGTGATTGTGGCGCTGGGTCTCCTTGACCTTTGAACCGCTCGGACTTTGGGGACCATTCCTATCTGGTGACACCAAGGTCTACAGAAAACTATTCATGTCCGCAACAAATAACAAATAGCAACAAACTTGGCTGGGATATGTTGATTTGTCAACCCGTCTTTTTCAAGATAGTCTTATTTAGGGACGCGTTGGTGGGGATTAGTATTATTATTATTATCATGTGTTTAATTATTCTTATTAGTTATTGCGATCAGGAATTGGACCCGATGACGTCATTGTTTTTAAAGCTTAGAGTTGTGTGTTTTTAAAATGTATTTATTTTGGAGTATGAACTCATTGGCAGCCATTGACGGCGATTGACGTCCAATCCATTTTGCCTGGGATTGAATTGGACTTGTAAACAGTGTTGCGTAAGGGCTGAAAATACCCCCCTCCCAGTCCCCCCCTGAGTCATCTGATTTCTGAAGTGTTAAATTGAAACCTGGAAACATCATGTGATGACGGCAACAACATCGATTATTACTGGAATCAAATTGGGAATGAAAAGGCAGCAATGTATCAATGAATAAACAAGAGGAGTTTTAAGAGCAACCATCCTGGGGAAAAAGAACACCAATTTACATAGTTTTGAATAAGGCTACTCAAAAAAATATGGTAGTTATAATATGGGTGACCCTTCTTTTTCGATTATCACAACTATGTCTGGTCTACATTAACTGCGATATTCGAGGGATTACTGTAGTACTTTCCCCCCTACTTAATACATTTCCTGGCTATCGGATCAGCAGATTCTCCAAATCAATCAACTCGAAAACAGGTTATGTACCAATAGTTTCCACGCTAAGAAAGATGTCAACCGTGCACTGATTCTCGATTTGCTTTCCCTTTTCGGCAGGCTCGAGCCGGCCTAGTGAATGAGCTAAGCAGTGAAACGCGAGCGACGCCCAGCCGGACCCGTTCTGCCAGTTGCCCTTTTTTTTTAGAGACGGTTTGCGGCTCGGGGATTTGTGTCAACTAGTTGACAAAAGTATCACTCTCGTTTCCTTGTAGAGCCCGGCTACTAATTACGCATTACCGTTAGCTACTTTGCTACGTTTACTTGTGTCACCTGAGAAAAAAGTTTTGTTACTTTTAACTTTTACTCGAGTAGGTTCTACTACTCGACTCGTTACATTTTTACTCTTGTTAGGCTTGACTTGATTTTTGCACCGGTTTCACCAATGAATCAATAATCTAACTCATCAGACTTGACAACGGAGTCACATGACAAGCTTGCAGTACGCAATCACGAGGCGGCTGCAAAGTGCCGTAAAAAATCGACCGTTTCACGTAAATCGCTGCCGTCAATGTGAATGGAAAGCGCGG
Organism: Stigmatopora argus; assembly: GCF_051989625.1. Classification (NCBI taxonomy): domain Eukaryota; kingdom Metazoa; phylum Chordata; class Actinopteri; order Syngnathiformes; family Syngnathidae; genus Stigmatopora; species Stigmatopora argus. The sequence continues at coordinate 1,548,067 of NC_135391.1, forward strand.
AGTTCACCCTCTTTCCTGTTAATTTTTTAAAAATATCGATATGACCCTTTTCATTTCACGGTAAGAAATGCGTTTTCTCCACAAGAGGGCGCTCTTGCTATTTTTGACAGGTGAACCGTTTCGCTTCGTTCCATTTTTCTTGTCGAAATTGGTTGATTTTTGTCCATTTCTTTTGGCCTAATATCGCTATGTCATAGATACAGTATGGTGTCACAATACCAGTTGATGTATATGGAAAAAATGCAGTACTTTTCTTTTGACTTTTTTGACCTGTACAGTCGTACCTCTACTTACGAAATTAATCGGTTCCAGAACTTTTTTCGTAACTTGAAAATGTCGTAAGTAGAGGTGTACTTTATATGCAAATTCTCTAATTCGCTCCACGGTCCTCGCAAAACTACCAACTACACTTTTTAAAATGGGTCAATGTGTCCCAATTTTGTATGGAAGATGGGAGGAAACACAAAAATGGAGAAAATTATAAAGAAATGATTTATTAATGTCTTAAAAAATAAATAAAGCATATGAAAATGTGCCCCGCGCCGTTATTATGGGACACGTAATACCCGTGTTTGTCACTGCCTCCATGAAAATATTTTCAAAATAAAATAACAGATAAGGAAATGCATTTACTTTTGGGGGATTTCGTAACTTGGATCTTTTTCTCTAATCACTCATTTGCATATAAAAAATGTGTAGGCATTCGTAAGTAGAGGTATGACTAATTTGTTCAATCATCCGCTGACATTTTTGCATCAGTACAAAACAATGCGAGCACCACGCCTGGCGAATGCCAATCGTGCTAAACTTTGGATTGTTTTTTTCTGCGTTCAGGAGGCAGCGGGCGACGACGACAGGTCGCTAGGCCTGCAGGAGGCCGAGTGCGACGTCGACACCAAGGCGGACGGATCGGACGTGCCGTCGTCCACCGCAGACACGGACAACACGCCAGAGTGTCTAAACAAGGCTCTGCAGGGGCTCCCGCCCAGGTACCGCTAGCAAATTCCACTCGTCCGAGCCCCCCTTTTTGCCTCTCTGGGGGGGTCACCACAGACCGTTCTGGACTGAAAAAGCCCATCGTGTGTTTAGAACACTCCAATTGAGCACAAGCGTAAACACGAATTAGAAATGACACACATCGTGCATTATAATACAATCAAATCTTTGTTTAAAAAAACGTTAGCTCAATGCTAATATACAATGGAATACACTATTCAAGCTGTAACGAAAATTAGCATTGGGTTGAACCTCTCAGAGCAATGTATATTTATGCAAAAATATTCATACACAAGAAATATAACACTCACCTGCTTAAACTCTGCAAAAAGGAAATTGTTAATTTAGTTATTTAGACTTCTGTTAGTGTCCGTTAATAGTTTTCTGCGCGGAATTTATGAATAACACAGAAAAATTGCATAATTCACATTCTAAACTTTGTCAATTGTTTGCTATTCAAATATTGGCCATAAAGTTTTTTATGCAAGTGATGCTAATTCTCAGGTTTTTAGTAAAGATTCTTGAAAAGCAACTTAAAAAAAAACATTATGATCATAATCAAGATGGGCTGAAAAAGAAAAAAAACTAAAACACTTTGCTTCTCTTTGTCCACTAATGACATTTTATTGCCCTTATTTATTATTATTTTAACTTGAGCCGGTTTGAGTGTTAATTAACCAACACAAAGCGATGCTTTTTTAGCCAAACTGGAGTCAATTACGGACTGAAAGTCCTTTTGTTGACACTCCACGGAAGCCAAAAATATTCGAAGAATTCTTTCACACGGACACAAACGCTAAAAAAAAACCGCACTCTGTCGTCTTTTCGTCCACAGATGGAAGAACTACTGGATCCGCGGAGTTTTATCCCTGGCCATGATCTCCGGCTTCTTCCTCATCATCTACCTGGGACCCATCGCGCTCATATTTGTGGTACGTCAGCCTTCCTTCCTCCGTGGGAAGGCCTTTGTTTTCCTCGCTAGCGAGCTAGCGGCTAAATTGCTATCAATCTGCACTCAGGTGATGACGGTGCAAATCGAGTGTTTCCAGGAAATCATCACCATCGGCTACAAGGTCTACCGCTCCTACGACCTGCCCTGGTTCCGCACGCTCAGCTGGTAAGGAGGGGGCGGGGTTTCAAGCGCCGGGTTCAAAGATCGCCGCCGCGTTGGAAGACGACGGGCAGACGTGGAAGCCGTCTCGTGGGATGATTAACTCGTTGACGGCGATAGACATCGGCTTTGGTTTCTTGTTGCGTCAAGATATTTCATGTCAAAGTTTGATTATCCCAAAAACTAGGAACGAAAAAGTGGACTTTTGCACTACTGCTTTTGTCCACTGGAGGCGATAAATCCCCCAAAACTGAAACTCAAAAACGATAGTTGATCCTATTTCGATTTTTTTAGTGACCCAAATTGCGTCTAGGCTAGCTACGTTTATCAAAAAAGAAGACAAATTGTTACGCGCTAGAAAACTACGAGTCCCTTTGGATCTAGGATGCATTTATTTGGCTGTAAAACTATTTGTGTTGGATTCCAGGTACTTCCTGGTGTGCGTCAACTACTTCTTCTACGGCGAAACCCTGGCCGAGTACTTTGGCGCTCTGGTGCAGAGAGAGGAGCCTCTTCAGTTCCTGTCACGCTACCACCGATTCATCTCCTTCGCCTTGTACTTAGCAGGTACGCTAAGCTAACGGCTAACTTTGTATATCACCCCGCGCCCGCAACTTTTTGACCTAACTTACCGCCACAATGTTCACTAACCACACTTACAATATTCATTGACAAGCTGAAAATGTTGAGTGGAAAATTGACGTCCCCAGCAAAACTATACAGTGGTACCTTGAGATACGAGCTTAATGCGTTCCGGGGCTGAGCTCGTATGTCGATTTACTCGTAACTCAAATGAACGTTTCCCATAGAATTGAACTAAAAACAAATTAATTCCTCTGAAAAAACACCCAAAACCGGATATTGGATTGGAAAAACATTTTTATTTGTTCGAATTCGCCATCTATTAACCAAGTAACAAATAACTAGTGGTTTAATAGTACTAAAATGCGTTTAATAGTACACAAATTAGACGGATTTCAAGGAGGGGAGAGAGTGGGGGGCTTTTTGCACGGCAACACGCTCGTAACATAACAAAATTTGTCTCTTATCTCAAGATAAACATTTGCCCAAAATTTTACTCGTATCTCAAATTGCTTGTATGTCGAGGTACCACTGTAAATAGAATACTACTTTTAAGTAGAACTAATCATTTGAGAGAAAATCCACTCTAAAAAAACAATGAACAATAACTGTATTGCTCAAAACTAAATGAATCAAATGTATATGTATAATTTGACTATATTAAACTATATTAACCCGATGTGTTAATACTTGTTGTATGCGGAAAAAGCTTTGTCTTCCAAGAACAAGCTGGACGACATATGACGCATTTTTGACGACTTTTTTTTAACATCTCTGATGGCATGTTTTCCTTTTTTTAGGATTCTGCATGTTTGTGCTGAGTTTAGTGAAGAAACATTACCGCCTGCAGTTTTACATGGTGTGTATACAAACGACGCTGCTAGCCGCTAATGCTACACACACGCTTGGTTTTGCTTTATCGTGGACTAATGAGTCATCTCCTTGCAATGCGCCCGTTATTCATCTGTCAATCAACGGGTCCCAACGACACTTTACATGTTGTTTCTGTGTGATTGTGTGTTTGCCATTCCAGTTTGCGTGGACCCACGTTACGCTGTTGATCGTGGTGACTCAGTCGCACCTTGTCATTCAGAACCTGTTTGAAGGAATGATCTGGTAAGCCGCGCTCGACGTTTACGAGGGATGGGATGACAGATTTTCACTCGCGTTTCCGTGTCATAAATGACAATTTTTTTGGGGAAGAAAATGAGGCCCCTTGAGAGCAAACCAATCACCAATTGGCTGCAAAAAGCTTCGTTTTCCCAATTGAATCGCTCGCTTGCATTCTTGGGAAAGACAGATGAGCTCTACTGCCACCTGCTGTTTCACAAAATATTGTCACTCATGGCTTGAGGTGCTGCAGGTCAAAGAAAAATGCGAATTATTTCTTCATGAATTGCTAATTATAGTTTTCTGTCATTGTTGTTAAAGTGTCAGTTTGAAAGGCTTGCGATTATTTGTCATTGTCATTTTCTTTACCTCATAAAAGCTTACAACTGCTTTTGTCAAAGTCGATGAATCAACTTAACAAACTGATAAAGGTCATAATGTACTGAAATGATCAAACAAGCTTGATTCATATGAAGCGGCGTATCGTGACGCTTTGTATTGGGGCAAGGCGACATTTTGAAATCGACACGGTCTCTGGAATTGACCGTTTGTTGGATAAAAATGGTGACTTTTGCGACGTGTTGTTTCTTCAGGTTCATCGTGCCCATCTCCATCGTCATCTGCAACGACATCGGCGCTTACCTGTTCGGCTTCTTCTTCGGCCGCACGCCGCTCATCAAGGTGACGTTGCATAGATCCCAAAGGTTGACATAGTCACGCGCCTTTTTTGTTTTTGTTGTTTGAGGAAAGATTAATAGTTTCGACAGGAACACACGAGACTTGATGCATATTTGTGAAAACCACTTTAAATGTGTGTGTGTGTGTTTGTGTGTGTGCGCAGCTCTCACCCAAGAAGACGTGGGAAGGATTCATCGGCGGTTACTTTTCCACTGTCGTCTTTGGATTCATTGTGAGAGCACAAACTGCACAATGTTGACACGCCATCAAAACACACATCAATTACACAACTGCAACAAAACTAAACATGTGCACTACATTAACAATAAAAAAAACATCGAAATACAGTAATCCCTCGAATATCGCGGCTTCACTACATTGCAGATTTTTTTCTGGGGAATTTTTATTTTTTGTACATTTTTTTTGTAAGTTCATAAAAATGTGAAAATCCACAGTGGGACTCGCAAGCTTCCATTTATTGCGGCCATGTCTGGTCTACATTAACCGCGATAATCGAGGGATTACTGTAGTGGGGAAAAATGCAAATTACAATTGGAGAGTATTTCACTGGCCACTAGGGGGGTGTCATGGGGGGTTTAAAGTCCAAACAATATTAAATAAACCAGTGTTTCCCAACCAATTTTGGCTGCGGCACACTTTTTACATTGAAAACATCTCAAGGGACACCAGCATCTGAAAATCTTTTCATAAAATCATGTCTCCTATATTAACAATAGTCATTCTCCTCAAAATTTTATCAGCAAACCACCAAAATGATTCAAAAATCCATTTTTTCACACTGACTTAGCCAATATCATCAAAACTTGATATCTGCGGACCCTCAACAACTTCCAAAAATAAGTCATGTTTTGAATCAAATAATTGTATGACTTTTCTCCAAATATGACTTCATTCTCACATTATAAATTTTACACAACAAACCCGGAGCCAAGGACTCAGATTGCGTTTTTATCACGCAGTTGTCGTGGCTGCTGTCCCAGTTCCAGTACTTTGTGTGTCCGGTGGGCCTGAGCAGCGAGAGCGGCACCCTGTTCGCGGTGGAATGCGAGCCGTCCGACCTGTTCGTGCCGCAGCAGTACCGCCTTCCCGCGGTCGCCCGGGAGATTCTGCCATCTTGGGTGAGACCTCCCACCCGTCCTCAAACCGCACCCCTCGCGCTAAACACGCCACGACTGACCCATCTGTATTTCAGGAAACGGTGACGCTGTACCCCTTCCAGATCCACAGCGTCTTCCTGTCGTCCTTCGCCTCGCTCATCGGGCCCTTCGGGGGTTTCTTCGCCAGCGGCTTCAAGCGGGCCTTTAAGATCAAAGTGAACTCAGCCGCCCGTTTCGGCGCCGTCTCCGACCCGGCCCGACGTCACCGCCGCCCCTTTTTTTCCCTTTCCAGGACTTTGCCAGCACCATCCCGGGACACGGCGGCATCATGGACCGCTTCGACTGTCAGTATCTCATGGCCACCTTCACCCACGTTTACATTGCCAGTTTTATCAGGTGAGGAGAGAAAATTCCACTTGATTGAGCTCGCTGCCCAAAAAGTCAGGAAGTCTGCGCCTTTTTGCACGGCAACGCACTTGTAACATCACATAAACAAATTTAAATGAACTTGGATGACAAAAAATAAGTGAAATCTAACCTTACACTAAACTTAATTCTAATTTAGTTTGACATTTTGATACCTTTCTTCTCCCGGGTTAGCTCTATTTGTCCCGCCTCCACCCTGACTTTCAGAGGCAACCTATCGAGGGTTGTTTGCGTTTGTCTTCCCTTCAAAATATTCCCAAAACGATGCACACAAATGTCCTCACAATAGGATAGCGCACGACCACTTGCCAACGAGAAGTAGTATACTCCTCTCGTATTAGCGATCGCTTCGCCACTCACAGGAAAAAAAACCACTGAAAAAATGCAACCGTTCACGTCAAAACGTAAAATACTGTAACGAATGATCAGCCAAATACTGAGGCTTTCTTTTCGTTTTGTTGCCGTCCACTACGGCTCACAGTTTGTGTATTCAGTTGCACAAAAAACATTGAAAATCTCAAAATTGTAGACTCTACATTAGATATCTTTATCTTTAATGTTAAGACCAACTGTATGTATACATGTGCGTCTATGTATATATATATTTATGTGTATATGTGTGTATATATATTATATATATATACACATGTATATGTATATATATGTGTATATATATATGTATATATATACATATATATATGTGTGTGTGTGTGTATGTGTGTATATGTATGTATGTGTATATATATATATATATATACACACACATACATACATACATATATATATATATATATATATATATATATATATATATATATATATATATATATATATATATATATATATATATATATATATATATATATATATATATATATATATATATATATATATATATATATATATATATATATATATATATATATATATATATATATATATATATATATATATATATATATATATATATATATATATATATATATGTATGTGTGTATGTGTGTATATGTATATATGTATGTATGTATGTATATATATGTATGTATATATATTTCAGCAACACGCTTATTTATGACCTATTTATTTATGTCTAAAATGTATTTTTCTGTGTCTGTATTCTCACCCTCTTGCTACTGTGACAGTGAAATTTCCCAAATACGGGATGAATAAAGTTATGTAATCTAATCTAATTGACATTTTCCTCTTATCTGATTGTCTCCATGTTTTGTTTGGACAGGGGCCCCAACCCGAGTAAAGTCCTGCAGCAGCTGATGATGCTGCAACCCGAACAACAGGTGAGCATCTTCAACACGCTCACCTCGCACCTGAAGGACCGAGGGTTGCTGCCCCCTACAGCCTGAGGGGCGAGTATCCGCACAAAACCAAACTTGCACTCACCGAGGATTCAAAAAACACACAGACACAACAAAAAAAACAACAACAAAAAACCCTCCCCACAAAAACAAAAAGTCTTCCGGCGACTTCGAAGCTCAGCGTCCGGCCGCCATCTTTGACCAGGAAGCGGCGAAAGCCCACGTTGCACTGACACGCCCACAAATATGTCGGGAAGCGCCCACTTTAGACCCCGCCCCCGTCCCGTCCCGTCGCCAAAGTACACCACGGACATGCTACACGCTAATGTACATAAAAAAATGTGCTACTAATGTATAGCTACTGATGTTAATATATGCAAAGATATTACAACTTAACTATGTAGCTAGCTAGCATGTACACATTAAACAGAGTTAAAATAGGAACAAAGATTTATATTTTAAGAGTAGTTTATCAAATTGTATAAAGTGGGAAAAAAAAGATAACCAGCATGTTCTGCACCAGGTGGAAATACGCTAGCAACTAGCGGAGATGCTAATAGGCGGTAGCTTCCTAGCTGAAAGCTAACATGCTATTGCTACATGTAGTTGTACGGCCGAGCGAGAAATGTTTCCATTGACAAAATGTTAACGCAATAAACTTTTTTTTATTCGCTAAGGAAGGTAACTAGCTGCAAAACCATTAGCATTGTACTACTGAAAAGAAAATAGCACTAAAAATTTCTTCCCGCTAACGACGCGGGCCGCACTGAGCGCCACTTTTTTGAATCCGTGCTTTTACCGCGCAAAGTAGTTTGAAGGAATCTAGTTTGCCGCAAAGATATTTTATGCAAAAATATTTGAAGTGAAAATATTTGATGCAAATTCTCTCCAAATGTTGTCGCCACGTGGCAGATGGAGAAGAGCTTTTACCAAAGTGTTTTTTTTGTTTTTTTACTTCCTGCTGCTTTGTTCCAGATACTTGAGTTTTTGGGTTTTTTTTTTTTGTCTTCCGGAATATTTTATTTTGAAAAGTTGAACCGGGACCATTTGAGTGGGTTTCAGTAGAAAAGCGAAAAAAATGCTAAAAAAGCAACCCTCAAATTAGGATGACCTCAAAATAAGTGGGATTTAGTTTAGTTTTAGTTTTACACTGTTTAACAAGAAAATATTTGAAATTAAATAGGAGAGCCTCCGTTCGGATAATTCACGCCGCGTATATTTTTTATCCTCTGTGAAGATACTCATTTTGAAGCTTAGCGGGGAGTTGAAACCGTTTCATTGGCCCCTAGTGGTCAGGTGGGGTAGCACAAGCTGGTTTGTTCTTTACATGCTCTTGAATGACGTCATTATTTTGTGTTTTTATAAAGTATCATGTCATGCAGTGCTGTTTTTGTTATGAGGAAAAATATATTAGCAGTTTTGGGGGTTTCTTGTGGGAGTTTGGAACGGGTCAATTGGATTTTGTGCAAAAAAATGTGACAGTAGCTAATTGTAAGCTAAGTTATTATTATTATTATTATTATTATTATTGCTTCTTAGCGGTCAAAATAATAAGCACTCTTTTGAACATTGTCCATTTTGAAGGAATGGTTGAACCCAAAAACTGACACTGGAAATTATGAAAACAACAAAAAATATATAGATTTGGATGGTTAGAATGTGTTTTTCGCAGACTTGAAATCAATTGTGATTGGCCGTGAAATTAGTGGGGCAGTTGAAGTTTTTAATTTTTTTTTATTTTGGGGGTGATGGGCTTATTTTTTTTTAAACAAAAGATTATTTTTAGAAAAAAAAACTGGAACATTGAGCAATGGTTTGCTTTTTATTTATAATTCTGTGAATATTTAATCTGATTGTTTATTATTACGGTGACGATGTTGATGGAGGGTTTGAGATTAACGTGGGGTAAATAAAGTTATTTTAAAAAAGTCCGGAGTTTTGTTGTTTAGTGGAGTAGTTTTTTTTATTTAGAGCGTTAGAGCAAAGACAAAATATGAAAATGTACGTGTTTGTTTTCCATAAAATTTACAAATGAACATTCCAGATGCCTCCAACATTTTAATTACAAAAACTAAACATGCTACAATAAGCCGATTATAATAATCATGTTGACAGTATGTAAAGTATGTGCATGAGTATGTAAAGTGCTTTCTAAATGAGATGTATGTTCACAAAAAATTTAAGCGAGCAGAACTCTTTGTGGACGTTTGGGAAACAAAAATGTATATATATAAAAAACAAAGCAGTTTCACACACATTATGGCTTGGCAACATTTTGACAACTTTTTTTTTTTACAGGAAATTGGACGTTTGAGCTAAAAACTGTCATTTGCTTTGAAAGAAACGACTGTTTGTGTTGTTGTTTTTGGGAGATGGATTTCACCTTCTGTTTTTCAAAGTAGTATTCCTGTTTTTAATTTTTTTATATATATAATAGAAGCATTTTTGGTCTTTCTTCTTTTTTTTGCAGAATGACTAAAATGAATGTCTTCCAAATTTCCCTTCAGCATTTTAAGACTTGTTTCTTCAAGTCAAATGTTTTGGAAATCAAAACAAAAAAATCAACTTTCAGGTCGATTTCAATGGCTCATATCTAAATATCAAAAAAATAATAATAATGAAAAAGTTAAACGACACCCGTGTCCATTTGTCTTGCCTCAATTGCCACATTTTGAGGATAAATACAGCTTTGTCTTCAAAAAGCGGTTGGCAATGCCACGTTTATAAAGCGCATTCATTTAGTTTATCTTATATTTAGGTTTCTTTTTTTGTCTTTCTTTACTCCTGCGAGTTTGATTTCCCTTTTTTTGTTTTTCATATATCAGTGCCTGCTTTTATTTTGGTCTAATCCCCCCAAATGTGGCCTTTTGTGAGCGACTAGGTGACGAGCGGGTGGTGCGGCACCCCCGTCGGACGTCCCAGCAGGGAGAGGGCCACACTCGCCGTGGAGCTGAGCAGCAGGAATCCCAGCGGGGCGGCCATTTCCATCAGGTGAAAGATGACCACGCTGAAGTTGCTGAGCGCGCACGACAGCAGGAAGGCCACCAGGGCCACGCACGGGTACAACGCCAGCTTGAGCGGCACCAGGAAGCGCTCCGGTCCGGCCGGCCGGGGCGTGGTCGCCCAGACGGCCAGCTGGAAGAAACCCGCCCCGAAGACCAGCGCGCAGGCGACCCGCACGGCGCGCCGTTGGTCCAGCGGCGCGGCGCGGGGCAGCTCGTGGGTGAGTCGGAAGGCCAGCGGCAGGCCGCCCACGAAGGCCAGCGACAGGGCGTTGAGCAGGCTCGCCGCCCGGGTGACCCGACGTACGTGGCGGAAGAGCGAGTGGTGGGTGAACCACAGCAGGCCCACCGTGGCGAAGGAGCCCAGGTAAGCCGCGTACTCGGGGCCGTGGGAGCGCAGCGCCGCCGCCAGGCTGCCGTTGAAGCGCCGCTCCACCCACGCCGGGTCGGGGATGTCGTCTTCGCTGTCCGGCAAACGGATTAGGGCAAGGGTGTCAGACTCGGGTTGATTCGCGGGCCGCATCAACGTCAACTCGGTTTCATGTGGGCCGGACCATTTTAGATATAATATTTGGATATTTTTTTATAAATTGATTAAAATCCCTGAATATTCCATTTTTATAGATGTAAAACAATGTTTATTTTATCTTTTTTTTAAATATATTTTTAGATTTTACAAAATGATTTTTGAACTAAAAACACAGAAAAAATGATTTAAAAATTACAATTATTGATTTAAAAGGGGGAAAATCCAGAAATCAAGGGTGTCAGACGGGTGTATTTTTGGCAAATTTGATTTTTTGATGCTGCTTCTGATGTAAGGAGGGGCTTTTTCACTCTTATTCCCCACCCCTGACCTAAAAAAACCCCCACCAATATCTGTTATAAACGAATCCGTCAAAACACAGTCCTTCCACGGATTGAGATTTGGCGTCCATGAGCCAAACGCTAAAGGTTATCCTTATTTCATAGGCTGGTGAAATTCACGTTTTTGTGTTACATACGTAAAAAAAAAGACATCAAGTGTTCCTACGAAGATGAGCCGTTTGGGAAAGACCACTGACCAGATGTCCAGGATGAGGAGCGTGGCCACAATGGCGTAGACGCCGTCACTGAAAGCCTCCACGCGCTCTTTGGTCAGCGGCTGGTTCAGCAAGAAAGCCCCCGACGCGGCCACCTCGGGATCCTCGGCGGAACCTGCGAAAAACACAAGCGACCGTTCAAGAAAATCCTCAAGATCTCTCCCATCGGAAGCCGACGCCGACCTACCGATGAGCCGGTCCCGGCACCACAGGACGCCGCGGGAGACGTGCGGGAGGAAGACCACGGCGGCCAGCAGCACGTACGACTAGCGGACGGGGAAAAAGCTCACGCCACCGGAGCTTTTTACGCGAGGTGGCTCGGCGGGCCCCACCAGCTGGTAGCAGAAGAAGGAGCAAATGGCGGCCAGGAGACACGTCAACGGAACCCTGAGGAGCACCTTCAGGATGTCAACTTTGCACGTTTTGCAATGGCCGCCCTCTCGGATCCCATCCTCCAGCAGGAAAGGTCGCCCGAAGGCGTACAGGACCATCCCCGACTGGACAGACGTCGGCGCGCTGAGATAGTCGCCGGCTGAGGCTAATGCTAATGCTAACGGTGTACCTGAATGAGGCCGATGACCATCACGCAGCCGCAGAATAAAAGTATTCCCAGGACATGCGAGGGAAAGGTCGCCATCAGGGAAAACTGCCAGGGGAAAAAATATTTAAAAAAGACTTTGCCGCGATGTCGGGGGCGGGCCCACGGCTCACCGACCGTATACGGCAGCAGGGTGATCAGCATCATGCACGCCTGAAAGGAGGACACGTAGGGAGGACGTCAGGGACGCCATCGGGAACCGGGACGACGTACGCGACTTACGGACTTACGAGATTGAGCAAGGCCAGGGTGTCGTCGATCCGCACGATCGCCTGGAATAACCTGCCGACGAGAAAGCAGACGGATTTCTGCGTAAGTGGCATTTAAACCCTTTAATTAACGTCAAAATACTTTGTATAAAAAAGTCTAATACGTAGAAAAAGATGCTGTACTTATGGCTGATTCAAAATTTGGCTTTTAATATTTAATTTGGAACCAAAAGCACAGACTACGACTATTAAGAAACAGAAACAAAATGGCCAACTCGTCCCTCCCCCTCAGAGCCAAGCTGCGTTCAGGGACATTGCGGAAAACACAGCACTCAACACAAAGCATTCGTGCGAGACAATTTTTTTTTTTACAGTCGTCCTTATTTTAAGCTTTTCCGTTTTACAGGAAGTCGTTGTAAAGGAACGGTTTTACCCAAGTTGGAAAAGCGGAAGCCGCCATTTTCCCTCACCTGACGTGCGCCGCCCAAGCCATGGTGACGATGAGGAAGGTCATGAAGAAGACGGCCATCTTGGTGGCCAGCAGAAGCTGAAGGTTGCTATCTAGCCCCTGAAATGGTTGACAGCGTTAGCGCGTGAACGCCGGAGCGCCGTGACGTCGCTCCTTGCCTCGTCGTCCTCCATTTTGGTGTGGGCTACGGGTAGAATCTGCGTGGAAACAAACACGGTTGATCAGAGTATTGCCTGGAAACTCTGTTCAATCTTGTTTTGGAGTGAAATTGTAAGATTTTAGCGAATGGTCTTATGAGAAAAAGCTACATTTGGCTACATTGGAGCTAAACTAAGTCGAGACTGTTTAAATTGCTTATGCTAACTGAGGCTAAGAATGAGCAAAACCTAACTTCAAGGGAGTGTTAAGAATTACGGACATGAGGTAACAAATAAATACACTATTATTATAAATAAAGTTTTGTGTAATGAATGTAGAATATTTGCTAACCTGACTAGCATACATGTATTTACATATCTCTACAGATTCAAGCCTGCCCAACCACAAGCATACAGAAATAGGTAAAAGACATGTCATAAATCCTACATTAATTTTGCAAATCAATGTTCATGTTTTTGGAAAAATATTCTCTGTCTAAATGCATTCTTATTTTTTTTCTGTGTACTGCAGATTCCTCCCACATCACAAAAAACATGCATGCTAAGCTATCAGATGAAACTCCAGATTGCCTTTAGCAATGAGTGATTTGTTATTTATTTCTTAGTGCCCTGTGATTGGCTGGCCCCTGCCTGGTCCTTGAAGTCAGCTGGGATAGGCTCCAGCACCCCCTTGTGAGGATAAGGGATTCAGAAAACGAACGAATAAAATAGCCACACAACGAAGACAGACAATTTCCCGCCGTTTTGGTCCCCCCCCCCCCGCCCAATTTAAAAAAAACAACAACGTCATCCTACGTCATCACAACGCACCTGTGTTAATCATCTTACCATAACAGTGGCGATGATGGAAAGGAGCGCGTCGCTGTAGGCCAGCAGCCGGTGGGAGGACTGTGTGCCCCCGGGGTCCTCGTCCACTTGGTCCGGGGATGTCGGGGGTGCTTCGTTGGATACGGTAGCGTCCGCTAATTCTTCGCTCGCCGACCGCTCGTCGTCGTTTTCTTCGCGTTTGTCCATGTCGTAGGTCCGCCGCCCTGTTTGCAAACAAACTGGCGTGAGACAGCCGGGGGGTGCTTCAGCGGGGGCGGGGCAAACGAATGCGGAAGTGGAGGGACACAAAGCCGTTTCCGCCATTGATAGCGTGTAGTACGTTGTTTATGCTAGTCACCGTTAGGGAGATGAGTTGTAATGTCACCTTTAGGCCTCTAGAGAGAGCAAGCGATCTCGCCCAAAACTTTTATTTTGCTTTCTGTTAAACTAGCCTCGATATTAGCGTCGCCAATGGGTGAAATACACAAAAAAATTTCTATTGGCTCGTTTGTAGGTTTGTGTTTGAGATCATTTGGACGAAAGTCAAGAATTATAAGCAAATTATTAGGGTATGTTTGTCATATGAAACGGAAGAAGTGGTTATATTTTTGGGTCCTGAGGTCAAAGGTCACAGAGCCCACTTGCATTTCTGTTTCTGTTCAAGGTTGCTCAAGGATAAAGAAACGGATTGCTGTCAAACTTGAAAGATATTGAGGATTTGCCCTTCATCCATCATCATTATCATCATCATCACCACCATCACCATCATCATATTCCTCTTCAACACGATGGCAATGTTACGAGAGGTAAGGAAAACAAAGTCTCACCAAGTTTAGGATAGTTTGCCATAAAGTGACACTCAGTACATTTAGTTTGCGTGGTCTCTGGGTGGAATCGTGCGGGTTGACATTATGTAACCAACCGTTCGCGCGCACCATTGTAATCCATAAACGGCCCAAGCAAAGCTGCTAATCCATCCGGCATCTTTGCAATCTGCCCCATTCGTAACGTGTGTGTGTGTGTGTGTGTCAGTGGAATGAAGTGATGAGGGAAATGTGTGACCGGGTGGTGCAAAATCAAACAGGATTTCCAAGATTAACGTCAGACAAGCGTTTTATCCAAAATAAGCCATCCATCAAAATGACTGAAGAGTGATGAACTCGAGGAAATCAATCATCATATTTTCTCCTCACTTCCTGTGGAATCTCAGGGTCACTTTCTGTTCATTTGGGATCCTGTCACCTAAAACTTAAATCTCGTAACATGAGTACCGTATTTTCCGCACTATAAGGCGCAACTAAAAGACTCAAAAATGTGCCTTAGATATGGATCAATTGTATGAAATTCTGTTTAGCACAGCTCCATCTAGTTGAATTATAAGAATATTTTATAAAAATAATAAAACTTTTAAAGCAGAAAAAAGGGAATTTGCCATAAGTGAGGTCGTGATAATGGAAGGAAGACAAGTCATTTTTCTTGACACGCAAAATGCGAAAGAAAGGCTTGACACGCTCAAACAACTTATGTAAGAGAATCAAGCGCATTGTGTGCCAACAAGAAAGTACATGTTGTGTGTGTGTAGTGTGTGGGTGCTCACAAACACTCCAACACGAGGAAGGAATTAGCCAGCTGGGAATGTACACTTTGTGTTTGTCTGTTTTTTTTTGCGTGCGCGTGACAAGCAGTGTGAATGTAAACAAATTCTTTTTTTTTTTGGTTTTTTTTTAAATGAATTTGTTGATAAGCATCCTGCCAGTTTCCTATAAAATTATGTCTGGTGCTTTTAAAATAGCCTGAAATACCTATGACAGTCTTCCCTCGATTATTGCGACTTCACATATCACATTTTCACTTCTTTGCATTTTTTTCTGCTATTATTATTATTTTTAAAGTTCATAAATATGTTTTACATATGTTAAATAAAGGAAACTCTCTTAAAACAGCTTTTAAAAAATATCTATATTAATTTGCTAATTGAAAATATATGATTTTTAGGGTACCTATTTAACACAAAATATTTTTCCTTAATTATGCACATTTTTTGAATAATGATTTTGTCTTGGGGGGCCGGTGGAGTGAGTGGTTTGTGCGTCGGCCTCGCAGCTCTGGGGTCCTGGGTTCAAATTCAGGTCGGTCCAACTATGTGGAGTTTGCATGTTAATGTGGATCAGCTGGGATAGGCTCCAGCACCCTCCCCCGTGACCTTAAGGAGGATAAAGTGGTTCAGAAAATGAGATGAGATAATTTTGTCTAATTTAATAGAAAGTTCCCTTTGATGTATGATGTTTTTCCCCAACCAATCAAATTCGCGGTCCCGCCCCCCCCCGGAAAATGAATTTTCCGAAGTTCCGTGGGCCGGCCGCGTAAGCCGATTAACCTGAATAACCAACGCTTTGCTAATCTCATTAATGCGGGAATTAGCGTCTGAATATGGAGCATTATTCTTCGTATTGGCGGCTTATGTAAGCAAGCGCGCACTAGGCTAATACGTCTTCACAATGCTTTTTGACCCACATCTGGATTCCATTGCTTAAAGACTCTTGACATGTTGACCTGACCGTCTTGTCATGGAGCTGAAAAATGGTCAAATGGTCGGGCGGGTACGGCTCGCGAGCCCCATTTGGCTCGTTTCAGGATTGAAAAGTGAAATTGAAAATGTTTTTGGAATGTGGGAGCAAACCGGCGTACCTGGACAAAACCCACGTAACCCCGGGAAGAACATGCAAACTCCACACAGTCAGGACCAAGCTGGGATCGAACCCTCAACCCCAGAATGCTGAGGCCGACAGGCTAACCACTCAACCACCAAACTGCCCTCTATCATTTAAATGGTGTGTAAAAATATGATAGCGGAAAAGAAAAACATCGGAGCTTGAATGTCCACCAAGACCTAAAATGGACACTGCTCTGCCTCCATTTTTTTTTTCGGCGTTATGTAAAACCTTGGCGTTATGTAACCAACTGTGTGTGTGTGTGTGTGTATTTAGCTTGATGTTGACAAGCCGCGGTGCTGCTCGAAATATTTTCCCTGACACAGATTTGAACCCATTTGTCCGGCCACTGAGCGAAAACCACGGCTGTTTGTGTTCTTGTTTCCGAGGTGGTCTTGGAAGATCTTAAAGGGAGAAGCCCCCCCATAATTTCACAATTTGTTCAGCGTGCCATCATATTTCATTTTTTTGTAAAAAAAAACAACCCAAAAATGCAAATCAAACATAATCATTAAAGACTGTAGCTGTCAGAATAAAATGTGATAAAATGCGTAATGGCGACTTCAATATTAAACCAGTTTTAGTCGTGCGATGTGAGTGGCCAATTAGAGCCAAAATGGCGGACTTCCTTTGTTTAGTTTTTTGGGGACTACGGCTTCTTGAGCCTTTTTGTCTGCCCGATAAAATGGTTTGGGGAGCTGAGTTTGAGTCCGAAACTTTTCCAAAGTCCGAGATCCCCGTTCAGAACTCGGTGACCCCCCCCCCCCCCTCCCCCGCTGGGAAGGTCACCACGGCGACCTCTTTTTGACGAGTGAGGAATGTCCACCGTCCTCCAGGCCTTGTTTTTTCTGCTGGTAAATAGATCTTGACCACACATAGAGATAAGCAAAATCTTTTATTTTTTTAACTAGTCCTAGCCCCTCCCCCAAAGCCCCCCCACGACTGCCAATCAGCTGCCGCCAGCCAACGCTGATGTAAAGCTGATGCAAACCATGTGAAGAACTGGAGTGGCCAATTAAGGCAAGAATGTGAGCTTATGCAACAAAATAATCGGCTTCCTGTCAAATAATTCACTTTTGCTAAGTCATTGCACAAAAAGCAAGGGGTGCTGGAGCCTATCCCATCTAACTGTGAATCGGTGGCCAACCAAGTCCACTTCGCAGTTCGGGGTTCGATTCCCGCTGCGTTCCGGATGGTTTACGGCAAAAAAAACTTGACGTGGGAATGAGGAATAATCGTCTAGACGACTGATAATATTATTGAAAACATATTTTTTCTTCTCATGCGCCCCCACATTGATTGCACCCTGGGCGATTGCCTCTATTGTCCATAGCAAAAACAGGTATGGTCATCCCCAGTAATGTCATCAAACACTGTAATGATGGGATATTTTTTTAGCTTACGAGATAGTTGTTTTATTTTTATTTTTTTAGGGGACATTTAGAAAGAAAACTGATTGGAAGGGGGCATCCGGACTTGAACCGGAGACCTCTTGATCTGCAGTCAAATGCTCTACCGCTGAGCTATACCCCCACATGGATCCTCTAATGATTTTATTGTGTAATTCAACCAGCTGATTTCCACCACTTCCACTTAGCGTCAACTTGAAATCATTCCACGTTCAAATATTTCAGAAATACAAGGACATTCTTACATTGATTCATTCATTTTGTGAATGGCTTGACCTCTTATTGTAATCATTTATGGTTTTAATACTCTTTCACATTCAATTCATGCTTAAAAATCTGGGATTTGAAGTGCCTTTGGTGCCGCAACACAGTATAAATGTGGTCTTTTAACATGTATTTTAGCAGAAGCTATCTGCAAAAATTCCATGGAAGTCTGCTGCTTGTTTTCCGAGTCGGCGCTGGACATTTTATCCAAACAAAGCTGCAGAAAATTGGCGCGAGCATCAGAAACAGCAGCCAAAATCCACGGGTTATTCAACAGACCTCAGCCTGACTTCCTGACCTCATTTTCTCATGCTAGCAAATGACTCAGAAAGGACAAAAATGCGACAACTGGCTGTTTAATATCTCCAAAACTTCAGCCTAATCCGACACAATCTTAAATTTCAGGCCCCAAACTCACTCTTCGGTTGCTACTTTTATTCAATTATCTCAATATTTGACGACGAATGGTACAAATGGACACAAAACAACTGACCCTGACGTGATTTGAACACGCAACCTTCTGATCTGGAGTCAGACGCGCTACCGTTGCGCCACAGAGTCGATGTGGATTACCGGTTCTGGCAGGTCAACCAGTTTTTTTCACAAAGTTGCCAGTGTAAATACACTCACTGTCAGATAAAGGGACCACAGTGGGGATGATGTCACTGTCCCTTTAAACCTGGTCCTCTCAAAGCACCATTGGTGCCTTCTCCCCACTGCAGGAAAGAACCGGTCAGCCATTGCGGGTCACAGCGTCCATCATCCTGACGTTGGGATCCGGTTTCCCCAACAAACACACTAAGACCTCGACACATTCTTGGAATTTTTTTTTTCCAGGGTTCCCGTAGACCAGGGGTCGGGAACCTTTTTGAAAGAGAGAGCCATAAAACAATTCCTATTTTCAAATATTATTCCTTGAGAGCCATAATCACAATTTAAAAGTCAAAACATGAAAATGAGCGAATTTTTTTGGGCATTTTACAATTTTTAATGTACAAAAAGTCTCTTAATTATTTTGACAACATTTTTAAGCTGTTGCTAATCAATCAATGAGTTCAATGAGTATCAATGAGAATGAATGCAGAAGACTAATGAAAAAAAATCAATGCCACATTGCCAACATGACGTTCCTATTGGTGGGTTCGGGACTCTTTTCTCTCACCACCGGTTTCCATATTTTAGCTCAGAGCCATATGCACCCATCAAAAGAGCCACATGTGGCTCCCGAGCCATGGGTTCCCTCCCCCTGCTGTAGACCGTCAAGAAAACCGACGCCGAATGCATACCTGTCAACCTCTGCCGATAACTGCCCTTATAAATGATTATGATTCCCCTTACAAACCCCCAAAAAACCTTACAAACACCGTACGACTCGTACGGTGTTTGTAAGTTTTTTGGGGGGTTTGTAAGGGGAATCATAATCATTTATAAGGGCAGTTATCGGCAGAGGTTGACAGGTATGCGAATGGTTCGAACCGATCGAGGTCAAGCGTCCTTAGACTGTTGACTGACTTGAAATGAGTAGAGCCCCCATCCAAATATGCTTTACTCATGTAAATAGTGAATGAGGGTGTCTGCGGATTTGAACAGGAGACGTCCTGAGTGCAGACAATTTAAATGGGCCATCTTTTAAGGATGAAAGTGGGGTTTTTCCAATGTAAAGTTTCTCATGCGGATTGACAGGGAATATACGACCGGCACAAAAGCTGATGAACATGCAAATGTTGCGGCAGGAGATCAGACGTGCACGCACCTCCCGCGGTTTGTGGAAAGAGGCTCTTGCTGTGAGGGTGATCAAACTGTCAGTGGGGGTTGCAGTCAGGAAGGGCCCAACCCGAATGAAGGACATGTCATGGATGAGGTGTTAACACCTCAGATGAGGTTATTTCCTCTGTACCTTGGTTTTTTTAGGGGGGGGGGGTGTTTTTTTTGTTATTTCAACTGCACCTTTGTTTTTTGTTTTGTTTTATTCCTCTGCACCTTTCTTTGCTATTTGGTGATAATACACATTTGGAAGAAGACATTGGTTTCGCACTTTGGGACACAATGTTAATACACATTTTCTTGGGTCTGCATTTAAACTCTTTTTTTTCAGAGGTCTTTAATATTTGGGCCTTCTCATGTAAATATGGAAAATGTCCAAAAGGCCAGCTTCTAGGAAACTTTTTGCGTATACTAAAAATCTTAGCATGAAGAATTATAAAATACATAAATGTTCATGATTATTATCAGTCACAAATACGTATTATTAATTCAAGTTTTAAGGGGCCGTTAGAGTAATGAAAACATTAGACTCGAATAAATAGTTTTTAAATTGTTTGGTTGTGGATCCCGTCGCAAATGACTGACGTCACGCTCCTTCCACACCCGGAAGTGACGGCGTTATTGTTTACATTGCCGCAAGTTTGTCGTCCAAAAATGAATCTTCCCGTAATCAACTCCACCACTTCTGAATCCACCAGAAGACGTAAGAATCTCTTGTTAATTAAATTATTAATAACATTTTGTGTCGCTTCGTATGTATGTAATACTTAGTAACCTTACTAAGAGCAAACAGCATTGCCCGTTTCGATTTTGTCCCCACAACTTTAACATTAATCTATTACTGCTAGCTGCTAAAATTAGAGTGCTCGAATGCTAACATTGTCCTTACCGGCTTTTGAATTGGGCTAATTTCCAGTGAGAAATATAGGTATTGTTTGCTAAGCTAACTGGCTAGCAGCTTGTCAACAGCTTTCAATGGAAGCCCAACTTCTTTAAACTGATAGTTTTAAAGGACTTAAAAAGCACGAAAGATTCGTTCAAATGGCACTTTTGACACTTAATGTCACTTCAGTACCTTATACAGAGCGTATTTCACCACTTTTTGTATCACCTTATAGTAATTCTTATTGGTTCTGTATATTGTACACTATGAAATCTGCCCTTATATACAAGTTTCCTTAAGAGTGCTTTAAGAATGCAAAATAAGAAGTCAAACTTTTTGACGTGATGACAGTGTATTTAAACAGGGAATTCCTAGTTTATCCTGTTAGTTTAAATTAATTCCCATATTAATTACTATGCATTTTGGGCGAATTTTCAGTACTACTTTTGACCGCTTGTATTATTTTTTTTTAAAGGTAAACGTGAGGCTGAGCGCTCCGTCAACTGGACGGTGGAGGAAACTCAGGTTCTCCTCTGCGCTTGGAGCGACCGGTGTGTTCAGAAGAGTTTGTCGGAAAACCTGCGCAACCGTCACGTTTTTAAGCACCTGTCGGCGCGGATGAGCGACGTGGGCTTCTCTCGGAGTCCGCACCAATGTCGACTTCGCGTCAAAACCCTCAAGGCTAACTACACTCGAGCCAAAGTGCAAAAGAGCCTGGATGCGTCTCAGCCGTGCTCCTTCAAGTACTTTGAAGAGATGGACGCCGTGCTGGGGAGGCCGGCGGACGGTCCGCCGGCGGCTCCTCTGGTCCGAACCCTGGTGTTAAATTTCGCCGATGGCGCTTTGGGTCAGCTGAGCTCTTCTGACGAGCAGGGGAGCCAACCCCCTCGGCGGCCGGACTTCCACGTCAAGATGGAGAACGCGGAGGAGTCCGAGGTCCCCGAACCGTCGCAAGAGAGGCGCCGGGACGGTGACCCGACGTCGCCTGGACATCCCAAAACTGCCGGTACGTCCTCTGTGATTTTCAGAAAACTGAAAATTATTTTAAATTGGAAAGAAATAGGCTCGCGGTTGAGTCGTTGGTACTTAAACATTTGCGTTAGCTGCTAATGCTAACGTAGCACCTTCAAAATGCAATGTCTAGTGCAAGAGTGTCAGACTCGAGTTGGTTCGCGGGCCGCATTAACATCAACTCGATTTTATGTGGGCCGAACCATTTTAGATATAATATTTAGATTTTTTTAATAAACAGATTAAAAACTGGATTAAAAGCCCTGAATATTCCGTTTTTATAAATAAAACAATGTTTATTTTAGCTTTTTTTAATATATTTTTTAGATTTTACAAAATGATTTTTGAACTAAAAACACAGAAAAAAATGATTAAAAATATACAATTATTGATCTAAAATGGGGAAAATCCAGAAATTTAATATACATCTATACTCTTCATTTTAATTTGATCCTAAAACAGAAAGTTGGCGCTCATGATTTACTTTCCTGGGCGCACAAAATGATGCAGCGGGCCAGATTTGGCCCCCGGGCCGCCACTTTGACACCTGTGGTCTAGTGTTTTGCAAATCTTTTCGAAATACTTAAAAATTGAAAGCTTCATTTTTTTTTACATGAAATTATGGAAAACTGGTGGATTTACCTTAATGTTTAAAAGAAAAAAATCCCCCAAAAATTTAGCTCAATCCATGCTAGAAAATATTACGTGAAAAATGATAGTATTTCCTGGTTTTAAATTCTCTGTTTAAATGATAGCAGCTGTTACAAGGCTTTCTTGTTCTTGACCAAAATGAATGTGAAATGATGTCACACGTTTGGTGTGTGTGATTTAGAGAGCGCATCATCACTATAAATGCTAATTGCCTGTCCAAAATCAATTTGACTGGATTATGAATACGGAGATGATTAGGGTTAAAGCCAAGAAGCTCGCAAACACCGGTACGTTCTTACCATGAAACCTTGTTTCCCTTTTGGTACGTAGACGCCACGTGTTGTTGAGTGGTTTTCCAACCACCCGTAGTGCATTAAAAAAGTACCCGGAGAAAACCCATGCAAACTCCCAACGAGTCCGGACCTGGAATTGAACCCTCGATCTCAGGATAGAATTGAATTGAGTTCAATGTTTTTATTCTCATACAAGTATAATAAGATTTGAAGCTTCACTGTGAAGTGCACAAAAACAAATGAATATTCAATCAATAATAATTTTAAATAAAATATATAAAACATTTTTTTGTATTAACCAGTTCTATTCTATTTCATTGTGCGTTAGCATTCAGCTAACGTTTTTCGTATGCTAAGTGTAATTTGTATTTTTCTTAATGCACCTGATGTGTAATTTTCTTAGCTTTGTTTCGTTGTAAAAGTGACCTTCCAGTTTACATTATACAAGTATAATGATATTCAAAGCTTAATCACCAACTGTACAAATTCAACAACAAACAAATTGACGAATTAATAATCAATAAATAATCATCGGAAAATGGGCCGGACTTGGCGTTATTGGAACGAGAGCATTCCATTCCAAATTTTGGATATTGGAACGAGAGCATTCCATTCCAAATTTTGGGTATTGGAACAAGAGCATTTCATTCCAAATTCCAAATTTTGGGTATTGGAACGAGAGCATTCCATTCCAAATTTTGGGTATTGGAACGAGAGCATTCCATTCCAAATTCCAAATTTTGGGCATTGGAACGAGAGCATTCCATTCCAAAATTCGGCCGTTGGTAAAAGCTAAAAACTGAGCGATAACTCAACAACCCATGCTAGCGTCTACTTTGTTAGCTGTGTTCGTTGTCTTAAAAAAAGAATAGAGCAAAGGAATGGCTAAATAAATAGAGAAATATTTAAAACGAGCTGTATTTTGAACTTGAGTCCCTCTAACCTCAGCGTCCCTGGCCTGTATCACGACAGCACCGTCTTTGGAAAAGCCCGGCTCTCCCCCCCAGCCCGCCGTGGCGCACGAGGACGTGGCCCCGGCCAGGAGCCTGGGCGACAACGCCGCGCACCGCCTGGAGCCGGCGGTCCAGCACCTGGCGCAGTGCTACCAGCAGCTCCTGACGGAAACGCGGGTACTCCTGGCCCAGCTGGAGCGCCAGCGGCAGGAGCAGGCCTCCTGGCACCAGGAACTCCTGGGCCAGTGGGTCCAGAGACAACGGGAGGCGGCCGAGAGGGAGGAACGGCGCGAGAAGGCCCACATGGAGCACCAGATCCAGGTGCTGGAGCTCCTCACCTGCCTGGTCCGGGAGCAGTCGTCGTGCAAGTGCGGCGCCGGCATGACCACCACCGCGCGGGCAGCGGAGGTCTCCACGGAACTCCATCACATATTCACCAAAGGAGAAAATTGACACTTTCCTACTTAGTCACTGATTCATTTCTTTTTATTATTTTTTTTAAACCTCAATGGTTTTGTTGTCGTCACCTGAAGCGCTAAATGGAGTTAAAAGCCACGTTCTCCAGTTCGAGGTGGCCACCAAAGAGCAAGTTGACGAAAGTTGGGAAACCCAGCGTTGGAGTGAATTGAGGAGCTTCTTCTTTAAAATGCAACGCCAGCAGGGGCGGTCCTGGCTCGTTTTTGCCCCTCCCCCTTATACCAGATCCCCAATTTACAAACGCCAATATATTATGTTATGTTCAACGAATACACACTTGAACGCAAATCTAGTCTTGTTTCATATGGCATCATTTTAGCAAAAAATAACCCTAATTGACCAAATAGAAGAGCACCAATGTTCCAACTTTTTAAATTCTATGTTAAAATTAATAACAAATTAAAACAATGAACACGATCTGAGTTCAGTGCTCAAACTGGAGCAATGTTTTAGAGCCTTTTGCTTTTATTTTGACACTTTAAAATCATGTTAGTGAAAAATTGGCAGCCAAATTCTGGCAGCTGAAGATCTGGAAGACAAAAAAAACATAGAGAAATGATGCCCCGACACACAAAGTGACTCAATCTCAGTTCTTTCCAGGTTTATGCGTGTTTACATCTCGCTCGCATCATTCTGACAAAACAGATTAAGGAGAACACTTCAATCTGCATTGTGTAATCCCACTTTACATCAAATGGAAAATGGACTGGATCAAAATTCGATTTGTATTCTCCCATCATCACTCATTTTCTCCACATCAATTGTCCCAAATCTAAAAAAACAACCCCCTACACCGCTCCCTATTGGTCAAAAAACATTTCCACATTATATATTTTGCAGAAACATGTCAAGAAAAAGTGACACGGACAAATGAAACGAGATTGCAGCGAGAAAGGCGAAAGAACAAGAAACCAATGACGCCGGAGGAGGTGTGGCTAAAAGCGCTCCTCTCCTCTGATTGGCTGCCTGTGTCATTTAAAGCGGACACCCCCCTCCGCTCGTGGCTACTCTTGTTCATATTGAGTTTGGGAGCTCAGCGGGAAACATCCGTATTTCACGCCGGAGCTCACGCGCATTCACGCGGCTTCCACTTCACGGACACCCCGCTGACCGCGCTGGATCTTTTTTTTCGAAAATATTTTTCTCCCACACCCCTTCCGTTTTTTTATGGTGGTGTCGTCCATCCCGCCGGTGTTTTGATTTCGGCGGGAGGTGGTCAATAGTATTGGGACACAAGAAAGGATTGTTTAGGAGGAGAAAGGACGCGCACCTGCAAAGGAGGTAACTAAATACTCTTTATTTTGTAAAAGCGTACGTTTTTATCGTTATAAGTACTTTTTGGGACGAGAAAGTGATGGATTGTATGTGGGGAAAATGGTAACTTGTACTATATAGTGCCTTTTCGTCGAGTAATCTAGTAATAGTATTTTTGAGAGATTGCTATACTAGATATGCTATGCTATGCTATATATTTATGGAGATGCTATACTGTACATACGTATAATATCTGGTGAGTTAGTATCAGCAGTATAACGTAGTATCTTGTTTTTGCATACTTAGACGAGGTCAATAGTCTCTGGGTTAGGGAACTACCCCAAAAATGAATTTTAAACAAATTCTGTGGTATTCTAAAAAGTTAAGGGTATTTAATGTAGCAGGGAAATGTATTGTAAATGGAGAAAAATGCCTTCGGAAGGAAAACACAAGGAAAAAGAGTAGAATTTGGTAAAAGAAAAAAAATGTGATATTGAAAAACCAAAATGAGCTTGCAAAGATTGAAAAACGATTCGAAAAGTGACGGTGAATCCATTCTAAACAACAGATGTAAAAGATTTTTTTTCCTCCACAAAATCAGTCCATCTTGAAGCTAGACGTAAACAAAGCAGTTGCATCATTTGATCAATTGGCTTTCATACACTGAAGAAAACAACAAATGATGCCAACTCACCGCATGATGTCCTCTTGGAATTGAAATTTCACACTGATTTGACTGACTGCTTGTGTGTTTGTGGTGGGCACCCATGGACACACACCCACACACACACACCCGCACACCTTCTGGCTAAGAGGATTTCCACCGCCTCTCCTGCAAGATCAACTTAATCCCCAACGTCCTTTTGACTCGCCCACATTTCATTTTGACCACTGATGGCTCGCAAAAGTGATCCAGATTGATTTTTGTCAGCTAACAGGTGTCAAATTCAAATCTGTATTTTTCATTTGAGTTTTGACCTGATGACGTGGACTGCCATAGCCGTCCAATCCTTTTGTGCTACCAGACTTTCCAGGTCAAAAGGACTGGACGTCCGCTCATTTAAATTAACAGCATACCCATAATCGGGTTTGCATCGTTGCCAATGGTGACGAAAGAGTTCATATCTATTCCATCATAATGTTTTTCAACGATATCTTTTTACTAAAAAGTACATTTCCATCAAAAATTGTATTCTAACCCAAAATTAAATGAGAAAACTTCTTATCCTTTATTTAAAACTCTACTTTAAGTGCCTATTTCCATCTCAAGCTGAACCGAAGCTTCTTGTGCGAGCCAAATTCAATGATATTGTTGTTATTTGCTGCGGCCCTATCAAATCTGGGCAGCATGCCAGAGTTTGGACAGCATTGCATGTGATTTGAAGTATGACACCTGATCCAATACGAGAAAGCTCGTGTTGTGTGTGTGGGTGTGTGTGTGTGTGGGTGGGTGAGAAGCACTTTTTATGTAGACGTGAGCTCATCCCGCCTGGGGCATTTTTGGGGTTGTTCCAGTTTGATCTGCAGAGTGATCTCATACGTCACGTCGCATTCCCTTTTGGGCTCAAACGAGGGGGTGACGAAGCGTCGCCTGGTAGCCAACGTCTTGTGGACGCATCAAAAATTCATTTCCTGAACCCATTTTCTCTTGACACGTCTACTAGTGGATTGTTTTTGATTAATTGATGTTAATTCTGGAGCATTTCCAAGTCACTTTTTGTCCCTAAATCTATAGCCAGTGACTCAAAATGGACAGAAAGTGACCTGTAAGTGCCCTCCCAACCCAGGAAGACCACCTTTTGATTGACAAGGCCCGGCATCCAAGTCAAGCCTCCCAGGCAACATCAATTGGACATCTAGTCCCATCAGTGGCAGTCATCTAGTTGGCGTAAAGCCTATTTTGGTGGAAAATGTTGCGAGCAACCTGTTGGTCGCCCTGACAACAGTTGAAAACAATCGCTTCTTGGTGGCAGGATGTCGATAATTGATAAAGTATCGCCATACATAGGTCACAATCCCGATACGGATTGGAAAAACATCACAAGGAGACGCTCGCTTCAAGTCTTGGTTTTCCCTGGCGCACGTACGGCCTCATACGAAGTCCACGTGCGTCTTCGCTATTCATCCCCGAAAGGGCGGGACATTTCCATGAGAAAAGAGAACGGGGTGGCGGTAACATCTGCCGCGCCATGTGGCGTCCACGCTGATAAAAACACTTGATGCTAAAAAAAAAGGCGAGCTTTGTTTACATCTTAGCCTTTAGCGTGTTAGCCAAACAAATCAGCTTTAATACAAAGAGACCAATTTTCTGTTCCGATTAGAGAAGGTCACAGGAACCAGATTGGGCTAAAAAAAAGCGCCACACTAATCGAAACCATTCATTTATCCTCACAAGGGTCGCGGGGGGTGCCGGAGCCCATCCCAGCTAACACCCTAAATCGGCCAATCTCAAATCCTTTTTTGGTGTCTGTGTTCTCGCAGAGTGCTCATGTCCAAACAAAGCAAAGACAGGCTTTAGAATGCTCCGTCCTCTTAAAAAAAACGTCCACGCAGTCCGCTCATTTTGAGTTTTTTTTTTTGTGGCATTCTTGCGTCTGCGGTTGAAACTCATCTTGCTTTGTTTTTCCCAGGCTAGGACAGCATGCCTCAGACACCGCACAGTACCGGAGGTTACAACAAAAACCTGTACCAGGCCAAGGATGAGGTCTACTCCGGGCTCCATTACCGTGACAACAACCTGGTGTCCGGGTCCTTGGAGGCCCTCATCCGACACCTGCTCCCCACGGCCGACTATTATCCTGATGTGAGTATCATCTAACTGCAAATTGAAGGGTTAATTGTGTAAGTTTTACATTATTTAATTGTAAAAGTGTATTTCTCTTTTTTTTAAACTTTGTGTTAAATTAAGCAATGTTTGCGAGAGTTTGCCTCTGCATAGTGGAAACCAATGACGAAGTCAGGATTCTAGCAGAGGCCAATGAGAACTGATTGATAGGAAAAAGTAGTCATTTATCATGTGAAAATATTGAAAAAGGGTATTTTATTTTGGACTGGTGCGCTTTGTGGGAGTATTACATTATTTAATTGTGAAAGTATTTTTAAAAAAACATACAATTAAGTAATGTTTGCGAGAGTTTGCCTCTGCATAGTGGAAACCAATGACGAGGTCAGGATTGTGAAAATATTAAAAAAGGGTATTTTTTTGGACTGGTGAGCTTTTGGCGATGCAGGTCAAAGGCCTTGTTTTGGTTCAAAAAAAGTAGTGGGTGTCACACGCATTTTGGTTTGAGGCAGCCATGTTTGTGCTTTTTTGAGGTTTTGAGAATGTGACCAAAAAGCCACGCCCCCAACCATTTAAAAAAAAAAATCTAATTTGATTTTAAGCGGACATGTTTGTCCTTTAAACAAAGTCCCATCATGTTTTTTAAAAATAATTTTATGATAGTGGCAAAAGTTTTGGTGTCAAATGGCCACTTCTAACTTCTCCATTGGTTGCTCTTCCACAGAGAACGTACATCTTCACGTTCCTGTTGAGTTCCCGCCTCTTCATCCGCCCGTACGAGCTCATGTCCAAAGTGTGCCAGCTGTGCGTGGAACAGCAACGCCCGGGCGACACGCAAGCCGACAAGGTGGGCGTCGCCGTCCCCGTGCCATGATTTTAGCCGCTGACACCCAGAATTTGTCACCCGGTTCAGATCCGACTAAGGAAAATGGCGCCAAAGATTCTCCAACTGCTGACAGAGTGGGCGGAAACCTTCCCGTACGACTTCCGGGACGAGCGGATGATGCGCGGCCTGAAGGATCTGACGCATCGGCTTTCCGCCGGAGACGAGGTAAGGATATTGAAACTTGATACTAATGCTAATTTGGCTAGCTGGATTCATGTGTTGATGGGAGTCAAAACAATAGTTTCGTACATTCGTTAGCGTAGCAATGTTGATTCTAACCCGTTAAAGGTCATACATTTTTGTTAGCTTAGCATAGCACGCCTGTGAGTTAGCCAAACATACCAGTCAGTGCATAGGTGTCAAAGTGGCAGTTCGCGGCCCAAAGCTGGCCCTCTACATCATTTTTTTTTGGCCCGCAAAAGTAAATCGTGTGTCGACTTCAGGTTTTATGATTACAAAATAATAATAATAATAAAATTAAAACCGGAATATTTACCATTTCCCACCCTTTTTAATGTAAGTAACAAGCAAAATATTTGTTAAATATATTTACCATCTTAACCTTTTTTTCAATACAAAATATGGGATTAATATATAAAAAAGAAATGTTTAATTGTTCCCTACATAAAAAAAATCTAAAATTATAAAATAAAATCTAAATAAAAAAAATAAAAAACAATGGGGATGTTTTCCTCTTGTTCCCCTGTTTATTTTTCAATGTACATAAATAAAAGAAATGGATATTTACAGTTTTTCCTTTTTATTTCATAATTAAAAATTATATATATAATACAAAATCTAAAATAAATGATCAATTGAGCATCAGAAATACTATAAAAGAATAATTACGGCTGACACACTCGCGGCCCTTCACATAAAAGTGTGCTTTTTCTTCTTTTTTTGGTATCATGGGAACTTTTTTTTAGTTTTGTGGTCTAAATTGGGAAGTGAACAAAAAAGAAGCAGAAGGAGAAAGAGCTTGAAGAGAGCAGACAGACGGCAAGGAAGCCAAACATCCATCTGGCCCTGTGAGAGAGACCCCCCCAAAGCGAACCAACCCCCCACCCCACCAAATCGACCCCCCCCTTCCAACCCCATTGTTTGCCACGCAGGCTTCACATGACTCGTCGTAAGCGTCTTTTTATCTGAAAATCAATATGTGACACATTAACAGCAATGTCTTTTTCTTAGGTCATAAATAGACTAAATTTGAACTTCATCATAGTTGAAAGGTGCCATTTGTGCACTTTATATTTTTTATACTATATGTCACTTCAATTTAATATTTAACTTTAGATGTCCACATTCATCAATTGAATTTTTATAAATATACATTAGCATTAAAACTCTTATGTATAATAACTGTTGAGATGATCACATAATACAAAAGTTTAAATTATATTTGTTTATTCTAATTAATTTACTGATTTAAATTAATCAACAAACTAGAAATAGTTATAATTAATCATTTTGTACTTTTTGCTTGAAAAAATGTGACCATATCTTTCAAAAATACTTATAATTAATCGTTTTTTTATATTTTTACTAAAAAACTATCTTTGAAAAATTGTTATAAAGAATCATGTTTTACTTTTTATAGAAAAATTAACCATATCTTTGAAAAATCATTATAGTTCCTTTTTTACTTAAAAAAATTAACCATATCTTTAAAAAATCATTATAGTTAATCATTTTTTACTAACAAAAATTAACCATATCTTTAAAAATTAATAATAATTAATCATTTTTTACTTTAAAAAAATAACCATATCTTAAGTTATAATTTAAAAAAAGTTATAATTAATCATTTGTACATTTTGCCAAAAAAAAATTAACCATATCTTTCAAAAATCGTCGTCAATCATTTTTTACTTTAAAAAATAAACCATATATTTAGAAAAATTTTATAATGAACAATTTTTTATTTTTTACAAAAAGATTAACCATATATTTGAAAAATCACTAGAATTTATCATGTTTTACTTAAAAAAAAAACCAATATTTAAAAAATAGTTATTAATAATTTTTTGGGTTTTTACAAAAACTTAACCATATGTTTGAAAAATTATTATAGTCAATATTTTTTTTAAATTAACCATATCTTTAAAAAAGAATTATAATTAATCATTTATGTACTTAAAACAATTAGCCATAGTTTTAAAAAAGTTAAATAAAATACAAAAAACTTTCCACCCGCACAATTTAATGCAATATTAATGTATCCGTATTCCAACTGATAAATAAAACCCAACGAGGCCACTCTTTCTCCGAAGTTCTCTCACGCGAAAATGATGACATTCACTGTTTACTGCAAGCAAAAGTCTGAAAATCACAAGACAAATAAAATAAAGGCAGCTTTCAGACGCCACGTGGCGTCTTTGTGTTCCCGGTCGGTCTTAACGCCAAAACACAAAGTTCCCACCAAAGTTCAAAGATGGCTCGGAGCTGGTCACATGATCTCATTTGCGCTCACTCGTCTCGTCGGAACATTTTGTGCACGTTGTCGGGGTGAAAGAGCCACGGGGACGATAACAAACGGCAGCGGCGTGCGTCTGCTCTTGCTAAATTATTTCATTGTCATCCGCCTCGCTGTCCTGAGCTCGAGGGTTTGATCCCAGTTTGGATGTTCTCCCCGTTCTTGCCTGCATGGGTTTTTTTGGGGTTACTCCAATTTCCTCCCACATACCGAAAACATGCAAGCTAGGCTGATTGGACGCTCTAAATTATGAGTGAATGGTCTCCCTGCCCCCTACGATTGGCTAGCGACCCATTCGAGGCGTCCACTCACTGTCCATGATTGGCTGTGATAGGCTCCAGCACCCCTGCAACCCTTGTGAGGATAAGTGCTACAGAAAAATGAATGAAGTAGCTTAAATACCGTCTTCAGTCCATTCATTCATTTTCTGAAACATTTTATCCTCACTAGGGTCATGGGAGGTGCTTGTTTCAGTGCTATTATTAATAATAATAATATTTTTTACCGTAACGCAAACGACAAACTGGTGTTTTTCTTTGTGACATTAACCAAGAAATGACTTAGACCACCGGTGTGAAAGTGGCGGCCCGGGGGCCATATCTGGCCCGCCGCATCATTTTGTGCGGCCCGAGAAAGTAAATGATGAGTGCCGACTTTCTGTTTTAGGATCAAATTAAAATGAAGAGTATAGATGTATATTAAATTTCCTGATTTTCCCCCTTTTAAATCAATAATTGTAATTTTTTAATCATTTTCTTGTGTTTTTAGTTCAAAAATCATTTTGTAAAGTCTAAAAATATATATAAAAAAAGTTAAAATAAACATTGTTTTAGATCTATAAAAAATGAAATATTCAGGGCTTTTAACCCAGTTTTTTAATCCATTTATTAAAAAAAAAAAATCTAAATATTATATCTCAAATGGTCCGGCCCACATGAAATCGAGTTGACGTTAATGCGGCCCGCGAACCAACCCGAGTCTGACACCCTTGACTTAGACAATTAGCAACGATTAGTTTTCTGTTGGTGGTGCATTCGCTGACTGTGCGAAATCAAACCGTCGTGTTCTTTTTTGGCCAGAGTTCATCCCAAAGTCAGGGATTGTTTTGTCCCACTGCCGCCGGAATCCGGTCCGGCCACGACCCGTTGGCCCCGAATGTCATCGCGCGGTCGGTCGCGCCCTGGAACGGAGGAGTCGCGCCCGTCGGTCGGTCGGTCGGTTCCTCCCTGCTGAACGTTGTTGTTGACATGGTCGCCAGGGTTTGTTTTTTTTGCGAGAGCCTGACGTGGCCTGAAAAGTGGCCAAAATGTGGCGCTGAGAAATCCTCCCATTCAAACATATGTGCACCCCCGCCCTTCTTTTTTTTTTTTTTTTTTTTTTAACCCCCTTATGTAAGCAAATTAAGCAATGATCTAATCCGGGCGACGCTTGGGAATCTGTAGCGGGGAAGGGGCGTGGCTCCGGCGGTTTTTGGTTGGCCCGGTTCTGTTCACGCGTCGGTGCTCTTCAAAAACAAGATCTGTTTCTCAAAACGCATTCATTTTACTGGCACTGGCGGCATAGTGGATGAGTGGTTGGTGTGTCGGCTTCGCAGTTCTGGTGTCCTGGGTTCAAATCCAGGTCAGTCCACCTGTGTGGAGTTTACATGTTGTCCCTGGGCCTGCATGGGTTTTATCTGGGTACTCTGGTTTCCTTCCACATTCTAAAAAACGTGAGTGTGAGCATGGATGATTGGCTGGCCACCGGTTCAGGGTGTCCCCCGCTTCTGGCCCGAAGTCAGCTGGGATAGGCTCCGGCACCCCCCGCAACCCCCTAGTGAGCATAAAGCGGTTCATAAAATGAATGAATGAATGAATGTTTGGTGGGTGGGACTTGTACTCAGGTGCGGTTTATAGTCCGGAAAATACGGTACGGTCAAAATTCTGGTGTTTCCTAGTTAATCAATTCAATCAAATCCTTTATCAAAATGTCTGAATCCCGACTAATCGCCGTCTCGGTCTGAACGCAGATTTACAGGAAGGCGGCGAGCCAGCTCCAGCAGGGTTTAATCCGGAGACTGACGGTCCTGGGCCAGTACGAAGAAGCCCTGCTCAAGATCAACGGCACGACGCCCGTCCTCGGGGTCAAACCTCCCGTCCGGAGGGACATACTGTCCGTCTGCGACGACCCCTTCACCGTGGCCCAGCAGTTGACTCACATCGAGCTGGTGAGCGTCCAAATCCGTGGCTTGAAATTGTCTGATCAAAACACATTTTTTTGGGATTGTCCAGCCCACTAGGGATGTCCTCATCACATTTTTATTTTTTTCACCCGCGTCAAAACAAAAACAACCAAAACCCAATCATTTGCCTGGGAAAAATGTTAAAAGAATTTCATACAACATTTCTCAAAGTGGCTTATACTTGGTCAAATTGGATTGGACATGTCTCACATTAAAAGCCAGCCAATCCGTTCATATTTGAAAATAAAAACCACTGCATTTATTTATTTAAAACCCTGAACTTTTGCACCTGATTCCAATCCTGACCCTGTTTTGGATTCCTCAACTTCCTATGACGACCACCCACAGTCTTCCCGTCCGTCAACTCTAATCTTCAAAATTTGAAACCACCATTTTCCCCTGTGGGTGTAAATCACTCTTAAAAACTGGAAAGGGCAATCCGTAAAAAAAAATCTTTGTATTTTCTCTTCTTGTCTTTCAAACGTTTGTCCACACTAAAGTTCTTGATCAAACAACAGTTAATCTCTGATTGACACCTTGTTTCCTTTGTCCTGCGACGTACCCCCATCCAATTGAACCCACACTTGAGCCACTCCGAGTCCCCGACAAGACCACCCATTTATACTCCAACCCCATTTTAATCCCTTTTACTGCTTTTTTTGTCGGGAATCGCTCTTGAAATTGAACAGATCCCCCCCCGAGTAAAAATTCCAGGAATTTATTGGGTCTCATTCCAGGATTGAGGACTTTGTTCTTCCTTTTCCCAGGAAAGACTGAGCTACATCGGCCCCGAAGAGTTCGTACAGGCGTTCGTCCAGAAAGACCCGGTGGACAACGACAAGGTAATCAAACAAATACCCTATTTTCTGACATATACGCCATACTTGTCACACAAAAAATGATGACTGAATCGAGGGTACGGCTTATATGCGCACAAATTAGACTTGACATGCACGAAACGCAAGACAATGTGGCCGATACAGTCATTTATTTCAAAATAGAGAAAAGATAAACAAATAAAACGTTAAACAAAATTAATTTTGACGTCTACCAATGAAATTCAAGAGAGAAAAAAAACGTATCTTGCATAAAACATGGAAAAAGTTACTTACTTGTGCCTGCCATTGCTCGCTCAGGGCACCGCCATCTTACCTACGAATGACAAACTAGACCACTTCCTGGTTGTACTGCTCACATGACTTCCTTTTTGAATTTGTCTACGTGCAGGCAACATGCGTACGATCTTTTTGATTCATAAAGTATCTCGGGAAAAACCACATGTAATGATTTTTCTTAAGATTTTCCATTCAAAGTAACACATTTGTACTCCCGATTAAAACCATGAATATGGAGGTGGAAATTGGGAATCGGGGGGCGGCTTATACGCGACAAATTGTCAAATTCAACCATTTTAAGGCAATTTTAAGGCTACGGCTTATACGCGGAGGAGGCTAATATGTGAAAAAATACAGTATTTTCCCAAAGTAAATTCGCGGGGAAGACATGTATTATGCAATGTTAAGTTTGCGCTTTGACCCACTTTTCACGGTCCGGAACCAACGTGGAGTTGACGTGACGTCTCGGGTTCATGCCGGGGTCGCGTGATGCCGACGGACAAAAGAAATATCTTCTTTTTTTTTTTTTTAACGGTAAAACGCAAAGCTACCCAATTTTTTTTCGAGTTCTGCCGGGATGTCGGATTAGAGCGGGCGTCGCTTAGCAACCGCGGTTGCCGCGGGGGTCGACGGGCGAGCGGGGACGCGCTCGTCCGGTCGGGCGCTCGAGCTGCTAGGCAACGCGCCGATTTGGGATGCCGGTTAACAAGGAACGAGGCGAGGTGGCTTTTATGGCCCGGGGCGGTCTGTCTCGGACCCTCAAAGGGTCCGCAAAATGTGTGTGTGCGTGCGTGTGCGCCAAAGGAATGCGTTGAATTGAACGGAGGAGATTCCAAACACAAAGCAATTACGCTTGTTTTTGTTCTGCTAAGTCGCTTAGCGAAGGCTATTTGTTGTTTTTGTGGCAGAGTCGCTTCATTGGGCACAAGAAGGTCGCTAACCTGGAGGCCTACGTGGATTGGTTCAACAGGCTCAGCTACCTGGTGGCCACAGAGATCTGCACGGTGAGTGGCCGTTAGCAATAGCTGCTAACCATTATTTTCCCACTCCAGTATAAAAAAAAAATGGAAAATCGCTAAATTCAATTCTGTGGATGCGCAAAGTTAGCATTTTTTCTGCCCCATGTTTGAAAATGTTTCATATTAGCTTCGAGATATCAGCTATGTTGCTAATGGCTATCCCGATTTTATTCCTCTTTTGGCAGCCCGTGAAGAAGAAACAGCGCGCGAGGGTGATGGACTTCTTCATTGACGTGGCGCGCGAATGTTTCAACATCGGCAACTTCAACTCTCTTATGGCCATCATTTGTAAGTTGCTGGACTATTTATTACTTGCCCGTTTTGGGGAGATTTTGATTTATTCCTCCATTTTTACTGGTCGACAAAATTTTGAACATTATAATCGTACAGGATAAAATATTTTTAAGCTGTTTGGCTAAGGTATGTAAAGTTCCTGCTGATTTTTGGGCAATTCCAGGCTACTTCCTGTTTGTTTTGGGGGGCGTTTAAGGTTCCTTATTAACTCATTGGCTGCCATTGAAGGCGCTGTTTTGAAGAATCAATTGTGGATAGGAAATTGAGCAAAGAGCAGTTGATAGGACAACTCTCAAATATATCTGGTTTTGCGTATAAAAAAACATTTTCACTATGTGCTAGAATACAAATGAGTTTTCAGCCAGAACAACCACACGGGCCCGATTGGACACCTATCGGGCCACCTCTGACCCGCGGGCCGCATGTTTGACACCACTGGGCTAGATACTGTATCTTCAAAATGATAGCCAATTGAAATGTTTCACCTCGGTGACCCAAATTGAGTCTCGCTACTTTAAGCATTTTGCTTGTAAACTCCTGGTTTTGATTTTTAAAAAAGTGGTCCTGGGATTACGGGGACGACGTGTGCTTTCGGGGGGGACATCTGGTCGGCCATGGCGGTGGGGGCGGGGCCGGGGGTGTGCAAACAATCCAAGCAGATGGTCAATACTGACCGGAGAAAGTCCCATCGCACGGTCAAGATGTTTTTCTTTCTTGGGTGGGCGGGGCTATTGAAAACCCAGCTGTCATTCGTCCATTCGTCATTAAGCCAGACGCTCACAAAATGTCTCCTGGGAAGCGTCGGATTAAATGCAAGCAAATGAGTTTCTCCCAGACAATTTTCTATAGCTTGTTCGTTCATTTTTTTTAAGCGCTTCTCCTCACGAGGGTCGCGGGGGGTGCCGGAGCCCAACACAATGAGACGGACGGACGACAAATCATCGTGGCTAGTGAATAACCCTTTTATTTTTGATTTTTACCATTGCAGCTGGGATGAACATGAGTCCAGTGTCCCGCCTGAAAAAAACTTGGAGTAAAGTCAAGACGGCCAAGTTCGACATCCTGGAGGTACGGCGTTTATTTACTTATTTGGTCCTTGGCGCTTGGACACTTGTGCTCACACATTGGGTTTTTTTGCGACAGCACCAGATGGATCCGTCCGGAAACTTCTACAACTACAGGACGGCGCTACGTGGCGCCACCCAGCGGTCCGTTATGGCAAACAGCAGCAGAGAGAAGGTCAGTAGTGCCTTGTTTTCATTTTTTTTTTATTGCCAGTCTGTTGTTAGCATCTTTTTTTAAACCCTTCATTGAGCGAGTGGCGACTTTTGGTTATTTAACCCCCAAAAAATTAGTCTACTTTCATGGACGTTATTATGTAGGGCTTAAAATGAACAATTTTGGATACTTCTACATGATTTTAATTCTAAATTGAGTGTGGTTAGTGTCACTTTATCCTTCGTTATTCCCGTGAATTGAATGCTTTTATTGTCATTATAAGAGTATCATGAGATTTAAAGTACAAATATCACAAAGTGCACAAATAACAACAACAAACAGAAAAATAAATAACAATCAAATGGAAAAAAAAAATAATAAGTAATCAACATAAGTAGTAAAGTGCACAAATAACGACAATGAATGAACAGATAATAAATAATTAATAATACTAATAAATAAATAATAAGTTGTCAAGATAATAAATTGGTCAGAAAGTGGCATGTGGTTATGTAACCACAAAGATTATGGCTGTAAACCGCCTGCCAATTTTTCTAGAATTAAGGTGTGTTTGTGTGTCCATTTTTTTTCTCAACAGCCGAATGTTTGAGTCACCCACCACCAACTTCACTACGCACTTATCTTTACATTCTATCCAATTTTAATGGTTTAATACACAGGTGTGAAAGTGGCGGCCCGGGGGCCAAATCTGGCCCGCCGCATCATTTTGTGCGGCCCGAGAAAGTAAATCATGAGTGCCGACTTTCTGTTTTAGAATCAAATTAAAATGAAGAGTATAGATGTATATTAAATTTCCTGATTTTTTTCCCCCCTTTTAAATCAATAATTGTCATTTTTTAATCCATTTTTTTCTGTGTTTTTAGTTCAAAAATTATTTTGTAAAATCTAAAAATATATTTAAAAAACCTGAAATAAACATTGTTTTAGATCTATAAAAAAATGAATATTCAGGGCTTTTAATCCAGTTATTTTAATCAATTTATTAAAAAAATATCTAAATATTCTATCTAAAATGGTCCAGCCCAGATGAAATTGAGTTGACGTTAACGCGGCCCGCGAACCAACCCGAGTCTGACACCCTTGTTTTAATACATTTAATTAAAAAAACTTTTATTACCTATTTCATCCAAAATTGGCAGACTTTTACCATTTTCAAAGAGTTTAAAGAGTTCTGTTGGAGGAAATCAGGCCATTTACATGTTAAATTGTGACTCTAAAATCGTGTTATGAAACTACTTCTGGAATGAAATAATGCCACAAGGTGAAATCATTTGAGTTTGTAAGGTGAAATGATAGATTTTTTATGGTGAAACGGTAGATTTTGAATGATGAAATGAATTTGTAAGGTGAAAAGGTCAATTTTGTAAGGTGAAACGATTTCGTAAGATGAAGTATGAATGGATGGGGTTAAAAGGCCTGATTTTTGTGTTTGGGTGAGTACGTGCGGGAAAGAGGGTGTCGGAATTTGTTTTTGTTTTTTCCCCTTGTAGCTAGTCGCTGTCCGTATGGTGGCCGCAGTAGTTCTGGGCCGGAATGTCCCGCGGGGGAGGACAGCGGCGTGACATAAGTGGTCGCCGCGTCCGAGTCACGGAGGCGTCTGGCCGAGCTCCGTCTCGGAAAAACAAACGTGGCGTCCTTCCAGGTCACATTGCGTTCCTTCCCCGACCGGCGCAGCATTGGGACGTGAGGAGGAATGTTAGCGGCCTTTGTTTGCGGAGATTAGGTTACGCAAGCGGGACAGAGGTCAGGGGTCGGCCATTGGAAAGTTCCAGCATGTCTGGAATGCAGCGGGCGGCCTGTCACCTCTCGCCCGTCCGTGGCTTTGGTGGATCGTCACCGGGTCTTTTATTACTCTGGAGAAGGAGTGGCCAATCACTTATGATTTTTTTTTTTTTTGAATGAGCCTGATTAATTGGAGTGTTTTTAAAAGAGAATAAAAATAAGAAATGAGGCAGAGTAGATGCAAAATAGGATTGAATTGAATGGAATGCTTTTATTGTCATTATACAAATATAATAAGATTTAAACATTTCACCACATAGTGCACAAATAAGAACAGGGAGACAAAAAATAATAAGAAGCATTTGGGCCGGGAGCCACATGCGGCTCAAGAGCCACATGAGAAAAGTCCAAGTTAAAAAAATACTCCCTTTTGGCTGAAAATGCACTCAATTTGCATGACAAAATATTTATAAAATTGTAAAAATGTGGATTGTTTCGTATTTGAACATTTTAATGTAAAAATGCATTTTAGATATTGTATAATTTGATTCATATATTTAGTTCATGTGATTTGCATTTTTAATATTTTATTCAGATATGATTCATGTTCATTTTTGGTGGGTTCACATTTTGAAAGCGAATTATTTAAAGTGTTGTACTGGACAGGGTTTAATCGTGACAATTTTTACAATATTTTTTGTATTTTTTTTTGTTGTTGTTTGCAGATGGTCATTCCGTTCTTTAGCCTGCTCATCAAAGACATCTATTTTTTGAATGAAAGCTGCGCCAATCGCCTACACAACGGACACGTCAATTTTCAGGTAAAAAAAAAACATTTGTTCCACTTTCCGAAAATGTCAACTTCCCTAAAAAAGACATTTTAATAGAAAAGAGAAGTCATGTTTTTGTCACATTTTGGGTATTTCCCATCCATTTCATGATTTTCCACTTGTAGTCATGCTTGTGGAAATTCCGATATTTTTTTAAATTTATTTTGGGAAGGGCTGTCAACATATGTTAATATTATATAATGGTATATTTTAATATTATTATATTATCCAGCTTGCTTTAATAGAATTGTATGGAAGTTGTGGTGTTAGTGCGTGAAATGTTTTAAAGGTGCTGTAAATATATATATTTATATATATATATATATATTTCTATATATATATATATATATATTTATATATATATATATATATATATATATATATATATATATATATATATATATATATATATATATATATATATATATATATATATATATATATATATATATATATATATATATATATATATATATATATATATATATATATATATATATATATATATATATATATATATATACACACACATACATAATATATTGAAATCTTAAAATTGGGTAAATGTCATTGTATTATGATCTGGAAATTTTGAATACATTTAATACGGTGGCATCTGAAAATGTAAAAATCTGTATTTATTTTTTGTGAAGCCATTGGTGACACTGGTACATACACTCAATTTTTATACCTGTGGATATTTATTAAATATCATATTTATAATTATTTATTTAAAAAAAACTTTCACCAGGATAAGGTTCCATTATTTGTAGCCATATAGTTTTGTATAAGTATGCAGGAAAAAAAACAAGGGCAAAAATTAATTTTTTTTATGTTTTTTTATTTTTGTAGAAATTGTGGGAGTTGGCAAAGCAAGTTAGCGAATTCATGAGCTGGAAGAAGGTGGAGTGTCCCTTCGACAAAGACCGCAAGATTCTGCACTACCTGCTCACCGCGCCCATCTTCACCGAAGACGGTACGGCGTCCAATCGGAGTGTTGGTTTTGATTGAAATGGCGGTCGGCGTCCGTGCACACTTGTGAACGCCGTCTTTTTTGCCACTTGCAGCTTTGTATCTGGCGTCTTACGAGAACGAAGGTCCCGACAACAACATGGAGAAGGACAGGTGGAAAACTCTCAGGTACACTAAAAAAAGTACTATCAAATTATTGCGTATCATCGTTTTTTTTAAACGACATAGTATAGTAAGACTTTTTTTTTCGTTAAAAAAACCCGACATAGTATATATAGTAAGGCTTTTTTTGTAAAAAAAAACCGACTTAGTATAGAAAGGCTTTTTTTGTAAAAACCAACAGTATAGTAAGGATTTTTTTCTCAAAAAAACAACATGGTATAGTACGGCTTTTTTCGTAAAAAAATGACAGTATAGTAAGGCTTTTCCCGTAAAAAAACGACATAGTATATAGTAAGGCTTTATTCTTAAAAAAACAACGTAGTATAGTAAGGCTCTTTTTTCTTAAAAAACGACATAGTATAGTAAGGCTTTTTTGTAAAAAAAAAAAAAACAACATAGTATACAAAGGCTTTTTTTTGTAAAAACCGACAGTATAGTAAGGCTTTTTTTCTTAAAAAAACGACATAGTATAGTAAGGCTTTTTTTTTCGTTAAAAAAACGACATAGTATAGTAAGGCTCTTTTTTCTTAAAAAACGACATAGTATAGTAAGGCTTTTTTTCGTAAAAAAAACATCGTATATAGTAAGGCTTTATTCTTAAAAAACGACATAGTATAGTAAGGCTTTTTTGTAAAAAAAAAAAAAAAAATGACAGTATAGTAATGCTTTTTTCTTTTTAAATAGAAAATTGTTCATTCATTTTCTATAGTGCGCATCCTTGCTAGTTGATAAAGTGGGGACACTGTGGTGTAGAGGTTAACTCACATGACTCCCATGTGGGCAGCCTGGGTTCGAATCCCGATCAGGAAACATTTTCCCTGAGTTGTTTCTATATATTTGTTGTCAAGATCTTCCAATAATGACAAAGGAAAGTGTGGCCAATTTGTGGCGTAGAGGTTAACTCACATGACTGCCATGTGGGCAGCCCGGGTTCGAATCCCGGTCAGGACCACATTTTCCCTTAATTGTTTCTATATACTTGTAGTCAAGACCTTCCAATAATGACAAAGGAAAGTGTGGCCAATTTGTGGCGTAGAGGTTAACTCACATGACTGCCGTGTGGGCAGCCCGGGTTCGAATCCCGCTGTCGTTTGACTGATCACTACACTATGTAGTTCAGTAAATGGATGATCCTTTTTTCATTAAAATAAAGACTTAGTCATTTTTTTCAGCAAAACAATTATGTTCCGGTCAGCCTTCGGCTGACCGGAAGACAGTTGGGGGGGAGGGGTCCTGGTGGTGTTCGACAGTCGGCCTTCGGCCGACTGCCGACACCACGCAGTCGTTGACTGGCGACAGCGGGACGTGAACCCTCGACACCCACGTCGCAGGCAGGTGACTAACCCACTACACCACGAGGCGGCCCGCCTATACATGGTCATTGGGTGCTTTTATTTAAGGAAAGACAGTCTTTTTTTAATGGCAAAATGGTTCATCCACTACTGATGACTTATTCACTGGGCCACCAACAGTAGTATTTGTTCTTTTATCTCTTTCATTTACCTGAATAATAGTGGGAAAATCTTTGCAAGCATTAGGATTTGAACCCAGGACCACAGAGGTGGGAGACTGATGTCTTGTACAATGGGCCACCACCCTCCAAGAGTAGCCAGTAGTATTTGTTGTTTTGTCTCTTTTCACTCCCAGATCATACTTAGTACTCTATTGTACCTTCAAGTGGGAAAAGTTAGGTAAGCTTACAGAGCAAAGCAGACCAGGACTTGAACCCAGGTCCACAGAGGTGGGAGACCAATGACTTACTCACTGGGCCAAAGGCTCCCAAACATATGTAGTAGTATTTGTTGTTTTGTATGTTACAACTACTAGTATAGTAAGGCTTTTTTTCTTTAAAAAACGACATAGTATAGTATGGCTTTTTTCTTTTAAAAAAAACAACATAGTAAAGCTTTTTTTCTTAAAAACGACATAGTATAGTAAGGCTTTTTTACTTGAAAAAACGACATAGTATAGTAAGGCTTTTTTACTTGAAAAAACGACATAGTATAGTAAAGCTTTTTTTCTTTAAAAACGACATAGTATAGTAAGGCTTTTTTTCTCAAAAAACGACATAGTATAGTCAGGCTTTTTTCTTAAAAAAACGACATAGTATAGTAAGGCTTTTTTCTTTAAAAAACGACATAGTATAGTAAGGCTTTTTTCCCTTAAAAACGACATAGTATAGTAAGGCTTTTTTTCTTAAAAAACGACATAGTAGAGAATGGCTTTTTTCTTAACAAAACAACATAGTATAGTAAGGCTTTTTTTTCTTTAAAAATTTGATTGAAGTTGGATTATTAACTAAACTTTGCTGTTTGTGGAGCAATAAAAAAAAATCTTGGTTTTCAATTCGGATAGTAAATGATTAATTTCCCACGGCCATGCTTGTTTCTAGATTCTAGGGTCTTAAACGGACGTTATTTATGCTTTAGTAGATCTGGTGTGAATAGTTTTGATCATTTATTTTTGAATAGTCTTTTTAACGCTTCTACCATTTAATGTGTGTACAAATCGGTCTTTAAATCCTACTATAATTCCCATAATTGATTGAATTGGTAACATTTTTTTCTCTCTCTCTCTCTTTTAGGTCGACGCTACTTCAACGAGCGTAAACATCAAGCACGGAGAAGACCTGAGATGTCATCTAAAAATCTCCTCTGCGTGCGAGGAAACCCTAAAAGCTACTTTTTGCGTTAGCAGACACGGCTACGACGCCAATGGCGGCTTTTTCCAATTCTCTGTAAGACTTTTAAGTCTTTATTTTCTACGATATTATTATACAGGGTGTTCCAAAATGTTTGACCCCATTCGAAATGCCCATATCTCGAAAACTACTTGATAGACCCTTAATGAAAGTAATTTCACTTTATGTTGAAGGTCATTCATTTTATTGGTTACATTTACAAAAAATAGTACAAATATTTGTTGGTTCTATGACAGATTTGTATAAATGTTCACTCTCGAGTCGGTATTTGAGCTCGTGCCAAAGTCCTGGCGATCTAGGTACGCATAAAAAAACTACTTGAAACGTTTCTACACAAGCTGTGAAAATTTAACGTCATTACAACAACAAAAATCAATATTATTGGCGTACGAAATGGGGTCAAACGTTTTGGAACACTGTGTTTGCGGGTCAAAATCAATGGAAAAATGTGCACTAAACATGTAAAAGTTTGTTTTTGCTAAAATTCTAGGTGCTACTCAAAATATTAGATCTCATGTGCTAGTTATGCTAACGGCATACTACCCTGAAAACGAAGCCGGGTCAGACCTGGTTAGTACTTGGATGGGAGACTGCCTGGGGATACCACTTGTGTTACCAAGTGGAATTAGCTCAAGTGGTAAAGTGCTAGCTTAGCATGTGAGAAGCAGTGGGAACTCTAAAGAGACACGGACCGTAAAGGGGTCCCCGTGGCTTGAGTAGTTAGCACGTTAGCCTTGCAGCTCTAGCGTCCTGGGTTCCAATCCCTGTCGGTCCTGTGTGGACTTTGCCCTGCGATTGGCTGGCTCCAACATTCTGTTCACCAAGAAATGAAGTTCTACTTGTAGTTTTTTGCACAAGTAGATCCTCATTTCTTGGTGTCCCCCTTGTGGGTGGGAAACCCGGAATCCGTGACCAGCCGATCGCAGTGGCGAAGTCCACACAGAATAGACCGGGATTTGAACCCAGGACGCCAGAGCTGTGAGGCTGACCTACTAACCACTTAGGCCACGAAGCCCCCTTTACAGTCTGTGTCTCTTGGAGATCTCGCTGCTTCTCACATGCTAAGCTAGCACTTTACCACTTGAGCTAATTCCCCGTGGTATCCCCAGGCAGGCTCCCGTCCAAGTACTAACCAGGTCTGACCCCGCTTAGTTTTCA
The DNA here is from genome assembly GCF_051989625.1 of Stigmatopora argus. Classification (NCBI taxonomy): domain Eukaryota; kingdom Metazoa; phylum Chordata; class Actinopteri; order Syngnathiformes; family Syngnathidae; genus Stigmatopora; species Stigmatopora argus. The sequence goes on from NC_135391.1 coordinate 1,592,973, forward strand.
GGGTAGTATGCCGTTAGCATAACTAGCACATGAGATCTAATATTTTGAGTAGCACCTAGAATTTTAGACAAAGGAAACTTACCTTTTTAGTGTGTATTTTTCATTCAGTTTGGCCTGCAAACAATATTTAGCGTGTGAAACCTCGTGCTAGCTGCTGGTTGGCTAACACGTGCCACGCCACTACTGTATTATTCAATGCACTAGCTGCATTTCTTAAGATGCCGAGGATGCTAGCTGAGCATGTTAGCATTATAGCAAAGTCCATAAGCTATATGCACGTTAGCATCCTCATGCTAAGTTTTGTTTTTTTTGTCGTCTCCTCAAGTTGTTCAAAAGATATACTTTACAAGTATACTTTTTATTTATGCAGCCATCATGATGTACCTTATTTAATTATGTCAAATATGAGATTATAATTTCACGTTGAAATTTCTGAAGCTTTTATGTTCTTACCTTTTTTGTGGGCATACTCGAGACCTTTTCCCTTTTTATTATCCTCACTTGTGTACAAATGATTTCATTATCACAGGAAGAATAAAAAATGGATACATTTTGGTGTTGTTGTTGTTGCCAATGTTTGTAAGTTATATCAAACTTTCAATTATGTACTTGGGTTACATTAACGTTCTTATTCAAGTGACTTCGGAATAAGTTAAATAGAAATTTAGCGCCCTCGTGAGGTGACATTGAATAAATGTATTGTAAGGCTTTTTTTCTTTAAAAAAAACGACATATACTATGTAGTTTTTTAAGAAAAAGAGCCTTACTATAATGTCGTTTTTTTTACGAAAAAAGCCTTACTATACTATGTTGTTGTTTTTTAAGAAAAAAGCCTTACTATACTATGTTGTTTTTAAAGAAAAAAACCTTGCTATGTCGTTTTTTTAAGAAACAGCCTTACTATACTATGTCGTTTTTTAAAGAAAAAAGCCTACTATACAAGGTCGTTTTTTAAAGAAAAAGCCTAACTATACTATGTCGTTTTTTTACGAAAAAGAAGCCTTACTATACTAAGTCGTTATTTAAGAGAAAAAAAAGCCTTACTATACTAAGTCGTTTTTTAAAGAAAAAAAGCCTTACCATACTATGTTATTTTATCTTTTTTTCTTTAAAAAACAACATAGTATAGTAAGGCTTTTTTCTTTAAAAAATGACATAGTATAGTAAGGCTTTTTTTCTTAAAAAACGACATAGTATAGTAAGGCTTTTTTCTTAAAAAAACAACATAGTATAGTAAGGCTTTTTTTCTTTAAAAAATGACATAGTATAGTAAGGCTTTTTTTTTCTTAAAAAGCGACATAGTATAGTAAGGCTTTTTTTTCTTAAAAAATGACATAGTATAGTAAGGCTTTTTTCTTAAAAAACGACATAGTATAGTAGGCTTTTTTTCTTTAAAAAAACGACATAGTATAGTAAGGCTTTTTTTCTTTAAAAAACGACATAGTATAGTAAGGCTTTTTTTCTTTAAAAAACGACATAGTATAGTAAGGCTTTTTTTCTTAAAAAACGACAGGATAGTAAGGCTTTTTTCTTTAAAAAACGACATAGTATAGTAAGGCTTTTTTCCCCTTAGAAAACGACATATTATAGTAAGGCTTTTTTCTCAAAAAACAACATAGTATAGTAAGGCTTTTTTCTTAAAAAACGACATAGTATAGTAAGGCTTTTAAAAAAAAACCGACATAGTATAGTAAGACTTTTTTTCTTTAAAAAACAACAGTATAATAAGGCTTTTTTTTGTTGCAAAAAAGTGACATAGTATAGTAAGGGTTTTTTTCTTTAAAAAAATGACATAATATAGTAAGGCTTTTTTTCTTAAAAAACGACATAGTATATATAGTAAGTCATTCTTTCGTAAAAATGACATAGTATAGTTAGTTTTTTTTTTAAAAAACAACATAGTATAGTAAGGCTTTTTTTTTTTAAAAAAACGACCATGTATAGTATGGCTTTTTCTTTAAAAAAAAAATGACCCTAACCCCTAAGCCTAAACCTAAGACTAAGTCTCAGCCTAAACCTAAACCTAACCCCGAACCTTAACCCCTAACCCTTCATCACCCCAATCATTATTTCACACCACTTATGTTGACACAAGCGTCACAGGGGGTGCTGGAGCCTATCCCAGCTAACTGTAAGTAATAGGCATCTATGTCTATGTCCTCTAAGACAAATTCAAAATTGAAAACAAAATACTTTTGCATAGTTTTATTCATTTCTCCGAAAGCGTTGCGAGCCTGTGCTGAGGGTCAGAGGTCAAACGCCCACGCCATTCTCACTTCCCAGACCAGACCACGCCCCCCACCCTCACATTGACACAAATAAATAGTTTTAAGACATATCCAAATATACTTACGGAAGCTTTTTGTACAAGCGTTTTGGTTCTTTTCCAGCTAACATTTACACCAAAAATAAAAATAAAAACAAAATTAAAAAAAACCTCCACAGTGTCTCTATGGCATGCATGGCTAAGAATTAGAAGTACAAAATATATAGAAAAGGTACAAAAGAAAAACCTCTATTGACATGTCTCTCAAATATCAAAATGATTTGAAATATATATATATTTTTAAAAGAATAAATTCTACAATAATAGACTTTTATCACAAACATATTCCCAAAGATTTGGAAACAAAAGGCACTTTTTTTAACAATTAGCTGCAGTTCAGTATATACAGGAAAATGTACAATTAAAGTATTTAGTAAGTAGAAATACTTTGTTTTGATTTGGATCTCACCCCAAAAAAATATAAAAACCTGAGGATGTGTTTTTTTGGTCTGCTTTTAACCCTTTAAAGGATGCTTATTTAACCCTTTGACTGCCAATTAACAGTGCCTGAGGTCCCCAAAACGTATATAAAAAGAATATTTCAAACTAATAATATTGCTAATATTAATGAAATTGGGAACTTGTGATGTGGATTTTATTTGGTGGTTTTTGTTTCGGTTTTTAAATGAACAAAAATAGTTTTTTTGCGCTATAAAAGGTTAAGGGAAAGCATGTTTAAGAAAAAAATACCTTTTATTTTGGAAGCCACAGGAAGTGTGTTTTCATGGTTGACCTTTTCATGCACGAATTCGGATTTTTTTTTTAACTTTTCATTTAATTCATTGGTTTTCCAATCGATTTTTGATTGGGCGAGCGGGGCGAACGAAGAAAAAAATAATAATAATTTGAGAAACGTCTTTTGCGGACGAGTTTATCGGCACGCGCACGAATCCACGGTCATGTTGGGGTACACCTTGAGCACCACGTTTTTGTCCTCGTCGAAGAAGAGGATGCTGAGGGAGGACATTTTCTCCGGGACGCAGCACGGCTCGGGGATGCCCGGCACCACGCCCACCGCCCGCACGATGCTCTGGATGGTGGCGTGGTTGGAAGGCTTCAGAGCCTGAAAGCACCCCCAACGTACACACGTTAGCCACAGGAAGTTCATGCCTTCATTTCACTCCTTTCCTCTTACTTTAAATATCATTTGTGTGAATTTATATTGCCTCATATCTAATTCGTGATCACGATTCATCCCCATACTACATTTGAGAACCACGATTGTGATGTTTGTATGTCATTTTTGAAAAACAAAACGTATCAAAACGGACACTAAAATAAATTATTTATGTTTGAACAACACATGGCCTTCATTGTATCATTTTCTTTCTTTTTTAATTTCAAACCAGCTTTAGTCCAAACGAAGGATTCTAAATATGAGGAAAATAAACATAAAAGAATGTGTAAGTGGTCAATTGTGGGATTTTAAATGGGAAACAGCGCCCTCTGCGGTCAGGCATGAGTACTACACGCCACAAGGGTAACCTTCAGTTTCCCCCCCATCAAAAACACAGGCGTAATGATCGGTTCAGACCAATTTTGAATCGATACGAGACCCGTGTGACATAATAATCGCTATATATCGTATAATGGATTTTTAAAAAACATATTTTGTAATATATTCACAAAGAGAGAACACATAGTTGACTCTTTTTGGTATTCTTTTGGTCTCGGACCGACTCAGTTGGCTATTTAGTATTTATTTAGTAAACCAGGTTAAGTCCGGACCAAACAGTGCAGCTGTGACGGACGGAAGCGTCCAAACTAGTGGCTACAGGTCTTCGTTCTAGGACACCCACCTTGTAAGACCTCTGACACTAATGAAAATACAGCCTGAGGGTGTATCCACAGCTGCCCCCTTTGGTCCAAAGGAAACCCAAAAAAGTGGCATGATGGGAAATGCTAATTAGAGAGCATCGCAGGCCAAAATAACCCCAAATAAATAAGTGACCTCAACAGGAGGGAGACCCCAAAATGTCCCCAAATCACCTGAAAATGACCAACAATAAAGAGGAAATGCCATGAAATGGCCCAAAATAACCTCATTGGCTGTCATAGGCGTCCAATATGTTTGTAGAGGGAGGGATGGCAATAAATCTCACTCATTTCAATTCACAGCAGAAGGTTGAAAATAGCTTGTTTTTAATGAAAGTTGGATATTTTGATCAGTTAATGGAATGATTTAATGACTAACGTGTGAATAATTGTCTCATTGCCATATTGTGAGTTTCTATCAAAATTAAGTAATATTTTTTTTAATAAAAAAAATCAAGATTTAGGCAGGATCAATAGTTCTTTTAGTTTGAAAAGGGGCGTGTCCAGCCTTGTTGAACAGCAACCCCATCAGGCGAGGAGGGGCACCACGCCTCAAGCGAAGAGGGAAATAATCAGTTAATTACTACAAAGCTCGGCAGGGAAGGAATTCCGGTGCCGCGTTTCAAATGTTTGCCGTCTTATCAGATCGGAAGCAACTTTGCATTCTTTAAAGCAAATTTGATAGAAACGTTACACGATGCGTTCAGGGACCTTTTGTGTGTGTGTGTAGATTGCTCAATTGAGGTGTTGTGGCATTTAAAGCACATTAAAAAACTCTTTCAGTGCCACTGACGTCCAATCGTGTAATGTACAATCATCCTTTTGCTGGGAATTAAAATTAGTCATGAGTAGAGGTCCAATCCATTTTAGGTGGGAGGATGGCAGCAGATATTTCATCCAAAAGCTTTGGTATAAGTAGATAGAAATTGTAATGATAAAAGGGGAAATATAATCAAAATTAAAAATGCTAACAATTCAAATAAAAGAGAAATAAAAAAGGAAAAATGTACAATTTCCTTCTTTCTTTTATGATCATTTCCCAAAATGTATTTGATTTTCATAATGTAAAAAACGTGTTCAATAATTTGCTAAATTTTATCTACTTATTTTCCTTCTTTCTTTTATGATCATTTCCCAAAATGCATTTGATTTTCCTAATGTAAAAAAAACATGTTCAATAATTTGCTATATTTTACCTACTTATTTTTAGTAGCTAGTCATTTTCAAAGCCTTCATTTAGATTATTTTTTTCTTCACATTTTTGCCATGTTTTACCATTTGAATCCTTTGTTTTTCAATTACGATTATTCTAGTTCTCTTGCGATGCCTATTTAGGTATATTTGTCGACCTCTAGCGGTTATTTGGGGAAACGCGAAAAAAAAACGGAAAAGACTCACCTTAGGCATGGGAAACTGGCAGGATCCGGAGCAGTAGTAGGCGTCGAAAGACTTGGGCGAAATAATCCACTCGCTCCAGCCGATGTCGGCAAAGTCCACTTTGAGGTAGCGGCGCGCGCAGTTCCGCGGCGGGTTCCACTGCTTCTTGCGGGCCTTCTTGATGGTGCGCTCGTCAAACTGCAGCAGGGGGTTCTTGCGGCTCTTCTTGCGCGGGGGCCGGCGAGCCCGCTCGCCCCGGAAGCCCTCCAGGGGGCCCGACTCGTCCCAAGCGGGCGCCGCCGCCGCCGCCATCGCCTCGTAGGGGTACTCGGGCCCGGGCAGCTCGTTGTTCTGCAGCGGCAGCGGGACGTGGGGGGAGCGTCTGGACCTGGGCCCGGGGGAGGAGCCGGTCCGCGGCTCGCTGGCGTTCCGACGCCCCCTCAGGGCGGCCACCACGCTCTCGGGCTCCGAGATGGCCGAGTCGTTGGCGTAGACCAGCACGTACGGGGAGCGGTCGGCCAGGAGTTCCTTCCAGGGGCGGGACCCCCGCGAGGCCACCTCCATGCCGATGAGGAGCTGGCCGTGCGCCTTGGCCTGGTTGACCGCCCGGGTGATGTCCTTCCACTGCCAGGAGATGAAGTCCCGGGAGTGCGTGGATACGTTGACGCGGAATTGGCCCAGGGTCCGCGTCCGCTCGGCCTCGGGGGCGAAGCTCCAGACCACGGCGTGGACGTGGCCGCGCCGGCAGCCTCGCCGCCCGCCGCAAGGTCGGCTGGCGTTGCGGAGGTCCCCGATGTAGTAGTGAAGCGTGGCGGAGAGGACGTCCTCGGATTTGGTGAGGGACGTCAGGTTGAAGATTTGAAGTTCTTTCTGGTTGATCACGCCTGAAAGTAGAGGCCAGAACCGTCAATTTTGGTCCAAAAAAAAATGCGCCCAACACTACATACAGTGTGTTTGAGTCACAACAGTTTTTCGTTTCAATATGTAAGACATTTTGATGGAGAGAACCATAAACAATTCATATCTTTTTAAATGTTGATCCTTGAGGCCATGCTCCGAATTTAAAAGTCGACATACATGAAAATGTGTGCCCTTTTTTTAGTCACTTCACCACTTTTAAAGTACAAAAAGTCTCTGAATTCTTTTGAGGACATTGTTCCGTTGTTGCTAATCAATGAGTATCAATGAGAATATCCATGCAGAAGAGTGTAATGAAAAAAAAATATGATTATAAAGGCACTGTAGGTAGTGTTAACGCCATATTACCAACGTAAAGATCCTATTCCTGCGCTTTCTCACCAGCAGTTTCCATAGTTTACCTCACAGGTTAGCAGAGAGCCATATGCACCCATCAAAAGAGCCATATGTGGCTCCCGAGCCATAGGTTCCCTACCCCTGGTGTAAGAGAAAACTTTTTGACCAATCTGGTGTCCTACAATAACAATCAGTGGATTGTAGTCAGGTGCTTCTTGTTTCAATCGGTTTTGTTCAAAAACCTGCACCCAAAGCGGCCTCCGAGGACCAGGTTTGCTCACTCCTGGTTAAATAGTCTTTTCAAAAACTCAAAATTTGAGATTAAAGATGAATATACATATATACAATAGAAGCACGAATAAAAAATATGGCAATTTAAATCATGTTTTCTTTCTGTTAAGTGAGAAACCAGATTTTTTAAGACAAACTGTTCATTCTATAAACATGCCAATCTTTTTATTTACCTATGGTTATCTAAATGAGTAGGTGTACCTAATAAAGGTCTCACATGCACGTCTCGTAAAGTCCAACAGGGGGCGCCAAACACCAACAAACACATTGCACTGTTACGATGGACAAAATAGAAAGTTGACGCCGTAAATAAAGACCAAATCCATTAAAACGGGAATTGCATGAACATAAACTATTTCTTTTGAACAGAAAATGCATTGGCACGACTTAGCTGGTCAAAATTGTGCCGAAGACGGCATATTCCAGCGTCCAATTTAAAGGATTTAATAGTTGTTGGTTTTTTTTGACAAGCTTAAAAGTCACTTAGCACGATCCGGTTTTTTGTAAGGATTCGGTTTTACGTACCCCAATACGCCTTGAAGCTTCGCACCGTGTTGCCATCCTTGAAAGGGAAGCCCGCCTTGTTGTACTTGTCGTACAACATGTGCATGTGTTCCGTCACCGTGTCCTGAGCCAGCCGCTCGCGCTCCCGGTCCCGCTCCCACTCCCGGTCCAGTTCTCGACCCCCCGCCTGGCAGGTCCACGCAGCGGCGGAGAGCCCGAGGAGAAGCCAAAGAGCCATCCCGGTGGCGGCGCTTGCGAAGAACGAGCTGGATGGAGGGAGGACTTTTCTAGAAACGAGCGCTTTCCTGGCCAGAAGCCGACTGGGGGACCATGGCGAGGGGGGCGCAGTCTAAGCGATGTATCCGAAAAGAGAGCGCGATGCTCGGCTGTGACTCCCGGGGAAGCTCCGCGGCGATGTGAGGCGAAGCGCTCCGTCGTCCGCCGGGCTCAGCTTTCATTCAAACTCCGGGATGTGGAGCTCGCTATTATAAGGCTGCTGGGACCAGCTGGGGCTAGTATTCCTCTCTCTCTCTCCCCCCTCTCTCCCTCTCTCTCGCACACGCGCATGCGCAATGAGTAAGCCAGACAATCGCACGCTGGAAAGAAGCAGCTGATTCTGTCAACTTCAGGGACTACTTTTTTTGACAGGATGGACTTTGGCCACTTGGTCATTTTTTTTGTAAAACAAACGTAATATGAATTCCATTTTAGGTGTAAAGGAATTTAAATCATTTATATCATTAAAAAAAAGTTGGTTGGTTGGTTAGGTGTCTTGAGTGGTTAGAGTTGCTGTCTCACAGTTCTGGGGTCCAGGGTTCGATCCCAGGCCGGTCCTCACTGTGTGGAGTTTTTGTATGTTCTCTCTGGGCTTGCGTGGGTTTTCTTCGGGTACTCGAGTTTCCTCGCCACATCCCCAAAAACATGCATGCTAAGCTAGCTGGCTAACAGTCTAAATTGCCCTTAGCTATGATTGGTTGTCCTTTTTCTCCTCGTGCCCTGCGATTGGCTGGCCCCCGATTCAGGGTGTCCCCCTGCCTGATGCCCGAAGTCGGCTGGGATAGGCTCCAGCACCCCCTTGCGAGGACAAGTGCTTCGGACAGTGCTTATCATGTGTTGCAGATACATAAAAAAATGTCGACAGCAGGACTTTAAGTTGAATTCATTCCATTGACATCACTCTTTCCAAGATGTACACCCACTTCTATATGCGGGAAAAAAATGGTGGCCACACCCCCTTTTCCTATCTCTTCCTACACACACATTTGGGTAAGAAAATAATTTGAGGGATGGGGGTGTGTTCTTTTGAAGCTGCAAACCCCCATAAACATGTCAACAGTGCACAATCATTCCCTTTGAATCTTACACTGCCATTGACGTCAATAGACGTCCAATCCAGTGGCTGGATTTGTGTCCAAAATAGGGCCCGCTATCATCTTAAAAGGGTTCTTAAGTCTCATGGTAAACAAGGAAATGCATTTCCAGATAGAGCCTAATCAAGACCCTTATAACGTCACATATACTACATCGGGGGGACACAGGCTGTTTGCCAAATTGCCATCACAGACAACAATGGGAAGGCGGGGGCAAAAAAATGGCCACCCCCTCCCATTATAAAGAAGAGGAATGACAGGTTAGGAGAAAAAAAAAAACACTCCGATTGAAAGCAGGACTAGACACTGACACCAACAGGTTCAAAGCATCTTTGAATCTGTCATTAGCACACCCCCTAGTTTGGAGAATCCCAGGGTGAGTTTTGCATCCAAGTCAACAGATAGACACCCCCCACCCCAGTCGGCCGGCCCCCCTTCTTCGACGCGTGTGGAAACAGCAGCTTATTGTGCGCATTAAAGGCTCGGGCTCCCATTTAGCGCACCTCAATGGCGTTAAGCGCACACATCCTGTAGCATCGCGCTCCCGTCCGGATGCCACGAACAGCCCCCCCCAACCCCCGGCCGTCGTTCTCTTTCGGGGGGCGCCGGGGAGGAAACGACGAGGCCGTTTCTCCGCCTCCGACATCTGATTGCAATAATATGAACATGCGACGTCGTCCGCACACTGAATGCGTTTAAGACCCTCACGAGGTGGGGTGAAGGGGTTTTGGGAAGGGGGGCGTGAGGGGGGTCCAGCTGGAGCAACTCAAGAGCATCCGTCAAACATGTACTACAAAGCACAAGAGTGGAAGAGCGCCCGGTTTTTGCAAAAAAAAAAAGCCTAAAAATGTTGCAATAAAAGCACTTCAAATGTAACGGAGGATCCAATTGGCTAGCGCAGTCAAAACGGATTGGACGTCTCGCGCCCTCACTGGCAGCTCATGAGTTCATACTTCAAAATGTCAACAAATACATTTTAAAAGCCAACTTTTTTGCCCAAATGAGCTTAAATTAATGAATGTTCACCGCCTTCTTTGCCCTGAAAAGAGGAAAAAAGCTAAAGAGATGAGCTAGCATGTCCGTGTCATTAGCGCCACTCTGTCAAAGTGGTGCCAAACAGGCCATAAAACCAAAACATGTCAATGACTTGATTGTCCAATCATGAGCTTTCGCATCTGCGTGCCGCTCAGTCTTTACAAGACGCGCTAACGACCTGCTGATGCTTGTTAGCCAAGTTAGACCGCCGCCATTTAATTTGTCAAGATAGCTCCAAACGCATCAAAAACATCACTAAGAAAAGTTAAAAAAGCCTAAAAAATAAGGCTAATGCACAGTTATGTTTTGACTACATTAATGGAAACGAGAACAAAATTGAGGAAGCTAGCGGAGACAGTGACTTAAGCAAATTAGCACAACAATGAGATGCTAAAAATGTCGAGTATCGACATGACTGCTAAATGCTAGCGGTCTTAAGATGTGCTTTGCCATGCTAGCTAGCAACATGCGGAATGTTTTAAGCTCATTAAAGAGTCTTCTTCTATCAGGCCTGGGGGTGCCGTGGACATAAAAGCAGACTGAGCCCCTCCCCTGTCCTCCGCTTGCTACTAAAACTCAGCCCTAAAGTTAAAACATAATAATTATATATATATATATTTTTTAAAAAATAGGGGTGACCCTACTTTGCGGTTTTTCATTTATCGCGGCCATGTCCAGTCTACATTAACCGCGATAATCGAGGGATTACTGTATTTTTTTCTCCAAGAAGGACAGATTTCCTACCAAATCCGACTCGCTGATGCTAGCAAGAGAGATGAGAGCAAAAATGTCTGGGAAACCATTTTTCATCATAGCGTGTGAGCCGGGCATCACGTTGGAACTTTGATGACTGGCTTCTAAACACACAGTTGAACCGCACGGGGTCGAGTGGAGATAGTGACCAAAATAGATAAATGCAGCTAAAATGGGCCAAGAGATGAAAGGCCAGCCAGGGCCCATTATAACATCACACATTGTGGAAGCAACACTGTTGACGATCAACTTGATAAGCCAGTTAAAAAGGGAACGCTGGTGCGCCTCCGCCCAGATGGCAAGTGTGATTTGTCCGCCTTTGTTCCCTCCCGTCCAATTAAAGCCCCCGTGTGTGTCTGTGTGTGTTGTCAGGAACTTGTGATGTGGTGGTCCAGGATAACAACATGCGCGTAAACGGCGGATTGTACCACGTTTCTCTTGGCGTTCTGGCCGGGATGGCACTGCAACACATAAGACGCATGCTAATCTTGTAGCCGCCGCTTGATAACATCAGATAAGATTGACCAAGTGTCATTTAATTGACCAAATAGATACCGTGGCTACTCCGTCAAGTTTGCCGTCTAAGGCGGTCAAGCGTGTACCGGATAGTACATGTTAGGCACGGGTTAACATGGTGGCTGACCTGGGGATCCACGTTGAGGATGTCGCCATCCATCTTCCTCTTGAAAAGAAGCCCGCCGGTGTGCTGGTAGAGGATTTCGTAGTTTACGCTGCAGGTGGAAGCGGAAACTTGGGTGCTCCAATTGTAGTAACTAGGAAGGAAGAGTTGACAAAGGTCAAGTTGTTGTGGGAAAAACTGCACAAATCTGATCAAAGTGGTGACATCGCTAGGTTTAATTATCTTGGCCAAAAACTGAAAATGAAGAAACCAAGGTTTAAAAATGAAATATAAATAAATAAGTCAAGGAATGTAGGAAAACATGTTTGTTTAGTTATATATGTGGGACCCTTAACCCAATCTATCCCGCCTGGCCGACTGACCCACCGACTAACCAACAAACCAAAACAATCAATCAACAAATCCAACTAATCAACCAACCAAACCAAGCAGCCAACCAACCAACCAACGAAACTAAACAACCAAGAAACCAACCAACAAACCCAACCAACCCAAACAACCTACAAAACTAACCAAACAACCAACGAAACCAACAAAACAAACCAACCAACGAAACCAACCAACGAAACCAACCAAATGAAACTAACCAACCCAACCAATACACCCAAAGAACCAACCCAACCAACGAAACCAACCAACGAAACCAACCAACGAAACCAACCAACGAAACCAACCAACACACCCAAACAACCAATGAAACCAACAAAACAAACCAACCAACGAAACCAATCAACGAAACCAACCAATGAAACGAACCAACCCAACCAATACACCCAAAGAACCAACCCAACCAACAAAACCAACCAAACAACCAACGAAACCAACCAAACAACCACCCAACCAACAAAACTAACCAACGAAACCAATCAACCAACCAACCCAACCAACAAAACCAACCAACACACCCAAACAACCAACGAAACCAACAAAACAAACCAACCAACGAAACTAACCAACAAAACAAACCAACCAACGAAACTAACCAACCCAACGAAACCAACCAATGAAACTAACCAACCCAACGAAACCAACCAATGAAACTAACCAACCCAACCAATACACCCAAAGAACCAACAAAACCAAGCAACCAAATAACCACCCAACCAACAAAACCAACCAACCAAACAACCACCCAACCAACAAAACTAACCAACGAAACCAATCAACCAACCAACCAACCAACCCAACCAACCACCAAATGGTTCAACAAAATCCTTTCTTACCTTGAAACTAACCCACTGTCGCCGTTGGAACCCCCCCAAAGCCTTTCTGAGCACCCCCATTAAAGACGGCCGCTAACCCTAGTTCAAGTTCAAGCAGGTGTCAGTTTGCCGGCGGCAAGGTGCGCGAACTCCCGACCTCGCAGGAGTCAGCGAAAAAAAATCCCAGCGGGGAGGGCGGCGTGTCCAAACATTGTTTTCGGACACGGGGGTCCAAAGAGCGTCGGGCGCATTCCGCACGGGAACGCGGGCCAGCTCCACGCCAACGTGTCGCCGAGCCGCTAAAAATCCCACCGGGGTCGAGCGGCAGTTAGCGGCTCCGAGTTCAGCCAGACGACAGGCGGGCAGTTAGCAGCTAGCCGCTAGCCAGGACCCTGTTGGTCTTGGACGCGGTGGCGGCGAAGCAAGAACATGACAACCCGGCTCGTTGCGCCGCTAACAAATTGCAAAGGATTCCTTGAAAGCCAAGTTTTGAAATCCAAACCCCAAAGCCTGACCTTGTCCTAAAAATCCAATCCCTGGCTGAAAAACTGCATTTGAATCCCTAATGTTCTGCTATTTTTATTGAAAATAATGTCTGAAACTACAGGAAACATTTGATGGCTGCCAAAAGCGGGGCCAGCCAACGAGATGTTAAATCCAAGGCTTGGCTTACTTTTTTCTTTCCGCTCGCCTGAAAGCTAGATTTAACAAAAATAGGAAATACCTTTGTTTGCAGCAATGCCTCGATTGTTGTGTCTTCACTTATCGCGAATTCACCACTTTGCGATTTTTCCCGCTATCAATAAATGAATAATTGTTTTTCAAAGTTCATAAAAATGTGAAAATCCACGCAAAAAAGCCACTCTTGCTACTAGGACTCAACACGAAAAAAAGTTATAATATGGGTGACCCTAATTGGTGATTTTTCAATTTTCACGGCCATGTTTGGTCTACATCACATGTGTCAAAGTGGCGGCCCGGGGGCCAAATCTGGCCCACCACATCATTTTGTGTGGCCCGGGAAAGTAAATGATGAGTGCCGACTTTCAGTTTTAGGATCAAATTAAAATGAAGAGTAAAGATGTATATTACATTTCCTGTTTTTCCCCCTTTTAAATCAATAATTGTAATTTTTTTTATCCATTTTTTCTGTGTTTATAGTTCAAAAATCATTTTGTAATATCTAAAAATATATTTAAAAAAGCTAAAATAAACATTGTTTTAAATCTATTAAAAAAACTGAATATTCAGGGCTTTTAATCCAGTTATTTTAATCAATTTATAAAAAAAATCTAAATATTATATCTAAAATGGTCCGGCCCACGTGAAATCAAGTAGGCCTGATGCAGACCAAGGGTGCCAAGGGTGTCAGACTCGGGTCGGTTCGCGGGCCGCGTTAACGTCATCTCGATTTCATGTGGGCCGGACCATTTTAGATATAAAATTTAGATTTTTTAAATAAATGGATTAAAAGAATTGGATTAAAATCCCTGAATATTCCGTTTTTTTATAGATGTAAAACAATGTTTATTTTAGCTTTTTTATATATATTTTTAGATTTTACAAAATGATTTTTGAACTAAAAACAGAAAAAAATGATTAAAAAATGACAGTGATTGATTTAAAAGGGGGAAAATCAGGAAATTGAATATACATCTATACTCTTCATTTTAATTTGATCCTAAAACTGAAAGTCTGCACTCATCATTGACTTTCCCGGGCCACACAAAATGATGCGGCGGGCCAGATTTGGCCCCCAGGCCGCCACTTTGACACATGTGCTCTACATTAACAACGATTACTGTAAAAGCATCATATTAATGGCAAAATGTGGATGACCAATAGGAAGAGGGGTGCAATTCAGTCCATTCTGCTCATTCCAATCATTTTCAAGCATTTGTTAGGTTAATTTGTAACGTAAACCAGTTAAAAAGTGCCTGAAATGACTGAATAAATGCTCAAATAAAAACAGCTATCATCTCACTGTTCAATAAAAGCACAATGACGTGGAATTGGAATTGGGAACGTACGGCGAGCAGATGAATTGTTCTCCATTAGCATCCTTGCTAGCTTGTTAAGAAGAAGAATTCTTTGGATTTGATTCACGTCATTGATCCGCAATGGTCGTAAAACGATGATCGTCATTGAAACGTCTTTGTTTCCAACCCCCCGACCTGCAGGGAACAATAACAACCAGTGTGGTTGGCGTTAAGAGGGAGCAGATGCTGCTACCCAATCACTGGCTGGACTCAACTCCAGCAAAGCGCACGCACGCACGTACTCACAATGCCGGCCCTCCTCCTCCGCCGCCGCTAAGAACACAGAAGGAAAGCCACACCGGCGCGCAAGCCAGATCGCTTCACGCCTGACGGGCAAACGGGAGCCGGTTAGCGTGAGAAGCTAACATAGCCTACACTTGGAGGTCGGTTTATTTTTTGACTCAAATGCTCCAGTGTAGAATTTCCGTATTTTGTTTTCGTACGAATTCATGCATTAAACCAATCGGATTAAGATGTGATTTTTCTTGAGTGGACTCTGTCTCTTAGCGGCGGAAAGAAGCACTACTCGGAAAAAGGCGCGCAATACAAAATCCAACTTACCAACATTTTTCGCCATAAACGCAATTTGCAGACATGTTCGTATGTACCGTTGTTCGTAACTCGAATGTTCCTAAGTAGGGGAGCGTCTGTATCAAAATTTGTCTCGTATCTAAAGATAAATATTTGCCCGAAATTTTACTCGTATCTCAAATTGCTCATATGTCGAGGTATTACTGTAATTAAATTAAAATGGAGGTAACTTGAGCAGGCAGCTCACTCGCCCTTGGAGCGAAAGTTGGACGTGGACAAAAGCACATGTCGGCCGCTGTGCACCTGCGTGGCTGCGTTCATTCAAAGCTAAGAAAACATTTGCGCCGCTGTCCTCTCGCATTAACTTTACAAGCGATCCCGGGTCCCGCGGGACCCCGGCGTTGTGCCTCGGCATTAATGGGGAACTCGCCAGCCCCTTGGCGGACTACGGATTGATAAATATTTTCCGGAGAGACCGAAACATTCCAAAGGCGCAGGAGAGTACGACTTTGCTCACAACCGACACTTAAAACGTCTCTTGGTTTAGCGTTATCCATCGGTCTCGAACCGTCCCGTTAGTCTCGATGGCAATTGGCGATGACGGAAACTCAAAATGACCCTAAAACGACCACTTCAAACCCTGAGATGATGCTGAATAGCTGAATTTTTGCATGTTGGTTTTCCAAAAAACTAGTTTTTTCGTCCTCGATGTTGACGACATTGCGTGTCTGACTCAGGAGATACAGTTTCACCAAAAACCTTGTTGGACTGGCGTCTTTTGCCCATCCAGATTGCGACTGGGGAGCTCCTCTTTCAGTCTGAACAGAGCGCATAAATCCGATTTTTACGAGGCAGACTGAAACCACATACTTGAGGTACTTTCATATCCGATATGGACAAGCAGTCTGACCAGATGCGTTTTAACGTTCCGTGACGTCAATCTGCGTTGGACGATGCAGATGCCATTTAAACACCCGCACAAAAACAGGGTAAAACACTACCGTATTTTCTCGCATATTAGGAGCCACCGCGTATAAGCCACACCCTTAAAATGGCCTTAAAATGGTTGAATTTGTCAATTTCTCTCGTATAAGCCGCCCCCTGAATCCCAGTTTTCACCTCCATATTCATGGTTTTAATAGGGAGTACAAATGTGTTACCTCGAAGGGAAATTCTTAAGAAAACGGGTTGGGAATTACGAACTAAATATATATTACTGTATTTTCTTGCATATTAGCCACCTCCACGTATAAGCCGTACCCTTGAAATTGCCTTAAAACTTTTGAATTTGACAATTTCTCTCGTATAAGCCGCCCCCTGATTCCCAATTTCCACCTCCATATTCATGGTTTTAATAGGGGGTGCAAATGTGTTACTTTGAAGGGAAAATCTTAGGAAAAACCATAAAAGTCAAGTGGTATTTTTGAGTTTTTCCACGTAATATGCAAAATGTGGTTTATTTTTTTCTTGAATTTCTTTCATAGACGACAAAATTAACTTAGTTTACCGTTTTATCTGTTTATCTTTTCTCTATTTTGAATTATATCGGCCGCATTGTCTTCCGTAATGGCGTTTCTTGTCACATTGCAGTTTACACATCTAATTTGTGCACATATAAGCCGTACCCTCGATTCAGTCATCATTTTTTTGTTACAAATACGACATATATGCGAAAAAATATGGTCGCTGTTAAAATTAGATTGGAGGACTCCAATTGCAATCACGTAGCCTTCGTTTTAACTCCAATTGCACAAAAATGTATCGGTGGACTGGTTAGCATTGGTTAGCATGTATGCTAAACAGTTGGGTTCAACCCCGGGCTTCGGCCTTAACGTGCGGATGCTTCCCGACCGACCGAGCCTTCCAAAAATTGGTTGCTACGGCAACGACTGGGTCGGTCTAGACGCCAAAGCGGTTGACCGTTGAATAAAAGTAGCAAAATGGGGCATTTGACTAGTTTCAGTGAATGCGTGTATCCATAGACCAGTCACAGACGATATAATTCTCCTTGAAGGGGAAAAACCTTAATTAGTATTCCGCAACTGGGCCATTGCAGTGCGAGGCAAGCGTTCTATTCCCGAGCCGAGCTAACCTCCGCTAGCTTATAATTTAACGCGTCCACTTGCTGGCTCAGCATTTGGCGACCTCGCCGGGTTTTAAGCATTCTGTTTCAGTTGTCCCGGATCAGGAGGAGGAATTTGGTCACGGTCCGAACGTGGAGAGCGGTGCCTGGAGTTGGCGGTGATGGGCTCCAGCACCCCCCGCGACCCTTGTCAGGATAAGCGATAATGAACGGTATTTTCTCGTATATATGCCGTATTTGTCGCCCCGAAAAACGCTATTAAATCCATGAATATAAATCTGAAAATTGTGAATCAGGGCTTATATGCGAGAAATTGTAAAAATCAACCATTTTAAGGCGTCTTTAAGGGTACAGCTTATACGCGGGGCAGCTAATATGCGAGAAAATACGGTAGATTTTTTTATTCATTCATTTACCTTCCGTTCCGCTTATACTCACATCGGTCTCGGGGGTGCTGGAGCCCATCCCAGCCAACTTTGGGAAGTAGTCAGCCGATTGCAAGGTACAATGACACCAATCACACCCAATTCTTAGGACAATTTCCAGCGCTTAACCATCTAGGCAAGCACGAGCACCCGGAAAAAACCTGCACGAGCCCGGGAAGAACACGCAAAGCCATTTTTGGGAGCCGGTATCCAGCGGTCGGCCGTAAAATTGGGGGCAGGTTTATGGTGCAATGGGAGCCTTTC
Organism: Stigmatopora argus; assembly: GCF_051989625.1. Classification (NCBI taxonomy): domain Eukaryota; kingdom Metazoa; phylum Chordata; class Actinopteri; order Syngnathiformes; family Syngnathidae; genus Stigmatopora; species Stigmatopora argus. Next base: position 1,610,882 of record NC_135391.1, read on the forward strand.
TTTGGTTTCACGAGCTTATTAGCCGCAGCTTAGCTTTAATGCCCGCCGCGAGCCGCTCTCCGGCACCAAATTGGAAGCAGACGACGGCCTGACCCGCCGCCGCCGCGTTGCCTCCTTGAACGAAAAGCCCAGGCAGCGGCGATGAGGTAAGCCAGCGCCTCACGCTGAGACCCCAGCGCTCCTTTGCTTTTACTCTTTAAAACAAGCGTGAACTTGACGTGAACTCGCACGGGACTCCATTAAAGGAACATCCACGGTTTTCGGAGGTTTTCGAGCCGCCGTCGGGGTTTCTAACGACGGTTTCTTTGAAAGTCCATCCGTCGCCATGTTTTTGCAGACCCTAATGTTTGAATCCCGTCACAAATAATTCCAACGGCATCGACCAGAGGGCGCTCGACGGGAAACGGTAGTCGAGACTCGTTGATGTTATCGTGTGACGAGTTGCAATACCAAATTGAACGGGAGTTGTGGAACCAAGGAAGTTGTGAAGAACAACAGATTCCGGAGGGATTTAAAATTGAACTATTACAAGGTTAAAATCAAAATAGGATGAACGTTAAATTATAGATTCTACTATTATTACAAGATTTAAACGGTAAAGGAGTCATTTTTGTTGCTTATTTTTGAAGCGGAAGTTGTTTGCTTTCCAGGGCATTAACTTTTAAAGCTTGTGTGAGTACAATATTTTTTTGCAGAATATTAGAAGATTGTAAATTGAAGTCATATTTGGAGAAAAGTCATAAAATTATGCCATTAAAAAAGTACTTATTTTTGCCGGAAGTTGTTGATTGGTCCGCAGACATCAACTTTTGGTGACATTAGCTAAGTCAGTGTGAAAAATAGGATTTTTGAATCATTTTTGGAGGTTTAAGGGATTCCTGCTGGTAAAAATGACTATTGTTAATACAGTAATACCTCGACATACGAGTGCCCCGACCTACGAGCAATTTGAGATACGGGTAAAATTTCGGGCAAATATTTACCGACTACTTTTTGTTGGCAAGTGGACATGCGTTATCCTATTGTGAAGACATTTGTGTGCATCATTTTGGGAATATTTTGAAGGGAAGACAAAAGCAAACAACCCTCCATAGGTTGCATCTGAAAGTCAGGGTGGAGGCGGGGCAAATAGAGATATACCTGGAGAAAAAGCCCGCCCACCCGCATTGGACTCACCATAAATCCAAAGGTCCTGGCAGCAGCTTCTTTCTCCCGCTGAAATACGGCGCAAAGTCATGCGTCTGCAGTTTGTGGGCGTAGTCGATGTAGCCAGACACTTCCTGTCCGAGAGCGTTTGCGTCACGGATGAAGATCAGCGACTGCGGGAGAACAAGAAGGAAACGAGTGAGGCCCAAAAAAATATTGGATCAAAAGTACCGAAAACATGATGCAAAAAAGTTTTTTTTTTATGTCAAGTAAAGTTTTCAATTTTTGGCTTTCACAACTGGATGTCCTCGATTAATATGAAGTTTTTTTTCGTGGCCGTCACCGTGGCAACGGCTCTTGGGTCACCTGCCGGCAATTAACCCAAACAGGTGCGGTGACCTCACGGAGAGCCCCCCCAGTCCCCAGGCGAAGGTCCCAGGTGGACTTCCTGCTCTTTGTGACACCCAATACAAAATGGCCGCTCGTCTTACACGCCACGGGGTCGTGACCCTCCAGATGAAGGTTACATAAATCCGAGCGAGCGCGACAGAGGGAGAGAAGCCATTCCAAATTCCCTCTTTAAAAGTAGTAAACAAACCCTGAAACTCGAACGTTCTTACCTTTTAGTAGACGGGGGCATTTTAAATCACATTTAAAATGAACACTTGCACATTTCGGCAAGAAAAAAATAGGCCAAAATTGTACTGAGCAAAACCTACGAGCCCAGAACTGCAAGGTAAACGTACTACTTTGTTAGCGAACTAGCTAGCTAACTCGTGTTGTTTTGACCCTTTCATTTCAGACTATTATTCTGAAATGTTTATACCCTTACTTTGCCATATCAAAGCACACGCTTTGATTTGAAAATTCTTCTCACCAGTCTGTTTTTTACTTATTGAAAATCACAATTCGGTGGTCTAGTGGTTGGGCTCACAGTCCTGGGGTCGAGGTTCGATCCCAGGTGGGTCCTTACAGTGTGGATTTTGCATGAGTTTTTCTCCGGGCACTCCGGTTTCCTCCCACGTCCCAAAAAACCCCCAAAAATACAAAAAACATGCATGCTAGTCTAATTGTAGGCTAAATTGTGAGTGACTGATTGTTAGTCTCCTTGTGCCCTGTGATTGGCTGGCCACCAATTCAGGATGCAGTTAACTGGCATAGGCTCCGCCCCCCCGGCGCTTCAGAAAATGAATAAACGAATAAAAATCACAAACATTTAGTTATTTTAACACACACAATTCCCAACTATTTAAAGCACGTCACATAAATCCATCTAAAATGCCACGCCCACTGAGAATCAGCCATTTTTTTTAAACATCCACGTTCCTTCGCAAAAATCGAATCCAACAACTTGAATCTAGCGTGTGTTTTTTTGTCAACGCAATGTTGTGTTAGCCTCCAGATGACGATTGTGGCACGTTTATTTTTGACATCTCCAAACAAATACGCTTTGTTACATTGAAAAATCTGGTCACGCTGAAAAAAAAAGGATTTGGACGACTCTATCGAAAGAATTCCGGCCGTGCGTTCGCCGGCAGCGTGGAAATAATGGGAGGCCATTTTTATCCGGGCATTGGTAATTACAGGGTGTGTCGGGAGACAGATGTCTTGGCAGTGCGTCGAAAAAATGCGAGGGGGGAAAAACAAAAAAAATAAAAAAATAAAAATGGACCCTTCAAAAAAAAAAGGACCAGGCGGTTGGCTGGCGTTTTATCTCCGCTCGACGTCCACACAAACTTCTTTTTTTGCATATATATATTTAAATGTGTACTTTGATGTTTACTCGTAGGTTGGTGAAACCCAAAAAACAATTCTGACATTTAATATTTGTTATCAAAGTCTGCATTTATTTGATGTACTATCAAATAATGGTTTGAAAATGTCCTAATTTGCAATTGTTTACCATTTAGTTGACAAAATTGAAGTCTTGATATAAATCTGGTGTTCAAGTGACGAGAAAATATGAAAATATCATTGAGTACAACCCGCACAAATAGCTTAGGTTCAGCCTACATTCTTTTGCACTTCTCTGCTTTAACATTAGATGGAGCTAGTCACGAAAAGAGAGCCTCCCATTAGCAGAGGAGTCCAAACCCAACATGTTGAAATTTTTTTTCCCATAATTTTCACCTCCATAATTCATGGTTTTAATAGGGAGTACAAATATGTTACTTTAAATTAATCTATAAATAAATTTTATTTAGCGTTTTATCCATTTATCTTTTCTTTATTTTGAAATAAAGGACCATATCAGCCTCATTGTCTTGCGTCATGACATCAGGATGCCATGCCGTCGTGACATCATGGCATCATGACATCATTACGCCATGGCATCGTGACATCATGACATCATTACGCCATGGCGTTGTGACATCATGGCGTCATGACATCATGGCGTCATGACATCATGGCACCATGACATCATTACGCCACAGCGTCATGACTTCATGGCGTCATGACATCATGACGCCATGGCGTTATGACGTCATGGTGTTATGGCATTGTCAACTTGCAGTTTAGCGCAGGTCGACTTTTTATGCGCATATAAGCCGTACCCTCGATTCAGTCATCATTTTTTTGTCTGACAAAATCGGCTTATATGCGAGTAAATACGGTATCTATGGAGGTTTGTGGTACGTATGGCGGGCAGGTGTCCTCATCACAGAAGTTAGCTTTCCTTCTTCCCCCTCAAAATGGATCTGGTCTGGCTTTTTGCCTTTGAAAAAAACCATGAAACTGCGGTCGGAAAATAAGAGGCTTGAACCCACGCACTTTAAATTACAGGCCATTGGTAATCACGGACTACAAGACTGCTTTTCTTCCTATGTACATTTTTTTGGGGGGGCTTTCCAATTTCCACCTTCTGACACTTCTTTCTCCATCTTTGATATTTTATTAGTCGGTTGGATGGTGACAAAAATAGAAATTGAAAATTCTACATTACGCAAAATAATCGGGTAAATTGTAAGTCTATATCAATCAATATAAACATCAACGTGACAATTGTAAATGATGCAAACAGAATAATGTAACATACTTTATGACAGGAGGCGTGAACTTTTTTGACAGAGAGAGCCATAAACAATTCATATTTTAAATATTATTCCTTGAGAACCATACTCAGAATATACGTAAAATATGTGAGCATTTTTTAGTTATTCCACCACTTTTAAAGTATAAAAAGCTTCTGAATTCTGTTGGCCCGCATCATTTTGTGAGAAAGTAAATGATAAGAGGCGACTTTCTGTTTTATGATTAAATTAAAATTGATCATATTTCCCATGTTTCCCCTTTTAAATCAATAATTGCAGAAGATTTGTACTCATTTGAACATCCAAAAATGATCTGTCAATCATCACGACCGCAAAATCTGTCAATTCATTCGTCGCTAAATTGTGGCAGCATAGTTGGTAGACATAACAACCCTCCGGATGAAACCCAAAGTACCAAAAAAAACTTTGACACCCTTGAATTAAAGATTCAAAATATTAAAAATTATGATTAAAAAGGCGCTAGAGCAGGGGTCGGGAACCTTTTTGACGAAGAGAGCCACAAACAATTCATATTTTCCAATGTTATTCCTTGTGAGCCATACTACCAATTTAAAAGTCAAAATACACGCATGTAAACGAGTGCCTTTTCAATTTTTTTTTGTAATTTCACCACTTTTAAAGTAGAAAAAACTGAATATTTTGTCAAAGATTCTTATGCTGTTGCTAAACAATGAGAGGATGCATTCCAGAAGAGTCTACAGCAAAAAAAAGAAGAAGATTAAAGCAGTTCTAGATGGAATATCTCAGTTCTGTCACCAGCAATTTCCATATTTTAGCTCACAGGTTAGCAACGAGCCAGATGCACCCATCAAAAGAGCCACATGTGGCTCCCGAGCCATAGGTTCCCTACCCCTGCGCTAGAGGCATTGTCAATGCCACAGTGACGATGGGATGCTCCTACTGTTACTCAGCAATTTCCTTATTTTAGCTAATAGCTTCGTAGAGGGCCATAGGCACCCATCTAAAGAGCCACATGTGGCTCCGGAGCCACAGGTTCCCTAACACTGTATGACAACCTGAATGATGTTTTTCAACTTTGAATTGAATTGAATGCCTTTATGGTCATTCTACAAGTATAATCAGATTTAAAGCTTAATTACAAAGTGCACAAATAGCAACAACAAACTAATAAATAATAACAATAAATAACGACAATAAATAACGACAATAAATAATGACAATAAATAATAACCATAATTAATAAAGAAATAAGATGCTAAACATTTTGGCTTGGTGCTTTTCGTCCCATTTCATTCCTACTCCAGTAAAAAAAAAAAAAAAAAAAAGTATGCACACCAACTCGGGAATAACAGGCGACTACGTCCTACGCCATTCGCCGCCGTATCTTTTTTTTTTCTTTTCTTTTTTTCTCCCCGCCTCCGACAATCATTCCGGCATTCCGCTGGCTTTTAAATTACCGGTGGGAAGCCGAATGCGAGCCGAGGGACCGAAATAGCCGCTCCGAGGAAAAGGGAAGGGAATTATGGCGGCGCTTTTTCGATGGATTTTCCCGTCTGGCGACGGGAACGTGGCTTTTTGCTTTGAACCTCTTTGTCTCGTATTTGGTCCAAATATTTCGGCCAAGGCCATTTCAAGTACATCGTTCAAGTCTACAGGATTATGGAAAACAAAGATGGCGGAACATACGTACGACGACGGCCGAGTTACATGATGACGTCTGCAAAAAAAAAAAAATATTTTCACCCTGCCGCGAGAGCGGTCGATACGACCAAATAGAAATTTGGCAAGCTTGTCCGACTGTGGCGCTTTTCTGGCTCCTTCCAATTTAGGACATGCGTGTGAAAAAGCGGGTGTGCCAGGCAGGTGTCGCCCTGCGGTTTGACGCCGGCGCAGCGCCCCCAACGCCGCTTGTTTGCACCATCTCGCCAGAAACGTTCGTCATCCCGAGAGGGTCGTACGTGGACGACGGGAGCGGTCGCAGGGTGACTGGACCTCGGTGGTTTTTCCTGGTTGGCCTAATTCACAATTTTAACCCCCATGTTCATGGTTTTAATAGGGAGTACAAATGTGTTACTTTGAAGGGAAAATCTTAAGAAAAATCACTGTAAGTGCTTTTTCTAAGATACTGTATCAATGGATTGCTAGATTGCACATTCCGAAAGAAAGTCATGTGACCAGTACAACCAGGAAATGTGTCCGTAGCGGTCAAGGTTGTCATCCCTATGTAAGATGCGATGCCAGAGCGAGCAATGGCAGGCACAAATTAGTGAGTTTTTGTCACATTTTATGCAAGATACGGTTTATTTTTTCTTAAATTTCATTCATAGACGTCAAGATACATTTTGTTTAGCGTTTTATCTGTTTATATTCTCGCTATTTTGAAATAAATGACCGTTTTGGCCGCATTGTCTTGCGTCATGGCGTCACGGTGTCATGGCGTCATGGCATCATGGCATTTCGTCCTTGTCACCTTGCAGTTTCGTGCATGTCAAGTCTAATTTGTGCGCATATAAGCCATACACTGGATTCAGTCATCATTTTTAGCGACAAATAGAGCATATGTGCAAGAAAATACGGTAATGAAATCGTACGATTATTTATGTAAGCGTTCACCTCTGCATAGTTGAAAGCGTCAACATAAGAAGGCAGGCGCCTCAATTGAAAACAACAGTTGAGGCGATCGTGTGATAAGAAACACCAAATAGAAAATGGGTTGGAAGGGGGAAGAAAATCGCCCAAAACTGGATTACCATACCATAGCTGCCAAATGTTAAAAATCACATTTCGTAGTGGCTAAAGAGAATTTTCAGATTTTGAGAGCCTTTTTGAGATCCTAGTGGCGCTTACAAGTACAAACCTAAAGCTCAATACGATCCAATGCTTTAAAAAAACAACTCTCAATCTCAACAATAACTACAACAATGTCGTGTTAGCATAAAATGCTAAACGTTGCTCTCTGTTTCCCGTTTATCATTTTTGGGGTGATGGTGCAGAAAGACCAAACTTGAAATGACATGTTTTTTAAGCTTGTCAGTCTCACCTCGTAGACAACACACTCATAAAGCCATCAGTGGCACTTACCCACAATGCAGCAGGGCACAAATTACAAGGTGGCATGCACACACACACACACACACATACGCACGCACACACACACGCACGCACACACACACGCACCGCAAGCAGTGCACTCCCTTCCTGTTGTTGCGGCAGCAGCAGATGTTTCAAGGCAGACAAATAGCCGCTAGGTTGTTAGCCGCACCGCTAACACTCACTAACCTAAATGTAGACGCATTCCGATCTGCCACCGAGACCTATTTTCGAGGGTGACGTGCCACCGAAAGCAGCGACCGAATGAGACTCATACCCAAAAAATCCGTCAAATTCCGGTTCTAGCCGGCGTTTCGCCGTCGATCTCTGACCTTCCGTCCCTCAGACGCGATGACCGGGTGTCAGACTCGGGTTGGTTGGCGGGCCGCTTTAACGTCAACTTGATTTGATGTGGGCCGGACCATTTTAAATATAATATTTAGATTTGTTTTAATACATGGATTAAAAGAACTGGATTAAAAGCCCTGAATATTCAGTTTTTTATAGATATAAAACAATTTTTATTTGAGCTTTTTTAAATATATTTTTAGATTTTACAAAATGATTTTGGAACTAAAAACAGAAAAAATGGATTAAAAAATGACAATTATTGATTTAAAAGGGGGAAAATCAGGAAATTTAATATACATCTATACTCTTCATTTGAATTTGATCCTAAAACAGAAAGTCGGCACTCATGATTGACTTTCTCGGGCCGCACAAAATGATGCGGCGGGCCAGATTCGGCCCCCGGGCCGCCACTTTGACACCTGTGACCTAGCGCGTTGGGCTAACGCGAAATGACGACACGGACGGAAGCTTTTTGGGAATTTGCCATCCGGCGGCCGAGGTGTCAAAACCTCCAAAAACGTGGACCTGGCGTAGGCGTACGGCAACAATTTGTTTGAGAACATGGAGGACAAACAGCGCAAAGGGCGCGATGGCTGCCAAGACCAGTAAAAGAATCCTCGCTGGAACTCAGGTGTGGAAAACAGAAGCAAAGAGAAAAGAGGGTGAAAAAAACAGCGGGGCTGATGGGAAGGAGTTGACCCACCACTGACCCGACCTTACTTCTGCACAAACACGGGACGACAAAGTTCAGAACAGAACAGAACTCGTTCCTCTTCTTCTTTGAGTGACTCGACACTTTTGGCCTTGCCTTGCCAGCCTCACAGCTATGGGGTCCGGGGTTCAAATCCAGGTCAGTCCACCTATGTGGAATTTGTATGTTCTCCCCGGGCCTGTGTGGGTTTTCTCCGGGTACTCCGGTTTCCTCACACATTCCAAAAATAAAAGTTTGGACACCCCTGATCTAGTTAGACCAGCTTTGAATCCAAATCTGCAATTTTGTTGGTCAAATAGCCAGGCTTTAAGATGATTGGCCAAGAGGTTCTAAGATGGGAGTTCACCTAAGCTAATTGGTATTGAATTCCAGGTCATGCTTTGGCTAATTTAGCATTGTTTTTGAAGGGAACTACACAGTCACCTCTAGAGCCAGCCATTGTTGAGGTCTTGGAATTTTTGGGTACAAAATCTTGCAGTGGAGGATGAGCAAAATTTTGAAAAGTCATCCAGGAACTAACTATGGTCGTCTCCAAGCTCTGGTACTATTGGTGTCTTTAAGACTCCAAGACTTTTGGTCCTGCAACCGTCTTTGATCCAAGACTTGATCCTTCCGTGTACGGATCCAAACGAGTGCTTTAATCCTACCGTGACCCAAAACAAATACGTCTTCAAAGACTGTGGGTTTGGCCAAATTACCAGGCTAAATATTTTGCAGATTATCCTGATGATGTTAAATTGAGCGAAACATCATTAACACATCAAAGTGGCTAATGTGACGCAGGCTAACGTTTTACACAGAAAGTATATTTATTCCAGAAGTCGCCTGTAGGGCAGTTGTGTAAAGAGCAGTTAAAGCATCTGACAAGTTTTTGGTGAACTCATCTTTACGTCATCTGACTTGCAAACAAAATGCTAGCGGGTTCGATTTCGTTAAGGAATTGGAAGATAAGGAAATATTTTTTTTGAGTTGAAAACTAAGAAAAAGCCTCTCGTCTATTGACAAAACCACTGATTGGGTAAATTACCATACAGTAAGAGACCGTTCAAAGACAAACAAACTACAACATGAAAAAATTCAGCTTCTGGATCAATGATGCTAAGTTACGGAATTTTAAAAGGCTAACTTTTTCTTTTTTAAGAAGAACTCTCGATCCAGAAATGAATGATTTAGTTGGTTTAGTTTAGTCTTGATTAAAATATACTATTTACTATGAATAAAATGTTTTGTTCTATCACTCTTGCTTTTATTCGATTGCTAAAGTGAGACCGCATTAAACTTATTTCCTACATACATACTACTGACATGCTTATATATAAAAATGATTTAATAAAAAAATGCACTAAAACAAAACATTTCCTTTACTAATTTAACTATTGAATACGATTTTTTATATTTTGTCATCCAGTGCCGAACTAATGTTAAAACAAAATAACTTCTTAGAATAAGCATAGCATTTCCTGACGGCTAACTCTAGCAATAGCAATTTAAGCCCCTCTATTACCACGGTAAAATTTAGCCCAGATCCTCATTTATTTAAATGTCAGTCCGCAACGCTAATTAAAGGTTAAGCGGTAGAAAGATAGAAGGAGGAGGCTTAAGATGAAATGCTTTGAAGGAGGACGGATTTAGGACTAGACCAGAACCAGAAGCCACCAACGACGGGACCGCTAGCCTGATAATCACTTCAGGATGTTTTTGGGGTCAGCGGCCATCCTTGAGTGACATTCACGGCCCAATCACAACGCTAGCAAAAAAGTGAGCACACTTTCTGAAAATGTTGAAATAATCAGTCATCAAAATACACAACATTATCATTTGAATAGCTGCGAGGTACCAAAACGTGTAAAAAAAACGAGAATATCTCATTTCTGCTAAAGGAATGGCAATTTCAAAATAAAAGCCCGGCGGCGCGGTGGCAAGAGAAAGTGCCAAAACAAAGGAAAAGCGTGAAAGAATGCTAAGTGTCCCTTTTGTGGACAAACGAGGAAATGTCAAACATACCAAAGCCAGCCATCCAAAATCAAGTCGAGTGTGGGCGGAGCCTCTAAACAAAAGCGGCGAGCTTCAGGTTAATTCTTTTGACCCGTCGCTATGGTGACGCACGCACCTGCGTTGACGGATGCTTTAGGTTTAGCGTTAGCGTTAGCCTTGGCCTTAGCGCTGCTATGCAGCAAACAAGTCGCAACAATGACAAACATTCACACTCGGACCACCAACACTTGGATGTCCAATCCCATAATTTATGAAATTACTATGAAAATCAGTTTTTTAATATTGATTATTACTATTATTTTGACGCATCTTTCTTATATATTGCCTTTTGATACGTTGCTTAAAAACAGTAGTTTTGGTGATATTAGAGTCAGTCAAAATCATTCTTACAGATTTTTTTCAAAGACACATGCGCAAGTACAGTAGGACTATGATCAAAGACACAGCTGTTTTTGATGAATAGAGTTTTTACTTTGATGGAAAAAACATCAACGACTGTTGGATTGTAAACTGAAAAAAACACTTATTACAGTCATTAAATTGAGATACAATAGTTTCATCGCAAGTGTCTTTGAGGTTTACAAGACACGGTTGATTTACAATTTTAATCTGTCATTTTGACATGAGCAAAAACATGTGATGTTCGTTATCTACCAAAACACATTAGCGTCAACTTCCATGTTAACCAAAAACATTAATTCATTTGAAGATTTGTTGGATGGAGACCAACACCCGGATATTTTCAGTTCTGCACACCCGTGGGCGGGGCCAGCTTTTTCCGTAACCCCGCTTTTTACGGCAAAGTAACGAGACTCGTCGGACTTGACGTCGCCGTCGGCTCGCCTCTTAGCTCCGACCGATGCCATTTTTGTGTTTATTTGGAGTAGCCGCTATTAGCGGCGTTTAGCCGAAAGGGCCCCCCTCTTCTGACGGGTTAAAACGTTACACGGCTGGGTGAGCTCCCTTCTTAACGAGGAGCTTAAGTCGCGGCGGAAACATTTGCGTAACGAGCTCTACGAGAGCGAAAACGAACTTGAGCTCGCCGCTGGCCGGGTTGTTTACCTTAGCGGGGAAGTGAAAGCGGCGGCCAATGACAAACATTTGCACATTTCAATGAGGGCTTGCAGCTGATGTCTGTGTGGAGGGGGGTCTTGGATATCCCCAAAAAAGGATAATTTCCCCAAATGTAACATGTTGAATTGTTGAATTTTTCGCATTTTCGGTTTGCGGAAAACTTGTTTATTTCTCTTTGATGTTTTCAAAGATGCGTGTCTTGGATTTTAGGGGGTAAATTGGAGACACATTTTTAGCAAAGTGCGCTTCACAATTTGGAGGTCAAGGTTTACAAAAGACTAGTGCCTTATTAAAAACTTGATCGTCTTTGATTTTTTAATTGGCAAAAATGGTCTTTGATGCCTATATTAAATTTGTTCAAGATTAATGCATTAGTATTTTTTCCCAGAAACGTGTTTAGGGTTCAGATGGTCTCCGATTTTTACCCCCCAAAATGCCAATTTTACAAAAATAACCCCTATTTTAATTTGACGAATCGCAAGCAAATCAATGAGCAAAGCTACAGATTCTTGCTCCAAACCCTTGAGTGACGTCCACTGATGGACGGCCGTAAAGTGAGCGTAAACAAGCACGCGGCGGCCATTAATGAGCGGCTTAAAATTCTTTAGGATTTGACCTGTCGGTGCAGTGTCAAGTGGTCCCACCTCTTGAACAAACACAAGATGGCCGCCTTGTAGCGTGACACAAAGCAGATTCCCCCGTCAGGCCGTCCGCCATCATTGTATGATTGCCAAGGATTCGGCTAATAAAATGTCAGGACGCGTGTTGGGGGGGGGGGGGGGGGGGGGGGTTGGGACCCAAATTACCCTCACAGTGGGTCTGCTTAATGTATCTTAGCGTTGCTCTTTGATGACTAACATGAACGAGGGTTTTAATCCCGATTGTACATAATGAGGGCCAAGGAATTTGCCATATTCACACTGTATATATATTTCAGGTTCAAAGCATCTCACGTGTCTTTGATGTTGACAGCAGTGCATTCGTTAGCTTGGATTATCAAAAACACGCATATCACATTCATTGAAGACTTTACCCAAAAACAATCTCAAACAGATTGTCATTTGCGACGCTATCAAAGACACATGCAAATAAAACCTAAATGGTAACGTTTTACAAGTATGTTCACATAATAGAATTATCTTCAACTAAAATTTAGATAATCTATTAATTAGGGAAAATATTCTCTCAACCGGGAGTGTCAGACTTGGGTTGGTTAGCAGGCCACTTTAAGGTCAACTTGATTTCACGTGGGCAGGACCATTTTAGATATAAGATTTCGATTTTTTTAATACATGGATTAAAAGAACTGGATTAAAAGCCTTGAATATTCATTTTTTTATAGATCTAAAACAATGTTTATTTTACCTTTTTTTAAATATATTTTTAGATTTTACAAAATGATTTTTGAACTAAAAGCACAGAAAAAAAATTGATTAAAAAATTACAATGATTGATTTAAAAGGGGGAAAATCAGGAAATTTAATATACATCTATACTCTTCATTTAAATTTGATCCTAACACAAAAAGTCAGCACTCATCATTTACTTTCCCGGGCCGCACAAAATGACACGGCGGGCCAGATTTTGCCCCCGGGCCGCCACTTTGACACATGTGCTCTAAACATTAAATTGCATTAACAGAACTCATCAGTTTGAAGAATAAAATCTGAAAAATATTTCAGAGGATTTAGTCGCCTATGTAAATCTTTTTCTAAACATCAAAGACACGTACGCGCCCAGCATTTTACAAGGCATATAGTACTTTTTATTTTATATTTTTATCTCATCCTATTTTGTCTCCCAGTCTTCAGACAATGTGACAATTACGGTGAGATAAAACTTGGGATTTGCAGTACAAACGGACATGGCGCTATCAAAGACACCAGATGGTGGCTGCGCCTATACGTCGCTGATAAACAAGATGGAAGCAGGCTGGCTTCAAGGTTTATCTGGACCGGCACGTGGCTTTTAGAAGGAAAATTGGCAGCTTTTTGCCGCGGGGAAACATCAAAGGCGAGCACGGCGTAGTGGTCCAAATATTCATGCAAATGTCCAAGATTGGAGCAAAGTGCAGGACTTCCTGTTTGAGGATTCTTGACAGGTCATGTTTGGAGCCATACATAAACAGCGCGTGAAAGCATCTGGATAAGCCGTGTTGACACAGCAAATAGGAATCGTTTTTGCGGTGTAATATAGTGTTTGTGTGAATAAATGGAGATAAAATGGATAAATATGGCGTTTTGGACAAAAACTAGCCTGTGGAAATGGGACTTGCCACCTTATTCTATTGTCTTTTTTGACTAAATAGTCTTCACATTGGGAAGTGTCACGTTTTTCTGGTCAAATATGTGAGCAAATATCATATTTTAATTGTAAATGTTTCGCTCACAGCAGGAAACGGCCCCGCGTGAGCATATTGCTGAGAATATGGTTTTCTAAGACAATGTTTTGGTGGTCTGATATCGGCTTTTGGACCACGTAAAGCATGGTCGCGTGACGTGGTATTGACAGACAAGATAAATAAGTGATGGATTGTTCTGTGGACAAACACAGGTGCGCGCTATTCCGCCCTTTTGGCAGCTCGTTAAAGTTTCATCACTTTCAACAGCTCGACTTCAAAGATAACCTATAAACTCAACGTGCCTTTGTCCTCAAACGCATGGCAAACAATGGCAGAGGCTAACGTGGCTAAGAAATGCTAACACGGGTATGAAAAAGCCAAGCGAAGCAAGGCCACACTTAGCAAGCATAGCATCTCGTAGGCGTTTCTATTGGCCATGTAAGCTAACCTGTAGGCTAAATCTTCCCTAAAAAGGCTAATTTTGACATGTTGCTAACAGTAGAACATAGATGAAACCGAATTATTCAAATTTTAGTAGAGAAAAAAACCTCTATCGATTGCTGTTGACAAAGAGAAACGTTTGGCGAAACTTATTTTTTGCTGTCACAATCGAGCTAATTTAATTACAACTCAAGTGGTCATTTGGTGGCCGACAGATATGAAATATAGATCATTTTACGCAATCTTTCAAAGTTAAAGATTTTGGCTATCTGGCATTAGAAAAACGGCCGCATTTTTTGTGTGCTTTCTATCCCATGTTAGCATATTTGCTAGCTGCGCTTCGAATCCCAATCCCCCTCACAATAGCGTTTCCATTGTGTAAGCTAACCTGTAGGCTAAAAAAGGCTAATTTTGACATGTCGCAAACAGTAGGTGAAACAGAGTTATTCAAATTTGTATCGATTGTTGCTGACAAAGAAATATTTGGTGAAACTTATTTTTTGCTATGTCACAATCGAGCTAATTTCATTACAACTTAAGCGGTCATTTGGTGACGACAGATATGAAATATAGATCATTTTACGTAGCAATCTTTCAAAGTGAAAGATTTTGGCTATCTGGCATTAGAAAAACGGCCGCATTTTTGTGTGCTGTGGTGAAACATATTTTTTGCTATGTCACAATCGAGCTAATTTCATTACAGCTTAAGCGGTCAGTTTCTGGCCGACAGATATTAAATATAGATGATTTTATGTAGCAAACCCCGTTCAAAGTGAAAGATTTGACATTAGAAAAATGGCCGCATTTAGTTTTTACTTCCTATCCCATGTTAGCATCCGCTAGCCGCGCTTTAGCCCGGCGTCCCTTCCGCGTGCCTGAGCGCGGACGTCGCTAAGGAAGTGGAATCCCATGAAGGAATCCATTTGGGGTGAAAACATTGACATCCAATCTGCCACCTGAGCCGCGGCTGATCCACTGTGGTGGACATATGGAGCGCATTCTTGGGAATCCTCTTTGTTTTATCACCCCACACACACCCACGCACACTCAAGTGTATTATTCCACCTGAGTAAATAGTGCACAGCATCGCAGGCTCTTACGCACACTCACGACTTACATGGCGTGACACCATGCGAATCACATTCGCACACTCAAAACACACATTTGGATGTAGACGCAAAGATGAGAAACATACACACGCTTTGATTTAGGTCTAAAAAAAAAGTGCATGCAAACACACCGGCGCTACCGATGGCGACTTCGCTGTCAGGTGAGCGGCGGTCGGTGCGCTAGTGCCGAAATGCCAAAATACCAGAGATTTGAGCTAATGGTTTAGCTTTCAGATTCCCGACGTTTTTGCTTGTCACCGTCGTGAACGGTAACATGTGGCCGCGAGGCAGGTGGTTTCGCTCCGTTGATAAATAAAGGACATTCCTTCTGTTAGTTTAGTTTAAAAAATAATAATAAAAAATTAAGTTATCTACTTAGTACACGGACACTTAATTAACCATGGCTGGCGTTTCGTTTAAAAACAATTGTTCCCAGTGAGTCTATGGCGAAGACAACATTTTCTGAACCGCTTATCCCACAGGTGTCAAAGTGGCGGCCCGGGGGCCAAATCTGGCCCGCTGCATCATTTTGTGCGGCCCGAGAAAGTAAATCATGAGTGCCGACTTTCTGTTTTAGATCAAATTAAAATGAAGATTATAGATGTATATTAAATCTCCTGATTTTCCCCCTTTTAAATCAATAATTGTAATTTGTAATCATTTTTTTTTGTGTTTTTAGTTCAAAAATCATTTTGTAAAATCTAAAAATATATTTAAAAAAAGCTAAAATAAACATTGTTTTAGATCTATAAAAAAACTGAATATTCAGGCCCTTTAATCCAGTTCATTTAATCCATTTATTTAAAAAAATCTAAATATTATATCTAAAATGGTCCGGCCCACATTAAATCGAGTTGACGTTAAAGCGGCCCGCGAACCAACCCGAGTCTGACATCCTTGGCTTATCCTCACAAGGGTCGCGGGGGGTGCTGGAGCCTATCCCAGTCCACAGGCGGAGGATACTATATTCAACAAATCACAAGGCACGAGGAGACAAACAACCAATCACTCATCGCTAGGAATAAGTTAGCATTCAATTAGCCTAGCTAGTTGTTTTTGGAACGTGGGAGGAAACCGGAGTACCCAGAGAAAACACACGCAGGCCCGGGAGGGAACATGCAAACTCCACACAGGTGGACCGACCTGGATTCGAACCCAAAAAAGCGGCACATTCATTTTAGCAATGCGCTAATCCTCCGCTATTAGAAAGTGAGTGTAAACTAAAGGAATGCTAAAGATAACAAGAGCGCAAATGATGATGGATGGCAGCGCCGGAGCCTCCAAGATTACTTCGCCGCGTGACCTTGACGCACGCCGGGCCAAAAGACGCATCGCAGGCAGTCCTCCGTTTTTCCCGAGGTCACCTGAACTTGCACGCCAGACGCACGTCAAGTCTGTGGAAATCACTCGATGGATTTCCACGGAAACACGCGATCCACAAACGCGGAACATAACCAAAATGCGACTGGGTCATTAAACGGTCAAACTGCAGCCATCTTGGCACCTGTGTTAACGGTCGTTACAGCCTGATAGCCAGCCAATCGCGGGGCACAATGAGACAAACACACAGTCACTCATACCAACCTGCAAAATTTGGGGCATTCAATCATTCTAACATGCATGTTTTTGGAATGTGGGAGGAAATCGGAGTACCCGGACAAAAACCACGCTGGCACAGGGGAGATAATGCAAACTTTATAAAGGCTGAGAAGTACCGTATTTACTCGCATATAAGCCGGCCCAGTGTATAAGCCGCACCCTTAAAATTGCCTTAAAATGGTTGAATTTTACAATTTCTCGCGTATAAGCCGCCCTTGATTCCAAATTATCACCTCCATATTCATTGTTTTAATAGGGAGTACAAATGTGTTACTTTGAAGGAAAAATCAATAAGAAAAATCATCGCACATGGTATTTCTGAGATACTGTATGAATCAAAATCACATGATTAGGGTCAATATCATAAGGAAGTTATGATATTGACCCTAATCAATATTCTGTACCTAAGATGCTTAGGTGAAAATGTGTTAAATAAAATCTAACACTGCCATTTTTGTAAACATCCAAGACAAATAAACTACATTTCTGCAAACCTAACCTGCGACAAATTGAATGATTTGACTTATTTTACTTTGAAATGACCGGTTTCACAGGAAAGCCACAACGGATATGCTAACTTGTCCAAAAAAATTCAAAATGTTTAACTTCATCTTGAATACATTTCCTCAATTTCCACCTTCTCTAACAATAAAAAAGCCAATAAACTTGCTTTAACTACATCCACAAGAATCCAATTTTATTCTCAAAGTCCTCTACACGCCAATTTCCATTTCCTGTACCGCAAACCAAATTTTTGACACGACCTCCCTTTTGATTTGTCGCTTAAAATTTCACTTGACGGACTCAAAGAATCGGACGTCCGAACCCATTCCTCCCCGAAACGACCGATTGGAGTCAAGGTCACCCGATAGCCCGGCACCTTTTTGCCTTTGAAATGGAGCCGGCCATTGTGGCGTTTTTAGCGCCCGTGGCGGCCACAAAGGAAGCACACAGCCGCGCGGTAACGCAATAGCGCTGGGAATTCCTCTTTAATTTCAATGCTACACTTGATCCGCCGGCCGCATGAGCGAGCAGCTTATTATCTATCGTGACAGGAGCTTATCAATACGCCAGCAGCCCCAACCCCAAAAGACAAACATTTCCTTTATGTGTGCCGCGTCCCCTCGGGGCGTAGGACGCCATGCGCGGGAACCGGCGGACAAATTCCTACACGGGAGATGGAAAAGTGCTCAAAAAGTTGGAGCGGATGAAACGAGTAAGAGTGCGGAAAAATCTAAAAGTCTTTATAAAAGAAGCAAATAGACATTTAAAAAAAAAAAATCCAGTTTGCCAGTTTCAATTATCCATTAGCAAATTAGCAATTTACAGTAATCCCCGAATATCGCGGTTAATGTAGAGCAAGGGTGTCAGACTCGGGTTGGTTCGCGAGCTGCTTTAACGTCAACTTGATTTCACATGGGCCGGACCATTTTAGATATAATATTTAGATTTTTTTTTTAATAAATGGATTAAAAGAACTGGATTAAAATCCCTGAATATTCCGTTTTTTTAAAGATCTAAAACAATGTTTATTTTAGCTTTTTTTTTAAATATATTTTTAGATTTTACAAAATGATTTTTGAACTAAAAACACAAAATGGATAAAAAATGATAATTGAAAAATTGCCAATTAGGGTCACCCCTATTTTAACTTTGATTTTTTTCTTCAGTGCTGAGTCCTAGTAGCAAGAGTGGCATCCGCTTACAAGTTTCAGCGTGGATTTTCACATTTATATGAACTTTTTTTTAAAATTACATTTTTTACAATATAATACCAGAAAAAAACGCTAAGTATTGAATTTGCGGCAAGCGAAGACGCCATTACTGTACATATATATGTATATATACTTTTTTTTCTTTTTTAAACAGCGGGTTTAGCCTTGGAATTCTACCATGCGTATTATTTAGCCCCGCCTCCTTGGTCACGGTCAAGCCGTTAGATTTCCCTCATCTTTTAAAAGCCCAAATATAAAAGGCTTCTTCTCATTCTGCCATTCGGGGTGATGGATGGCCAGCGCCTTAACGCGCTCACCGTTCCGATAGTCCGGGTTTATAGAAAA
Source organism: Stigmatopora argus (assembly GCF_051989625.1). Classification (NCBI taxonomy): domain Eukaryota; kingdom Metazoa; phylum Chordata; class Actinopteri; order Syngnathiformes; family Syngnathidae; genus Stigmatopora; species Stigmatopora argus. The sequence goes on from NC_135391.1 coordinate 1,629,814, forward strand.
ATCCGTCCGAATAATATCATTTGTTATGAAGACGGAGAGCGGCGTGAAAAATGGTGGAAAAAGTGAGCGTGTGTGTTTGGTAGCAGCCGACTGCTTTGCATTAGGCCGCCGGGGAAGGGATGAAGAGCTGGAATGCGTTAGCGGGAATGCGTTAGCGGGAATGCGTTAGCGGGAATGCGTTAGCGGGAACGCTACGAAGATAAGCAGCCCGGCCGGCGGCTCAAGTGCTTCCATAAGGCTCGCTGATGACATTTCCAGGGAGAATAACACAGCGCCGGTCAAGCAACACGGCACATAAAGAGCGTAAACATATACATTAGAGAGCTCACAGACCATTAAATACAATGGAAATGGGGACCTTTGTTTTTTTGCCAAGCTTGTCTGTGAAATTCCACTTTGTAAACTACTGTAAGGACTGACGTGAGCCTCTAGAGGGCGGCATTACAGGAATCCATCGATTAAGGCGGCTTCACCTATCGGAAATTCAGTACTTGGCGATTTTTTTCTCACGCTATTCTCATCTCATCTCATTTTCTGAACCGCTTTATCCTCATTAGGGTTGCAGGGGGTGCTGGAGGCTATCCTAGCTGACTCCGGGCCAGAGGCGAGGGACACACCCTGAATCGGTGGCCAGCCAATCGCAGGGCAAGGAGACGGACAACCAATCAATCCTCGCTAGGGGCAATTTAGAGGGTCCAATCACCTTAGCATGCATGTTTTTGGGATGTGGGAGGAAACCGGAGTACCCGGAGGAAACCCACGCAGGCCCGGGGAGAACATGCAAACTCCACACAGATGGACGTGACTGGATTTGAACCCAGAACCTCAGAGCTGTGAGGCCGACGTGCTAACCACTCGCTCCACCGCTATTAATTATTTAAAAAATATATATATATTTTTTTAAAGTTCATAAAAATGTGAAAATCCACACTGAAACTTGTAAGCGGGACCCACTTTTGCTACTAAGAGTCAGTACTGAAGAAAAACAAGTTATAATAAGGGGTGACCCTACCAATTTTTCAATGGTCACGGCCATGTTTGGTCTACATTAACCGCGATATTTGAGGGATTACTGTACATCAAAATATTGTCGAAGAATGCAATATATTAAATGAAATGAGTTACCGTATTTTCTTGAATATTAGCCGTCTCCGCATACAAGTCGCACCCTTAAAATTGCCTTAAAATCAAATTGTTTCTATTTTTCAGTAGTTAATTCTTGCAAAAAACACAAACAAGTTTTGATACATGTGTATTTAGTAGTTTGGTGAAAAGTGGGGTCGTAAACTATGCAATAGTTTTAGTATTTGGCAACTCTGGCTCATACAATATTTAAATTTGTATTGTTTTCTATTCAATGTAGGGAGTCTTTTCAATAAAATGCCAAATTGAAATAAAGTCATAACGAACGACGGCTCAAATAAACTTTGTAGCAATAGAAAAGATTGAAAATAACCCATACATAGAGTAAAAAAAATATCCCCAAAAAAACACCCACAAAAATGCATGTGACCTTGCGCAGCAGAAATAATCTCTCACTAAATAAACCAAAGATTTTCAAAACGTAATGTGTAAATCATCTGGCACTCTCTACTCCAAATGTTTACGGAATGATGGCTACGTCCCCAAAAGCACCGGGCGACCTCCAATCCAAAAGCCACCTCCAATGTCCCGCGGCTCGTCCTTGTCCCAACAGCGGCTTTTCTCTGTTTTTACTGGCCGTGTCCAACTATGCGGCTCCTCCGCCTCTCGCGCCCGACATTCCAGTCGGACGCGTCCGTCCCGGACATCCAGGGCCGTGGACCGCGAACGGCGGGCAGCGAGTGTTTCCTCGAACGGGAAGTGTGGCGTTTGCCAGCGTGGGCCGACGGCGCCTCCCTCTTGCCGGGCCCCGCTACAGTAATCCCTCGATTATCGCATCCTCACTTATTGCAGATTCCCCATTTTTTTCTGCTATTAATTATTTCAAAACATTTTTCTTTCTAAAGTTCATAAGAATGTGAAAATCCACGCTAAAACTCGCAAGCGGAAGCCACTCCTCTTTTCTGCGCTTGCGACTAGAACTCAGTATTGAAGAAAAAAAAATGAATTTTTATTTATTTAGTTATTTATTCAATTTTTTTAATTATTATTATTTTTTTAAGTTCATAAAAATGTGAAAATGCACGCTGATATTCGCAATCGGAAGCCACTCCCCTTTCCTGCGCTTGCGACTAAAAGTCAGCACTGAAAAAAATGGTATTTTTATTTATTTAGTTATTTATTATTTTTTTATATATATATATTTTTTTTAAGTTCATAAAAATGTGAAAATCCACGCTGAAATTCGCAAGCAGAAGCCACTCCCCTTTCCTGCGCTTGCGACTAAAAGTCAGCACTGAAAAAAATGGTATTTTTATTTATTTAGTTATTTATTAATTTATTTTTTTTTTTTTTAAGTTCATAAAAATGTAAAAATTCACGCTGAAATTCGCAAGCGGAAGCCACTCCCCTTTCCTGCGCTTGCGACTAAAAGTCAGCACTGAAAAAAATGGTATTTTTATTTATTTAGTTATTTATTAATTTATTTATTTATTATTATTTTTTTAAAGTTCATAAAAATCTAAAAATCCACGCTGAAACTCGCAAGCGGAAGCCACTCCCCTTTCCTGCGCTTGCAACTAAAACTCAGCACTGAAGAAAAAAAATATTTTTGTATTTTTACATATTTAGTTATTTATTATTATTTTTTATTTATCTTTATTTTTTTAAAGTTCATAAAAATGTGAAAATCCCCGCTAAAACTCGCAAGTGGAAGCCACTCCCCTTTCCTCTTTCTTGCGACTAGAAAAAAATCTGTATTTTAATTTATTTATTAGATTTTTTTTATTTTTTATTTAAAGTTCATAAAAATGTGAAGATCCACGCTGAAACTCGTAAGCGGAACCCACTTTTGCTACTAAGACTCAGCACTGAAGAAAAAAAAGTTATAATAGGGGTGACCCTACTTCGCAATTTTTCAATTGTTGCGGCCATGTCTGGTCTACACGCTAAGATGGCCTCGATTTATACATTTTACCCAGAACTATAACTCTCTTTTCCCAGGGTAAATAAACAAGTGGAATGAAGTCAACTCACATGTCACCCACCGTCATTTTTCCAGCGCGGTTGGCTTCCTCTCGCTCGGCGAGCGCCTTCAGGAAGTCGTCGCAGATGTCGTATCCCGAGCTCGCTATCGTCCTGTGAAAGTAGAACGGGCATTTGAGTACATTCGGTTCATGAATGTAACTGTTGTGATACGACTTTTAACATAATGGCGTCATAACATGCCATTCACTGTTTTTATTTAGTCGTTCGTTTTCAACACTTACCGTATTTTCTTGCATATTAGCCGCCTCCGCCTATAAGCCGTACCCTTAAAATGGTTGAATTTGACAATTTCTCGCGTATAAGCCGCCCCCTGATTCAGTTTTCACCTCCATATTCATGGTTTTAATAGGGAGTACAAATGTGTTACTTTGAAGGGAAAATCTTAAGAATAATCATCGCACGTGCTATTTCTGAGATACTATATGAATTGAAAGGATCGTCTGGTGAATTGCAAATTCAAAAGGGAGGTCAGGTGAGCAGTACAACCAGGAAGTGTGTCCGTAGCGGTCTAGTTTGTCATCCCTAGGTAAGATGGCGGCGCCCTGAGCGAGCAAAGGCAGGCACAAGCGAGTTTTTTGCAAGATACATTTTTTTTTCTTGAATTTCATTCAGACATCAAAATAAATTTAGTTAAGCATTTTATCTGTTTATCTTTTCTCTATTTTTAAATAAATGATCCTATCAGCCACATTGTCGGGCCTTATGGCGTTTTGTCTGTCACCGTGCAATTTCGTGCATGTCAAGTCTAATTTATGCGCATATAAGCCGTAGCCTCGATTCAGTCATCATTTTTTTAGCGACAAATACAGCTTAAACGCGAGGAAATTTTAAGACAATTCATGATTTATCATCCACGTTTGGCTTTTAGCTAAAAAAGTGTCGCATCTTAAGACTCTTCAAGAAACAACACCGTACCTGTTAACCTCTGCCGATAACTGCCCTTATAAATGATTATGATTCCCCTTACAACCCCCAAAAAACCTTACAAACACCGTACAACTCGTACGGTGTTTGTAAGGTTTTTTGGGAGTTTGTAAGGGGAATCATAATATTTTTAAGGGCAGTTATCGGCAGAGGTTGACAGGTATGCAACACACACTCCAAAATTCAGTCCATTTAAAAGAAATCTACTATTTTTTAAAAACCCATTTGAGTGAACATCTCAGGACGCCATTTTAAAATTCTGCCTGATAACACTGAAGTGGCGACAAATTCCAGTTCTCACTGAAAAAAAAAAAAAATTTTGAGATTAATTTGTGTTAGTTTGTGTGCTGGGGGTTGAAAAAAAAAGAAAATGAACAAAAAAAAAGTGCAGGGGCAGCACATAAGTGCAGACTGCAGGCGTGCTCCATTTTGTTGCGGGTCACACAGGGGTGGAGGTTGTGTGGGGGGTGCTCCGGCGGCCCCAAAGTAAACACAGGTGTTGAGGAGGCAAGGTGGTGCGGGGGGGCCCCCCGAAGGGCCAGAGGGGTTACCCAGTTACCCACGAAAGGCACGCAACGCACACTTGGAAAGTCACGGCCAGTAAACGTCACTGGAGCAAAACACCCTCTTTTCCTCCCACGCTTATTTTAGCCACGTGTTGTTATTAGCATTATTAGCGGCTAACGACTGGCTAATTAGCTTGCGCCGCCGTGCTGTCAAAGCAGATGGCCCGTGAAATGATTACAAGAGTGGAGGGAAGAAAAAAAAACGCCGCCGTACCATCTGCTGGAGTTGACAAGTGCGCAGGTGTTGTATCGCGAGTCAGTTTTGAGCAGCGTTGGAACCTCGTTCTGGTCTGAAAACCTCATCTGGAAGACTAATCCATGGTTGGAAACCCTAAACCAGGGGTGTCAAAGTCGGCTTGGTGGTAGGGTATATCGTGTTCGCCGTTTCCTTCGGAGGGCCGAGCCAAGTGTTTGCTAATTAGCTCGCAAAAAAAACGGCGCTAGATATCCAATCCCTTTTGACGGAGAGCCCAGACGAAATGGATTGGACGTATAGCGAGTAGCCTGTCACGATTCATTGACGGATTTGAAAATTAATCCAGTTATTTTGATACTTCTCGAATTCTTTACAGAAATGTCTGAATTCCATTTTGCCTAAACAGTAAAAATTCCTTCCATTTAAAATAGTTGGAAACTAAGTACAGTGATCCCTCGATTATTGCGTCTTCACTACTTAGCGATTTTTTTCTGCTATTATTTAAAAAAAACTATATTGGATTGGATAATTTTATTTATCCCGTATTTGGGAAATTTCACTGTCACAGTAGCAAGAGGGTGAGAATACAGACACAGCAAAACTCATTTTATACATAAATAAATAGGTCATTAATAAGTTAATATATTTTTTAAAGTTCATAAAAATGCTAAAATCCACGCTAAAACTCTTAAGCGCAAGACTCAGCACTAGAAAAAAAAGTTATAATAGGGGTGACCCTACTTGGCAATTTTTCAATTAACTGCAATATTCCAGGGATTACTGTATTGTTTTAACCTTTGATTCATTCATTTTTGTATTTAACTTGAAAACAAAAGACAAATTCTCTTTTCTGATTCAGTCATTTAATTTTCAAAAAAAATAGCAGTAATGTGTAAAAATTATATATATTTTTAACATTTAAAAAAACTGTTAAAAAAAGAGAGTAATGCTTCTATTAAAATAAGAACTAGATCTACCAACAGTTTGAAACCTGTGTCCTAAACTGAGCGGGAAATTGGACAAACATTCATTTTCCGTTCCGCTTATCTGCATAAAGCTTGGGGGGGTGCTTGCCGTGACGGTATATAATATACAAGGTATGATAGTACTGTACAACATGGGGTAGGCGTCCTTCATTTTGGATCAAAACCAACAATACCACATAAGCCTACCAGATTTAAAGTGTGTCTTTCAACCGCCATTTTCACAAAGCGACATCGCGTCACGTCAAAATTGAGGCCACGCCTCAGCTGTCATCTTTGCGTCTCGTTATCCGTCCACACGTGATATCAATTACACCCTGATCGAAATAATTCAAGCGATTTTATTGGCGAGCGCTCCCCTCCAAAGCCCGCCTCCAAACGCCAACGCTTTAAAAACCCAATAAAACAACAAGGTGGCAATAATTACACGCGGAATCCATCAGTCACGCGGCAGCTGGGTCGCGAGCCACCGGTCCGTTATAAAGACGCGGAAACCGCTTCCTGCCCTTCATCCAGAACGCCGCCGATCCCGGCCGGCGCGGGGGTTGCGGGATTTTTGGATTCCGATGATTTAAGGGGCGGGAGGATTTCAAAGTCGTAAAAATAATCCCTGCTAAATCACTACAGAAAAGAAGGGGGAGAAAACGGCGAAGGACAAGTGGAAACATGACGGCGCCCCGAAGAAATACGGATGGAACAATCGCGGGGAACGTTCAACGCGGCGCCGTCAATCACAAAATACCGCTTTGGGAGCTTGGACTCGTTTTTTCAGACCACGCGGCGGGATTGTAGCGAAACATCTCAAATGGAATGAATTTATTCCAGGAGACGCTTTGGATTTTGTGTGGGTGATGTAACGATTACAAGTTGAGCTTTTGGTAAAAGATCGATTACGACGGCGCGTGTTTTACAGATAGAGACTCTCATAGCATTTTTAGCTAACATCTAACGGCTCGCTAGCATGTGATAAACGTTAGCTACTTAGGCCTCTGTTGCCACGTGGTCAAGGAAGTCCTAAGAACCCAATAAAAAAACAACTAAAGCCACTTTTTTGAAAGATCCGGGCAATCCCAGACGTAAAACTAGCGTGAAACCCGAATTTGACATCCTCATCCCATGTCGTTCCCAGTTGTAAACTTGCCTTAAAACCCAAAACAGGGTTTGAAATCTTAGTTTGAAGACCACGACTTGCTTGAGAGGCGAATTAAAAATGCTAAACCAGATGTGAAACACCATCCACCACAATCAAAACACCCAACTGACGACCGCACCCACCAAATGAAACCAATCGACAATCCGAGCAAAAAACAGGACCAACAAAACCAGACTGGAACGATTCTCCAACTATCCAAAAAAGCAGTCAATTTCCTCTATCACACAGGTGTCAAAGTGGCTGCCCGGGGGCCAAATCTGGCCCGCCACATCATTTTGTGTGACCCGGGAAAGTCAATCATGAGTGCCGACTTTCTGTTTTAGGATCAAATTAAAATGAAGATTATAGATGTATATTATATTTCCCGATTTTCCCCCTTTTAAATCAATAATTTCATTTTTTTCTGTGTTTTTAGTTAAAAATCATTTTGTAAAATCTAAAAATATATTTGAAAAAAGCTAAAATAAACATTGTTTTAGATCTATAAAAAAACGGAATATTCAGGGCTTTTAATCCAGTTCTTTTAATACCATTTATAAAAAAAATCTAAATATTATATCTAAAATGGTCTGGCCCACGTGAAATCAGGTTGACGTTAAAGCGGTCGGCAAACCAACCCGAGTCTGACACCCTTGGTCTACATCACAGGTGTCAAATTGGCGGCCCGTGGGCCAAATCTGGCCCGCCGCATCATTTTGTGTGGCCCGGGAAAGTAAATCATGAGTGTCGACTTTCTGTTTTAGGATCAAATTAAATTGAAAATTATGGTTGTATATTATATTTCCTGATTTCCCCCTTTAAAATAATAATTTCATATTTTAATCCATTTTTTCTGTATTTTTAGTTCAAAAATCATGTTGTAATATCTAAAAAAAATATTTTCTGTTTTCCACTTTAATATGGAAAATAATTTAAAAAAAATTGGTTTCTTTTTTAAATGAAAAACAAATGATTAAAAGAAATTTTCCCTTACTAAGAAAAAAAACTCAAATAAACATTGTTTTTAATGTTGCTTTTAATCCATTTATTTAAAAAAAATCTAAATATTATATCTAAAATGGTCCGGCCCACATGAAATCAAGTTCACGTTAATGCGGCCCGCGAACCAACCGGGCCTGACACCCTTGCTCTATCAAATCTTTTTTAGCAATAAATGACCGTATCGGCCGCATTGTTTTGTCTTTACCACCTTGCATTTTCGTGCACATCAAGTCTAATTTATGCGCATATAAGCCGTACCCTCGATTCAGTCATCATTATTTTTAGGGACAAATACGGCGCATATGACAGAAAATACGGTACTTTAGCCTCCATTTTTTACCGTCAGACTTGTACGTGACGACGGCATCTTCGACTTTTAATCGTTTACGGCGTCTCGTCTTGAGACGTAATTATCCCATCCCGTGTAGGAGTCTGCAGTTGGACTGTATTTCCATGAGCCAGCAAAAAATCTGCGGGCCAAGTAACGCGAAACGTCAACCACGCTAGGTGGTCTCCAGGTTGAACGTGCCTGAATAAAAAGTCCGTGGTATTTATTTAATTCCGTCTCCATTTCTAGCTCACATCCCCAAAACGCTGGATTCCGTAGCACTTCTCTTCTTCTTCTTTTTTTTTGCTAACCAAATAAGCGCACGACGACGGCTAAGCATCCTTTTCATTCCCCGCTATTGAATTTCACGGCACTGGAAGCTTCTTTGTTTTGTCTTTTTTTCTCCCCTTCTTCCTTTCTTTAGCGCGCTAAAGGGAAAAAAAAAATCCACATCGTCCTTGAGAGAAGAGGTGTACTTTATATGAAAATGTCTCACACAACTACCAACTAAAGCCTTTAAAATTGGTCAAAGTGTCCCAATTCATCAAATTGAGAGACTGATTGGATGTGTTTTTTTGTGTGTGTGAATCACTATCATCATTTTACATTGTGCAATCCATATTTTCGAAATGTACATACTGTATTTCCTCGCATATACGCCGTATTTCCCCTAAAAAAGATGACTGAATCGAGGGTACGGCTTATATGCGCACAAATTAGACTTGGCATGCACAAAAACGCCATAACGTAAGACAGGGGTAGGGAACCTATGGCTTGGGAGCCACAGGGGGCTCTTTTGATGGGTGCATCTGGCTCTTTGCTAACCTGTGTGCTAAACTATGGAAATTGCTGTTGACAGAACTGAGATATTACATTTAGAACTGCTTTAATCTTCATTTTTTTTGCTTTAATCTTCATTTTTTTGCAGTAGACTCTTCTGGAATGCACCCTCTCATTGATTAGCAACAGCTCTTAAAAAATATTCAGTTTTTTCCACTTTAAAAGTGGTGAAATTACAAAAAAAAAATGAAAAGGCACTCGTTTACATGTATGTATTTTGACTTTTAAATTCGTAGTATGGCTCACAAGGAATAACATTTGAAAATATGAATTGTTTGTGGCTCTCTTCGTCAAAAAGGTTCCCGACCCCTGACGTAAGACAATGCAGCCGATACGGTCATTTCTTTCAAAATAGAGAAAAGATAAACAGATAAAATCATACCTGTCAACCTCTGCTGATAACTGCCCTTATAAATGATTATGATTTCCCCTTACAAACCCCCAAAAAACCTTACAAACACCGTACGACTCGTACGGTGTTTGTAAGGTTTTTTGGGGGGTTTGTAAGGGGAAATCATAATCATTTATAAGGGCAGTTATCGGCAGAGGTTGACCGGTATGTAAAATGCTTAACAAAATTTATTTCGACGACCTTTTCATTCCCCGCTATTGAATTTCACGGCACTGGAAGCTTCTTTGTTTTGTCTTTTTTTTTTTCTCCCCCCTTCTTCCTTTCTTTAGCGCGCTAAAAGAGAAAAAAAAATCCACATTGTCCTTGAGAGAAGAGGCGAGCCGGGCCAACGGCGGGGCAACGTCTCCACTCCCCCACGTATTTTATTACCACAGGTGCAGGGGTAAAAAAAAAAAAAAAAAGAAAAAAATGGAGGGAGGGCGGCGCACGCATTGATCAGATGCACGCTACGGGCTGGCTTAATTGAAAACAGCTCTATTTATACACCTGCAGTCACTAAAGGTCTCCGGGAGAGCACGCCGGACTGAAAAGGGAGGAGGGCTAGGAAAAAAAACCGTGACAGAATGGTGAGAAAAGACACCAGACTGGAAGGTGAAAGACCTTCCCCGAACAGCAGGGCGGAGGAGGGGCTTTAGGGGGGGGGCTTTGGTGTCCACAGGTGCAAAACGCTTTACGACAACAACGACGTGGACGGGAAAAAAAGTTGTCTTTGTGTTGGAGGGCTCGGTGAAGCCGCTTGGCAGGTGTTAGCGAGGAGCTAATGCGGATGAACAATGGAGGAGAAGAAGAAAAATGGCGGCGGTAATTTGGGAAAATCGCTGAGAGAAATTCAAGGAACAAAATGTTCAAGGTTTGTCGGATGGGGCAATGTGGAAGTCATTTGGCGTTGGGGGGGTTAGGATTAAATTTGCGGGGGTTTATCTTTAGCTTGTTTGCTTGGTTTAAAGTTCCTGCTCTCAACTCAGTGAATTTGACAGATTGGACAAGCTGGAGGCTTTTTAAAATAAACCCCGCAAAAAAGCGCAAAACATCGTTTTAAGGAAGCCAGAAGGACTTACAGGAAGCAAAGGGGGGAGTTTGTATCGGTTGAATAAACCTTATTCTTTTCATTTCCAAGATAAAGTTAGGATTATTTTCTTTTTCTCAGATTAGAATTTTTTGGATGTAAATTAGCGCGCTATATTGACAGTACAACATCAAAATTTTGGCAAATAACTCTTCCCTGCTCATCTAAGTTAGCTAGCATAATATCTATAAAGTGTAGTTTGAGTTTGATTTATTTAATAAAGGAGAGCACATATTAAAGAACATATTTATATTCATTTTAATGAACATACAGTTGTACCTCTATTTACGAAATTGATGGACTATTTTTGTAAATGGATTAAAAGAACTGGATTAAAAGCCCTGAAATTCAGTTTTTTTATAGATCTAAAACAATGTTTATTTTAGCTCTTTTGGGGATATATTTTTAGATTTTACAAAATGATTTTTGAACTAAAAACAGAAAAAAATGATTAAAAATTACAATTATTGATTTAAAAGGGGGGAAATCAGGAAATTTAATATACATCTATACTCTTCATTTGAATTTGATCCTAAAACAGAAAGTCAGCACTCATGATTTACTTTCCCCGGGCCAAACAAAATGATGCAGTGGGCCAGATTTGGCCCCCGGGCCGCCACTTTGACACACACATGTGCTCTACACAAAAAGGCCAGTCAAGCATTTGTGTCAAAATCATTTTTTTATATGCTTCATACCGTGCAACTGAATTTGGAAGTCAAACCCTTGTGGAAATCGATACCCAGCAGCTTCCTGGAACCCCCACACATACACGCCCGTTCACACACAAAAACCACTCGTAGTCACATAAAGTTTTCAGAGCGTGAAAGTGCTTCCAGATATGTCGCGGGCGGTTTTCTGCGCGGGTGACGCCTCCCCGGAGAGGAAAACTCACCGAGTCCGGTTCCGGCGGGAGCCGGTCGCCGACGCCGATGCTGCTGCTTTCCGCTGCTGGAATTCCTGCCGACTCAGCACAGTGCCCTTGTGTCCGTGCTCCACCAGCTTGCGGGCCGACTCCTTGCTCTGGAAAAGCAGAAAAGGGATCATTTGAAACTCGACCTAACCTTTTTAGAAACGGGTTCCAGTCAAAAACATTCATTGATCCGGAGATAGTTTACTTTGAAATTCAGAACATACACTTGAAAGCGATTTCATGCGTCAGAATTGCATACCTGGCAACCTCGGACAATCACTCCCCTTATTAATGATTGGAATTCCCCTTAAGTGATAATAAACCGCACAAATGGAATGTGGCGCATATTTACTCACATAAGATGCACTTAAAAGTCTACAATTTTCCCCAAAGTGGACGCGGTGCCCAATCAGTATACTAAATTCAAGATTCTGTAGATGTCGCTAACAACTTGACTGTGTGGGTACATTGCTTGCTGACGCGCTATATGTATATAGTGAAAATGGCGGAGGTTTGCGACCAGTAACGAAATGATCCGGATTAGAGCCGAAATGGCTAAAACCAGATCGCTTTTATAAAAAAAATACTTTTTAAATATTTTCTCCCGAAAAAAAAGTTGTTATATGGCGTACACAATTAGAAATTACCCCCAAAAATTATGAAATATGGGAAAAAATATGAGTTGACATGTATGGAATTGTCCAAAATTGGCTTGATTTGAATCGTACACTGACAGTTTATTTGATCTTTAACTAATCACTCCTCTTTTATGTGTAAACATTCAGCCGTTTATGCCAATATTTGATAGATGATCTATATAAACTATGACTAACCCCCCCCAAAAAAAACATCCCCGAAATATAGCCATAACAGCACTTTTTCCCCCCACACAAACTGTACTTTCAAATGGTGAACGGAGCGCTTTGTTAGCCATTTCGTGCAGGTGTTCTCGGTGCCGAAGCGTCATTGACGTCCAAGCTGCAAACCGAGCTGTCAGTTCGTACGCTGCGGCCTGTCAGCTTGCCGCCTCGCGTCCGGAAATTCTGGAACCCCCCCCCCACCACCCCCAGCAACCGCTCTTTTGATGCTGCTCGCTAGGAACGATCCCCAAGTTGGCCCCGAAACGCCGTCTCTTCACGCTGGACGCGTACCCGCAACATCCATCCTGGCGGCGGAGGTGATGACTTTGTAACGTGACCTCTCCCACCACCTGAAAAGCCCCAAACAGCGGCGGCCAGTAAAAACAGGCCCGGGCGGCGTAGCCGCGTATCGGGAGGCGGCCGTGCCTCGGCGTGGTGGTGACCCAGTCCGGCCCGGACCAGTTAAACAGTGATTGACGACAGCTGATTAGCAGGTCAGATATGGCTTGTTGATGCCCGGTGTGGACACAGGTGTTCAAACAAAATGAACTAATATATCATCCGCAAGCGTGCCATCTAGCGGAATTGGGGTTAAATGTTCACAAAGGAGCCATTCTACGCCATTTGAGTATCAATTGAGCGGTGCTTCCTTCTAGCGTTTGAGCCGAGTACTACATCAAGAAAATAGGGACAAACTGGACTTATACATCTTCGGAGTACATTTTATCACCATTAGTGCTGCCAATTTGGGCAATTTTCAAAGAATTTGATTAAAAAAAGGGCAGTTAGCATTCTGATTCATTTTAATTTAGCGTCATTGTTTTTTTTTTACAGCAGGTGCTCCCTTGCTCTAATTATAATACTATCTTGCATTTTAGCGCCTCACCGTGGCCCAAACAGGCAAATTCAACTAAATAGTAATTCCATAAATTACTAATAGATGCAGTGTTTTAAATCTATTGACAGACGTGTTTTTTAAGTTTAACAATCCATAAATGTATGGTTAATAATGAATTAATTCGTTACGCGGAAAAAAATTCAATTGTTTTATACTTTTCTGAGAACTACTACTTCCATGATGCTATTGGCAAAACTAACTCTTGACTCCTTTTTTCTGGTTATAATACAAAAATATACATAGCATTATACAAAGAAAGCACCTTATCTTGAACGTGAGGTTGTAATTTGGGGTGTTTTTTTATTGAATTGGAAGTTTTACCAAGTTTTACTAGGTGATTGGGCTGCGTATATATACTGTCTTTACGACCTGATAACCTGTCTAGAATTATCATAACTAAGTAAATAACGATGTTAACAAATTATGAAATATTCCCAGTTCGGTGCACCACATTTAAATGCACACATATTAACACAAAAAAACATTTGTTTTAAATAATTGGGGTTGGGAGGGGGGGACGCCATGTTGTGCTACGGTTGTGCTAAGGATAATACAAAATGTATCTTAACTCGCAGTTTGGTTATGCTATTAAACAGGCCAACAAGTAGGAGCAAACTTTACTCACTCTTAGGAAGCACAATTCAATCGGTGTCACTTTGGAATCCAAATACTCTTCGTAGTTTTTAAAGGGTTTGACTGCGTCGTCGCATTTGTTTGACTCCACTTTCTTGGTATGTAGTCGAGTTACCATGGCGCGATTTTGCCGGAAGCGGAACTCACACACGCCTGTACCAATCAAAGAACCCCCCCCCCCCCCCCCCCCCCACTTAGTATAGTTAGTGGTACAATCCGAGGTCTTTATTTGCCTGAAATGCAAATGACATGAAATCTGAGGTACGTAATTGTGATGATCGATCATTTTCAAGTTTTATATAATTCCTTTTTCTAAAGTGTTAACTCTTATTGGCGATCGACAATCGAACAATGAATAGCTTTTTTTCCCTATAGATTGCAACTACGCACAGGCTATTATGGAATACCATGAGTGGTATCTTCCTGTTTAAGTAGTAGTATTTTGTTTTTCCATAAAAACAGAAATTTCACTACTATGTCTTTATTTGTGATTTAAATGTCACATAAAGTCTCCTTCATAAACACATTGCAATATAAATATTTAATGTAAATCGCACCAGGTGAAAACAGTTATTTGCAGTGAGTTAAAATTCTTAAAAGCTTGTTTTTCTTTTTTCGACACATCTACCTTTAAATAATTCTGCAAAGAAATACATCATAAGGTTACAGTGGATAAAAGTTTTTATTTTAAGGTAATATGTTAAAGAAAAAAATGATAAAATTATCAGCTTTACAATGAAGGTTTTATTGTTTACAATACAAAATATGTAAGGGAAATTCAAGTAATGCATTTTTCTGATTTATCATTCATGCAAAATGTACATTTGTTTCCTCAATAAATTACAACTCATTTTGTAATATTACAATTATATTGACAATACAATAGTTCAACATATTACTTGAAAAATACAACTCAAAGCTTTTATATGCATACAAAGAGTAATTAAATCATAAAAAACAGACTTTCAATAAACCTTTATTTAAAAAACAACAACATATCTTTATTTAAATTTTAATCCTGCAACACTATATGATTAGAAAATGTAATTTAGTAATTTTTAGAAATATAAGTTTCTTGTCTAATTCCAACTTAATGTTTCCTCATGGCGTTTTAATTTTAATTTTTTCCACCGTTTTCAAAGTGACATAAAATGCTAAAAATTGGCCATTTTTACAATCTAAGATCAGGACTAACAGCCTGTCAGTATTTTCACCTTTTTTCCCTTTAATTGCACTCCAACATTTTTCTTAGTGACATACATTTGGGAGGAGAAAGTTAATATAATAGTCCATTTTTATATTCAGAGACCAGAAATGTCCAACTTGGCAAAGGCTTAGCTAGCTAGCTACCTTTTTTACATGGAATCCACAGGAACTTTTTCTGAAAATGGAGGATGTCGGGAATGTTCCGAAGTTTTTGGGGAAACTGTCTTTTCTATCCAAACCGATACTTAGGCCAGTACTTGACTTGTCTGGTCTGCGTCCCGACCCGGACTTTGGTTTTGTCGTCTTTAGCGGGCGTTCCCCGCCGCTGGTCGACTTTCCTTTCCGTGACGGCGAATCCGCGCTCGCCGTCGACGCCGAGGTCGACCCTGGGCAGGAAGTGCGTTGAGACGTGCTGGGCTTTGACTCGCGGACTCGAACCCATCTTGGCTTTGCCTCGCTTGTTCAGGGCCACAAACCATTGGCGACCAGTCCTGCGGTTCCAATGAAGTACGGAAGCGTACGTGTTGTAACTGTTCTCCTGGAAACGCTCGCGGAACTTGCAGTCGTCCGTGAATGACACCTAGGCCAAAGATAGGAATAAAATAGGAATAAAGTGCAATCATTTTCAATTAAAAATGTCTTAAAATTTTATTTTAAAGGGAAAAACACTGTCATATATTTTTCTTGAACCTTTTTGGGGGAATAAAGTACTATAATTGAATTGAATGCTTTTATTTTCATTATACAAGTATAATGATATTTAAAGCTTCACCACAACGTGCATAAATAACAACAAACAAATACATACATAAAAAATAAATAAATAAGAAGTCAACTACATAAATAAATAAGGAAATGACAGGCAAATAACAACCACAAACAAACCAATTAATAATTATCTTATGAATATCTGATTTAAAAAAAACTAGCATACACACAAAAATAAAATTTGCCTGCAACTGTAATTTTTACCTTTTTTTTTTCAAAAAAAATTGACTATAGCTTTTAATACGTCTTTTTATATTAACATTCAAACATATCAATAATTATTTTTCACCTTCTAAATCGATATTTCTTCCAAAATGTTGTCACAAAGGCTTACTTATCAATAGTAAACAACTTTATTTTTCCTTTTTCATCTTGTTTACATCTCGTCTCCACAGCAAACCTTGAATTAAGGTCGCGGCTAGCTAGCTGCTGACTAGCGACTCATTACGAAGTCAGGAAAAGACGATGTCATGGCCGTCGAATTTACGAGAAAGCATCTGGACGCGACCACACAAACGTGCAAATAGTTCCCACGTCATTAGCTCGCATTAGGCTAATTACCGCACGTCGTAAAAACCGAAGCTAAACGCACGGCGGGATTCGTCTTTGGAGCCACTTTGCCGTTGGTTGCTAACCTGTGCTAACCGCTAACAATCAAAACTGCTGGAATTTATTCGCTCTTCCCTCATTTTGACTCTGTATTTTTTTATTTGGCAGCGGTGGGAACCAGACCCAAATGCGGGTGTTCTCCTTGTTTTGTGGTGCCATTCCCAAGCAAAACAAACCGACAACGACAGGTATGAGAAACTGGATTTTCCTCCACTTGTGCTTTACACGCCATAACAACGTCGCACATTTTTATACACAAAGCGTTTAAGATGTCGAGTTTAAATCAAATCAAAAGCCTTTATTGTCATTATACACAGCTGCGTATAACGAAATTGGTGGGAAACAAAGCACCAAACTGGAGAGCAAAGAGCCGCTGCACACGCGTGCGCCGCCATTTTGGATCTAATATTTTTAAAGAAATGAGTAGTGTTGTTTGTTAAACTTGGGCAAAAGTAACAATGTAGTTGGACGTTGCTTTTGTAAAGTTTTTCCACGTGCGTTACTCTAAAAAAATGGTAAACAAATTACCGTATTTTCTCGCATATAAGCCGTACTCTTAAAATTGCCTTAAAATCGTTGAATTTTATAATTTTTCTTGTATAACGTGCCCCATGATTCACAATTTTCACCTGCATATTCTTGGTTTTACTAGGGTGTACAAATGTGTTACTTTGAAGAGAAAATCTTTAGAAAAATCATCCCACATAGAATTTTTGAGATACCGTATAAATGGATTTATAATTCAACATTCCGAAAATGTGTTGCCTGCACGTAGACAAATTTAAAAAGGAAGTCAAGTGAGCAGTATAATCAAGAAGTGTGTCTGTAGCGGTCTAGTTTTCACCAAGTCTACGGTAAACTACGGTAAGATGGCGGTGCCCTGAGCGAGCAATGACAAATAAGTGAGTTTTTTCACATTTTATGTATGCAACATACGTTTTTTTAAATTTCATACATATACATCAAAATGAATTTTGTCAAGCGCTTTATCTGTTTATCTTTTCTCTATTTTGAAATAAATGACCGTATCAGCCGCATTGTCTTGCATTATGGTGTTTTGTGCAAGTCAAGTCTAATTTATGCACATATAAGCCATACCCTCGATTCAATCATATATATATATATATATATATATATATATATATATATATATATATATATATATATATATATATATATATATATATTTATATTTACGGCACAATCATATATATATAATATATATTATATAATATATTATATTTATATATATATATTTATATTTACGGCACAATCATATATATATAATATATATTATATAATATATTATATTTATATATATATATTTTTTATTTTTTTTTGCGGTACAATTGAATTGTAATTTCTCATTTTTATTGGGTTTTTCAGAGTAGTGGTGACTTTGAATTTTCACAAAACAACTTGAATTCGTGTCAGTTTGTAACCGCAGCGGTCGCCTTTGAAGTGGCCGCTTGGCCAATGGCTAACCGGATTTGCCCAAACAAAAGCAGGGTCCTCGGAAGGGTTCCCTGGAGAACCCCTAATCGCTTTGACTTGCTTCCTATTGACTTCCACTTCAGCTGCGTGTTATCAACCAGACCAGACACCACTTCATCTTCCTCGCCCGCTAATGCGTGCTAACTAGGGGTCATTCCTGACGCTGGGCTAAACTAAGCTAAGCGACGTTGTGCGAGAAATTTGTGGCCAGCAAACGTACATGTGACAATTTAACCGTTAAAAACACTTTTGTTGGCGTTCAAGTTGCAATTTCAATAGTTTCCACTTGATGTCAAATTGTGGCTTGATGGTGATTTCAAAACAATGTTTGTAGTACTATCAACGTACATGTAGCATGTTAGCTTAGCATGTTGCTAGTGCTCACAGTGGCATGAAGGCGTCCTCTGTTATTCATGGCCAGGAATCGGTTGCTGTGTACTCCCCGGATGCCGATCACCCCCTGCGACACGGCAAAAAGCTCCAGGATACCTGCAAAGTCCAAAGACCGACTCACTCGTCCATTGGTCCATCATCGTTGACTGACAGGTAAGAGTTTTTAACCATTTCATGCTTGTCTAAAATGTCCTATTGTTGTCATTTTGCAATTACAGTCTTCCCTCGATTAGCGCGAATTCACTACTCTGCAATTTTTTTCTGCTATTAATTATTTTTAAAAACATTTTAAGTTCTTGTTAAGATTACTGTATGATGATGTCAAGTGAGATGTTTGCAAATTATGAATTCAAATTGCGTTTTTTTTTTAATGTTAATTCGCTCTCTATTTCCAAGTGAAAGTAGTTCTACTTTATTGTAGTTTTGGCACACAGGTGAGTTTATTTTCAATTACACTTGTGTTGATGATGACATATGATCGATTTGTACTATAAAATGTAGCCTTCTCCAATTAAAAAAAATGTAAGTGTTTGCGCAGTAGCATTTTTAATTGAATTGAATGGAATGCTTTTATTGTCAGTATAATGAGATTTAAAATGTCACCACAAATTGCACAAATAAGAACAAATCAATACATAATCATTAAACAATAACATAAATAACCAATAAATAAATAAATTGTCGATAAATAAATAGTCACATAACAAGTAGGCCTTAAAATAGGGCTTTAAGTCTTTAAAATAGCATTCAAAACCTGTGTTAGAAAAAGAAATAGATTGAAATTTGGATGAGTGGTTCGGAATTTGAAGTCGGTTTCAGGCCTGAATTATCGATCAAAAAGTATTTCAAATCAGCTTGTAATGCATTGTTAGGCAACAGTAGAATTGTTATCATTCCAAATTAGGGTCAAAGGTGAAAATGCGTTTCAAACCAAGGTTAAGGTTTCAAATCGGTGTCATCCTATCACAAAAGCACCAGATTCATTTTTTCATGGATCTCATGACTGGATTAAGGCTCCAAACACGGTTTACAGTTTTACATGAAAAGGTTTTACACAATCCAGGTGTTGAGGCTCCCAAATTGCCCCCCCCTGATCCCCCAACCCCCGAAAACCACGTCGCGTAAACATAAGCGTAAACTTACTGAGAGGGTCGGCTTGGTGACTCCCGTTGATTCTGCCGTCCGGGTGAATCTGGAGATGGAAGCCGATCCCCACCCTGCAGTAGAGCCGGCAAGTCCGGCGCCCCGAGCGGACTTCCCGCTCCTCCTCCGACCCCCCCTCCCCCCCATGCGCCGCGGCCACCAAGTGCGCGACGGTGAGCAGGTACAGCGGGACGTTCATGCTGGACCACCCGCCTGTCCCAGCGCTCGCATTTCCAGCTGAAATCCTACACGCGCACGCACCCCAGGATATTTATACCGCCGATGATCTCATCGCCCCGGGCATTTCTCCGTCCTCCCTCCCGGGTTGCCATCGCCGCCACCGCCGCCGTCGTCGTCGGGCCGCCGCTGGAGCCGCGTGCGCGCCGAGCATCTGAAGTTTTGGCGCGCGTTAGCCCGGACGCACGTCTGAGCGAATTAACCGCGCCGCAGCGGGGAGGCGATGGCGTTGGTTGGCGGGCCGCATTAACGTCAATTTGATTTTATGTGGGCCGGACCATTTTAGATAGAATATTTAGGGTTTTTAAATAAATGGATTAAAAGAACTGGATTAAAAGCCCTGAATATTCCGTTTTTTTATAGATCTAAAACAATGTTTTTTTGAGGTATTTTTTATATATTTTTAGATTTTACAAAATGATTTTTGAACTAAAAAATGGATAAAAAATAACAATTATTGATTTAAAAGGGGGAAAATCAGGAAATTTAATATACTCTTCATTTGAATTTGATCCTAAAACAGAAAGTGGGCCCTCATGATTTACTTTCTCGGGCCGCACAAAATGATGCGGCGGGCCAGATTTGGCCCCCGGGCCGCCACTTTGACACCTGTGGTTTAATTTGTCCTTTAATTTGTCAGCAGATGCGCAATGGATTCGTATTCATGAGTCGGTACAACCCAAATCTTTCTCAGGGCTGCGGAAATCAATACAGTTCCAATTATTCATTCATGCATTCATTTCCTGAACCGCTTTATCCTCACTGGGGGTTGCAGGGGGTGCTTGAGCCCATCCCAGCTGACTTCAGGTGGTCAACCAATTGCAGGGCATGAGAAGACAAACAACCAATCACTCGTAGCTAGGGGCAATTTAGCATACAATTAGCCTAGCATGCATGTTTTTGGAATGTGGGAGGAAACCGGAGTACCCGGAGAAAACCCACGCAGGCCCGGGGAGAACATGAAAACTCCACACAGGTGGACCCACCTGGATTTGAACCCATCACTCCAGAACTGTGAGGCCAATGCGCTAACCACTGAGCCGCCGGGCCGGCCCGTTTGAAATTATTGTGAAATAATGAGTTCCTCAAAATGGGTCACGGTGGCGCTTTACTGTCGTCAGCCACGTTTCATCCCGCGCCCCCCTAGCCAAGCCCCTCCCCGCCGCGGATTACAAGTCGCAAAGCTAAGCTAATTGTCTGCAGCCGGCTGATCTCGGGCCGGTCCGAGCGTCGCCCGCTGTGTAAACAGCACGCCACTGTCCCTAACGTAGCGCCATTCCGTTGGCCCGTCAACTAATCCCCTTTGCTCGTATAAACAAGGAGCGGCGTGGCTTTTTAATTCCAGAAGAATCCACCAACATGTTTTGGGTCGTTCCTTTGATTGTCTAAATACAGTCATATCTCTACTTATGGAATTAATTGGTGCCAGAACTTTTCTTGTAAATTGATAGATCGATAAAAAACTGAATATTCAGGGCTTTTAATCCATTTATAAAAAAAAAAATCAAAATATTATATCTAAAATGGTCCCGCCCACGTTAAATCAAGTTGACGTTAAAGCGCCCCGCGAACCAACCTGAATCTGACACCCTTGCTCTAGGGCTTGTGTGGATTTTCTTTGGGTACTCCGG
Organism: Stigmatopora argus; assembly: GCF_051989625.1. Classification (NCBI taxonomy): domain Eukaryota; kingdom Metazoa; phylum Chordata; class Actinopteri; order Syngnathiformes; family Syngnathidae; genus Stigmatopora; species Stigmatopora argus. Next base: position 1,651,177 of record NC_135391.1, read on the forward strand.
TTTCCTCCCACATTCCAAAAACATGCATGCTAAGCTAGCTGCTAAATTGCCCCTAGCTAGATTGTTTGTTTGTCTCATTTTGCCCTGCGACTGGCTGGCCACCAATTCAGGGTGTCCCCTGCCTCGTGCCCAAATTCAGCTGGGATAGGCTCCGGCACCCCCGTTGCCCCGCGAGCTTTGTGAGGACAAGCGGTTCAGTAAAAGAATGAATATTATTAGGATCATAAAACTACACTAATGTAATTTCAGGTCGCCTATTACCGCAAGTTGACTTTGAAGCCACCCCCCCCAAAATACCTACTCGGGACCGACTTGGGACCGGAAGGTTAAGGTTCGAGACTTCCTTGAGACTCGTCCCATTTCTGCCCGCCGCCTAGTCGAACGGTTAATTGGTCCAAAATGACGGATAAGGGCGAAAGGGCGAGCGTGTGCGGTCTATTTTTGGGGTTTGGCTACCTGCTGGCGTTTAAGCGTTGAGTCGTGTCAGCAAAATGGGGGTAAAAATGTAGCGTGACCACGGCCCGGGGCCAAATGGAAGTGCCAGCTTAGCACACGTATAAAGTGTCCTCGTGTCTATGACACAAGCGACAAAGCATGAGGTCACTAAATATCACTGATCAAAAAGTGTGTGTGACTGCGACATGGTGTGTGTGTGTGTTTGTTGTCGGTATGACGTCACGTGTATCGTATTTTGTGCGTGAAAGTTACCGTGCGTGGGTGCCTTTCTATTTGTATATATTCAATTCATTAGTTTCCACCATTTCTATTTATTTGTCTCCTAGTAGTTTTGTTGGCTGCAGTTCCGTTTTGTGCCACGCAATGTCGCTGTTCCCCTTTTTTTCGCACTTTTGAAATCAATGAGCGTTTTGTTTCTTCCCATATATTGAGGCTATTTTTATATGCGCCATGTAGAAGTAACATAACTAATACAGAAGGTGACCTTGCATTACTTTATATCAAATTTACATTCGCCTCGAGCTTAATTATAGCTATAAATACACGCAATTAGTTTAAAAAATATCTGGTATTGTTAAACTGTACAACCTGCAGTTTATTCTCCTTTTTTTTGTAGCAATTTGTAGCATAGTAAAAATGCTTAATGGTGTAGTAAAGGTTAATTTCCCTCGCAGTATTTTTATTTAAAACTTGTTTCATGTTTGAAATATCGGAATGTATTCATATAAATGTGACCTCTAATAATTTGTTCTCCCTCACATTTTAAAGGTTTAATTTGATGCCATAGGACCAATTTAAAATCACATTTAATATTTTTAACTTAACTACTACTAACCTATTTTTATTGTGAATTAATTTAAATACAAATGATCTTATAGTTGTTGAAGCCTCTTAATTGTAATTGCCCTATAAATCATTAAATGGTGTTTAAATTTGAATTTCATATTTTGAGATTGCAAGCTTGCAATAGAATATAGATTTATAACATATCTTCATTATAGTGACATTTGACACAAAATTTCATTCTTTAAATGCAATAACAATAAAAAATATTATTGCAGCCAATGTGTAATTATACCTTCTTTGTAATATTAATGAAATACACATTTAATATCTCAAAATGGTTATTTCTCATTGTATAATTAAATATCCAGCACGTAATGCACAATTAAAATAAATTAAACACTGTTTAATCTGACCTGTATGCATTCAGCAAAATAATAATTTACCATCACAATACCACCCAAAAATATTTTTCTCTCGTTAAACAGATTTCAAATCGCCGTTTTCCATATTTTATCGATGAAAACGAAGAATGAGAAAATATAAAAAGCATAAAAGAGCAAGACCATTTGAAAATAAAGCTATTTTTATTGTCATTGCATTCAACATGATTAGATCAACTGTCGTACGTAATAAATTTTCCCCGCCGGGCGGAAAAGAAACATTAAAACGTGGAACGTGGCCCCCACACGGACACAAAATATGATTATGATGATGACGATCACACTTTTGTATTTCAAATGGGAGGGACGCCGTTTTTTTGTATCGACACGCCAGCCACACGTCGGCGTGGAAACGAAACGCTTTGCCGTGGTGGTGGTGGTGCATGCAATCGCTCGCGCGCTATAATCGTGTAGGATATAAAATACCACTCACTGTACATTTACACATATTTCCATCTTCTCTTATTAGATGTGGAAGTGCTTCATAAATAGATTCATTTTCAAACGTGACATTTATCTTTTGTACACAAAAGGGAACCTTCCAGAAAAGGAGTGCAAAGGGGAGGAGCCAGGGGACGGCCGGGGGTGCCGTGAGGAGACGTCCGGGGACGACGAATCCCGGGCGCCGCGTCGCCGTCTTTTGCCAGGCTAAATTTAGCTTCTTCTTGACAGGAAGTGCGTCGAATAATAAGTCAGGGTTAGCTCGTCAAACGTTAAAAATTTCTTTAGGCTTGCTCGTATGTTCTTTTAGTGGATATACGACTATGTACCATATGCTAGTTGGCTATATATAGCATTACGAGGGAGTTAGGACTTGATTTGTTCAGGGATTGTTTGTCAAATGTTAAAATTTTCTTTAGGCTTGCTCGTATGTTCTTTTAGTGGATATACGGCTATGTATCGTATGCTAGTTGGCTATATATAGCATTACGGGGGAGTTAGGACTTGATTTGTTCAGGGATTGTTTGTCAAACGTTCAAATTTTCTTTAGGCTCGCTCGTATGTTCTTTTAGTGGATATACGACTATGTACCGTATGCTAGTTGGCTATATATAGCATTACGAGGGAGTTAGGACTTGATTTGTTCGGGGATTGTGGGTAAAAACTGTCAGATTTGGATAAGACTGTTATTGGACCTGCGGTCAAAAGTTTTGAGACACTCTCTGCCAATCAGAGCTTGTCCTTGAGAAGCTTTAAAATAAAGCCAACTGATGATGCCTTTTTTATTTAGAAATGTAACGCATTGCACTTGCTTCGTAAGGATTAGCCATAGCGTGCAAACCTGGCCAAAAATTGTCCAGTGTTTTGTTTTCCTGTTAGTCAGTGCTAATGGCGGAGCAATCGCTAATACGAGAGGAGTTTATACTACTTCTCGTTGGCAAGTGGTGGTGCGTTATTCTTATTTTTAGGACATTTGTGTGCATCATTTTGGGAATATTTTGAAGGGAAGACAAAAGCAAACGACCCTGGATAGGTTCCATCTGAAAGTCAGGGTGGAGGCGGGGCCAATAGAGGCAACCCGGGAGAAGAAAGGTATCAAAATGTCAAACAAAATTAGAATTAAGTTTAGTGTAAGGTTAGATTAAACTTATTTTTGAGTGTGTCTGCATCGTAATCCAAATTCATTTCAATTTGTTTATGTTATGTTACGAGCGTGTTGCCATGCAAAAAAATCTCTCTCAGGCTACAATGTCCGCCAGCTGAACAGTTAGGGGTGACGAAGTAATAAATCGTGACCTGGGAGGAGCTAAATCTAGCCTGGACTGTTACAGAACCACTAGCGCATTGGGAGGATTTTGCCCCAATCAAATCGACCAATCATGTTTGGGAGGAATTCTGTCTGGGGGGGGGGGAAGAATGAGCAAGTCTGAGAACCCTTCCTAGCGTAACCCTAACCAAGGCCCCCGGGAGTCAGTTGTGCGACGTCATGTGACGCGAAAGGTGATGGCGCTCTCGGAAGGACTCGTTGCAGATGGGACACTTGAGCTTCTCCTCGCGCCGCCGCTTGACCAGCGGCTCCATGGCGTACTCCTTCTTGTGGTGCGAGCGCATGTGGTAGACCAGGTCCGAAGTCATGCGGAAGGAGGCGTTGCACTTGGCGCACCAGTTCTGCGCCGGCAGGCACAGCGACGTGAAGGAAGGGGGCAGGAGGGTGAGCGCCGAGGGCATCTGAATCTGGACGGCGCCCGAGTTTTTGGGCCAGAAGGTGGCGGCGGTGGCGGCGGCGGTGGCCGCGGCGGCCGCCGCCGCGTAGACGAAGGGGCTCTGCTTGGCCACGCCGCCCGGGACGGGGCAGTTGGCGCCCAGTTCGGCGCCCTGCAGCTTGGCGGCCAGGTGGTCGGCCTGGTAGAGGCGGCTGGAGGAGATGGTGTCGCCCACCGGCGGGTGGCAGTCCAAGAGCTTGGGCGCCATGACCAGCGGGGAGATTTGGGAGTAGGCGGAACGGGACGGTTGGCTGAAGGCGCTCTTACGCTCGCCGCCCTGGTTGACCGAGGTGAAGGCGCTGGCCGCCGGCGGTTGCGTCTCGGAGAGGACCTGCCGGATGTTCAGGTGCTTCTCCGAGGGGCCGCCGCCGGGGCGGTCTTTGTTCTCCGAGCCGCCGCCGCCGCCGCCGGACAGGCTTTTGCTGCTGCCGTGGTTCTTCAGGGTCTGGATCGACTTCTTGACCTCGGTGAAGGCGCTGCACTTGGTCTCCGAGGGGCCGGAAGAAGGCAGCGCCCGGTTCTCCTCCAGGCCGTACACTCCGCGGTAGTTCTGCGCCGAGGTGGCCAGTTCCTCCTTGGACTTGGACTGCGGCAAGCCGGGTCGCCGGGACTCCCGCTCGTCCACGGCGGAGAACTTCCTCTTCCCCGAGCTCTCGCTGCTGCAGACCTGGGCCTCCTTGTCGCCGGCCGGGCTGCCGCTGCGGTTGTTCTCCATGTCTCGGGCCAGGTTGTGGAAGTCCGTGGAGGGTTTGTTGGCGTCGCCCTCGGGGCGGCCGTGCCCGCGTTTGGGGCTGCTCCTGGCGGGCGTGGCGTTGGGACGGTCGGGGCTGCGTTCCCTGCCGGGATCCTCGTCCGCTCCCGTCAGGTTCTGCAGTCTTTTGGTGCAGCGGAAGCGAAGGTGCGCCAGGAAGGGGAACTCGAACTGGAACCTCTGGCCGCAGTCCGGACACGAGTTGTGGCTGCCGCCTGGAAAAAAAACACCGGCGTTAGTTTAGAGTAGCCACGCTTGTGGTGAAGGTTCAACTCATTTAGATTAGAACACAAGTGTCAAAGTGGTGGCCTGGGGGCCAAATCTGGCCCGCCGCATCATTTTGTGTGGCCCGGGAAAGTCAATCATGAGTGCCGACTTTGTGTTTTAGGATCAAATTTAAATGAAGAGTATAGATGTATATTATATTTCCTGATTTCCCCCCTTTTAAATCAATAATTGTCATTTTTTAATCATTTTTTTCTGTGTTTTTAGTTCAAAAATCATTTTGTAAAATCTAAAAATATATTTTAAAAAAAAAGCTAAAATAAACATTGTTTTAGATCTATAAAAACTGAATATTCAGGGCTTTTAATCCAGTTCATTTAATCAATTTATTTAAAAAAATCTAAATATTATATCTAAAATAGTCCGGCCCACATGAAATGGAGTTGACGTTAACGCGTCCCGCGAACCCACCAGAGTCTGACACCCTTGATTTAGAACTTTATTTCATCCCGTATTCAGGGAATTCCAGTAATTGCAGTAGCGAGCACAGACACAGAAGACAATGTAGACCTAGCTTAAAAAAAACTTTGTCTGTAATGTAATAACAACTTTGGATGAAAACTAGCTCCCGTTCATCAATACTGCCCATAAATCTCTGATATTTGTGACCACCAACACAACTGGATGGAACCATTTTTTCCAGAAACTATCTCAAATGAAGCATAGCGGGCAGAAATTTGTGCCGTGATGCGGTGACCACAAACACCTCTAAAAATACTGTCATTCCCGTACTATTAACCCAGAACCCTTGCCCAGAAGACTTCAACGCCAAGGCCTACACTGTGCCCAGCTGCCCGAGCCGCTTCGTCGAGCTCAAATCCTCTGACCGAATACCCCAGCTCCATCTTTTTGCCGATCCCGTAGCGTCCACAGGCTTAGAAAAGCCACCACGGTGGACTAAAACGCTCAGTAGGACCCCAAAACCTTTGATAGCGTGAAGCCCCTCCCCTCACCTTTGCTCTTGGCGGGCACCCTGGCAGCGGTGAGCAGCAAGAGTTCCACCAGGTCCTTCCCGTACCACACCAGCAGTTCCTCGTCTTTCTCGATGCGCCTCAGCGAGCGGTAGAAGAGCTGCCCGTTCTTGACGTACGCCTCCAGGTTCTGCTCGTCCTTGTCCCGAGCCGATTGCACCAGGCGGAGCCACATCAGGCCTTCCGACGTGCTATTGGCCGCCGACGTGTCCACCTGTCGAAAGACTTTCAGGTTAGCGATTTGTGCTAACCGCAACGGCGAATCATTACAATTCAGGTTCTGTTTATGGTGCCATTGAGTTGAATAGAATTCCATATTGTCTGATTGTGGAAAATGTATATTCATATCGCAATTTCATATCAATGGTGATTCCCACCATACTACCATGTGAAATCTTTGTTATTTCCATACAATATTCCCAGAAGATTAAATATTTTTGTCATATCATGGATTTTTCTCTATGTATTTTTAATCACCGTAATTATCCAAATATCGCGAGTTACTTGGGTTATTTAAATTTCCCATTTTTTCCGACAGTGTCATTATATCATCACTAAAAAAACATCCCAACATCTTGTAAATCTATCACGCTATTTTTGATCAAATATTGATGAGTTTATCATTTCTATGTCTTGCATTAATGATGACTTTTTGGTTTTAATTGTCACATTATTGACATCAAAATATCCAATTGTAGTCACATAGATATAAATTCATCTATTTTTAAATATCATAATAGGACTTTGATCCCCCAGTATATTAAAACACCACCGATTAATCTGTAACGTCTTTGCTAATTTTAAAAAAAAGTCCAATTACACGTTAATTCTTTTCCTGCAAATAACATACAATTTTTACATACCCATAAGACCACAAACTCCAATTGTACTCATTAAAAATCACCATCATAACTCACGATTGGAAAAATACCCAAATACGACCAGTAGAAACATTTACGTTAGTGCTGCATTTTTTTAATCTTGCACTTTAGTGATTTTTTTGTCTGTTTGTTTTTACCTCACTTCAATTTTTATTATATCGAAGTCTTTTTAGGACTACTTATACATGTGTTTTTCTCATTATACTTGTACATAGTGCTACTAAATGCATTGAATTGAATTCCAATGGAACTTGATGGCGTCCCATCGGCGTCCAATCATCCAATATGGCGCTTACCCGAAAGATATAAGGCGCCGTGCGTTTGTCGGTGGCCTTGAGAGCGACGAAGGCGATGCTGTCGTACATGGACGTGTGACTGAGCACGCACGGCCCGAAGATGGCGCTCTCGGGCACGTCGCAGGTGGTGTAGACGCTGGTGAAGATGTCCGTCAGACATTGCTGCACCGCCTTGGCGTCGCCGTCCCACAGCGGCGCCTTGTGCTGCTGCTGCTGCTGCTGCTGCGGTTGCGAGCTCGACTCCTCCATGGTCTAGGTCCGACTCTGCCTTGACACACACGACACTCCATTTTATAACTTGCGACCTTTTTATTTGCAAATATCCCAAAAAATCCATAAATCTGTCCTCTGTAGAGGACATTTTATAAAGCTAAATATGTCAAATCCATTGCATTCACTTCCAATGATAACACATTTATTTTGCAGTATTCCAATTGCTTCACATATATTAGGGAATTTCAAAATAAATGTGATTGGACATTTTTTTTCTTATAATCAAGAGAATAAGAGACTTTTGGGGGGATTTCTTGAGCGTCCAACAAATGTTCTTATTTATTATAGTACTTTAATTTGCCCAATTAATGACTATATTTGATATTTTTAATTTTATTGCACTGAGCGTTTTTTCAAAACATTAATAGAGTTTTTTTTAAATAGGTGAAGGTTGACTGTAATTCATTTTTATTTATTTTGAGACCACTGATAATATTAAAACTAAAGATATATTTTAGGCAATAAAACAGGCTGGCTGTATTATTAATGTTACAAAAATGTTCAAAATACATTTTGATGACGGTGTCTTTTTGCTATTTAAAAGGGGAATAAAAGCAATAAAGTCCCATTTTCTCCATGTATTAATTTGATATTATCGCTCCAAAAACAATATATAAATCATCATTTTGAGGCCCATTCATTCACTGCCATATTTAAGTGGAATACTACAAAAGAAAACGGAATAAATGGCGTTTATTTTTCGAAAACACATTAAAATTCTCTTTTTTGTCCTATTCATTTAAAATGAGTGTACAATATATAGCCGCTTCTATGAACGCGCGTTTTTAATTCTGTTATAATAATGAAAATAGAACAGAGTTTAATCCTGATCCCGTCATAAAGTCATCCATTCTTTTTTTTTATCCTCTTTTTTTTATCACAAGCCTCATTTGCATAATCCGCCACTTTCCACCCGGCATGGGAGAGTGTAATTAAAGCAGAACGAGCGCTTCATTATTATGATGATGAGTTATTTCTTTCTTTCTTTCATTCTCGTCTAAACTGGCACCTGATACGCACGCACTAAATATTTATTCCGGAATAAAAAAAGTATCATTTTCTGATAAAATAGCATTTTTAATGGACATTTTGAAAAAAAAAAATCCTTTGTACCCATGACAGCTACAAAAAAAATGTTTTTGTGTGCAAATATGATTTAAAAAATGCAGTTTAGATCAATTCGAGTGCAAGTTGTTTGCCAAAAATGGATGTTTTGACTTGGTATTTTGCTCCAAATTGGGGGGAAATCGTCCTCGATCGCGATCTGCATTGGCTTTTTTTTATTTTTATGAAATGTATTATTATGAATATGAATTTAATTGAACCCACCCAGACATCCATTCATCCATCCGTCCATCCGCTTACCTCTCGTGTAGAATCGGAATAAAATAATCCACGAGAACGGCCGAATAAGAAGTAAAAAAAGCAGCGAAAAATGTTCCTCAGCTGACTCGGAGCAGGAGCAGGACTAGTACCAAGACCAGGACCAGGACTAGGACCAGGACCAGGACTCGGACCAGGACGCGTCCCGCACCACCCCCGCACGCACGACGTGTTCCGGTGTTGTGGACGTCTCGCTGGGCGACGCGCGCGTTTTGTCGGCCGCACATAATCTCTCCAATCAGGCGTGTCACTCCTCCTTTTTAACTCTTCGCTGTCTGGACACTCTTTGACAAGAGAGACCACCTCCAACCCCCTCTTATTATTGGCATTCTCATCCAAAACCTTTCATATTTTATCGCACTTGAGGGAAATCGCTTTTTTATTATTTTTGTTTTTTTATTGTTTTTCAAACGTCGTTCCGATACTATTCACTTTCATAGAATTATCGTTCACTCAGAACCAGACCCCATCGAGACTCCTTGCACCTTTATGCTTGTTCTGGAAGCCCTGAAGTATCTCCTGTCTTTTCTGACGGTGGTTTCTTGACATTTTATTATTATTGCTGATAATATTGATGTTGCTCCATACTTTTTTTTACTAAAAATTTCTCAGGCGGCACGGTTCGCCCAAGTCACGACACTTTACCCCTCCTTATATTTAATTTCTTAGATTATTATTATTTTTTAGATATGTCAGATCCATTTGGACTGGCAGGGTTGGCAATGATCATTTGCAGACTTTCCCATTTGAAATGGATTGGACGTCTGGGGTCGTCAATGGCAAAAAAAAAATCTAATACTGTACATAAATGTGTCGTCCATCGTCGTCAATGGCTGCCAACGAAGTAATAATGACTCATTATTAAAAAATATATACTCATAATGCATCAATATGCATCCTAAAAAACACAAGGAAACACTAAATAAAATGATTTTCCTATTTATTCCCCAAATGGCGTGTTTATGGACATTGTTACACACACACACACACACACACACACACACACACACACACACACACACACACACACATACACACACATACACAAACACACACACACACACACACACACACACACAGACACACAGACACACACACACACACACATCGATGTGGTCATCAGCCTCTATTCTTTCTCCAGCTTCACACCACCGAGGACCGAGGTCACCTACCAGCTGTGGCCGGCTCACGAGGCCTCTCACTCGGCCTCGCTCAGCTCAACGTCCCGCTGGAAGACTGGAAGCGGTGGTCCACTCTACTGCAGTACTCCAAGACGCACTAAGGGGGCGCCAACGTATAATGCTCCCGGCTATATGAGAGGCGAGTGAATTTCCCCCTTTTTTTTACTGTCTTGTCTGTCTCTTCTTCTTTTTTTTCTTTTTTTTTTACCTTGATGTCAAGTGCATGATTCATAAGCACTTTTAAAGGCAGGAATATGATGACAAATTGATGATGGTATTAAAGTGTAATCACACACTTTTTTAGCTCAATAATTTCCACTCAAGATCCACTTGAGGCGACTAATGATACAATTTGAAGATGTCTCGTCCTTTTAGGTGTTTGCCCTTGTGCTCCATCGTAAATCCATCAGATCAATGGCGCCGCCGCCGCATAAACAAATAAGACCTTCATCTTTTTGGATTATTCCAAATAAATCAAAAGGGCCCAAACAAACGGAACGCAGCCGAGCAGCGAGCGGCGCCTGCGCTTTTAATTGCGTCTATAAAAACGGCTTCCCTGGGACTCGTTGTCATACTATCAAATGCGCAGCCATATTCTTGTTATGTTTCTGCCATCTATTAAATATGAAATTGTCTTTGTCGACCAAAAAATGATCAACTTGACAACATCTGCCTTGGGCATTGGAGCATTTTTTTTTAATTTTTTTAAATTAAAAGTGAAAGTATAGCATCAAGTGTAGAACGATCAGGATTCAAAATGCAATTCATGAAATTATATCATTGAATTAAATGACTTTTTCTTCCATCTAATCCCTCTCACAAACATATACACCCAAAATATATATCTTTATACTTTATGTGTGCATATACCACCGCACACTGTGCAGTATATTATATATATTAGCATACATTAGCTATATATTAGCAATATGCTAATATAGAGCAATGACAGAACACCCCTAAAATACACACCATATTTATGTTATGCACTCGTTACACAAACAGGCAGAAAAAAAAATCACCCTTGCTTAAAACACACACACACGTTTAACAGACGACAGCACATACACACGACATTAATGCACAGATGTATTAAAAAGAAATGCATTACATGACTCCTAACACAAATCTAACACTGAAAAAAATGAAACTACCTCTCATACGTAGCCCCCATTCTTAGCAAAACGCTGCAAAAAATAGTTGATTGCCATTAAAGCACACAACACTGAAAAATGCAGTTCATACATAAGAAACATAAAACACAAAAACACATCCGACATTGCCATCAACACAAATGTATGCAAAAATTCCACTGCAACATGTTATCTGACACACGTCAAAAAATGCATGGACAAGTGTGCCATACATACACAAAGCAACAAATGTATACATACACACTATGACATGCATGTATTGCCGTGTTTTCTCGCATATACGCCGTATTCGCCGCTCCAAAAGATGATGACTGAATCGAGGGTACGGCTTATATGCGCACAAATGAGACTTGACTTGCTTGAAACTGCAAAGTGACAAAGACAAAACGCCATAACGCAAGACAATATGGTCATTTATTTCAAAATAGAGCAAAGATAAGCAGATAAAACGATAAAATACATTTATTTTGACATCTAGGAATGAAATTCAAGAAAAAAAATAAACCCTATCTTGCATAAAACGTGAAAAAACTCACTTGTGTGCCGCCATATTACCTAACATAACAAACTACGGACACACTTCCTGGTTGTACTGCTCACATGACTTCCTTTTGGAATTTGTCTACATCTAGGCAACACCAGCAATCGATTCATACAGAATTTTAGAAAAGTGCAATCATTTTTCTTCAGATTTTCCCTTCAAAGTAACACATTAGTACTCCCTATTAAAACCATGAACATGGAGGTGAAAATTGTGAATCAGGAGGCGGCTTATATGTGAGAAATTGTCAAATTCAACCATTTTAAGGCCATTTTAAGGGTCCGGCTTATACACAGAGGCGGCTTATATGCGAGAAAATACAGTATATCCTGCACTAAGATAAAATACACACCTAAATTGAAAAAAAAAACATTAATTTCCCTAAAAACAAGCCATACAAGACATCCAACTCAACGCACACCTACAAATAAAACCCATCGGTACCCTCCATATATTCCACAACCCACAGAAAACACACACACACAAACGACAAACCCCCGCTTTTGAGGCCAGCCATCATCGCTACCCGCGTATTCATCGAGCCAAATATGTACAACAAATGATCAACGACTCGCGTGTTAATACAAACCACGTCAAAAGCCAACGTTGAATGAAATAATAGAAATACCTCCGAGGGGAGGAAAAAAGGGGGAATTCAAAAAAGGATCAATTAATAATGAGCCACTTTTTTTTTCTTCCCTCCCCCGTTTAAATCAACGATTTATCCAGAAGGGGAAACGCGGCCAAGAAATATTGTGTAGGGCACATATGGCACTTCAGCTGCCATATGTGCCACTTTTCACTAAAATTGGCAATGACGTCCGTGATGGTCACTGGGAACTGCCAAAAACACAGCACGGGTGGGGGGAGGGGGGAGGGGGGAGGGGGGGCGCTTGAGAAGTGAGGAAGGCTGGCGAAGGTTCGTATCACCACAGAAGAAGAAGGTAGGAGGAAAAGGGGGGGAGGAGGGGGAGACGGGAGACGGGCACACGGTGGGCCGCCAAGCGGGGAGGCGACAATCTATTCCGCAACACGTGTCCAAATCCGCTCACTTTGCTTTTGGAATACATTTTGCATTGAATGTAAATACAGTGGTACCTTGAGATACGAGCTTAGTTGGTTCCGGGACTGAGCTCGTATGTCGATTTAATCGTAAATCAAAGGAACGTTTCCTATAGAAATGAACTAAAAACAAATCCATTGGTTCCAACCCTCTGAAAAAAACACCTAAAATGGGATATTGGCTTGGGAAAACATTTTTATTTGTTCTAGTTCGCCATCTATTAAAAAAGTAACAAATAACTAGTGGTTTAATAGTACCAAAATGTGTTTAATATTATTAAAATTAGACTGATTTCGCTGTGACCGGACGTTTGGTCGCCGGACTTTTGGTCGCCGGACGTTTGGTCGCGGACGTTTGGTCGCCTGGACCCAAACAACCGGCGACCAAACGTCCGGCGACCAAAAGTCCGGCGACAAAACAAGGTAAAACAAGACGGTCTACGCATCAATAAAAGCCAACAATGGTCATGAGCAGTTTCACTGAGCCGACGTGTGAGTGTAGAAGAGTTTGTATGTACATGCGCTGTCCCTTTAAGAAGCGACGTCAGTCAGGGTCTTAACAAGATCTCCAACAAAACACAATAAAAATCCGGCAAATTTGGAGCTTTTCTTTAGCCTAATAATGACTAGTGCATTAAGTATGACTAAATAGTCATTCACAGTTTGTTTTTAGGGAATTTGAGCAACGATTTAAATGGTAATTATCAATAACCTTCCGGGTGACCAAACGTCCGGCGACCAAACGCCTGAGTATCGATTTCGCGGAGGGGAGAGAGCGAGAGAGAGAGAGAGACTTTTTGCACGGCAACGCACTTGTAACATAACATAAAAAAAAATCAAATGAACTTGGATTACGATGCAGAGACTCAAAAATAAATGTAATTTAACCTTAATTCAAATTTTGTTTGAATTTTTGACACCTTTCCTGGCTCTATTTGCCCCGCCTCCACCCTGACTTTCAGATACAAGCTATCAAGGGTTGTTTGCTTTTGTCTTCCCTTCAAAATATTCCCAAAATGATGCACACAAATGTCCTCACAATAGCATAACGCACGACCACTTGCCAACGACAAGTAGTATATACTCCTCTCGTATTAGCCAACAAGCTCCGCCATTCGCACTGACTAACGTGAAAACAAACACTGAAAAAAATGCAAAGCTCCGCCCAGTGCTCGTATAGACAGTACCACTGTAAAGACAAATTATCTGAAAACAGACGACTGAATGACTAAATGACTGAAAGAATGAGTCATCCAAAGTGTCCTCATATACATAAGGACGTCTTTTAGGTTTTATAAGGACTTTTCTACTGTCCCCTCTTTGACTGGCGCGTTTGTTTCGAAAAAAAAACGAGCCTCCGTTGGCGGCGTCCGTCCCATTTTTCTCCGTCCAGCTGCCAGAGCGGCTCAAGGCTGAGGGGTGCACTGAGGCGCCGTGGCAACACTTAACGTCTCCAAGCCACTCTGGCCTCGGGGCGTCCGTCCGTCCGTCCGTCCGCCACGCCACAAAGCGCGCAAAAACCCGGCGCGGGAAGAGCGCACGTCTGCCAATGCGCCGCCGCCGCCGTTCACTCGTCTGGAGCAAGTGGGCCGATTGGCTGCGACTGCGCTTCAAACTTTCTCCTGCGATGTCTCGTAAGGGCGGCGAGAGAAATGCACAGAAAAGTCAAACACGACAATACTTTGCCTTCCTCGATACGTTTTCGGGGAAAATATGTATAATATTCCATTCAGAAATGTGAAATGTCAATCCATTGATCTCCAAACGCCTTAAAACAGTGCCACAAAAGGCTAATATTGAATGCTAACCATCAAACCAGTCTCTATCGGCGACCAATCACAGTGAAGAGTTGCCACAACATCGATACTCATGCATGTCAATGCCATTGACAGCTCTAGCAGGTGCTATAGGACCATAACAGCCAAGACAAATACATTCAAGGACAGTTTATTGCCAAGTACTCATTACCCAACTCGATTTCTGCACCTGGGAGGAGCTAATCAAGACTAATGTCTTATTTTGTACTTGACTACTTATTTATTTACTACTTATGTATTGATTATTTATTCATATTTTTTGATTTGTGCACTTCCTCGTGAACCTTTCAATCTCATTATACAGTCGTACCTCTACTTACGAAATAAATTGGTTCCAAGACCTTTTTCGCAACCTGAAAATTTCGTAAGTAGAGGTGCACTTTACAGTCATACCTCTACTTACAAATGCATCCAGGTACGATGGTTTCAGGTTACAAATTTTTATATGCAATTGAGTGACTCGAGATACGAAAAAGATCCAAGTTACGAAATCCCCCAAAAAGTAAATTCATATCCTTATCCTTTATTTTATTTTGAATTTCCCTTATTAAGCGATTAAAAACTACAAATCCAACGTGGCAGATATTTTCACACACACTTAGGGCACATGTAAACGTCTAAAATGTACTACAAAGTGGACGGCTTTCGGCCCTGGTAGAACCGGCTCTCGACGCCATCTGGCGGACAAACACAGGTATTACATCTATAACCGCCGCAAGGGGAGATATTTTAGCGGCGCAGGGCACATTTTTATATGCTTTATTTATTTTAAGACATTAATAAATCATTTCCTTATAATTTTCTCTCATTTTTGTGTGTTTCCTCAAATCTTTCCTACAAAATTTGGACACTTTGACCCATTTTAAAGGGTTTTGTTGGTAGTTGTGTGAGGCCAGTGGACCGAATGACAGAATTTACATATAAAGTACACCTCTACTTACAAACTTAATGGGTTCCATAACTTTTTACGTAACTAGAAAATTTCATAAGTAGAGCAGTACTTTATATGTAATTTGTTCCACGGTCCTCACACAACTACCAACCCACATCAGACCTTCAAAATAAAACCAAGCATTTAACCTTTGACTTCAACCCACCAGTCCGCCATTTTCTTGGCCAATTCGTGATTAGCCTTCTTCAAATTGACCCTTTTTCCAGTTTTGTTCGACTTCTGACTCATACACATTTGTCAGACTTAAAGCAAAACGTGCTTTTCATCGACAACGCGCGAAAAACCCCAACTGGCAGCTTCTCATTGTGTCCATTTTGCACGTTTAGCGCAGCCCTCGGCGCCACTCGCCTCATTTTCATGACAAAGCTCGTTTGAACGGCTCCGGCAGGGCCCGCTTGTTTTGATGTCGTTGCGCGACACGCGTGGCACGCCAAAAGCACGGCCGGACCTCCAGGGGCCGGCGGCTTCCCGGCACGTACTACCGTGACATCCACCGCACCCGCATCTATCACGCCACCTCGTCGAACCCGCGCACGCATCCTGCAATCACCGCGGGAAAACAAGTCAACAAAGGCCACGCACACAAGTACGCAGCGGATGTGTTTGTTTGGGTTGCGATGGATTCCTTTCGGGCAGCCAGTCGGCCACAGCTGTTATGCGGAGGGCCGGGGATGCTTTTTTTGCTATGGGCAATCTGGGCGACCGCCCAGGGCGCAATCTATTTGGGGGCGCACGAGAAAAAAAACAAAACTTTTTTTTTTGTTTTTTCAATAAGATTACCCGGGGTGTCCAACTGGCAGGCCACATTAATGCCAACTAAGATGTCATGTGGGATGGTTTACTTTAGTTTTGGCCACCATTTTGACTGGGAGGGGCCAATGAGCGTTCGTACAACCAAGCAAATAATGCCGTAAAAACATATACGGTATTATACTATATATTTATAGTAGTGAAACAAAGTTAGGAGAACAAAAAGAGCATGAAAGTCAAGAAAATTGCAATCATAAAGAGACCAAAATGTATTATATTGGATGTTATAAAGATTTCATGTGGGACGGACCACTTTATTTTTGTATTTTTGGCCGCCATTTTGACTGGGAGGGGCCAATGAGCATTCGTACATACAAGCAAATATTGCAATAAAAACATATATGGTATTATACTTTATATTTATAGCAGTGAAACAAAGTTAGGAGAACAAAAAGAGCATAAAAGTCAAGAAAATCGCAATCATAAAGAGACTAAAATGTATTATATTGTATGTTATAAAGATGTCATGTGAGACGGACCACTTTATTTTTGTATTTTTGGCCGCCATTTTGACTGGGAGGGGCCAATGAGCGTTCGTACAAACAAGCAAAAAATGCGATAAAAACATATACGGTATTATACTATATATTTATAGTAGTGAAACAAAGTTAGGAGAACAAAAAGAGCATAAAAGGCAATAAAATCGCAATCATAAAAAGACTCAAATGTATTATATTGTGTTTTATTTAATGGTAACCAAAAATTAAAGGTCATCTTTTTGCAACCTTATATGTTAAAAAAACATGTTTTTGCTAATAATCCTTGTATATGGCTTTAAAGATGACTTTCTTTGTTAAAATGGGGTTAAAAAAAGACTATTTTGCTATTTATCCTTCCTTAAAACGTATCCCAGGTATATCGGCTCGGCATCCGTGTACCCGCACTCGATTGGCCCGCAAAAAACATGTGATCGCGACGTCCCTAGTTAATCCAATTTCACATATTTTTTGAAAAAAAAAAAACAGTTTGAGTAGCCTTTCTATGTGAGTGTGTCGGACATCTTGATTTGATTTGGTGTTGGTTGAGGACCACAAATGTGGGCCGTCCAACGTCACGTTTTCCCATCTGACGGGATTTAAACGCTCAAGAGCCAGCGAGCGAGCGAGCGAGTCAATCCCGGGGGATTTGGGCTCGCTTTAATGGGGCCAACGAGGTCGGGTGGCACGCGGGGGTGCGCTCCCCCATCCCTGGACACGCCGCCAGTCACCAGGGATCCTTTAACTTCTGACCCTGGCCGACATGGATAGCGGCATCTGACGATAATGCCCGTCAATTCTCTCCCCCGGGGGTCCCGGGCGACAAGCTCCGAGTCCTAACGAAGCCCGCGCTAGCCCCGCGGCGCTGCTCGGCCCTCCGGGGGTCGGCCCTCCGGGGGTCGGGCCTACCGCGCCGGGGAACGCCGCGACCTGATTCCGGGACAGATTTCACAGCAGATTTAGCTGACGTGCCACCGTCCCGCGTCCCGCCGTCCCGCCACGCCACCCTGCCGTTTCCTTTGTCCCGCTAAACGGGGCGCGGGACGGCGAAGGATGTGCTAGCGGGAAGGCGACCAATCTCCGGGACCTGCCCCCTTCCCGCCCTTAAGTGCCCCCATATTCACGGCCTCCGCGGGAAAGCGTGTCAAAAAATCTCCCATCTGGATTTCCTTACTCAAACCGTGTTGTAATAACTGGAAGCAATAGATAGATAGATGTCCAATCGGTTGAATCTAGGGGGCGCTCTCGACGGCAAACAGAAACGCTCATTTGAAGTTTTTTCCTGGCGGACTTTAGCACCTAAAGCAAGGGTGTTAGACTCGGGTTGGTTCGGGGGCCGCGTTAATGTCAACTCGATTTCATGTAGGCCGGACCATTTTAGATATAATATTTAGATTTTTATTTATAAATGGATTAAAAGAACTGGATTGAAAGCCCTGAATATTCAGTTTTTTATAGATCTAAAACAATGTTTATTTTAGCTTTTTTTGAATACATTTTTAGATTTTACAGAATGATTTTTGAACTAAAAACACAGAAAAAATGGATTAAAAAATGACAATTATTGATTTAAAAGGGAGAAAATCAGGAAATTTAATATACATCTATACTCTTCATTTTAATTTGATCCTAAAACAGAAAGTCGGCACTCATGATTTACTTTCCCGGGCCACACAAAATGATGCAGCGGGCCAGATTTGGCCCCCGGGCCGCCACTTTGACACATGTGACCTTTGATCTGACAGTATTTTATACATTTTTTGATCATTTCAAATGGTGTACGCCGTATAACAACTTTTGTATGGGATTTTTTAAAGTAAGTTTTTTGTAAAACCGATCTCATTTGACCTATTTCGGCTCTGATCCGGATCGTCTCGGTCACCGGTAGCAGACAAAAACGTCATCGTCGACTTCTAAACTAGGTCTACAATGTCTTCTGTGTCTGTGCTTGCTACTGACTTTCTTGCTACTGCAACCAAGGGAATTTCCCAAATACGGGATGAAACGAAGTTCAAATCTAATCTAATATTTTCATGATCTAAGCATTATATTCTCATTTCATTTCACACTTTCCCCCATTTCACTATATAAATATAGCGCATCAGCAAGCAATGTACCAGGACATCTACACAATCTTGTTGTCTGTCATTTTCAACATGAATTTGGCACTCAAAATTGTTATTCCTTCCAAAAACATTAAACAGGGAACGCCCACTTTTCCCCCAGAAATTGGGGTTGTGACATCACAACCAGAACTTATGATCATTTCTAGATTTATATTTCAAGTCACTTGTTGTACTATTTTATAACCCCTTTAATGATTTGACTACGTTTGATTGGCTGAACGGCAACAAAGTTAGAGCATTTTTTTATTTGTTTGGAAACCAAGAACAAACATAATTTAAAGTAAAAATAGTTAAATGGAGAAGAATAAGCTAAATAAAGTAACCTTTACACTTTTTTGGGGCTAATTATAGCCTAAAAAATACAACATAACAGGCTTTTCAGTAATAAAAAAAAAAAAATAGTATATATAAGTGGCCCTTGAGTATTAGCCTTAAGCCAAACGGTGAAAAAAACTGCGACCTAGTCCAAAAATACGGTATTTTATGGCATTTTTATCCTTTTTTGGCAATACATTTCCTGAAGCTAGTTTCAATCAGCGACCTGAAATTGAACAACAAATCCTTACGTACAGCAAGTTTGACTTTTCCATCCACCCAACGAGTTCATACTAAAGTAAAATACTAAAATGTAAACAAAATGGAGTTCCTCCAGCACCAGATGGGCTCCACTGACTTTTGAAAAGTTCTCGATCGCTCAATGAACAATAACGGGCTCGCCGAGGCTAAAGTCGGAGTCTGTCCGAGACTCGCTCGTCATCCGAGTGTCCTTCGTCATGCTAACGAGCCCCCCCCCACAACCTCCCCCTCGCTTTTGTCCCGTCCCGGTCCACTTTTTTAACGCGACCACGGCGATCCGTTTTTCCCAAGAGCCAACATAAGAGCTTCGGATGGATGGTGAGGCGGTGGGACTGTGAAAAACCGGACCCCCACCTCCACCACCGCCCCCCTTCCATGGGCCGGTCCTGCTCTCGTCTCCAAAGGCTCGCTAATGTCACATTAAGGGTCTGCGACAGCGCTGATGGGTGGGCCCGTGTGAGGGATTAATGGCCGCACTTAACGGTACCAGCACGCCCGGGCCAATCTCAGCAATATTTGGCTGGACGTTGAGCCGCCGCTCCGCTCGCTCAAGTCGCGTTAGCTCAAACGCAAACGCCACTCGGCTGCCAATAGGGGGGGCGTGTTTGGGGCCCCGTCCGCGGAAGTGCCAGGCTAGTGACAGGATTTGCCAAAGTCCTTGATTTACAACTTTTTTTTGTCA
Organism: Stigmatopora argus; assembly: GCF_051989625.1. Taxonomy (NCBI): domain Eukaryota; kingdom Metazoa; phylum Chordata; class Actinopteri; order Syngnathiformes; family Syngnathidae; genus Stigmatopora; species Stigmatopora argus. Next base: position 1,671,280 of record NC_135391.1, read on the forward strand.
GTCTTTGGACTTAGTGAAGACCAGATCGTTTTTACGTGTGGAAGGATGAAAAAGGGGAAAAATTAAAGCTACGACAAGTCCTATTCATTTTAAATTGAGTTTTATATTGAGTCATACTCCTTCTTATCTTCCATTATCGGTTTCAACTATGCAGAGGCAAACCGACAAGTTTTATGGCAGATTTTCAATAATTATGGATCGGTGTGCCTCTTGATCATTTATTTTGAATACCCTTAAAAAATATTTTAAAAAAACAAAAATGAAAAAATGTACAAAAAGATTTGAAATAAAAATAAAAATAGAAATAAATAAAATAAAATATATTAAAATCAGTAGGACTTATCAGAGCTTTTATTTATTTATTTATTTATGGGTCTTGATCATTAATTTTTAATACCCTTTATATATATATATATATATATATATATATATATATATATTCAGGGTATTCAAAATAAATGATCAAGGACCACACAGAACCAAAATTATTCAAATTCTGCTACAAAAATTGTCGGTTTGCCTCTGCATAGTTGAAACCAATGATGCAAGATAAAGAAGAGTATGACTCAATGGAAAACAGTAAACTTGTTGTCCTTATTGTGTGATGAGTTGAAAATTGGGTCGAGAGAGAGAGAGAGCACCCCGACACAAATGCGTCTATTACGTAATCGTAAATATCTTCTATTTCCGCCTCTCGATTTGACAAAAATACCGACATTTCCCGCTCAGACCGTTTTATCCTCGCCAAATTAGCAACGTGCAAAGGAAGCGCAAATGTATTTTTGTCCGGCCCATGGAGATAGAACGCTGGAATTTCCCAGGTGCCCCTGAAGGGCCCACTTCCATCGACAAGCGTGTTGACTCGTAAATGCGGCATCGTCCAAGTTGAAAGCGGGGTCGAGTGAGCGAGAAAAGAACGACACGGCCAAAGCGACCGTTCCCACATCGGTGACAGGCTGGCAAAACATCGGCGAGATGAAGCCGACCCCGGAGGGAAGCCACGAGCTCCTCGGGATTCTTCGCCGCCCGTCCCGGCGTCTCAAACACTTCCTGCTTCTCGGAAGAAAAGAAAAAAAAAGTGCTGCGGTCCCCCCGGGGGACAGGAGGGTGGGCGGGCCTCCTCGGCAATCAGCCGCCATCAGCGTGGCGCTTTCTTGACACGTGAAGCCACAGCTCATCCGCTTTTCTTTTTTTTTGAAAGCCGCCCCCCCGCTCACGTACTCATTCAGTCAGCGGGACGTTGACGTTGATCACGCGTGTTCAAAGTGGCGCCGTTTTGAACTTGAAGGCTTTTGAGGGAGCCGTTTTGGGCAAATGAAAGTTCTCCATTACGAGTTATTATTTATGGATATTTATTATTTTCTCTTTTTTTTTTTAGCTAGGTCTACATTGTCTTCTGTGTCTGTCTTGCTACTGCAACCAAGAAATTTCCCGAATACGGGATGAAATAAAATTCTAATCTAATCCAATCTAAGTCATAAAATCATCCAAAAGTATTCATTCGTTTGTTTGACATGCTGTTTATCGGGGGTGCTGGAGCCAATCCCAGCAAACGACGGGCAGTAGGATAGGTACAACTGCAATTGGTTGCCAGACAATCATTTTCTCTTACACACACACACGTGCGTACACCACGCGTACACACACGCACACAAACACACACACACGCACACACACACCTAGGGACAATTAAGCCTAGCTAGCATGTTTTGGGGATGCAGTAGAGAACCCGGGGAAAACCCACGCAGGCACATATTGAAGATTTATTTCTTTTAGATTTCAAAACAATATTCCCTTTTTAAAAAACATCTATTTTTTGCTTTATTTCCTTCATATTTTATATGATATTTACCTGCTATTTTTTAAATGATTTTCGACATTAGCCTAATCATTTTAGCTTAATTTTTCATCAAAGTCATTACTTTAAATCACAGGTGTCAAAGTGGCGGCCCAGGGGCCAAATCTGGCCCGCTGCATCATTTTGTGTGGCCCGAGAAAGTAAATGATGAGTGCCGACTTTCTGTTTTAGGATCAAATTAAAATGAAGAGTATAGATGTATATTACTTTTCCTGATTTTCCCCCTTTGAAATCAATAATTGTCATTTTTTAATCCATTTTTTCTGTGTTTTTAGTTCAAAAATCATTTTGTAAAATCTAAAAATATATTTAAAAAAAAGCTAAAATAAACATTGTTTTAGATCTATAAAAAACGGAATATTCAGGGCTTTTAATCCATTTATAAAAAATGTGACGTTAATGCGGAACCCTTGCTTTAAATAATACTAATTTTTTTGCAGGGCCCACCATTACTTTTTTTCTTGCCCAAAAAATTATTTAGAATTTTTTGTGTGTACGGTTCTACTTTATGAATGTTACTTTATCATTACTAAAAAAATACACTTATTATTTTGCCTTTACTTTCTATAATTTATAGACAATATTTTTTCCGTGTAATAATATACTTCCTTTTATTCCCCCCAAATGTTCTTACATACTGAATCCATCCCGTAATTTGACATTTCTGTCATGTTTTTGTCCGACGGCGTGCGCGGGGTGACGAATGACGCCGGATATGAACGTTAATATTTCTCTAAATCGCTTCTCACGGCAACAAGAAAAACGGTACCGCGGCAACGACTTCATCACCTGTACGCCCACCCCCCTCCCCTCGGCGCCCCCCTCCTCATATTAAACGGCGCCGACTTCCCTCAAGTCCAATTTGCGGCGAGCGCGGCTGTCAGCGGCCAAGACGGCGGCCCGCAAAAAGAAGCTTCCAGACAGATTAAGGCAAAGTCCATCCTTAATTTGTTCATCACGAGGCGACCTGTCAGCGAGCGCGTCTTCATCCGCCCGCCCGGACGTCGGGGGGGAGTCGAGCGTGAAACACAAAGGGGGAATCAAGAGCAATTACTCGGGGGGGCGGCGGCGGTAGCAGCGGCGAGGACGTTACACAGGGACTTTAATGGATGCCCTTTTCGCCCGCTTTCCCCGGAAATGAAAAGAGTTCCAGGTATTTTCCCAAGCCGGAGAATCTGGAATTGACTCGTGGAAATCGTGCCGTCACCCCGACGAATCGCTCGTTTTTTCAAAATTTTGTCGTACGTCTGTAGGCCAGTAGGCGAAACCGACAGAAGGCGGAGCTTAGGTATTTTTGTGTTTAAGATAAATAAAGACCGGACGGATAAAGAGGATTAGGGCCAAATTTGCAGGATAGTATTGTAGTAGGAAAGAGTTGGTCAAATTTTGGGCAGAGGTCAAAGGTCACAGGTCACATGTATTTTTGCGTTCAAGATAAATGAAGACCGGGTGAAGAGGATTGGTACCAAGCTTTCAGGATAATATCGTAATGTGAAAGAGTTGGGCAAATTTGGGGCAGAGGTCAAAGGTCAAATTTTGGGCAGAGGTCAAAGGTCACAGGTCACATATGTATTTTTGCGTTCAAGATAAATGAAGACCGGGTGATGAGGATTAGTACCAAATTTGCAGGATAATCTCGTAATGTGAAAGAGTTGGTCAAATTTTGGGCGGAGGTCAAAGGTCAAATTTTGGCCAGGGGTCAAAGGTCACAGGTCACATGCTTCTTTTTGCATTCAAGATAAATAAAGACCAGATTAAGAGGATTAGAACCAAACTTGGAGGATGGCCTCGTAACGAAAAAGTTGGTCGAATTTTGGGCGGGGTCAAAGGTCACAGGTCACATATGTATTTTTGCGTTCAAGATGAATGAGGATTAGTGCCAAACTTGCAGGATAGTCTAGAAATGTGAAAGAGTTAAGGCCAAATTTTGGCCGGGGAGAGGTCAAAGGTCACAGGTAAAAAATGACTTCCATGTCTGCTGTCACCTGAGTGGGTACTTTGAGAGATTTGGACCTTAACCGTCGTGTCGGACAGGCTTCAGCACCCCCGACCCTGACAAGCATCACGCGAGTTTTGTTTTTGTTTTTGCCCAGGGAGACAAAATGTTACCGGTTAGCATGCAGCGAGCAAGGAGTCGCAAAGTAAATATTAGCGCTAAGGACAAAGCGTAATGACTTCAATAATTCATAATTAGCTGAGCGTGGGGAAAATGCCTGTTTGTTGCTAACGACGTGTTTCGTAGAAACAGAAGAGTCCAGTCCACACATAAATGCCGTCCATCCATCAAACCCTGGTGTTTGTGTGGTGCAATGTCCAATCAGGTCATTTTCACGCTCATTAGCCAAACTAATATGGCGACTATTGCCAGTTCTTTTGCCACGCTAGCCCTTTAAATGAAATAATCACAAATGAAAAGTCGTGGCTTTCCGAATTTCAAAATCATGTCGTGTAAACACACGCTTTCAATTTCAAAACAATAATTCACAGAGTATGCTAACAATGTATAGCAACTAACGTTAGCATAGCATTTTTGGGATGCTAAACTTTCGGATATTGTGGTTTTTCTGTCTTCACAAAAAGAAAACAATGAATCTGCTCAGTGCCAGCTGGCGACCAATCTTTTTTTTTTCTCCAACGAGCTTTCCTGTTGTTCTTGTCGACGTTCGCCGTCGTTTTTCCCGCCGGTGAGTTTAATGGCCTCGGCGCTGGCGGGAATTAGCCGCCACGGTAAAAAAGACTAGCTTGCGCGCCGTCGGATTCCGCGAAAGGCGCGCAGAGGAATTAACATAGTAATTAACATCCAATTAGACGTTGATTTGCCAGATAATTATACTGCTGTGTTGATGTTCACATTTGATGAGGTGTGTTAGCCGTAATTAGCTGCGGCGGAGGTGTGGGTGCGCACGGGCGGGAATGAGCGCGCCTGTTTGACAACTCAAGCGGCTCGGGAAATGAAAAACCATGAGGGAATGTGTTGTGGAAATTTTTTAAAGTTCAGCTTTAAAAGGTACAAGTTTAGCGCTTGGCAGTCTTAAAGTATTTCCCCAGTTCTCCGGACCCAAAAAATGTTTTTAAGTTTGGTCATTCTTTCCTTGTTTTTGCATTTTTCAAGGAAATATCTCGTGTTTTCTCCAATAATGACATTTTTGGGAGCAAAAAGTAACCTTACAACTTTATGTAAAATACTAAGCATGTTGTTATGTGGCAGTTTTAACTGCAAAATTGTAAGTTTTTTTTTTTAACAAACAGGAAAGTAGTAAACCTTTCCTTTACATTAACATTAACTGATTCTGGAATTATTTGCCTTTTTGTCCTTAAAAAGAGTTGAATTTTTCTTAGAAGATATTCATGCCAACGATTTATGATTTTATTTGTTGACCTCAAACATTACACGACTAAATTATTCTTGTCATTTCCTTTATGTACACATTTTAAGAGCCACCAGTTATTGTTTAATTTTTTTTCTCCCAAACAACTCAACTCAATGTTTTTGTTATATTCTTGCATTTCCTTTTTTTCTCTAAAATACATGAGTATTTATTGCATTATAATCAGTTATTAGTCAATTTGAAGGCACGTGTCTTGTGTTGCTAACATATGCGTCAATTCAACAGAAATCCAACTTATTATGGTTCCACTTCCTCTTTCATATCATTTTTTTATCGTTGCATAGGAATAGGAATATTAAAAAGTCACACTGTGTGTTTTAATGGCATTTGACTGTTTGCAATACAGGACATGAATGTGGAAATCAATGTTTTAATCGTCGTCACATCCTCAGTTTTTTATTGCTAACCCGTTTGAACAAGATGGAATACTGATGACACATTTAGGGGGAATTTCCCTGCGCAAATAGACACTACAAAGTAAATAATATTATTGATAAGACTGCCATAAGCGCGTGACTGGAATGTTTTGATGAAAATGTTATTGATAACACTGCCATTTAGGGCGTAGCAGATGTCCTTATTGAAAATGAAACATTAACCCTTTAGGACACTCATTTAACACAATGACTCCGGGCTAGAAATGTATAGATTTTATTTTTATTTTTTTCAACAATCCATGCCTTTAGTAGGGAGGTTCTACGGGCATTTGATACATTTTCATAAATATTCCTCCTAAAAAAGACGTTGCTGATCCACTGTGGTTTTGGGATTGTCCCCTTTCCCAGTTTGCATGAACTACTGTTGTCCGAAATCCGAGCTGGACCTGAATGCCTCCAAACTTGAGAACTTGAGTCGGACTTTATTTCAAGATTCGTTTGCTTTTCTAACACGCCATTTTCCTCCATTTGTCGCCGTTCCCACGCCAATATTTGAGTTACTTCCGAGTTCGGCGACCATGCAAGTATGCAAACTCTCTGAGTCAACAACGGTGACGTCTCCGCGGTAATTTCCTCTATTTCACATGTGGCCGTGCAACTTTAGTGAGGTGCTCTAACATGTAGTTAGTTGGCTATTCGTCGACCTGTCGTTGTCCACCAATGAGCCCAAATAAGCGTTGGACAATGTCCACCGAGTCGCCTCCTTTCGCCCCGACGACTCCACTCGTCCTCGGGCAACGCTGGTGGTGTGCTGCCGCCCTCGCAGTGTTGCTGCTGCTGGGCGTTGGAGCTTCGACGGGCTGGGCGGAGGAAGCATCCTGCCATGGAGCCTATGACCTCTACTTTGTCCTCGACAAGTAAGTGATAAAATGGACGCCGGGTTCCATAGCCTGGGACGTTGTACGTATTTATGTTTTGTTTTTGTTTTTATGCCCCAAAGTGGCTTTGGTCAGCTGGACATGGCAGGCGTTCGTACCAGTATGGCTTTGGTCAAAAAGTCCAACATTATTCTAATACCAGTCTTGAAATATTTCAACTTTTATTACTGTCTATTACTATGGGACGCCATTTTGCGATATAGTGATGCTAATACATGCTATGTGCGCATTTGCTTTGGAATTCGAAAGACTACTGCCGAAATAAGTTGTCCAAAATTAGTAGTAATTCTCTTATTGTTTGAAAATATATTCGTACATAACATTACAAAGTGCGTTTTGGCGTTGAGTGATGCTAATGCATGCTAATTTGCGCTGAAATTCAAAATGGTAGTTTCCAAAGTACGTTTTGGCATAGGGTGATGCTAATGCATGCTAATTTGCGCTCGAATTCAAAATGGTGGTTTCCAAATAAGGAATTCTGTAGTTGTTGGAAAATGTTGGTACAATACATTACAAAGTCCGTTTTGGCAGCGAGTGATGCTAATACATGCTAATTTGTGTTAGAATTTAAAATTGTACTGCTAAACTAAGTTGCCCAAATAAGGCATTCTGTAATTTTTGGAAAATACAGTAATGCATCACAACATACGTTTTGGCCTGCTAATAGATGCTATATGCAAATTTGTTTTAGAATTCATTATGCTGCTACAAATGTAAGTTGCCCAAATAAGGAGTTCCATAATTGTTGGGAAATGCATCACAAGCAATCATACAAATATGTTGCTTGATATTTAACGTTATCTCATACAATAACTATTTTTTGCGTTTTAGAATGATTGCATTTCAAAGCAATGTGTTGCAATGCAATGCTATTTTTTTCTTGTGAAACATTTTATCATGTAAATGTAAATTCATTTTCCTGACCCTATTTTCTTTCTTAAAAGTGTGACTATTTTCTAACTTAAAAAAATAAATAAAATCCCCTCCCCACAAAATAAAAACATGAAGTGCCAAGTTGCAGTGAAGTAAGTAATGCAAAAGGGATTTTTTTTATTTAGTCACAGATCACAGTTACTTGGCCCAAAATGGGCCGCCAGCTGGTTTGTGTCCGCACCGTGACGTGGACGGATGCCGATTGTCTTGGATTCGGGACCTCGTGATCTGTTGGGAGGGGTCTCACATCAAAACCAAATCAAGTTCAAGCGTGGCCTTTGTGCCAATTCCGCAAAGGCAGGAAGGAAACGTTGCATCACCGAGCAGCAGCGGCTCCCTCCCGCAAGATGTTTTTCATTTCATTTGATGGTGTCCACCCCGACAAGACTCCCCCGAGTCACTCATTTCTTCCAGTACACTCTCCTCCCATAAAATGAAAGAATGCTGACAACAGCGGTCGGCATTTTAGCCATCTTGGTTTGTAAGATGTACCAAATCCGATTGTGTGATCGTAAATCACGTTGTTTTCAGAGGATCGGAATCGATCCGCCAAATAATACGCTGCAAAAGATATACATACAAAGTACTTTATATTTATATCAATGAAACAAACTTTGCAGAAATGTCCAGTGACAGTGTGTAAGTCAAGAAAATGATAATCAAGATGGCTTAATTGATCAATTAATGTGATTAATTCTTTTCTTTCAGGTCGGGAAGCGTCGCCAATGACTGGTTTGAAATCTACTCTTTTGTCAGGAATCTTACAGACAGATTTGTCAGGTGAGTCACTCACTTCCAGTCATCTGATTTCATTATTTATTGCATTTTTCTTGTTTCTTTTTTTTCTTACAATTTGTCCATTTGGATGGTTTTGTTGTCCTTCTACTGAATAATAACGTGGTCATACCACCAAATATTTGGAAATGACTGAATAACTCGTGAGTGGAAGCAGAATTGCCCCGATGATATTATAATTAGAGAACAAATCAGCTGATTTGGACGATCCAGTACTTGGGCAATTTATTACTAAATAAAAAGTTTTATTTTCTTTTGAAAAATTATTGCTTTATAGCCTTTTCCGCCCGATTTCGATCTTCTAAACACATCGCATAGTACAATTATACATTTTTCGGTTTCTTCTTACGACATTATTATACATTAAATTTTACGTCTTTGTAGCTCTTATAATAATATATTTATTAAAAAATTGTAAAACAGCCATCTTTTTCAACAAAGTACAATTTTCTTAAAATGTGCTCCTTCAAATAGACCTTAAATTAATTTAAACTGGGAAGGCCGGCAGATTTTAGGGATATTATTGACATAATCCCGAGTCCAAAAGGCTTTACAGACAGAAATGAACATTAATTTCCTAAATTAATGTTTTCCTAATTAATTAATTTCCCAAATACGGGATGAATAAAGTTATCCAATCCAATCCAAAATATATTCTTGAAAAGTGCACAAGAAATAATGGCGAATATCATTTTATTCCCTCGACATTCTATTTTCCATGAAAAAAAAGTCTTTGGGTAACTTTTGTAGGACCGCCAAGAGTCTAAAGTAAAAAAAAAAAAAAAAACAATCAGAGGCACATTTGTGTCCCGGCTGGAACCCTGGTCACGTTTTCGCAAGTCCGCCGAAAAACGCTTACGGAGGACGTGGCCGCGCCGTCCTCCTCGGACCCAAAAAATTTGTCCGTCTCCAAAGTGTGAGCGCCGGCTGCCAGCTCGGCTACAGGACAGACGGCGGCGGCGGTGGCGGCGGACCCGCCAGAAGCGCCGCTCGCTCGCCTGAAGAAAATAGCAAAGGCAGCAGGTGGGAGTGGGTGGCAGAGTCGGCCGCTCTTCTGGGCTGTGAGAACGGCCATTTGCCACGGGAGTGGCCACCGCACCAAGCCCCCCCCCCCAAACACCGCCACCGCACACACACACACACACACACACACACACACACACACACACACACACACACTCACACACACCAAAAACACGGACAATGTACAATTAGGAGCCGACTGGACAAGCTGCCCAAGCTCCTCAAAGAATTTCTCGCGGGATGCGGCTACTTCTTGGAAATTTGAAATTCTTTAAGATGTCGCAATAATGTAAGGAAATCTAAATCCTAAAGTGGCAACAACATACACAATGTAGAGTTAGAGTAGCGCAAAGCGGCCAGGGCAGTCTGTTGAAGATTCCCGCACACGGTGAGCGCTTCTGTTCCGCCGCGTGTGGCTAATGGCTACGCTAGCTCTGGGCAAGCCTGGTGGGAATTCGCGGTGGTCTTCATTTCACATTTAGGATATCTGACGTCGTCAATGTCTGACGTCACTTTTTCGGGGATGGATATTTTAAGAAAAGTCGGTCATCTGTTGTCGGAATTAAATTAAATTAAATTAAATTTTTGTGTAGAAAGTTTTGTTTTTTTAATTCTTCCAGGTAAGTGATTTTAAAAATGTACTCTCACTAGTGGCAAGACGGATATTTTTAAAGTAATAATTTTATGACTTAAATTCAATGTTTAGTGTATAATATTTTTTTGGGGAAAAAGGTAAAAACATTTTTTTTCTTAAATGTGGTGTTTTTCTAAATGTGTACTTTTAGTTTTTTCTTAGCATTAAATGTTGAAAAAAATGGTAGAAAAAGATTTGTATCTTAAATGTGCTATTTTCCAAAATATATAAATATATTTTCTTCTAATTAATTATTGTATTTGAAAAATTAATTCTTATGAAATTGAAGTGAGAATGGAACAAAAAAATCAAAAACCTTTGTGACTTTGACTTTACACCTCTAAAGAAAGATGAAAAAACACTTTTAAAAGAGACAAACTCAAGCTTGTCTCTTGTTGAATTTATTTTCAAAGTTAAATTTGGAATTATTTTCTAAATTGACATTTCAGGAGTGACAACAAGGCAGTTGTATTATTAAATAGGACTCTTATGCCTCCCTTAAATTCTCTTTCAACCAGGAACAAACGATCGCCTTGTCGGAATGCTTCGTGAGGAATCTCATTGGATGTAGAAAGCAAAACGTCCAAAGTTAAAAGGGAAGAAGTTTAAAAGTAAAGCGCTGTGCCAAATCTCTGTAGCTTATGCTCCCACAAAGGCCCGCGAGAAGTGCTGGAAGTCGGCCGGCGTGGTTTTGCTTTTGCAACTTCACGCCCGGCAAAGCAAAAGTGTCACATTTTGTCTTTCCACCCAATATGTCCTCATTTGCGATTCTCTTTGACACGTTTCACACAAAGGGAACAAAACATACAAGTCGCCTCATACTTTCAAACATTTCCAACAAGCTTCCCATCCCGCCTTTTCAAAAAAAGTCACCCTTTTTAATCCTTCAATCTGCCTTTACGAACATCGCCCATCCGACTATTAACGTATTTTCTCGCATATGCGCCGTATTTGTCGCAAAAAAAAAAGACTGAATCGGGTACAGCTTATATGCGCACAAATTCGACTTGACATGCACAAAACTGCAAGGTGACAAAGACAAAGTACCGTAACGCAAGACAATGCAGCCAAAACGGTCATTTATTTCAAAATAGAGAAAAGATGAAAAGATAAAACGCTTAACAAAATTAATTTTGACGTCTATGAATGAAATTCAAGAAGAAAAAAAAACGGATCTTGCATAAAACGTGAACATACATTTTAAGGCAATTGTAAGGGTACGGCTTATACGCAGAGGCGGCCAATATGCGAGAAAATATGGTATTACCATTTAATTCCTCGCTACACTACACTACTTTGTACGTTTTAAATTTAACCCTTTAATGGAAGCAACAATACCAGCCATTTTTAAAATTCGGGTTGGTGCCTATTGGACACTAACATTAAATATCACACTCAAGCAAAAACAATCCAGAAATATATGTGAAATATGAAACATTGGTTCCAAATGCAAAATGTGCCTCCTTTTTGTTTCTACTATTTCAATTACTGACAACACCACGGATATCTTTGTGTTTTTATTAGGGATTAAAATCAATGTCCCCTTTTTTAATATTTATTTTTTAACATGCCTGACGTTGAATTCGGAACAGGTGTCGGAACGACTTAAGCTCTTAATTTGGCAAAGACTAAGATCTTGTTTCCAACAGGAACACGCCGTGCGAATGTCCTTTTTGAAAAGTGGTAAAAAAATGTTCAAGAATACCCACACGCGACGGACTTTTAACATTTAGTCATCCGATCCGACGCAAGTGGCGTTGTCCGGCGAAGCGTCAAAGTGTCAGGTACATATTTGTGTACATATTTTTGCATGGCAGGACGTGACTCATTGCGACAACAACATGTTAGCTGCGACTTCCTTCAGGCCAAAAGAAGCTGCTTATGAAACGAAAAAAAAAAATCCTAAATATAGTCTTGTGTAGAAATCCTATTGGGCTCAGATGAGCTAAATTGTAGCTAACAGCGCTACGTCATATTGTTGGGTCACTTGCACGGCTAACATTGTTCGATACGAGTGTCCTGATGTTGCCAGGTAGTATATACTATGTGGTTTGTATACAATGTACTTTTTGTGGGAGGGGCTTGTTCTTATAAGACTCCAGCGACTGTAACAAAAGAAGACAAATTCCACTTATCTTTTGAATATATGTTGGGTCACAATGATTATAATGATGCTTTAGCCAATTAGTTTAGCAATCACCTAGTCAAGTAAAAATAATGATAATCAATGTAGTTATAGACATGAACATGTTTTTTTCTGCCCAACAAATGACCCTCTGCCATACCAAGTCTTTTTTTATTTACAAATCTTAACCTAAAAATCATAAAAATAGAGAGCAACTTGCAAAAAGTATTGCCAAAATGTATTTTTGCCTTGAAAAAACAGTCTCAGAATCACTCTTTATGGCCCAAAAAGAGCAGAAAATCTTCTCAACAGAACTTTTTTTCAGCAAAATTCACTCATTGTTGTCTTTTTTCCCCCCATCAGTCCCAGAATGCGAGTTTCCTTCATCGTGTTCTCGGCTCAAGCGTCCGTCCTCCTCCCGCTGACCGGGGATCGGTGAGTTAGCCGTTAGCCTAACCTTGCTACCATTTCCTAGCAAAACCTCAGCCCCAAAATTAACACCACAAATGGATTTTCATCCAAAATTCAGCACGAAAAAACACACTTTTAAGTTCATCCTATCAACACGTGACTGTTTTTTTGTGAAGGTACGAGATCGAACAAGGCCTGGATAAACTGCGCGCCGTCTCTCCAGCCGGCGATACGTACATGCACGAGGGTCTCCGAGAGGTCAGCGTGGACTTTCCCCCAGAGATCTTGCAAATAATGCGCTGTCAACGCCACGGGAAATGACCGTGACCTTTGACCTTTCACCCCATAGGCCACAGAGCAGATCCAAAAGCAGAATGCCAAGTCGTCCAGCATCATCCTGGCGTTGACGGACGGCAAGCTGGAAGTTTACGTTCACATGCTCACCATCAAGCAGGTAGCCAGCTAGCTCGTCCTTTTCCAACCTCACCGTTCTCTTTTTTTTAAAGCACGTGTCAAAGTGGCGGCCCGGGGGCCAAATCTGGCCCACCGCATCATTTTGTGTGGCCCGGGAAAGTCAATGATGAGTGCCGACTTTCTGTTTTAGGATCAAATTCAAATGAATAGTATAGATGTATATTACATTTCCTGATTTTCCCCCTTTTAAATCATTGTAATTTTTTTAATCCATTTTTTCTGTGTTTTTAGTTCAAAAATCATTTTGTAAAATCCAAAAATATATATAAAAAAGGTCAAATAAACATTGTTTTAGATCTATAAAAAAACTGAATATTCAGGGCTTTTAATCCAGTTCTTTTAATCCATTTATTTAAAAAAAATCTATTAGATCTAAAATGGTCCGGCCCACATGAAATGGAGTTGACGTTAATGCGGCCCGCGAACCAACCTGAGTTTGACACCCTTGTTTTAAAAGATTTCCTTTTTTTTTGCAGGCGGACGAAGCGAGAAAGTACGGCGCTCGCGTCTATTGCGTGGGGATCAAAGACTTTGATGAGCAGCAGGTGAGTCCACGCTTAGCCGAATGCTAACATACCATGCAAAACACAATAGCTGGGCTAGCCTAACAGCTACTCGACACGAACGGCACAGCGGGCCGACTTCTTGACCCAATAAGCCTGCGTTCGGCTCGTTACGTTGGCCGTGCGAACGGAGTATAAAAGCCCCTCCGGTAGGTTTGGTCCCTTCCCGCTCCAGTGGCTCTCCTGACCCATTTTCTCGCACCCCGCCCTGGTCGAAATAGGCTGAAATTACAGGATGTCACGTGATCTCATTACGGGTGGGCTTCGGGTCGCGTCCCACCGCAGAGCACGAGCAAAAAATTCAAGTAAGAACAGAAAAAATGGCGGTGACACAAGCCAATGTAATGTAAGTATGATTTTTTTGACAGATAAAGGCTTTTGCAAGCGAGGGACGGTTGGAAGTAAGTCTTAAAATGCAAATAGTAGTCCAATCGATAAACGTTGCTATTCGGGGCGTTAGCGGCTAGTTTCTACGAAGGAACAAATACGATAGTCGCAATACTAGCAAAAACAAGAATAGCGTTACCAGTGATGCGACCGTTAGTAGAGATACTAGTGATAAAATCGGAAACTAGTCACTAGTAGCTGTACTATGTATCATTAGTAGTGTTAGTTGCGATAGCAACGATACGGGATGAATAAAGTTATCTAATCTAATCTAATGTAATATCGTGGAATTGAGGCTCAACTCCGAATGATGAAGATTGCTGTTATTAAGCAAAAAAAAGTTTTCATGTCCAAAAAAAGGACAAAACTCAACGTTCAAACGATATATTGCGCAGGCCTAATTTAGATGAATGCCAAGATTGGATCCAAAGGTCCACTTAGTCAGCATTTCATTGGACGCCAATGGCATAGATGGCGAATTGATTCACTCGCACAAGATTCAAAAGCGAGCCAGTCCGCCGGCCGCCTTTTTGGCCAACGTCAAATGGCGTCCTGTCCCCCCTCTGTAACCATGGCGACCGTGGGTAAGCATCCCGTGCCTGCGAAGTCCCAAACAAAGGCAACATTTAGTCTCCCTTTGCGCCACTCTTGGGCCATCTGCCGCGTCGCCCGTCCGTCCGCTCGATCGCTGGCTTCGAAGCGAAGGCTGAGACGCCGTCCGTCCTCACGTCTTGTCCCCTTCCGCAGCTCGTGGACATCGCCGACACCAAGGACCAGGTGTTTCCTGTCAAAGATGGCTTCCATGCGCTAAAAGGCATCATCAACTCTGTAAGTGGGCCTCCTCCTCCTCCTCCTTCTGTCCGTCTTTCAGGTTCCGTGTTTTATTTAAAAGTCGGAAACAGCTCATTTCCTGTACCCAACTTCACCCACAGCGCTAATGGAGATCCTCGAGTCAGCCGTCAAATACCCACATACACTCCCCGTGCGTGTGTGAGATCATTTGCCATAGCTGGGCTGTGATTGTATTTCGGTATTGTGTTTTTGTGTGTGTGTGAGATACATTGTTTGCAGGGATTTCCCGCTCACATATTTTTGTCCGTCACTCGGAGATGTTGAAACTTGGCCAGAAATGTATGAAGTAAAGCGAAAAAGTATTATATTTAATTGTCTTAGGTCCCCCCCCCAATTTAGATAGAGCCGGTCCAAATGTATAATCTTATAAAAGGGGGATTTCGCAGAAGAAAAACATCAAAAATCTCCTAAAGTGAGCTATTTTTGACATTTAGAAAGGTTTGTTTCAATAGTGTCAATATATATATATATATACAAGGATTATAAAATATGCTGAAAATGTAGGTGCATTTTTTTGCATTGGACTTATGACTCGTTTTGTTATCCCAACTCATAAACAGCCTCAGAAAGTGATCATATTTCACTGTCATTGACGGCAAGAAACGTCCAATCCAATTTGACTGGCAGGGATTCAACAACCACTGTCAGCGCTCCCAGCCAAAACGAATTGGCAGATAATGAGTTACTATCTAAAAATGTAAACCAATACATCAAAAAAAATATTTGAAAAAAAAATCCTGGGTATAGGATCGAGAACTTGTATGGGTAGTTTCTCAAAATCATGTGACTCAGTCACAATACATGATCAGGTCCTCCCTATTGTGATTGACAATCATTTAATTGCAACAAATTGTCCCCATAGGAAGCAATAAGTAAATTTGAAGACAGTTGTCGTCACTGGTCCAATCGAGGAAAGCCACTTACCGTATCAGCCTTAAAATTGCCTTAAAATGGTTGAATTTTTACAATTTCTCGCATATAAGCCGCCCCCTGATTCACAATTTTCACCTCCATATTCATGGTTTTAATAGGGAGTACAAATGTGTTACTTTGAAGGGAAAAGCTGAAGAAAAATCATAGCACATGCTATTTCTGAGATACTGTATGAATCAAAAGCACATTATTAGGCTCAATATCACAAGGAATTAATTCATCCAGTAATGGTTGTTTTCTTACTGCAAAACAGAAAATAACCAACAAATACTTAATGTTACTTTCCCGAGATCTACTGGTAAAAAAGAGTATAGCATGTCTTGTGAGCATGTAACCCGTACCCTAGATTTTTTTTTTTGTTACAGCTTATATGCGAGAAAATACGGTAGTCCAGGTTTTGGTGACGGCAAACGAGCCGGACGTCTTTCGTCTTTATCTCTGCCCCGCCGAGAAAGTCATTACCAGGGATAAACGCTGTACTTCCTTTTTCCTGTAGCCGCCCCTATCCCGCTGTCACATTTATTTCCCACACCCGGCAGTCAATACTCGCCGCCCGTCAGCCGGAAGCTGCGCCCAACTTGCGGCGAAAGGTCCGAGCGCCGCCACTTTAATATGCTTCGTTTTAACCACGCGCCATTTGCATACTTTGTCCTTTGTTGATTTATCCAACGGGGACAGTCGGACTCTCGCAAAGCCTCTTTATATGTAAATGGAACTTCCACGGCTTTTTTTTTTTTATACAAGCCTCGGATGTAATAGCCTCGCATAATTTCCCCATAAAAGGCAGCGGCGACCCCCCCACCTCCGTCAGGGCGTAGACGTTTCTCAGGTGTTGCGCCTTAATCTGTTTTCCCAAGCCGACACAATCGATAGCCCAGCGCCAACGTGACGTTCGGGTGTTCACTGGCGTCCATTTTTTTTGTCTGTGTGCAGATATTGAAGAAGTCCTGCACGGAAATTTTGAGCGTGGAACCTTCCAGCATCTGCGTCAACGGTGAGCGCGTTTTAGTACATTTTTGTCAAACTTTTGGGGATTTGTGGGAGTTGAAAATGTAGGGGGAGGGCCTTGGAACGTTTAGGTAAAAGGGACAGGGGTGATTGGTGAAAAGTTTGAGACATCTTAAGGACTATTCTCACCTGCCCTGTTTGGTCCGGACCAAAGAGTCGGGGGGTCTGCAGCTTTGGGTGGTCCGTCCGTCCCAGACCTTGCCGGAGAACGAGGTGGTCTCGGTTCCCTTCTGAGCGACCTGTCAACTTATACGCTTTTTGATCATTTCAAATTGTGTACGCCGTATAACAACTTTTGTACATATTTTTTTTAAAGTACTTTTTTTGTAAAATCGATCTGGTTTTACCCATTTGGGCTCTAATCTGGATCATCTCGGTCACTGGTAGCAGACGAAAATGTAATCGTCGACTGCTAATGTTGTCATGCTTTAAGTATGATATGCGCATGCGCATTCCCCCTTCACCTGTCCGCCTTTTGACTATATAAATATAGCATGTCAGCAAGCAATGTACCTAAAAAGTCAAGCTGTCAGCCCCATACACGAGCGAAATCAAATTAAATCAAATCAAAAGCCTTTATTGTCATCATACACAGCTGCGTATAACAAAATTGGTGGTGCTACTCCGCAAAGTGTGTTTTCCCAGTAAAAACATAAATAAGTAATACATAAATATATTACAAGTCATGTCCGGGCAAGGTAAATTCTAAGATATTGCACATTGTTATTGCACACCCCAAAGTTATTGCACACAAGGGATTGTGTGTCGTGCTAATTAATACAGAATCTTGAATTTAGTGCATACAAAAAACGGACCAACTGATTGGGCACCCTGTCCACTTTGGAGAAAATTTTAGACTTTTAAGTGCGCCCTATGGGAGTAAATATGTGCCCCATTGCATTTATACATTTTTTTTTAAATTGCTTAAGGAGTATTGCAATCATTAATAAGGGGAGCAATTGGCTAAGGCTATGGGCGAGTCAGAGTTGGACATGGAGCGATGAGGACACGGGATGACTTCCAGTAAAATCCAGCTTTCGTCAACACACTGGAATTCGCCAGCGTTTGGCGCTTAATGAAATGTTATCAACAAGCGCACGAGTGCCGCAAGCTGGAACTCTGTAATTGTTTACTGGTGTTTTAGCATGTTGCCCTGCAACCACGGCCACCTTTTAACCCTCCCAAATATGTCCTCTGTAGAGTCCTTTGACATCGTTCTACGCGGGAACGGCTTTGCCTTGGGCCGCAGCGCCGAGAACGTCGTCTGCAGCTTCATCGTGGACCAGCAAACTTTCAGTAAGTTTCAGCGCTCCGCCAACAAAATTCAAAGTTTCGACCATCACATATTCCTAAAGAAAGTATTATCAAAGTACAATACATGGGTCGGCGCGTCTCTTATTTTGGTCTGCAGTCTGTTTTCACAGTGTTTGGCTCTGTGCAGCTCGCGTTTTGTGTGTGCGCCAAAACCAGTTATTTTCTGACTCCTGACTGAAATAGTTGTGCAGCATATTTTCTCTGTTTTTCTTTTTTTTTTTTTATGTTGAAGATTCAACTTGTCACGAGCAGATGTCCTTTCTCAGTTCTATCGCCCACTCGGGGGAAGGCTCCCCCGTTCCCTCACTTTTAAATGTTTTTTTTTTTTACTCCCCCGCACGTGTTTGTGGCGACCTTTTCAACGGCGGGGGCCACGTTTTTTAATTATGGACGTGGGGGTGGGCGTCTCAAAAGGCTCTGGAACACGCGCCGCATATGCCAGACAGATGCCAGCGTCTTGTCTGTCACCCCGGCAGTCGCGGGGCCAGACCGACGACCTCGGTGGCCGGCCGGCGTGACTGCGACACGTGTATACACAAACATACAAAATGGAGGGCTTTAAACTCGGTCTTAATGATTTGATCCAATAACATAAACATTGAATAGTTGTTCTTTTCTTTTTGTGTAGATCACAAGCCAAGAACCGTGCGTAATGACTACCTGTTGTGTCCGGCGCCCAAGCTCTACGAGGTGGGACAGTAAGTACGCCACATTTATATCGTCCTTATCGCCAATTTGTGAGTGTCCGTTTTCATTTTTAGCTCAGGGAATATTGGCGAGGGCGCCCATGACCTCGATCGCCAATGTACTACAGTGGCACCTCGAGATACGAGCTTAATTCATTCCGGGACTGAGCTTGTATGTCGATTTACTCGTAACTTAAATGAACATTTCCCATAGAAATAAACTAAAAACAAATTAATTGGTTCCAACCCTCTGAAAAAAACACCAAATAAAGGTTATTGGATTGGAAAAACATTTTTATTTGTTCTAATTCACCATCTATTGACAAAGTAACACATAACTAGTGGTTTAATAGTACTAAAATGTGTTTAATAGTACTAAAATTAGACGGATTTCGCGGAAGGGAGAGAGAGACTTTTTGTACGGCAACGCGCTCGTAACATAACATGAACAAATTTAAATCAACTTGGATTATAATGCAGACACACTCAAAAATAAGCTTACTCTAACCTTACACTAAACTTAATTGTAATTTTGTTTTAAATTATGAAACCTTTCTTCTCCCGGGTTGGCTCGATTGGCCCCGCCTCCACCCTGACTTTCAGATGCAACCTATCGAGGCTTGTTTGCTTTTGTCTTCCCTTCAAAATATTCCCAAAATGCTGCACACAAATGTCCTAAAAATAGAATAACGCACGACCACTTGCCAACGAGAAGTAGTATATACTCCTCTCGTATTAGCGATTGCTCCGCCATTCGCACTGACTAACAGGAAAAAAAATACTGAAAAAATGCAACGCTCCTCCCAGTGCTCGCAGTAATAATAATAATAATCATAAAACAGAATGATTAATTGCAAAACTGATCTTTTTGAACATACCACATCAAAGGAAGAGGCATCTTTATCTCATATTTGTTTTTCTTGAGAAAGAAGACTAAAGGAGTTTATTTGAAAATCAAATAGTGAATACATTATTAGAATAAAGCATTTAATGCGACATTACCATGACTTCTCTTTAGATGGTCTATAAAGAAGAAAAGATGCAAGTAGACATTTGAGGTGGCACGGTTTTCCTCTCGCATGCTAATCCCCGAAGACAATACGCGCGTTGACTGCAATCCAATCAAACGCGTAGGATTGTGAGCAGGAATGCAGGATTATCCCTTCTACTTTTTATACTTACAGTACATATGCAGTAATCCTATGATTTATTATTCCTTTTTTTTAAAGCCATCTGATTCAGAGAAAAATGATTGGATAAATGGGATTTATTGCAGGCATATATTTTTGGATGCGCTTAGGACACAATAACAAACAATTTGAATTGGAATAGCTTTGGGACATTTTTGATCCCAACATGCGATCACAACAACATTTTATCATTTTATTTTTTAAGTATAATGACGAGGTTAGGACATATTTTGACAGTGAAGTCATCTGGATTTGGTCCAATTCATGTGTTTCTATTCATGGTATTACTGGAAAAATAAAAATAAATTATATATATATATATATATATATATATATATATATATATATGTATATATATGTATATATATGTATATATGTATATATATATGTATATGACCACCGTTAGATCTAAAATTAATTTTAAAATGGATTTACACATTTTTAAAATCATTTACTTCAGAAATATCATTGTTTAAATGACATTTTTTTAAAAGTAAATTAAATTACATGACTGAATTAATTATGAAATATTGAGTTTTTCATATATATATGTATGTACATATGAAAAACTCAATATTTCATAATTAATTTAGTTTATATATATCTATATAAACTAAATTAATTATGAAATATTGAGTTTTTATGTACATATATATATATATATATATATATAGAAGTAAATGATTTAAAAAATGTGAAAATCCATTTTAAAATTAATTTTATATCTGCCTGTAGTACCGTCGTTTTTGCCAATGAGTGTATTTCTTTATTTTATAGTGCCTTGTGACCACTTACACAAGAAATGCTCTATTATGCAAGAAAACATGGAAGTACAATATAAAAGCTGTTAGCAACAGGGAGCATGCTTCGTTGTTAGAACTGCTTTTGTCGTGTGATAACTCAAGACGTCGTGACACAATCCCGCAGTCGTCGGGAACGACAAAAAAAAAAAACTTAACTTAGCTTATTAGCGCCACAGATGCTAACTGCAGTAATGTAACCAAAAAGTTCCACGCAGATATGCCTGACTTGATGGAGCGCACGGCTTTGGCTGTGAATGACAATGCAGCTAAGCTAACTACGCAAGTTACTCCATTTTTTTTAATGTTGTGTATGCCAGATGCCAGCCTTTCCCCATTTTTTTTCCTCGTCTAAATTATTCACCGCCTTGACAATCCCGCCAGCGAGATCGTCCCGCCGCTCCTCCCGCTCTCGCCGCCGCCCATCTGTCGGCCCAGGCGCCACCGGTGCCCGTAAATGACAGAACATGGCATTTTCTCCCGTCTTTTTTCACCCTCCTTCGCGACGCCACCGTTCCGGGGACTTCCTCTCGTCCCGCCGTCACTTTGGAGGTCTCGTCCGCGGCGACATCTGGGGCGGCGACTTCCCGTTGGGGGACCGGGGAGCCCGTGGGAAGGGCCCCCCTCGCTCTACGGTCCTCGCCCGGCGTTTTTCTCCATGGGGGTGGACGGTTTGAGATAACACGGTCCCCGTGTTGACACCTAGCGGATGACATGCTAATGCTAAAGCTCATCAATTAATAAGACTGCTGGTATGGCTAGGGCAGCTGCCACCATCTGCCACGTGAAGACATTTCCACTCTTCGTGACGGACTTCCTTTGTTTTCACAACAACTTCAATGTAGGACTGGATAGCTTCATCGCGCTAAGTTTTCTTCTGGATAGTTTCAACTTTATCTGCTTACAAATAACTATACGAACTGCACATTTCGTTTTTTTCCTGGTGCTAAACGACAAAAATATTTAAAAGTGCTATTGTCACTTTAAAATGATATTAAACCATGTTTTGGACACAAATCCTTCCTTTAAAGCAAGGGCTGTTTGCGTTTCGCAATAACATCAACTCGATTTTATGTGGGCTGGACCGTTTTAGATATAATATTTAGATTTTTTAAAATTGGATGATAAGAACTGGCTCAAAAGCCCTAAATATTCAGTTTTTTTATAGATATAAAACTGTTTATTTGAACTTTTTTTCTTAGTACATTTTTTTTTAATTATATTTAATATTAAAGTGGAAAACCGAAAAAAAAAATATATATATTTTTAGATTTTACAAAATGCTTTTTGACCTAAAACACCAAAAGAAAAAATGGATAAAAAATGCAATTATTGATTTAAAAGGGGGAAAATCAGGAAATATAATATACATCTATACTCTTCATTTTAATTTGATCCTAAAACATAAAGTTGGCACTCATGATTTACTTACTCGGGCCGCACAAAATGATGCGGCGGGCCAGATTTGGCCCCTGGGCCGCCACTTTGACACCCGTGCTTTAAAGCAAAGTAAATCAGGAGTGCCGACTTTCTGTTTTAAGATCAAATTCAAAATAAAGATTATAGATGGATATTATATTTCCTGATTTTCCCCTTTTTAAATCTCATCATTTTCTAAACCGCTTAATCCTCATTAGGGTCGCGGGGGTGCTGGAGCCTATCCCAGCTGACTTCGGGCCAGAGGCGGGGGGATGCGATCAATCGGAGGACAGCCAATCACAAGGCACAAGCAAAGAAACAGACAACCAATCACTCCTAGCTAAGGGTAATTTAGCATAGAATTAGCTTAGCATGCATGTTTTTGGAATGTGGGATGAAACCGGAGTACCTGGAGGAAACCCACGCAGAAGAACATGCAAACTCCACACAGGTGGACCGACCTGGATTCAAACCCAAGACCCCAGAGCTGTGAGGCGGACGTGCTAACCACTCGCTCCACCGTTCCGCCTTGCAACCCAAGTCATTTTTTTTTTTTACCGTTTGAAGCTAAGGCACTGAAAGCGTGGTGCGCGTGAGCTACTTGTGAATTCCGTGCCATCTGTCAGGAGTCCAAAGCGCACGTCCGTCATTCCGGAACATTCTGGAAGTTCTCCCAGCTGTCAGCACAAGTCTCGGCAGAGTGACGCCTGCCGACGGCTGGCGCATATGCTCCGCCGTCAATTATTCAGCCTCCTCCATTTTCCCGTCTTCACGGGAAACTTTGAAAGCCATTAGCGCGTGACCAAACCCTCGCGGGTGCACGGCACCGCCGACGCTTAGCATCTTCCGTGCCGCAACGTGGCGTCCGTCCGGTTGCCATTCGTGAAGGATCACTCGAACGAGCCGTCGTCGCAACCGAAGAGACCGTGAACAGCTGTACCACTTTCAATTATTGACAGGAAGAAAAGGTTTCAATAGAGTATTGTTAAACTTGGAGGCAATGAGGTGCGTGTTTGTAATGGCGCAAATTGACAAATTAAACACGGGAAAAAAGTCCGAAAAAACCTGAAAATGAGTCCTCTTAAAGCTTACTTCAATTATAGGAGTGGACATAATGGACTCAATATTTTAAAGAGTCTATATGAAAGCGCTCGGAAATCAATGGTTCCTCATCAAAACTCACAGAAGCCAAGATATTTGAGCCCCTTCAAATTACAAAAGTGTCAACATTTCATCTCGCTCAAATGTTTGCATGAAAGCAAAGCAAAATGCTAAAAACAAGTGGTACCTCGAGATACGAGCTTAATGTGTTCCGAGACTGAGCTCGTATGTCGATTTACCTGTAACTTAAACGAACGTTTCCCATAGAAATGAACTAAAAACTAATTAATTGGTTCCAACCCTCTGAAAAAACACCAAAAACAGGATATTGGATTGGAAAAACATTTTTATTTCTTCTAATTCGCCATCTATTAACTAAGTAACAAATAACTAGTGGTTTAATAGACCTAAAATGTGTTTAATATTATTAAAATTAGATGGATTATGCGGAGAGTGAGAGACTTTTTGCATGGCAACACGCTCGTAATATAACATAAACCAATTTAAATGAACTTGGATTACGATGCAGACACACTCAAAAATAAGTTTAATCTAATCTTACACTAAACTTAATTCTAATTTTGTTTTAACTTTTGATATAGTTGGCTCTATTTGGCTCCGCCCAGTGCTCGTAAATCAAAATTTGTCTCGTATCTCAAGATGAATATTTGGTCAAAATTGTACTCGTATCTGAAATTGCACGTATGTCGAGGTACCACTGTATTACAAAGCGACACCAAATTCCAACCAATTTTCATGAAAACTCCCCCAAAATCATAATATCACTTTGTTTTAAAGCTCACCAAAATAGAAAGAGCCCTTAATTCAAAACCGCAATGTCAAATGTCAGATGAGTTTTTCCCACAGGTGGTCTTGTACTACCCGAATAATGACACGCTTGTAATTAGCCACCATTTCCAGATTTTACAAATGATTGCTTTTGGATTTCGTCCACCACGTATTTCATCTCCGAAGGTAACTCCCCCAAAAACAAAAGGTTACTGATGACGCTCGCCTCCAGCTGTGTCAGGAGGAGCTGGGATTTATTCGGGGTGTGTGGGGGCTGTTCATCAGGGCTTCTCGCATGGGAGCCCTCCTGTCTGATTAATAACCTGAGCGCTATTATCACCCATTCAGCTTCATTTGGCCAAATGAGCTTCTGCTGTCGGCTCCAAAGTGGAGAGATGGCGTTTGCTTAGCAAGCTACAAAATCATCGACGCGTTTTCCTATCTTCTAACATAAAAGGAGAGCTTAGTCAAAGCTAAAAAATAAAAGGCAGACACATTTTATACTCGGTATATATATATATCTTTTTTAATGGTTAGAAAGAAAAGTTGGTCATGAAAAGAAATAACATGGTGACTAGTAAAGATGTTTTTTTTTTTGCTTGTTACTACAGTAATCCCTCAAATATCACGGCTTCACTACATCCCAGATTTTTTTCTGGGGAATTTTTTCTTTAAATTAGATTTTTTAATTTATTCAGAGATTCTGTGTGGATTTTCACATTTTCTAGGAACTTTAAATTTTTTATTTTTTTTATTTATGTTTTACTTCAGTGCTGAGTTCTAGTAGCAAGCAGAGGACGGGGGAGTGGCTTCCGCTTGTGAGTTTCAGTGTGGATTTTCACATTTTTATGAACTTACAAAAAATAATAATTGCCCCAGAAAAAAATGTGCAATGTAGTGAAACCGCAAAAGTTGAAGCTGCGGTATTTGAGGGATTACTGTGTGTGTATATATGTGTGTATATATATATATATATATATATATATATATATATATATATATATATATATATATATATATATATATATATATATATATATATATATATATATATATATATATAATTTTTTCAAAAATATGGGTGACCTTTTTTTGCGTTTTTTCGTTTATCTTGACCATGTCTGGTCTACATTAATCGCGATAATCGAGGGATTACTGTATAATTTAGTATGCGACCACATATAATGCACTGACAAATATTTTTTTTTAATGGTATTTTTCGCAGTACAAGTCCGACAAGCCAAATTAATAGAACAAAGAGGGGAAAAAAACATGCATAAGTCACATTTGTAGGAGGGCATTTTTAAGAATGTAATCTGATGTTGAAGTACCAATAGTAAAAATAGAAAACAGGCCAAATAGGCATCTGTGTACATGACGGTTTTTCCATAAAAAAAAATCTATAAAAAATACATAACAGGTTGTCGGTGGTCAGAGAGAGAAAAAAATACATATTCAAGTCATACGGGCAAAACTTAAAAAAAAAAGTGTGACTAAAAGTCCAGAAAATATGCTAAATATATATATTTTTAACTTTTAACCTGATTTGTTCAATATAATATTTTTAAAATGAATTCCACTTAATATAGACTATGTTGATGATGACTTTGCAATACTTTATAAATCCCTAGAGTCTATCTTTTACAGCTAGATGCTAACCAAAGCCTCTCCAAGTCCAAGCACTTCTTTATCTCGGACCGGTAGGGTCGGTAGGCGCGAGGGGGCGGGGCTGGGGCGTAATGGCCCGCAATTAAAAGCTTAATGATGAACGGCACCGCAATTTCCATATGTCGAGAACGCCCCGTCCAATTACCGCCGCCTTAATGAGAATTCGGCGTCGCTCGGAAACGGCTCAAATCCTCCGCCTGACAAAAAAAAAAAAAAAACGGCCTCCGAGAAGAAAGAAGGCGTGTTGTCGTCCACCGACCCGCCATGCAGAATACTAACAAGGAGAGGTCTCTTTGCTTTTGGATTTGGCCCGAGGCGACCAATCCTCCCGTGTATCCCAACAGATGAGCGAGCAGACCGTGTGTCCATTACGCCCCGCATAAATATTCCGCCGCCTTGGCACCTTACCCCTTATTTACCCACTAAATATTTAAGCAGCGCGCGGCATCTTCACTCACCCCGCCCTGCTTTTTTGCTCAACTTGTTGATGCCGCTCCTCTTGCCCAATATTTCCCGTAAAAATGGTGAAAAATACATTAAAAATGTTAAAAGATTCATTGATTGATTGGTTATTTTCATAATAATATATCTTATAACTCTATTGAAAGGCAGTGCTGAAAAAAAATGTCAATTAAGCTTGGGTGAAAGCTCCGCCCCCTCATTCATTCGCTACAATTTTAGCGCGCTTTTCGAACAGACTGCGAACTAAGTGGTAATAATTTAATTAATTGTAAAATAAATAGCTGTACTGTTACTGTTAAGTGAACCGCAAGTTTAATATCCATTTTTCATTTTCTAGCCTTTGCCAAAATAATTTAGGCAGGAGACCTCGCTAGTTAGCTTCTAGTGTTAGCTTAATCTTACTTTAACAGAAGACGTATGTGTGTTTGTTTATTTTGGAGACAGTGATGCCGTTTAATCCATTAAAATTCAGTTTTGTTTTCAGTTTTGGAATCCATTCAGATGGAATGTTTTCTGTTTTCTGTTTTCCCAGGACCATGGACGTACTCATCAGCCTGAACCACGGCAAGTCCTATATCTCAACCGCGCATACGATCACCGCCTCCACTTGCGTGAGTTTTATTTACACATTACCATATTTTCTTACATATATGCCGTATTTGTCGCTCCAAAAACGATGACTGAATCGACGGTACGGCTTATATGCGCACAAATTAGACTTGACATGTACGAAATGCCATAACGTGAGACAAATAGAGATAAGCTAATCAGATAAAACGCTAAACAAAATTAATTTTGACGTCTACGAATGAAATTCAAGAAAAAAATATGCCGTATCTTGCATAAAAGGTAAAAAAAAATCACTAATTTGTGCCTGCCGTTGCTCGCTCAGAGCGCCGCCATCTTACCTAGGGATCACAAACTTGACGGCTACAGACACACTCCCTGGTTGTACTGCTCACATGACATCCTTTTTGAATTTGACTACATGCAGGCCACACCCGTTCGGAATGTGCAATCCAACAGACCATCGTTTTGATTGATACAGTATCTCAGAAATAGCACGTTCGATGATTTTTCTTCAGATTTTCCCTTCAAAGTAACACACTCCCTATTAAAACCATGAATATGGAGGTGAAAATTTGTGAATCAAGGGGCGGCTTATATGAGAGAAATTGTAAAATTCAACGTTTTTAAGGCAATTTTAAGGGTGCGGCTTATACGCGGAGGCGGCTAATATGCCAGAAAATACAGTACTTGGGCAGCAATTCTTAACTCTGAAGCTCAGGAGACGACTTTTTAAGTCGAGGTACCGTCATATATCACTTGTTGATTTGATTAAAAACCACGTAACGGTGACACGAGCAAATGTGTTTCCAGTCCAACGGTCTGGTGGTGGCCATCGTGTTCCTGGTGCTTCTGGTTCTTGCGGCTTTGGCTTTTATGTGGTGGTTCTGGCCTCTCTGCTGCACCGTGGTGAGTTTCCAACTCTTTACAGGGCAACTTTAACTCTTTTGGCCAATCCATATATTAACCTGGTATTCACACACACACGGCCATCACATTTTGGATTATGGAGGCCACAATATTAACATTTTCTATACAAAAATGGCACCTACATGACCCCAAATGTCCGCATTTTAATTCATAAGCTGTATAATTTATGTTTGTATGTTAGAGGTGGAAGTTTTGCAGGACAAAAGCGATAATTAGTAGTTAGAGGAGGCTGTTAACCGATATTTGGAGTCATATTCATTTGCAGAAAAGTATAAAAATTGGTGTAAAAAAAAAATCACCCATGTTGGAAAAAATAGGCTCCTCCAAACGAGGAACAACTTTTCACAAGCAGTGGAAGTATTCTTTTTTTTTGGTGACACTCGAACCGCGGGATTAGCAAACAAACTAACGACAGGTCGGCGTAGCGGCGGCCGAAATCCAACAAAAAGCGCCAGCAATCTCCACGCTTATTATTAATCGGGAGCGTCCCTCAGGTAACGGCGTGACGCTCAAACAAAAGATTTTGTTCAACTTGCGGCCAATCTGTCGCCGGCGACTTGCTGCCATCTTTTCGCCGTTTCCCCGCTTGAGCTTCTTTGTGTGCCGTTGCTAGGTGACGTTAGCGGCCAGCCGGCCCAGTTCCAAACGAGGCTCCGATCTCTTAACACAATTTCCCAGCGAGGAAGGCCATTTTGTTTTCCCGTGCGCCGCTTTGATGTGGTTAGCGTCTTCCACTTGCGCCTCGGCCAATCGGATCTCTGGCCCAGCAAAATTGGGGGGCTGGCAAACGACGAGCTGGCTAAATGTTGACTTTGGACGTCGTATCGGCAGAGTTGATGGGTCGCCGTGTTAACCCTGGTCTTGAAATTAATAAGATTGAAATCAACAAGTGTTTTTTCCAGGCTGTGGAAATATTTGATCACCGAGAAATGATTCCACTTAAGAATAAATTGGGAATTTGCCCAATTTAGCACACATTTAGTTTCTTCATAATTACTGATGCCATCATTGAATTGAATTAAATGCCTTTATTGTCGTTATGCAAGAATAATTACATTTAAAGCTTCACCATGCAGTGCACAAATAAATAATCTGTGTTAAAAAATACATGTTATATTTCTAGAAGATTGAGATTGGGTGAAAAAAATTGGGATTTCAAATATTTGTATTTTTTTCAAGTATTACCGTATTTACTCGCATAAAGGCATCCCTCGCGTATAAGCCACACCCTTAAAATCGCCTTAAAATTGTTGAATTTTACCATTTCTCACGCATAAGACGACCCAGGTATAAGCCACACCCTTAAATTTTCTTTAAAATTGTTGAATTTTACCATTTCTCACGCATAAGCCGACCCACGTATAAGCCGCACCCTTAAATTTTCCTTAAAATAGTTGAATTTTACAATTTCTCGCGTATAAGCCGCCCCCTGATTCACAGTTTTCCCTTCCATATTCATGGTTTTAATAGGGAGTACAGATTTGTTACTATGAAGGGAAAATCTTAAGAAAAATCATCACACTTGCTATTTCTGAAATACTGTATGAATCAAAAGCACATTATTAGGGTCAATATCATATGGAAATTAATATGATTGCCTTTGTAAATGCAAAATATCAAATTATTGAACCTGTTGATGTCAATTGAAGTCCAATCCATTTCGACTTGGAAGGTCAATTTGGATTGGTCATCTCAATGGCAGTGAATCGTTGAATGGAATTAAAGTATAACGACTTTTAAAGCTTCCAAGGATATCATCCAAAAAAAATGCTTCTCACAAGGAATCGGGTAAAAAAAAAACGATTTAGTCATTGTCAACCAAAGTAGAAGTATTTTCCCCAACATAATAGACCCCGAATTGAAATCCATTAAATCCATCCATCCATCAAATCCAGGTAAAACCTCAAGAGCCAATAGAAACCGAGAGAAAGTCACGATTGGCGACCCCCCCTGTTGGGGGACCTTCCCTGGCCACTTTGCTCGCCGTCAAATGCGAACGCCAGCTCCTCCATTGTTCTTTTGGAGAGAGCGGCTTGCACTCTGCGCTAGAGTAAACTCCACGGACCCTGGGGCCCTTTGGAAAACACTCGCAGCCACTTTACAAAAATCCACAACAGATTACGAGGGACGGGGCTGGGGGGCCCGTTACAGATGGCGCCCCCTCCACTCATCCCCGCTTATTTTCCAGCCCCCGACGCAAACTCACATTCGCCCCCCCCCCATCCCGTTCAGCAGAAAGGATAGACGTCACCTGGCGTGGGCGAAACCTGCGGGGACGGCGTCCGGCATGAGACGGAAGCATATTTTGGAGCGGCAACAAAGGCATTAAAATGTAAACCCCCTGCAGCATGTCTGGCCACCGCCGTGTTTGTCTTGGTGCGGCGAGCTGCTGTCGCCTCGCACCCGGGGAACGCCGCACGAGAGGAGGGCCATGTGTGCCTTGTTAATATTTAAACCCCCCTGAAAAACACACAGCCTCCTTTATACCCCTCGCCGTCGAGTCGGGACGAGGCGAGAAATCCCGCCTCGCCGACCCGTCGCCCGATTTTCTTTTGTTTGGCGTTCGTTGGTTGAAATGAGATGTCAAACGGCGCCGGATTCAATGGCGGTACTCGTAGAACTGTAGGAATGGATCTTGGTGCGCATTTAAAGGGGGTGAGAGGAGTCGTTTTGATTGGCGGTTTTCAATTTGGTGATCCAACGGTCTGGCATTGCTTCGCAGTGAGAATCCAATTTTGGCTGGGTATTAATTAGTAGTGTACAGTAATCCCTCGATTATCGCGGCTTCACTACATCGTGTTTTTTTTTTTTGTTAATTACATTTTTTTTTTTTTAAGTTCATAAAAATGAAAATCCACGGTCAAACTCGCGAGCAGAAGCCACGCCTCTGTCCTCCGCTTGGTATTAGAACTCAGCACTGAAGTTAAAAAATCAATAAATAAAGTTCATAAATATTTGAAAATTCACGCTGTAAAAAGTATTTTTTTTTTAAATAGGAGTGACCCTACTTTGCGGTTTTTCGTTTATCGCGGCCATGTCAGGTCTACATTGACCGCGATAATCGAGGGATTACTGTAATATCGTTTTTATTTTTGCTGAGTTTTTGGTGTAGTTCAGTTTTGCAAGCTGGTAAAATCATAAAAAACATAGGAATTCATTTAGAACTCTCAGGTTTTCAATTACACTGGTTTATTGCATTAAACAGATGTTATGCTGTTAAAATGCTTATTGGTCCTCCAATAATTTTATTTTAATTGTGAACATTTTTTTTCAAATAGAAATCCCTGCAAGAAAGCAAATGCTGACAGCAAAATGTGTCCGTTTTTATTGGCAGAGCAGCCATTCTGGATTCTTGTTGGTTTTTAATAGGCACAAATCTGCTTACCAAAATGTCTACCCGACTCGCATGGATCTTTTTTGCTGCCGATCATTTGCAGAAAGAAATTCTGATCATTTGTCAGTCAATGAATTTCATATTTAATTTAAAAAAAATATTTTCGGGTCTTAAACAACGACCAAAAAGTTTTTAAAAATTGACATTTTCACGAGACTTTGGCCTGGCGTATTCCTTATACAATCGGGAATAACACCCAACTATAAAAACATGCGCTTCTCATCGTTCCATTAGCTTTTAATTCGGCTTTGCATCTGTCCAGCAGGTAAAAAAAAAAGTCACCTCTATTTATCCCGCAATATGTCCGGAAAATCTGCTTCGGTAATTACTCGGGAGAAGCTAATCCGGCCAGCGTACGGCGGTGGTGGGAAGGATGCCGGCCAGCGTATGGAGAGGTCGCCGGATTTGCTGACGAGCGTGTCAAAGAGGAATTAATTCAACCTAATTGATGACTTTCTCTCATTATGCTAATGACCACGCCGTCCCCACGTTTGAAAAAACAGATGCTCGCCTCTATACTTTGTTTTCCACGAATTCATCCGGCGAACGAATGCTCTTAAACGCTTGCCGACAAAAAGCTGCTTCAAAATGTGAAGCGGAAATGACGATTAAGGTGGAGAGCTTTGGTTCATTTAGCTTTTTTTTTGTCTCTGGTCAAATCAAGTCAACATTATTTTTTTTCCAAATTGGTTAATTTTCCAAAAAAGAGTTTGTCTCTGATCAAGTTCAGTCAAGATTAGTTTTTTTTTTTTTCCAAATTGGGGTTTTAACACAGAATTAATTCCTAAAAATGAGCATTGGGTTCATTTAAGTTTTATTTTTTAAAGCATTTAAATCTCAAAGACAAGTTTCCATACAGAAGCCTAGTTTGATCCGGCCGGCTAACTGTTCTTTTTTTATTTCTTAATTTTGGTCTCCCATCTTATTGAAACGAATGATCTCACGAGAACTTTTTTTGCCCGCTCGGCTGCGTTGAACCTCGTCCAATTAATTTGAGACTCGTCCCCCGTCAACAAGTCGATTGTTCGTTTTTCACAGGGGGGGCCCCTCGTGTTGCTCTACAACACGTGTCAAAGTGGCGGCCCGCGGGCCAAATCTGGCCCACCACATCATTTTGTGTGGCCCGAGAAAGTAAACGATGAGTGCCAACTTTCTGTTTTATGATGAAATTCGAATGAAAATTGTTGATTATTTGCTGTGTTTCCTCCATTTTAAATCAATAATTGCAAACAATTTGTACTCATTTGAATGTCCAAAAATGATCTATCGATTAGCACGATCGAGAAAGCCGTCAATTTATTCATGGATTAATTTTGGCAGCCTAGTTGGAAGACAAAACGGCCCTCCCGATGTAATCGAAACTACCACGTGGCCCGCGACAAAAAATGAGTTTGACACCCCTGCTCTACACTAATCACGGTCGGCGGGGAGGGGTGGAGCTTAAGTATCAAGGCGCTGGTTAGGGAGGCGAAAGGAGGCCTGTTCTTTTTTTGACCGAGTGGCCTGTCAACTGTCGAGCTCTCGTCATGTCGTTAGTGGACATCAGCTCCTGACAGACCTTCTGCTGACACGTGCTGTTTTTAAATTTGTTATTTTTTTTGTTCTTATCCAGGTCATCAAAGACCCCCCACCGCCGCCACCCCCGGCAAGACCGCCTCCACCTGTGAGTAATGCTTACCAAAAGTAAGCTTTCACATAAGGGCTACTAGAGCTTGGGTCCTGGCTTCAAATCCAGGTCATGTCCATCTGGGTGGACTTTGCATGTTCTCCCTGGGGCCTGTGTGGGTTTTCTCTGGGTACTCCGGTTTCCTCCCACATTCCAAAAACATGCATGCTAAGATGATTGGACACTCTAAATTGCCCCTAGCTACGAGTGATTGGTTGTTTGTCTCATTGTGCCCTGCGATTGGCTGGCCATCAATTCAGGGTGTCCGGAGTCAGCTGGGATAGGCTCCAGCACCCCCGGCTACCCTAGTGAGGATAAAGCGGTTCAGAAAATGAGATGAAATTAAATCAAAACATGAGGAATGTTAAATGATAGATAATACTATTACAAGATTCAAATGGTGAAAGAGTCATTTTGTTGAAGTCATATTTGGGAAAAAAGTCATAAAATTATGCCATTATAAACATGACATTACAGTCGTACTATTACTTACGAAATGAATTTGTTACGGAACTTTTTTCGTAACTTGAAAATTTCGTAAGTAGAGGTGTACTTTATATGTAAATTCTCTCATTGGTTCCACGGTCCTCACAAAACTACCAACTATTTTGGAACCAGTTTCAAAATAGGTGTTCAATTAAACATATAGTATTAAAATGTGGCATTTAGTTACAAAATTAATTTGTTCCGGAACTTTTTTTGTAACTTGAAAATTTCGTAAGTAGAGGTGTACTATATATGTAAATTCTCTAATTGGTTCCACGGTCCTCACAAAACTACCACCTATTTTGGAACCAGTTCCAAAATAGGTGGTCAATTAAACATGTAGTTTTAAAATGTGGCTTTGAGACAAATTTAAGGATTTCAGGAGACATTTTCCAGTCTGGTTTTAGTTTCCAATTCAAGCTCACGTGGTCATGCAACAATTGTAAGACGCAAACTTGCTTTTCAGGAACCCGAAGTGGCGGGCAAGAAAAAGTGGCCCACCGTGGACGCGTCCTACTACGGCGGGAGAGGAGCGGGCGGCATCAAACGCATGGAGGTCAGTCAATACGACAAATGTACGCAAAAAGTCACGTTGGCGGGCCGCCCCGAGACGCACGTGTTGTCGTCCGTGTTAACCCCAAGCGGGCGGGTCAAGGCGGGAAAAAAAAGCGCTTACGTTCCTTTAATTCCGTATACATTGCGTCCGTCAATCGGCGCGTTGACAACTCTGACGTGACAGGCTGTCCTCGCTCGCTCGTCTCCGTCCGTCCCCGTGCCGTCACGCCATGGCCGCTGTCAACCTGTCGGACATCCCCGCCTCCGTCCGTCTCTCTCGTCTGTAAGTCATGGCGGGGATTTCCCAGCATCCTCGGCCGCTTTTCACCGCGCTCGATTCATACTTCTTAGTGGGGCGTCTTGATAAGCCTTGACGTTCCGACGTCCCGAAGAACCGTCCCCCTACTCCAGCGTATTCATGGAATCCATCTTTTAAGACTTTCAACAATATTCACAGTTGTAAAAAAGATTTGTGCACAAAAACCTCTGGTGTTCTATGAGTCAGTCACATAAGGGATGAGAACAAATGTACTACTTGCCTCAAAAACACTTAGTTCATAAGTATACAAAGATAATGTATTTATTTATTCATAGCTCAAAAGCATGACTTTTTCTAGCGTGTATTTGGCTAATTTACTTTGTAAAGTCTCCCTGTTAAACATCATTTGTCCACAAAATGCTATATTTTGTCATTGAAATACATGTCCTAACATATATGAATATGTATATGTGTCAGTGTATACAACACACTAACTCAGAGTAAATTAACCACTGCAATTGTAAAAATTGGAGGATTATATACAGAAATACGTACGTTTGTGTCTTCTAGTATGTTAGGAAATGACAAGTTTTAATGGCAGAAATATCCCATTTAGTCATTCTCTGCACAAATCTGGCATTTACCGTATTTTCTAGCATATAATTATTGCATTTGTCGCAAAAAAATGATGCCTGAATCCAGGGTACGGCTTATATGTGCACAAATTAGACTTTACATGCACGAAACAGCAAAGATTTCAGCAGATACGGTCATTTATTTCAAAATAAAGAAACGATAAACAGATAAAACGCTAAACAAAATTTTATTTGATGCCTATGAATATAATACAAGGGAAAATATGAACCCTATTTTGCATAAAACGTGAACAAACTCATTTTTGCTACTCCCTATTAAAACCATGAATATGGGGGTGAAAACTGGGAATCAGGGGGCGGCTTATATGCGAGAAATTGTAAAAATTCAACCATTTTAAGGCAATTTTAAGGGTACGGCTTATACGCAGAGGCGGCTTATATGCGAGAAAAAATACGGAAAACGACTTAAACAAAGCCAAATGGATGCTTTAATGAACACCTTATTTTCCGCAGGTGCGCTGGGGCGAGAAGGGTTCCACGGAAGAAGGCGCTCGGCTGGAAATGGCCAAGAACGCTGTGGTTTCCATGCCAGAGGAAGCCGAGGAGCCCATGATGAAGCGTCCCAGGGCTCAGCCTGCCGCCACCTCTTACCGCCGTGGGGACAACAAGTGGTACACGCCCATTAAGGTAAAAAAAATTGACTCAGCTTTTTTGAAAATGAGCTTTGGAAGACTTATATAAGGCGCCCGGTGGCTTTCAGGGTCGCTTGGACGCTTTGTGGGCTCTGATGCGACGGCAGTACGACCGAGTGTCCCTCATGCGGCCCACTTCTGCGGATAAGGTAGGTCTAAATTTCAAGTTTGCCCCTAGCCAATGGCATTTCAACTGCTAAAGTGCAGGTTTTTAGAGGCCAAAACGGTTTAGGATTATAGTTTAGTTACCATGGAAATTTGCGTATTAAATGCAGTAGCAAAATATGACATTTTCACCAAAAACTAGCCTGGTTTGGTAAATCTACATATTTCGGATGGCTAAATATACCCCTTTAAAATATGATTTTGTTGTGGTCTATATAACTTTTTTTGCGCTAAAAGCTACACTGCCTAAAAAAAATCACTGCAAAATATAGCATTTTAGAGGAAATTGTTTTACACCACAAAGTATTAATTGCGGCAAAAAATTATAGTTTTAACTGCAAAAGGATCAGGGTTAAATTACCGTATTTTCCAGAATAAACGTACTGCACCAGTTAAAAATTCATTCCTAACATTTAAAAAAAAAAAATACAAAATTGCTATAGAACATAAATGACCAGAGCATAAATTTAGTTTACCCAAATTGAGACGTTTACTTTTCAAGGTATTTTAACCAAATAGAAAATCAGATTATTATTTTTTTGGGTTGATGTGTGTGTGTGTGTGTTTGTTCATGTCCACTTTTTTTTTTTTACCAGTCGTTGCTGTTTGACATTGTGTGTATGTGTTAGCAGAATGTAAAGTCGTGTCATCTTGTTGCATTGGGAGTTTTGTTTGAGGAAAAAAAACAAAAGTAAAAGAGCCAGAGGAGTGTGTGTGTGTGTGTATGAGTGTGTGTGTGAGTGAGTCAGTCAGCTGTTTGGATGTTTCACTTGGTCTTTGGCAAAATTGGACGCAGCAGTGAATCCCAAACAAGTGAAGCTGGGTGAGATTAGCCAAAACATGGCTTGAGGCCACTCTGATCCTCTGCAAGAATAATAAATAGCCAGGTCCTGATCACATATTTTTGCATGCCTAATTTTGCCAAAATGTATTGAGGAAGCCGGGACATAGGTTGAAATGAAAATATTTTTAGATGGTGGTGTCCCTTGAGAGTTTTTCCGGAGTATAAGTCGCACTAGCCAAAGAATGCAAAAGTATGAGTTGCATTTTTTTGAGGGGCAGTTTTTCAAATTGAACAGAAACCAAGGACAATATTGTGCATGAAAAAATGAGAGTAAATAGAGAGAAAACAGGGACCCATTAATGCACATGTGTCAAAGTGGCGGCCCGGGGGCCAAATCTGGCCCGCCGCATCATTTTGTGTGGCCTGGGAAAGTAAATCTTGAGTGCCGACTTTCTGTTTTAGGATCAAATTAAAATGAAGAGTATAGATGTATATAAAATTTCCTGATTTTTCCCCCTTTTAAATCAATCATTGTCATTTTTTTATCCATTTTTTCCGTGTTTTTAGTTCAAAAATCATTTTGTAAAATCTAAAAAAATATATTTAAAAAAGCTAAATTAAACATTGTTTTAGATCTATAAAAAACTGAATATTCAGGGTTTTTAATTCAGTTCTTTTAATCCATTTATTAAAAAAAAAACATTGAAATATTATATCTAAAATGGTCCGGCCCACGTGAAATCAAGTTGACGTTAAAGCGGCTCGCCAACCAACCCGAGTCTGACACCCTTGCGTTAATGTAACGTATTAAATAAAATACATATTCATAAGCTGGATACTATGCTGCTTTACTAACGAGTTGTTTGAGGTTAAGGAGGTCAAACTGTCTGCTTCGTTTTGGTTGGTCGCCAACACGTTGTTGGATAGCTTCCACTTCCTGGATAGCTTAAAATGGACTCTCATGGTCTTCTAATGTTCTGGTGAACATTTCTTGTCGAATATAGATGGGCTCATCTGTGGAATTGGATTGGATTGGATAACTTTCTTCATCCCGTATTCGGGAATGTATACTTAGTGGGCCAAAAGTCGAGTGTCAAATCCGTTTTTGAGCCCCCCACGCACGGATTCCAAAGCACCTCTCCGCAGGTGGCTGTCAAAAGTGGGATGCGCGAACGCTGTTTGATGGCAGACAGGAATCCCCTCGGGGCCAACCATGTTTTGGCCGGCGCTTCCCGGGATATTCGTCGTCACAGGTGTAAGGAAGCAGGTTGTCACCGACATCTGTTCCGCACGGGTCGCCGCCCTCCAAGCGGTCCCAGGGCACCACGACCTGTAAGGAAGGCCAGACTTAAGCCCCGCCCTCGCCACCGCCAGCCAGGCACGCTCTTCCCCCGGCCGGCCCAATCGCGCGCCACCGCCCCGGGCCACTGCTGCATTTTCCAGCAGATGCCGACGAGCGAGACGGGAAATGAGAGGGAAACTGTTGGGTTTTTTTTTTTCCGGGGGTCTCGCATTTATCGCCCGAGGGCCTTCGACACCAAAGGTAGGCGGCGGGGCGGGGGCCCGGCCGCAGCTGCGGTGCCGAACTCGCCCCGGGCGCAAATAAAGAGATCTGATGCCTTTTGACTGTGTTGTCGGGCGAGCGTTGGGAACCGGGGACCCACTCCGGAGCCAACTTGGCGCTCGCGACATCTGCCGCCAAGTTTTTTCCTGGGATCGGCTGGGGACAGCAGGTAGAGCAAGATGGCGGGCGGGGGATAGTGCGAATAGGGGGACGCTCAGTCGTTTTGGCCTTTTTACACTGCCCCCCAGCAGATGTGCTTTCAAAGATGGCCGCCCAGGAGCCAACCGACGGGAAGCTGAGAGCGAGTAGGCGAGCTGCGATCAAACAGGCGGTCGGTGGACTTGGTCTGCTGGTGTGTATCAGTGTGTGAGTGTGTGTACGTGTGTGAGAGTATGTGTGTGTGTGGGCTTCCAGTTGGATTTCCATTTGTTCCTCTCGCTTCGCATCTGTTCCTCACCAGGGGGACGAGTGGGACGAGTGACGGTGGAGGTTAACAGTACGAGCTGCTGGACCTCGCCGCGATGATAAAATGGCGGTTTTCTTCGTGTGTGTGGGGGGGGAAACGTCTTTTTTATTTTCTTGGTGGGTCTTTTGTTTAGGTTTTTGTGTAGTTGTCGTGTATGGAGTTTAGTTGTGTTTGCGGGAAGGTTTTCTGGGGGGATTAGAGGGACTGTACTCTGAAATAGCTTTTAAAAACAAACGGCAAGAGTTGATATTTTTTATGTCAATACAGTAATCCCTCGATTATTGTGAATTCACTACTTTGCAATTTTGTTTTTGCTGCTATTATTTTCATTTTTTTTAACTTCAGTGCTTGTAGTTTGGACGTGTATTTTCACATTTTTATGAAATTTAAGTAAAAAAATGTTTTTTAAGTTCATAAAAACGTGAAAATCCACGCTGAAACTCGTAAGCGGAAGCCACTTTTGCTCCTAAGACTTAGCACTGTAGTAAAAAAAAATTATATATGTTTTTCTTTAATAGGGGTGACCCTGCATCACCATTTTTCGATTATCGCAACCATGTCTAGTCTACATTAACCGGGATATTCGAGAAATTACCGTAGTTTCTGTTAGGTTTATCCAATTGTACGTTTATCCTTAGGTATTTCCAATTCAGCTTTCAATAAAAAAGGCATCTGTAGTCACATCACCATTTAATTCTTGCAAGAAGAGAATACATCCAGCCGCTCGCCCGATCAAGATTATTCTAACGAGTGGCATTATGTCCTGCCCATTTAAGGCCTCAAATCAAAACAATTACAAGGTTATCGACTCGATCCAATTGCGTAAGCAAGAAACAAAACAATTCCATAATCAAGCAAACCTAGCGTCAACCTAGCGTCACAAATTAAAACAATATGCTTGATAGCCATCCGCTGAACCAACAACAATTTAAGCGTCCTTCACAGATCTTCATTGCGAACTTGCATCAGGGGAAAGGGTTGAGGCGTATCTTCCAGTAATCAGTCCTCGGAGCAAGGACTCAGTGTATTGTTTTATGTCTTTGCGAACTTGTATCTCTCGCTGGACCCAGCTGTCCTGGAGAGCGACCTTGGCGTAAGCGTTTGTCTTCACATATTAATTCAACTCTAACATAAAAGCGATCAACACATATATATATATATATATATATATATATATTGTTTAATATAGTTACACATTTAGGATGAGTATTACTATTCCTAATAAGCAAATATATTGATTAATATAGTAAGCATGTATATTATAAGGCTTTATATTCATTGCAAACACATTTATAATAATGATTACTCCAACAGTTTCAAATGGAGCTATGGACCGATGTGGGTCGGCTCGCCGTTAGCTTGACACGGAATGCGATTTGTTCATCAGAAATTCAACAACGTCTCTCATTTTACACACAAAACAGGTTATATTTATTTGTTTGGGTCTGTTTTGATATGACAACGTTGGCTTTTGAACTTTGCTTCGGTATATTGAACAAGTTAGCATCTGCGTTTACATTAAGCGAGCACGTAAACTCATTGCCGGGGTGTCGGCGCAAAGCCTGCAGACTTGATGGGGAGTGCTTTGGAGACTTTTTCTGTTTGTCCCAGAAAATATGTCCTATGTTACTGCAGAGATTTTTGTCATCTGGTACTGACGTTCCACTGCGGAATACGTAAATAATGCAGAACTTCTTTGTTGATGTTTTGGATAAAGTTCCACATGAAAAAACAGACATGGAAATCATTCAAAGATAATTTGACTATATTCATACCTTTTGTGTTGACTGTTTTTTGCGTTTCTAGCCCGACGTTTTATTAGCCGCACCACTGCGGTTTTAGTAGCAATTAACCACGTTAATTACGGGATGTCACGCTCTCTGATCCGGAGGTGCGTCATTAGCGAGCTTGTTTACTTCCCATTAAAAGCCTTTATGGGCAAATTAGCTGATTGAATGGCGAGGTGCGCTTGAAACTTAGCGCCGCCACCTCCGCGCTTTTTATAAAACGTGGACTTGAAATGAGAACGTAAATGAGCGCCGGGTTAGCATATTGTCTCTTCGCGCGGGAAGCTAGCTAGCTAAAGACGTGGGCGGAAGCCTTAAGATGCATGGCGTGGAACAATGACGCCTTTTGCTAGCACTGTTTTGGCGTGTTAAGACAGAAGGCGCGAGAGGACCGCTGCATCTGTTCGGTGTTGGCGCTAAACGTCGTCGGCAAATGTTTGCGTTCAGATTTCAGATCGTTTACGTCGAGGCGCTAAAATGCGGTTAGCGTTTTAAAGATTCACCGTGCCATTGTTATTATTAGCGGTGCTTTTATTAGCGTTTTCAGGTCAAGAGGCGGAGTTAGCTGTGATAATATTTCAGTACGACACATTGCGGAATGTGGAAATGCGACAAATTTGATACAATGGGACATTTATTTTTATTCAATGGAGTTAAAGAATTGGGGTTTGAGTCAGGGTTACGTCGTGGATCGTGGAACTGGAATTAGTCTTTGTTCCTGAACCTGCTTCTGGTTAAGGTCTTGATCTTCACCTCCTTCAAACTGGTCTTGAATCTTGA
Source organism: Stigmatopora argus (assembly GCF_051989625.1). NCBI lineage: Eukaryota > Metazoa > Chordata > Actinopteri > Syngnathiformes > Syngnathidae > Stigmatopora > Stigmatopora argus. The sequence goes on from NC_135391.1 coordinate 1,712,100, forward strand.
ACCATTATTTTTTTTCCGCCCGACTACCAAACAATTCTTTTTTTACTTCAATTCTTTCTATATTCAATTAAAAACCTTTTAAATTTAACACATTTCTTTGAGGCAAGAATCATGTCACGTGGACAGCAAAACATATTAATAACTTTAAAAAACTGATAAAAATCACAAAGTCCAATGATGTCAATTGCTTAAAACTGCAGGCCTTTCATGCACTCTCGTCTCCTAAAAAATCCAATAAAAAAATGATAATAATAAAATTGCTTCTTAATTAGCATTTGTGCAAAATGATCGCTTGGATTAGATTAGAACTTTATTTCATCCGTATCCAGGAAATGTCTTGGTTGCAGTAGCCAGACAGACACAAGACACACAAGACATTGTAGACCTAGTTAAAAAAAATAAAAATAGGAGAAAAATATCAAAAAAAAATCAATAAATATATATATTACAAAATATAAAATATTAATAAGAAACAAGACACAATACATTGTAGACTTAGTTAAAAAAACTAATAATAAAAAAAAATATTACAAAATATAAAATATTAATAAAAACAAGACACAGAAGACATTGTAGACCTAGTTAAAAAAATTAAATAAAAGGAATTAAAAATATATATATGTATATATATATATATATATATATATTACAAAATATAAAATATTAATAAGAAACAAGACACAGAAGACATTGTAGACCTAGTTAAAAAAAAACTAATTTAAAAACTATATAAATATATATTACAAAATATAAAATATTAATAATATGGCTAATCTCTTTCCCAGAAGCACTGACAAGTATAAATATATTGACCGCAGGGGTGTCACAATGTCTATTGAAAAGAAGCATGAAATTGCTAATCAAACGTATTCAATGAACTCAACGCTAATACTTCCTGTTTGTATCGTATTACTGGTGGTTACCTCATTAAACCCGATGCGTTCAAGTGACTCGGGAAAAAAAAATGATTGAAACGTCTTTAATTGAGTCTCCCTAAAGCTGGCGTGGACGAAACGCGACTGGCTAATTGAGAACGAAGTGGAAACGAGAGCGTTTCAGCCTTCACTCCCGCTCTTGTCTCCGCCCAATAATGCAGCCTGACCGGCCCGCCGCCACCGCCGTCGTATCTCGACGGCGATGGCGGTGGCGGCGGGCTGGTCAGGCTAGCGGCGCGGCGAGCCCTGGGCCTCATTAGTTCTCCGAGTAGACCCGGGCCTCATTAGTCCTATCAGCGGACGTCCTCGTTAGCGCTAACAAGTAGCCAACTGACAGCTCTGTTCCGAGCCCCCTCCCACGCCGCCTCCCCCACGCCGCTGACAGCTTTAACCACGGCGGAAAAACTGAGCGAGCGAGCATTTACGAGCGCCGGCCGCTCTCCCTTAACCAGATGACTTCTTTTTTTACGCGAAGCGGGCAAAAGTAGGGCAGATGTCTGTGCGACTGGTTGTAAATTTGCTAATGACCGCCATGTTAATCCCGCCCACTTCCCCTCCTGCTCCGGACCTTGCTGGTAACAGGATTAACCTCATCACGCAAGAAGCTTTTTGTTATTGCTGACGGCCGATTGGACGCCGTGGCACGTAGCAGGTCCAGAAAAGGAAAAGCGCTAGAAAATTGTTAGCGCCCGTGCTGATTAGCGCTAGCGGCCGTGTAGTGCTACACGGTATGCTAAGTCTTTTGTAGCGTACCGCATTTTAAATCTACGTAAATAAACGTAATATTTTAACATATTTAAATTCAAGAGCACTGAAATTTAGGTCAATTTAGAATGTCACACAAAATTGAATGGATTTTTAAAAATAAATAGAGGAAGGAAATTAAACTAGATTTTAAAAAACAAATCTCAAGTAAGCTAAAAGAAGTGGAAATAAATGAAGAAATTGAAATTTAGTATTGAATATGTCAATTGGTGTTGAAAGTAAGTAATATTCATATTTTACTTTAAATTAAGACCACAAAATAAAATTTTCCAAAGTCATTGAATTGAAATAGATGCTTTTATTGTCATTATACAACTATAATATTTAAATTTTGTATTTAATGTCAATTGGCGTTGAAAGTAAGTTTTAAAATAATATTCAGATTTTTCTTTTAAACATCCAAATTATGACCACAAAATACAGTTTTCCAATCTTTGAATTGAATTAAATGCTTCTATTATCAATATACAACTATAATATTTAAATTTAGTATTCAATATGTCTATTGGTGTTGAAAGTAAGTTTTAAAATAATCAGATTTTACTTCAAAATTAAGACCACAAAATACAATTGGAATTGAATTGAATTAAATGATTTTATTGTCATGATCCAACTATAATGATATTTAAAGTCCCCACTCTCAGGATTTGTTACTCTTCTTGTTGTTTTATATCTCCACATTTGCACTCTTGTTTTTGCCAACTTTATGTTTTTCAACTCCGGATAAAAAAAAACAAACAAGTTTCCTGGTACATCCCACGTTCAATATTAACACGCATGCACGTTTAATGCCATTTATTTGTGATCCGTTCTCATGGCATTTAGGATTACCCGCACCTAAATCTCGTCGCTAGCCTTACAAGACTTATCCCAAATATGTTTTTCGGGCCTCCCCTTGTTATTGCGAACATTTTTTTTTGTGTGACCCGTCCGACGCCAATCGTCTTTCCTCTCCATTAGCTGATGGCTCTTGTTGTATCGGGGTGGTCTGGGCTGGTACCTGCACCCCTGCCTGGACAAAGGCGAGGCCAGGCCAAGGGAGCGGGGGGGTGGCTGGCTACTTTGCCGGCCCCCCAGCCTGATCCGATCCGACCTGATGTACGACCAACCCCCCCCCCCCCCAGTTGGGCCGTCGCCGCTTCTCTGTTGGCTTCTTTTCTTCATCGCCTATTAAAATCAAAGCAAAGGAGGAGAGGCAGCGCGATCTTGCCTTTAATTAAATTACATTATTGTTAACGTCAGCGTCGCAGGGGCCGACTCGCTCGCGTGCGCTCAGCCTTCCTCCTCCTCCTCCTCCTCCTCCTCCTTCACCTCCTGACAGACGTATAAAGGATGAAGATGAGGAGGAGGGGGAGGGGGGGTGTCACACATCCTCCGCCGTAATGTATTCTAATGCTCCCCTGCGTTGATTTGAATTTTTAAAAGGGTCGAAGCGGAGACGTCATGTTATGCGGGGAATATGTTCACAGTGAATATTCAATGAGCGAGGGCGGGCGGGCGAGCTTATTTTGTATACATGAACGTGGACTAATGCGGAGTGAAAGGCGCGCAAAGAGCCGTTTGAACGCCGACGACGCGCGGCCACGTCAACAAGTTGCGTTCATTAGCGTCTACAAGCTAGCTTCGGTCCACAGAAGCTAGTTGGCGCTCGTTATGTTACGCCAGCAGGCCCGAAATTTAAAAATTTGTCTCCCAAAGTATGTTTTAGTTATTCACTCTTTTGTATCGTTTGAGTTCGGCAGGTTCGCGGGGGTGCCGGAGCCCATCCCGGCCAACTAGGAGAATCAGGCCGGGTGATCGGTTCCGAATTGGTGTGGTGGACGAAGAGGAGGCTAATTGCGATGTCGCGCTAAGCTAGTGTGTTTGGTTTGGGATGTGAGAGGATATGGAGTACCCAGGGAAAACCCATACAAGCCCGGGAAAGCATGCTAATTCCACACAGGAAGGTCGGTAGATGAAAATTATGCCCGAAAATGATTTTAAATATATTTTTTGCATTAAGTGCGCCGATAAAAGTCATGAATGAATCTTTTTCAAAAATTATTGTGTAAAAGGAAACATTCTCTTGAACCATATTTCACCCCGAAAAACATGTACCCTAAAAATACTCAATTTTAGTATGCAATATAAATGCATTAGTAATAAATATAAGACAAATATTTGGATGTGTGAAAGTAGTCAAAATATTACTGAACATTGTGACCATTTGGGGGGTCATAAAAACCACATTTGTTTACCAAATGTTAATATTTTGCCCTAAATGTGATTTTAAATTAAATTTGCAAAAGTAGTCACTTATAACAGCGAGATTTTCCATTGAATTTTATTCTGAGTAAAAAAATATATATAATAATTTAAATTTGCCAAAATAGTCACTTAACAGCAGGATTTTCCATTGACTTTTATTCCGAGTAAAAAAAAAACAATAATTTAAATTTGCCAAAATAGTCACTTTTAACACAATAGGATTTTCCATTGAATTTTATTCCGAGTAAAAAAAACAATAATTTAAATTTGCCAAAATAGTCACTTTTAACTGCAGGATTTTCCATTGAATTTTAGGCAATTGAATTTTATTCTGAGTAAAAAAAATATGATAATAATTTAAATTTGCCAAAATAGTCACTTTTTGTTAGAATTATTATGGAATATTCTATATGTGTTGTAACATTTTTCAATAAGTAGTAAAGCTATAAATCAAGTCAAGGGATGGACTCTTTCCTGCGCAGTTCTCTTCTCAAGGGCAAGGGAAAAGAGACGGACACCTTTTCCCAGCAGGACCAAATGAGACTGTTATGTCGGGGCTTCACCAGCAGATTTGAAAATACGACTTTGTTGACATTAAAATACTGCTTTGTTTTCCTCATAATGAAAATATTATGTACCATTGTTTTGGGGAGATGTCACACCATTTCATTTTGAGACTGTTGTTTTTCCAAACCAGAAGGTGTTATTGTACTGATTACATGAACATGTTTTTCGAATGTCGCGATTAAATACAATGATTCAGTTACTAGAATTTAGAATGCACTGTGGACTAAGACGACGTCGCATCGCATTTTCCTTGCAAGTGTAACCAGAAATGTTGAGAGATGTTTTTCCTTTTTTAATTAAATATTACTAATAATGATTTAAAAGGTTTGAATCATTATTCTAACACTTTTAACTGCAGGATTTTCCATTGAATTTTAGGCAATTGAATTTTATTCTGATTAAAAAAATATAATAATAATTTAAATTTGCCAAAATAGTCACAACATCAGGATTTTCCATTGAATTTCAGGCAATAAAATTATATTCTGAGTAAAAAAAATATTATAATAATTTAAATTTGCCAAAATAGTCACTTTTAACAGCAGGATTTCCATTGAATTTCAGGCAATTGAATTTTATTCTGAGTTTAGTCCAAAAGGCGTCCGTTTGGAACTTTTGCGCGTATCCTAACCGCTAACGCTAGTGCGGCTAACGTCGTATTTACAGCAAACAAAGTCACGGTCGCCGAGACTGGATGGCGGAGCAGATGTCGTCTTGAAGGATGTTTCTCTTCTTATGAATAAATCACCGCCTTCCATAATTGATGATGGAAAAAAGATGCAGATGTGACAATAGTTGGCGCGAGTCACCGCTCGTTTAAAACGCCCTTGGAGTCCTTCCAGATGTGCTTGTCGGCCATTTTTTTCCCCCACCGCGTTAAAAAAACGGCGCTTTCCAACTTTTAATTCTCTCCAATCGCCCTTTTTTGTGTCTTTGATGGATGCCGGTGGAGTTAGTTAATAAAGCAGCTTATTAACCTTAATGACAATGTGATCTTTTACCATTGATAGCTTGTCTGGGACTTAATTAAAGATGATACACTTTTAATTAAGCACTCTCGCCTCTCCTCCCGCGGTACGTCGTTAAAAAGCCGACGAGGCGAAATCCAGCCCGGCGAGGCGAGGCCACTCTTGGATTTTCACACTTGTTCGTTGGGCAGTTGGACGCCGTCGCAGCTGTTTTTTTTAATACCACCGGGCGCCGATTTTATTTTATTTAAAAAAAACGTAGAAATTCGGTCAGGTGATCTTGCTTTCCGCTAAAGTTGAAAGTCTTTTAAATATTCATGAGGAATGGCATGGGAAGTTGACGAAAATTGATATAAAAATGATGCTAGCGCTACGTTTGTACTGTAAAAAAATAAAATAAATGCTATTGTTGATATTTATAATTCTTTATAGGTCAATCTGAGGTCACCTATTGAATCTTGCCTAGTTTTGTTTCGCTAAAGTTGAAAGTATTTTTAATATTCATGAGGATTGGCATGGGAAGTTGACGAAAATTGATATAAAAATGATGCTAGCGCTACGTTTGTACTGTAAAAAATGCTATTGTTGATATTGATAATTCTTTTATAGGTCAGTCTGAGGTCACCTATTGAATCTTGCCTAGTTTTGTTTCGCTAAAGTTGAAAGTCTTATTCATATTTATGAGGATTGGCTTGGGAAGTTGACGAAAATTGATATAAAAATGATGCTAGCGCTACGTCTGTACTGTAAAAAATGCTATTGTTGACATATTTATAATTCTTTTATAGGTCAATCTGTGGTCACCTGTTGAATTGAATGCGTTTATTGTCATTATACAAGTGTAATGAAATTTAAAGTTTTCACCACAAAGAGCACAAATAACAACAAACAAACTTAAATATTCAATAAATAAGTAGTCAACATAATAAGTAATCACAGCATAAATAAGCAGGCACAAATAATGACAACAAATAGATAAATAATAATTAATAAAGAATCACTAAATAAATCATAAATAAATAAGTAGTCAACATAATAAGTAATTACAACATAAATAAGTAGGCACAAATAACAACAACAAACAAACAAATACATAATAAACCACTAAATAAATCAGAAATAAATAAGTAGTCGACATAACTAAGTAGTACTCAACATAATATATAATTAGTAGTCAACATAGTGGTTGAAAAGTGTCAAAAGCCTTTTTTTGTGTCTATTGACAATGTCCAATTGACTTGAAGTGGCTTTGTATTCTCATCTCTCATTGCCATTGACGGCGCTAGACGTCCAATCCATTTTCATACGTACGGAGCAGTTTGCCTCAGATGTGGACAATAACATCAAAAATGTCTTGCCAGTCGGAGTGACCATTTACATCGATACATATTTATTCTCACCACTACTAAAGGTATAGTTTTATATGAAGCAACTCTTGGAAAAGCCAACTGGTGCGGAAAGTCGCTGTTTAATCTCCAGCGTGGTATTATATCAAGTGTGCGCTATTAGCATGCGGCCCGATAAGCATATTTTCATATTTTCACATTTCTCTCGCCCGCAGTCGCCGGCGTCACTTTACAACCTCGTAAATAACAACTTTTCTCCGCGTTGCAGATTTAAAGTTGCCACTTGCTGTTTTTTTTCTTTCTGAAAAATCCCAGTTGATGCTGAAATATAAAAACACTCATTTAAATGACTTTTTAAAATAAATGTACTTCACTCTTGAGGTGGAGGAATTCCACACAAGACTAAGAATACAAAATGAAGTGTATGATTTTGATTTTTATGGTTTATTTGAAATTAACTGCTTTTGTGAAATTACAAAATCAAGTAACTTAAATGTTAGGCTAAGAAAAAATATATATTTAAATATATAGTAGTGATACATTCGCAAACAATTGACACACAAACTACAAATTTTATTAATTCTAACATTAGATTTGAAATAAAAAAATACATTTAAATATGTTGTGTTATGTCATATGTTATGCTATAAGGTATGTTATGCTATGCTATGCATTACATTTAAAAAGTAATTGCATTTTATCAATGAGTTTAGGTCAAATAGTTTAAAATAGTAAGCAACATTTGTAGGGATTACAAAATATTTATTTTATTGTTTTAAAAAAATATATATATTTTTTTCTATATATATATATATATATATATATATAATATAAATAGTAAGCAGCATTTGTAGCGATTACAAAATATTATTTTATTGTTTTTTAAAATATACGTATAGTATAAATGGTAAGCAGCATTTGTAAGGATTACAAAATATTTATTTTATTGTTTTTTAAATTTGATTTCTTACCGCAGTTCATTTTAAATAACTTAAAACTGTCTGCCTGTTTAATAAAAACAATTATACAAGAGTGCAGGTGAGCTATAAACTATAAAAGTAGCATATTACCCGTCACACAGTACCTAAATAGCTGCCTCAGTTTTTTTCCATCGTGAATTAGTTTTTATTTTTCTATGTTATATGACACAATACACGACACGCTGGCTAATATTAGCGATTATACGAATCAGCCATGGTGTTAAACAGCTGCGATTCCTTGTAAACGCGCCCGTAATGCTAAATTGTGTGTATTTATTAGCACGCTACCATCAAGAGACTTTTATGGCGTGCGTTAGCCTGCGGCCTAGCGAGCTTATGTTTTTTTTGCTGCACTTTGGAAGCATTTGTGACATCTCCAGCGGGGCCGCTTTGTGAAGCCCACGCATAAATTAAAAGTACACGCCAGCCCGGTGGCCCCCCGCGCCCTCCGCTCTGATACGCCTGCCGCCCACGGGGGAAAATGAACCAAAATGTACGCCGCCGCCGCATCGGCGTGTGCTGTGTTTTTTAGCTTTGGCGGACGCTGCGGTTTCGGCGACACTCGGCAGCTGCGTGACCTTTGGCTTGGTTTTTTTTCCAGGCTAAAAAAGCAATATACTTGTCGCTTTTTCTCCTAATATTCCGTAACACTAGCTAAACTGTACTAGCAACAAAAAAAGACATTTGTTGCTTTTTCCTCCCAATACTAGCTAAATTGTCCTGAGAATTGGTTTAATTAGCGCCCTAGCCATTAGCGCTATGGCTGCCATTGCCCTTCCAGTTCAAGTTCTGTCACCATCAATGGTAGCAAATTACTTAAAGATAGTTATAAGAATGAGAATTATACTAGAAACATAACATCAGTCAAGGCAGTTGTTATAAATGTAGCATATTACGCTAGCTGCCGTTATTTGCACTAAGCAGCTGTGTGACCTTTGACCCTTTCAGGCAAAAAAAAGCAATATACTTGTCGCTTTTTCTCCTAATATTCCGTAGCACTAGCTAAACTGTACTAGCAACAAAAAAAGACATGTCGCTTTTTCTCCCAATACTCCTGAAAACTAGCTAAACTGTCCTGAGATTTGGTTTAATTCGCGCCCTAGCCATTAGCGCTATTGCTGCTATTGCCCTCCAAGTTAAAGTTCTGTCACCATTAATGGTAGCGAATTTGTTAAAGATTTCGAATTTCTGGTAGAATCCATCAACCCAAACGTTACTTCAGTCAAGGCAGTAAATGTAGCGTATCACAGCTAGCCGCCATTATTTGCGTTTCCAAAGTTCAATGGAAGTATGTCACCATCAATGGTAGCGGATTAGTTAAAGATAGTTAGTTATAAGAAGCATGAGAATTACACTAGATAATTTATGGTAGAATTCAACCCAACCATAACATCAGTCAAGACAGTGGTTATAAATGTAGCATATCACGCTAGCCGCCGTTATTTATGTATTTGGAAGGCAGACATGGACGTTAGCATCCAAGACGCAATTAATGACGTCTCGTCAATCCGCTGATGAAGTGATTGGAGGAAAATGAGGCCTGCTGGGAAGAAAATAACAAAACAAAACAGCGTTTAACAGCTCATTGTCGCTAGCACAAAGAGGGTGATTAATGCCTTTGTGTTCATCATGGCCAATTCAACTTTTAATTGTCATCAAATAACAAGACAGGAGCACGTGTTTGTGATGCAAAAATAATAGTTTAGTTCAGAAACTGCTAATCGCAATAAATGTATATTTTTTGAAAGTGGAGAGCTATCTTATGCGTAGTTTGCCGCTATATATTTTGGCTAGAGCCGCTAGACAGTCATTAAGATAACAGCAAGAAGCTGAAAAATGTTGTCTTTTGGCCGGCCTCCACGGCACTTGTGATTATTTCATGCGCTTAAATTTTTGACGCGCTCCTCCGCGGCTAGCCTGCTTTTGCCCCCGCGCGCCATCCGCGCCGTACGCCGACTTGGACGCGGCGCCAGCGCCGATCCGCCCGGGTCCCCGCGCTTGGATTCCGCTCGTCCATTAGCGCCATCTGCGCCGTCCCCGCGCCGTCTGCGAGGGGCCCGACGCCCGCGCCAAAACTATTGGCGTTTCTCTGGAACAAGCGCTCGTACCGTGCCCAGAGCACTTAGTTGCCAATGATGTGCTCTTAGTCGCGCAGGAGAAAAAAAATAAAAGATGGGAGAGAGAGGCTTCAACTCGAGGGAAGCAGATGGGGATCAAACATCTGCAAATGCTACAAAATGGCGCCCAGCGGGGCCTAGCTGCAGGAGCTTGTACTCATTCCAACTGGTCCAAATAGGGTAACCACGGCTAAACAAGGACGTTTTAAAATTCTATTTTCTTGGCTAAGAGGAAGCAAAAACATTCGCTAGTCAAACATAGCAGAGAGTATGAAATGTTAGCATGTCCGCCATTTTCTTTTAAAATGCTACCTGACTTCAAGGTAAGATTTGAAGTCGTTTTGTGCATTAGCATTTAGCTAGCCTAAAGAAAATTGTCTGAATGAAGACTTTTTTGTGTGTTTGTGTATGATGAACATAGCTAGTAAATTTCATGTTGCTAGTAAGTAAAACTGCTAGCTTGGGGGGGCTATTTTTGAAAGTCTATGGCAGTTTGACAGGATGAAATTAGCCTGAAATGGCTACTTTAAGCTACAATCACAGAGCTACTACGTATGATTTTTTTTAGGTCATGAGTTATTTGTGGGTGGATGTTTACCAAATGTAATTTTGCTATGCAAAGCTAGCTTTGGCCATGTAATGTAAAAAAAAACTAAATAGCAAAATGGTTGACTTGATCTTTAAAAAAAATGTCCACCATGAAAGATTGATAGATACAGACGCTGAAGTTCAGAGATGCTTTTCCCAGCCTGCTCCGCATATGCTGCCGCCGTTTGCTAACTTTTTAGCGCAAGCTGTCGCCGCCGATCTCGGGTCAGCCGACTGCGGCTCCGCCGGCGACATTCCGCTCCGTCAGCCACCCCCATCCCGCCGTTCGGCGTGTTTGATACACAAGCACTGCATCACAGACCGACGCTTTAATACCCTCTCGTAAATTGCGCCGCTAACTCGGGTGCCTGCATCAGCGCTATCCGTTTGTTGACGAATCTGTTTAGCATAACGCTAACTCACAAATGAGCGACACAAGGTTCTGCTCAAAGCGTTAGCCCGGCGGCTATATGGCGCTTTTTGTATTTCGCTTCGCTCCTTTTAGCGCTTTTCCACCAGGTGAAGGACAATTAGCACGTTAGCATTGTCTTCGATTGTTCCTTCTGTGATTGATTTTGAGCAGACTGTCCGAATCGGGGGAAGAAATGTCCGATTGTTGGACGAGTCTCAGGTGGCTGCCATTTCGCAGCAGGCCAGATGGCGGCGCTGTGTGGGTAGCACGGTGTGTGCGTGGGTCGTAAGATGGGCTCGCAGGGAGGATTGCTCACACACATTCTGTCTTTTCCAGCTGTAGCGTTTGAACCTTCCAATGAGACTTAAAATGACCACCACGGATGGTTGAATTCCTTTTTTGTTGTTGACATAATCGCTTGAGAAAAGGAGGAGTCAAAGAGCCACAAATTACGTCAGAAGCAGCATAAAAAAAATCCAATCTGCTAAAATTATTTCTTAAATATACTTTATTATTTGTTCAGAAGCAGCATAAAAAAAATCCAATCTGCTAAAATTATTTCTTAAATATACTTTATTATTTGTTCTTAAGGGGCCCTGATGAATTGGTGTGTTTTTAGAGAGAATTAAAAAAAAGAAATATGCACAAAGTATACACAAAATATGATAAGAAGCATTTTGGCCGGGAGCCGCATGCGGCTCGAGAGCCATGTGAATTAAATCAACAAAATCATGACTAATGTCATTCTTATGTGAATCATAATTTCCTCCAAAATAATGTGCGTACCATCCTGAAACAACGTAAACAAACTAATATCGTGTAATCCATTAGAAATAAAATGAAATTAAACTACAAATGTAAGTCACCAATAGTGAAATGTAAATAATTTATCTAAATGGAGTTATTCATGAAATATTTTTCAAACAATTGACCTGATTACGAGTCATAAAACGATGAATGAACCCTTGTATTGATCGTTAGTGATATTATTCAAAAAGTCATATTTGGAATGGCGTTCCGTCTACAAAAAAATACATTTTCGTCAAATTCTGACTTTGTTACTTTCCTCGCGCGGTTTAGTCAATAATGAACAAATCCCGCCTGCTCGACAAATCAAAGAAAAAGTACAAATGTAAATGAGCTTGCCATGTGTTGCGTGTTGCGAAGACAGCTTGATGGCGATTTACGATGCCATCCAAATGCTTCCCTTTTTTTTTATTGGCTCGTCACAAGAACCGATGGATGCTTTACTTGCACCGAAAAAGATCGCAAAACAAAGTGCCACGCCATTACGCGGGAACAATCCATCTGCGGCGTGGAAAAACAAAAGTCCACAAGATGTTTATTTTGCAATGATAAGATGCCGGCTTAACAAGACTTCACTACTTTTCCACTTGGCTAATCTGGGAATTAGCCGGTCCGACGACGGCGTTCTGGTTCTGACTAAACGCGCTCTACGTTTTGTCAAACTCTGTATTTCCGATAAACTGATATTTAAAAAAAAAATGAATTTCACTTTCAGGTAGCCGTTTTTGGAGGATAGCTAACGGTCGCTCGGCACTTTCTGGATTTGGATTTCTAATTTACCCCGAATGTGAAAATTTGGCTAAAAAAAAAGCAAAAATGATTTTTTTGTGCCGTTTCTAACGTCATTTTTTGGCTCTTTGTGTTTAACTTGTTGGCCATCCCTGATTTAATTCATCGTCAACAGCTGCTTTTTGTCTATTTAGTGAAGTCTTTGCTGGTACTCGGACGTTTCGTTGAAAGACGTTTGGTCCCTGGACGTTTGGTCGACCGGACGTTTGGTAGAACGGACGTTTGGTCGCCGGGTTGTTACTGTTGAAACCAGCTCTCAAAATTATAATCATGAGAGAGAGCGAGTTTAATATCTAAATATCTAATATCAAAATATCAACAGTAAACTGTCATAATTTGACAGCGAGCGAACCCGGCGACCAAACGTCCGTTCTACCAAACGTCTGTTGTACCAAACGTCCGTTCTACCAAACGTCCGTTCTACCGAACGTCCGGTCGACCGAACGTCCAAGGACCGAATGTCCAAGGACCAAACGTCTTTTGACGAAATGTCCAGTCACGGTCTTTGCTAGCATCTGGTTCACACAGCACCGAATATTCCGGCTAGAACTGGAATCAGAGCACAAACCGACTCAAAATGGTCCATGTGAACAGGCCAAATCCAATTCCATGTACACATTTGGTACATTTTTTTGGCCTTTCCAATTAAAGAATTTTTGTCTTATCTACGGTGAATAGGAGCGTTCTTTCTTGTCGTTAGCATCGTTTCCGTTCTAACGTCGGAAGCAAACGGGTCAACCAACGTCTTGACTCATCTTCCCGTTGGTCCGTCCGTCTCTTGTCCGACTGACGTGGCGTGCTGACGCGTGGCTTTTTGTGCGACGTGGGGGCGCTGCCAAAGTGCAAACACTTCATCCCGACATCTGCACCCCAAAACATTGTTAGCTTAGCGCCTGCCAAAAAGTGAGCCGGCTGTGGAGGATTCCAGACTAAAGCACCAAGGCTAAACCTAATCTGGAGAGGACTTTTTTGTGGGTTTTTTTTTTTTGGTGAAGGCCATGGTGGATGGATTTCACCCTTTTATTTGGGGTGTAAACAATTTCACTTTTCAACAAGGTTTTGGCCAACCATTTGACCTTGAAACGTTGATTGGATTGGATAGGATAACTTTATTCATCCCGTATTCGGGAAATTTCATTGTGACAGTAGCAGAGGGTGATTAGACAGAACAACAAAGCAAAAGCACAAAGTACAAGGCAAATCAAAGTCAATGGGATCATTAAGGATCACCAAATCAAATCATTAAGACACAAAAGCAGCAAAAACACAAAACGAGCAAGAGTGGACGGAGCTACCGCCACCGGCTGCCACTCGAACGGCGCCATCTTAGTTGCGGTAGCAAAAACGGATACAGACTCAAAAAGACGTTGTAAAGTTGGACAAAAAAGATTTGACATACGAGCTCGATCCCGGAACGAATTAAGCTCGTATCTCAAGGTATGACTTTACTTGTCCTCTAAGTAGGGGTAGAAGTACAACTTATGTGTTTGTAGTACAAGTAGACATTCAAGTACTTTTAGGAGCAATACAATCTGTTAAGCAGGAGTAGAATTACAAATATTTGGAGTCCAGGAGAAGAAATACAAGCTTATCACTTTAAAGTCTGCATTTTATCAAGAAAAACATGTATTTGTTTTTTTTCACAGCATAGTAAATTGCTGGAATCCATATTTTTTCTCACACGAAAACCACGGCGTGATTACAACTGAAAAAAAAAAACATAGCGCACTTAGTTGATGTTTCACTTGTTCTGTAACCACGCTCGTCTACAATCTTTTTCTCCATCCACTTGATGGGCTTTCTTTTAGTCCAGTTGCAGTTTTTACGCGGTGTGTGCGTGCGTGTGTGTGTGTGTGTGTGTAGTGTGTGTGTGAGGTGTGTGTGTGCTGGCCTCCATGCTGTTAAGGGATTTGCAGTGTGAGAGCTCCCTCTTGGTGCGGCCTCGACAACTGTTGTACACACTTTTCAGCGACTGGACACGTCGTCAAACATCCTCTTTGCACACAAATCATGTCAATATAACAAATACACACTCGTGTACGATTAACTGTATTACCATGATGTTGGCTAGCTCAGAGATAATGCTTTTTTGTCCATCAAAGTGTGTTGAACATTTAGTTTTTGGGTGGCAAATATTTTAAATTATTTATAAACCGAATCATATTTTTTAAAATAAATTAAAAAATTGTATGTATTGTTCACATTATTTGACATTTAATTCCAATAGTTTGTATTCAATAATTGTTTCAAAAAATTTCAAATTAATTATAAACCGGATTGAAGAGATTTTGTGAATCATATTTTTAAAAAAGAAATGTATTTATTGTTTACATTATTTAACATTTAATTCCAAAAAGTATGTATTTAATAATGGTTTCAAAATGTGTTGGACATTTAGTTTTGGGGTGACAAATATTTTAAATTAATTAGAAACCGGATTGAAGATATTTTGTGAATCATATTTAAAAAAAATAGTATGTATCGCTTACATTATTTTACATTTAATTCCAAATAGTAGGTATTTAATAATGGTTTCAAAATGTGTTGGACATATAGTTTTTGGGTGAAAAATATTTCAAATTAATTATAAACCGGATTGAAGATATTTTGTGAATCATATATATATATTTTTTTAATAATTGTATGTGTTGTTTACATTATTTGACATTTAATTAAAATAGTTTGCATTTAATAATTGTTTCAAAATGTGTTGGACATTTAGTTATTGGGTGCCAAATATTTCAAATCAATTATAAACCAATATATTTCGTGAATCATATTTAAAAAAAAATCGTATGTATTGTTTACATTTTTTGACATTTAATTAAAATAATTTGCATTTAATAATTGTTTCAAGATTGCAAATTATTGTCACTTCTCACATTTTTTTTATGATGCATATAGAAATTAAAACATTTTTTTTGCTTTTTTTCCTCCCTGTCTGGAAACATGAATTAAATTCAATGTTGCAAATCACATCCAATAAAAGTTGTTTTCTTGGCTTTCAGGGTCGCTGCATGAATTTCAGCCGCGTTCGGCATTAGACGACGACGCCGCCGCCGACGAGGACGAGGACGCCGCCACTGCCGACGACATCGCCAGATGCTCGCCGCCATGGGCCAGAGAAGAATTTCACACTTCTTTTTCCATATTTATATTTATGGTGACATTGTTCCCGCCGTTTTCTGACGATGATCTCCAACGCGTAGCGAGCATATTGAAAGAGGGGGGAAGAAAAAAAACAGAAAAAAAAAACATAGCAAAACGAGTTTGCCACAACAATCCCGGAGGGGGCGGGGCCTCCCGACGGTCCCGCTCCTCTTCTTCCTATTGGCGACGTCTCGTCAACGCGGGACCGCCGGCCACCCCGTTTTTTTTTTTTTTTATTCCCCCCTTCGCGCCTTCTTGGTTGTTTTTTTTCTGGCAAGGCGTGACTGTCGGTCGGACAGGACGGACGCCCCCAAGGTTTTTTTTTTTTTAGAATTTGCCCTTCCGAGACACCTTCCCGTCCGTCGTCAGGGAATTAATAGAGCGTGCGTTTCCCCACCGCGGGCGGGCCGCGGCCTCATATTGTTTTTGTCAGGCGTCCAAAAACTTCTTGTCACTTCTGAAAAATGCACTTTGTAGCTATTTTTATTTTTTGCTAAATATTTTAGCCACCAAAACTAAATAGCCAACGTATTTTGTATTCACAGTTCGCATACAAAAGATATCATTGATGCTAAAATTAGCACGCGCTGTTGTTTTGAAACTTTACTTGTAGTTTTGGATATACAGAATTTTATAGATTTTTGTTTTGATATATATATTTAATTTACATTTTTTTTTTACTTAATTTGGTTTTTGAACCATAAAAATATATATAATTGACGTTCAAATGAGCACACGATAATCTTTTGAAACTTTACTTGTAGTTTTGGATATACAGAATTTTATAGATTTTTTTTCTTCATATAAAATATATTTTTTAAATTTTTATTTTTACTTAATTTGGTTTTTGAACCATGAAAAATATATAAATGACGTTCAAATGAGCACGCGCTAATGTTTTGAAACTTTACTTGTAGTTTTGGATATACAGAATTTTATTTATAAAAAAATCATATAAATATTTAATTAAAAAAAAAAGTTCACTTAATTTGGTTTATGAACCATAAAAAAAGATATAATTCTCGTTCAAATGAGCACGCGCTAATGTTTTGAAACTTTCCTTGTAGTTTTGGATATACAGAATTTTATAGATTTTTTTTCTTCATCTAAAATAATTTTTTTAAATTTTTATGTTTACTTAATTTGGTTTTTGAACCATCATAAAAGATATAATTGCCGTTCAAATGAGCACGCGCTGTTGTTTTGAAACTACTTGTAGTTTTGGATATACAATATTTTATAGATTTTTTTAATTTTTTATATTATACAAATATTTTTAAAAAATATGCGTTTAAATTTGTTTTTTTAACCATAAAAAAGATATAATTGCCGTTCAAGTGAGCACACGCTGTTATTTTGAGACTACTTGCAGCCTTGGATATACCCGAATTTTATATATTTTTTTTATATAATAACAATATTTTTTAAAAATATACATTTATTTAATTGAACCCCCAGAAATAATATGGATATACGGAATTTTATGTACTTTGTTTTTATTGTAGCAATGTTTTTTTTTTTTTTTTTAAATGTTTATTTAATTAGGTTTTGGAACAATACAGATTGCTTCAAATAAAACTTTTTTTTGTTTATAAGCCTTTTATTTATTTTTTTAAATCAGTATTTTTTACATTCAACTATTTTTGATGAAGTATCATATCTAAAGTATTCACAGTATACTTTTGCTTATGCATCTACATCACTACATATAGTTGTCACAGTAATGATATAGTGTGTGTGTATATAAAAACCTATTCCTATATATATGTATATATATATTTATATATATTTATATACATATATATAGAGGAATAGGTGTTTTTTTTAATTTTGGAACTTCCCAAATTGAGTTTACAATGACCTTTTTTAGAGACGATAAGACATTTCTTTGAGTGAGAATATGAAATTAAAAAGCAAGTTATTTTAAGGGCAGACGTGGGATTAAGCGAGACACCTTCCCGTTTTTCGTCAGGAAATTAATAGAGCGTATTTCGGCCGCGGGGCGACGGACGTCCACGTTTTGAAGGATTGATGCCTTGAATTTGCTTGACACGTGCTCGCTCGTGCCGCTGCTCGCCAAGGCATGAATTTCTTCTTCTCTTTTTTTTGAAACGATAACAAAGAACAAGGTCCGAAATGTTCATTAAATTGCTTAATTTTGCCCCCTAAATGACCCGTTGGAGAGAAATATTGTTGCCCGGAGTTAGACTTCATTTTAAAACCAAAACCG